>NC_134723.1:27500000-28125000 GCF_049634645.1 Pelodiscus sinensis
GAGCTCTGAGGGAGTAGTGACATTCCTTTGGTGAAAACGTGCCAAAATCTCCCAAAATTCCGGTGACATCTGCCATTAAATCACTGTCTTTCAGATAGACTCATCTTTGAAGGAATTTTCGGGCTTCATCCAAAACATTCTGAAGTCTATGAGGAATCTTTCCATTGACTTCAGTGCACTTTGGATCATGCCCTTATAGAAGGAAACCGGAAATGTAACACATAGAATGCTGAAGAGGGCAATTTTGACCTGATTTTAAAGTGGTTATGAGTAGCTATTGGAAGAAGTCAATTGGAAAGGAACCCTGAAAGCTTGCAAGAAATTAGACATCCTTCCAGGGATGGTTAAAAATTAGGCTTAGAAATCTTTGTGAATGCTTTAAATGTCTGTCCTAGCACTATGGCTGATAAACAGAAGATGCTCTAAACCATTGTGAATGTGCTTGCAAATAATCTGCACAGTTACTGCTAATTGGCATAAATCTTATTCATAATAGCTGCAGCAGAGATTTTCCCTGAATCCATTGCTAATCCTATAAACTGTTGAGTCTGATAAAGTGGGTTGCTCTGGGCATTGCTAATTTTATTTTCATGCTCCTGTTTGCAATCATTCATTAACCCTAACGTGTCAGGGTGGTCTGCCTTACCTAAACAATGGAAGAGCAATACGACATTGCAACTGTAATAAGACATACGTTGTATTTGAATTGTATATTTTTTGTTTGTTCAATCCCTAAATCAACAGAGACAGATTCTTAATGGAGCATCTAAGTGTTACGGCCATACAAATGCCTAATATACTAAAATATATATTATTAAACTATTTGAATTATTTATTTACACAGACTTTTAAAGCATCAACCACCACAGTATTTTGCATTAGTTCTATTCCTTACTCACACCGATTTATTTATTTTATTTATTAATTTTTAAAGTATTTAGTGTAATGGTACTTAATCATTGTTTTGCACACAATTACATCAGCTACCCAATATAGATAGCATACATTTTAGGCTCAATCCTACTAAAATGTATCCCTTGGTGTTGTAATGCTTACTACTTGAAGTAGTGGCACTGAATTTGGCAAGAACCAAATCTGGCCTTATTGTGGAGCATGGTAAATGTGGTGGAGAAGTTAATAGTTGAGTAAATATGTCCTATGCAGAGCCGTCCCATCCATAGGCTAAATCGGGGAAGCCTTCTTTCTTAAAAATGAGAGCGACCCACGTGATTACTGGGAGGTCTGGCACAGGCGCAGTTGGGGGTCTTCCTTGCTCATCACACCACACCGCCCTCTCCTGGCCTGCTTCATGTAGCTTTTCAGTGGCAGTGGGAAACAGAATGCCCCGACCCCAGGGCACTCAACTTCTGTGACTTGAAAAATCAGGGAATCTGCAGGTGTAAACAGGCACATGGGAGGATTTGGCCCAATATTTTATCATTCTCCTTATACTATAAAATGGCTTGCTAGTTGCTGGTCAGACTTTGAAAAACAAACAGCTCAAATCTGGAAAATATCGGGAGTGGGGCAAAGTAGGGAGAAAGTGATGAGCAAACTGAAAACTGGGGTTTAGAATGGAAAAACTCAGTCAGCCTTAATGTAGATGATGGATTTTACACTCCTGCTGTGATAAAAAATTAAGTAAATCTTGCAAAGACATTTAAGAGGAAAAGGTAGATCAGAGTTTGATCTTACCAACTTTGTCATTATCCCTTTCTTCTTTCTCATGCTTGGTGAACTCTTGGCAACTTCTTTTAATTAAGTCTTAGTGTGCCTACACGGCAATAAGAAATTTGTGACACTGGGGCTACATCTAGACTGCAGGCTTCTTTTGGAAGAAGCTTTTTTTGGAAGAGATCTTCTGAAAAACTTCTTCCGAAAGAGCGTCCACACACAGAAGCTCATTGAAAAAAGTATCTGTTTTTTGAAAGATAGTATCCAGACTGATTGGATGCTATCTCGCATTTAAGGCCACCCGGAACCACTTCAGGCAGGGCTTTAGGTCACCAGTTGCTTCCAAGTGCTGGTGCTGGAGCCTGGCAGAGACACGCACTTAAAGGGACCCCTCCCCCGGGACAGCCTTTTCTCTGCTTCTGCTGAGTGCTTACATTCCTCTTTGAGGGACAGCAAAGCTCTCGTAGTGCGTGCTGTGGTTTCCCAGCTTTTTTGGACACCACAGCTTTTTCCTTTGTGCCATTGAGCCGGAGCAGCCCCTAGGCATGTGATGGCCCCACATGGCCATGCTGCAGTTTCTGCAGCATTTTGTGCCGGCTGCCTTCCTGGTCCTGCACGAGCTTGACCCTGAGCTCATTCTGGGGTCCCTCTCGCTGGGTGCAGGAGCAACACCCTTTCAACTGCAACCCACAGTAGAGAGGCGTTTCTGGAGGCTGGACACCAGTTCCGATTGGTGAGACCGGCTGGTTATGGAGCAGTGGGAAGACCAGCAGTGGCTCCAAAACTTCCACATGCAGAAGGCCACCTTTTTGGAGCTGTGTGCTTGACTCAACCCTGCCTTCCGACGATGTGACACCCACTTGCGGCCCACCATTCCCCTGGAGAAGCAGGTCACAATCGCCATCTGGAAGCTTGCCACCCCAGACAGCTACCGGTCAGTGGGCAACCATTCAGTATGGGGAAGCCCACCATCAGGGCCCTCCTCATGAAGGTAAGGCACTCTCGGGCTGCAGTCCTGGAAAGGAAGGACCCTCGAGAAAGAGGGGTTGTGAGGTGTGTGGGGTGGGGGAGCCCAATCCCTGGAGGGTTCTGCCTTCCTGCCCTCACACAGCTCTGCTGCTGGAGGAGGGGGGGGGGTTCACAGGGGGTGGCTCCTAGGGTTTTTGAGGGAGGCATGTTTTATATATCTCCTGGCCCCCCTGGACATGGGGGAGCAAAACATCCCCGAGGTGGTGTCGGCATGTTGTGACCTCCACAACACTAAGGAGAGGAAGGGGGAGACTTTCCTCCCAGGGTGGGGGGCAGACACAGGCTGTGAAGGGAAACTCTTCGAGCAGCCATGGACAGCTGCCCTCCACCAGGCCCATCAGGCTGGGGTACGCATCTAGGAGGCCCTGAGGGACAGTTTCTCTCAAGAACCCCAGTAACTCTTCCCAGGGCATCCCCATTAGGGACCTGTGGCTTGCTGACCCATCCCTTTTCCAACACAGCCCCTCCCTTCACCCTTTCCCTGACCTCTCAATAAAGACACCTGTTTAGTTTTGAACAAAATGAACTCTGTATTGATTTTTCATTAAAAAAAGCTGGAGAGGGGGAAGAGGGCTCATAACCTGGAGGGAGAGGGGGGCTCATAACCTGGTGGGGGAAGGGGACTTGGAGTGGCATGGGGAGCAGCTGGATGTGCCACCTTGGGTGCAGGGTCCTTGTCGAACTTGGGGATGGGTAGATCCTCACTCACCTGAAGATCCCTCCCTGGCATCAGACAAGGCCTGGGAGCTGTCCAGGCTCACGGGAACCGGCTCCAAGGAGAGCGTGATGGTGGTCATGTCGTCCACCTCCTCCTGCTGCTGCTGCTCTTCCTGATCCTACTCCTCCGCCGCCGCCGCCATGACTTCCAGATGGGCAATGATGGGCGTGTCGAGGCCAGAGTCCACCATGATCGGTGGGGAAACAGCTTTCCCACCCCCACCCCTCCCAGATCTGGTGCAGCTCCTGGTAGCAGGGGCAGGCATGGGATCCTGCTCCAGAGCATGAGCTGTGCTCTCTGGCCCTCATATATCCCTGGCGGAACTCTCTCACCTTACTCTGGACTTGTTCCATGGTCCAGGGTGGGTGTCCACACTCCACCAGGGACTCGGCCCTGTGCCCAAAAATGTCCGCGTTCCGGCGCTTGGAGCAGAGATCCTGCAGTATCTCCTCACCCCACAGCTCAAGGAGGAATAGGATCTCCTCTCCAGACCAGGAGGGTGCCTACCTCTTGGTCCCCCTGGGTGGGTCCTGGGAGCCCTGCTCATGTTCCTTTTGAGGGGCAGAGAGGTTTCGGGGGGCTTGTGGTTCTGCCATAGGTGAGCAGGCCTGTGGCAGGGAGAACCACGTGGTCAGGGTGCTGCTCCATGTCTGGCTTCCTGCCACAAGGCTTGTCCAGGCTGCCTGCAGCTTTAAGAGGGGCAAGAGACAGGAACTAAAGCGTTGTGATTACTTTGGACAGAGTGGCCACCAGGGTACCTGTGTTATTTTCTTGGAGGCTTCTTCTTTCGAAAAAAACCCTTTTCCCCGTCCACACACACCTTTCAGAAAAGGCATTCTTTCTTGTAGAAAGAGGATTACTGCTGTTGGAAAAACCCCTCTGGATGTAAATGGCCATTTTTCCAATAAAACTCTGTAGTGTAGATATAGCCTTAGTTTCAGAGGTTGGGTCAGTTAACTCATGCTTGTTGGGCTTGAGCTATTTTGATTTGGGTTGGGGTCCATGAGGGAAGAGGTTCTCAGGACCTGGACTCCAACCCATGCCCAAATGTCTACACTTACAATTTTTAGCTTTGCAAGGCCGAGTCAGCTGATCTGAGTGAGCCATGGTTGTACTGTGGGTCTTTTATTGTGGTGCAAACATACCTTAAAGGCTTAAGAATGATTGCAAATACAAATCTGACTGTGCTTACTAATGTTGTTTGTTTTAAACTGTACATTGATATAATGATCACTGTGTGCTTCCACACTGCCTGTGTATGCCATGTGCACAATAATGTAACACAACTGGTGACAAGGGCTTACCAAGAAAATCAGATCTGATCACACTGAGGCTCCTTCAAGAGAGAAAGCTAAAAAAAAATGCTACTGAAAATTTTTTGTCAAGCTTCTCTGCAAAAAGATTTTCCATCGCTAAGTTAGGAGTTTGAATAGAATGTAATACTGCTCTATATATTAAACTATGAATAAAATATTCCAAATAAAACTGTACAGGCCATCCTTGCTATAAGTCCAAGACACATTCCGAAAAACTTAGACTGATAGCAAGACAAAGCAGGGAATTTTTTTCCTGCAGTTGACTTCTATTTGCACAATTTTTGTTTGTTTAACTTAAGAGTGGGGAATGGGCAGTCTTATAATGCATTAGTTCCTACAAGCATCAACAACTTTAGTGCAGAACGGATGTCTACCAGGGCGACTTATAGCAGGGATGTCCTGTATCATTTACTAACTGAGTTTTCTAAATCTGCCAGTGCTTATTTTTCTCTTTATCCAGGAAAGATGCTTTGGAACAAACACAAACAAAGCAGAATGGAATGGGTATTCTGTGGAGGAAAGCAACAAAGTATTTAGCAAGACAACAAAGGGAAATCAAGTGGTGCATTTTTTAAATACAGGTTAAACCTCTCTAGTCCAGAAACAGCCATCGTCCAGAATGATTTTAGTTAGCCAGATGTCATTTTTTCATGGGTCTGGTCAAGTTTCCTGTGGTCCCATAAAGTTTGTTTACATCCACTCATCCTGGCTGTCAGTGTTTTGTGCTGTTATTTAGCTCTAATTTACCCCCAAATGTTCTCTAACAGCGCAGTAAGCAGTGGAAGTGTTGGTAATGCTGCTAGAAAACATTGACCTTCTGTGGTCCAGAAAATTCTCTCATTCAGCACCAGTCAGGTCCTGACTGACTGGAGAGGTTCAACCCATATTACTGCAGCATATTTGAGTCTCATGCAACACAGCAAAAGCAAAATGTTTGTTAAATCATTCTAGTGTGCTAATATTGTAGTAGATATGCTGTTCCAAGTATTGACTATACCAGCACGTTGATTGTTAGGAGTTGGTGTTTTAGAAATGGTAGGGTTTTTCCTTTATCTGGTTACAGATGGTTACAGTCTCATCTTGTAATAAAAAGGGGAAGAAAATTAAAAAGCAGCCAGCTTAGACAGAGAAATTTAAGTAAAAAGCCACTGGATTCCCTATAAAAATATTTTTACAAGATGTCACAGACGGCAATAGAAATTTATCTTACAAACTATGTCTTTAGGGCATCAAAGAGTTCAATGAAATGTCTGTGCTCCAATAGCCTATCTATTCCTAAAAGACCTGATTTTCAGAGGTGGATCTGCAGCTTCTGGGGAAGTCAGTGTGAGCTGCAGACACTCTGCACCTATGAAAAAGCAGTCTGGTGATGTCTCCACTGGGTGTTCACTAAAACGCAGGAGCACCTTTTAATGGCACTGTTTTTCTGTTAGGGTGTGTCTATACTGCACCCATTGCTTGAAATAAGCTCAGCAATTTGAGCTATGCAAATCACATAGCTTATTTCGAGTTAATTGTAAAATAGCTTACTCTGAAATTTGGTGCTGTCTACACAGCACCGAATTTTCAAATATAGCACTATTCTGAAATATTCCTGACTCCTCTTGGAACGAGGTTTGCAGGGATGTCAGAATAGCAAGCCCGTTATATTTCGAAGTAACGGGCTTGCTCAAAAGACGCAGAATAGCTATTTCGGCATACCGGAAATATCCTTAAATAGCTCTGTAATGCAGATGAAGTCTTAGGCTACGTCTACACTGGCCCCTTTTCCGAAAGGGGCATGCTAATTTGACAGGTCGTAATAGGGAAATCCACGGGGGATTTAAATATCCCCCGCGGCATTTAAATAAAAATGTCCGCCGCTTTTTTCCGGCTTTTAGAAAAGCCGGAAAAGAGGGTCTACACTGGCTCCGATCCTCCGGAAAAAAGCCCTTTTCCGGAGGATCTCTTATTCCACTTCAAAGTAGGAATAAGAGATCCTCCGGAAAAGGGCTTTTTTCCGGAGGATCGGGGCCAGTGTAGACGCTCTTTTCCGGCTTTTCTAAAAGCCGGAAAAAAGCGGCGGACATTTTTATTTAAATGCCGCGGGGGATATTTAAATCCCCCACGGATTTCCCTATTACAACCTGTCAAATTAGCATGCCCCTTTCGGAAAAGGGGCCAGTGTAGATGTACCCATAGGGTATAAAAAGTTTTCCACCGGAATCAGGAACTACCTGTCAAAAATGATTAGAGATGAAAGGGGAAAGAAGCAAATGGCAATTAGAAGGCATTTGACAAAAAATAAGACAAAAAAACCCCAAAGTGCTGTTAGTATATTTAATTGGGAGGTATAGATAAGTCAAAGGGGATACATTTAAATGAAGTGCTTTTACACTCACTGTGTGTCTACACGGACTGGGTGTGTGCCCGTTGATGGAGCCATGTAAAGTAGTTTACCCGACATAGTCAATGAAGCGGGGATTCAAATAATCCCCGCTTCATTAAAATAAAAATGGCCACCACGCTGTGCTGACAATCAGCTGATCCGGCACAGCGTGGCAGTCTAGATGCAGATCGGTCGACAAGGGAAGCCTTTGTCGACCACTCCTGTAAGCCTCGTGAAATATGAAACAAGGCTTACAGGAGCAGTAGACAAAGGCTTCCCTTGTCGACCGATCTGCATCTAGACTGCCATGCTGTGCCAGATCAGCTGATTGTCAGCACAGCGTGGTGACCATTTTTATTTTAATGAAGCGGGGATTATTTGAATCCCCGCTTCATTGACTATGTCGGGTAAACTACTTTACATGGTTCCATCGACATAGCCATGTAGTCTACACACACCCACTGAGAATCTGGCCTTTTATGCTTAATTTGTTTACATCAAGGGCTCTTTAGAATCTTCTTGCTGTTTTTTGTGTATGTGCCTTTGTATGAGCCATGTGTCTATACTAAATAGGAAACTAAGCTTTGAATTCTTCCTGGCTTCTGTAATAAAAGAAAACAAAAATATGGCCCAATGTCTTTAATAGGTATTGAATGTGTGAGACATGCTTAAACTGAGAGGGTTGTATAATGCATTGTTGTTGCTGTATTGGTTCCTGGATATTAGCGAAAGAAAGTGGGTGAGGTAATATGAATTTTATAATTAATTAGTTAGATTCTGATCTCAGCTACCAATTCAAAGTAACTCAGATATCAATTCAAAGTAACTCCATTGAAATCAGTGGTTCTCCCCTTAATTTACACAGGTGTAACTGTGTTCAGAATCTGCTTCCCAATCCATAAGAAACAAAAGGCACTTTCTGTCAATGCAAGAAAGAGCTGCAAAAATCTATATCTACCCCTGGAAGAAGAGCAGCTAGGTGCAATCCTGGACTCATTAATGTCTCATGCTAGCTTGCTGTTAAGAACAAGCAGCCTAGTGCTACTACGCGGGTGTGTGTTACCACAAGTGAGAGTGTGGCAGATGCTAGGCTCATGTTCTTCACACCAGCAAAGACGATATGTTTATCATGAAAATGACACATTCAGTTGAGAGGTTGGATGGGAGGAGGTTGGGAGAGAGACTGTGTGAGAAGAACGTACAGAGAGCTAATGAATTCATGCTGGAAAGGAGGGAAAGAAAAATATTCAGATGCTTTTCTTAAACAACAATAGCTCTGAAAGGAAATAACGACTAGCTCAGAAATGGCACACACAAAGGGAAATGTTATTTATAGCCATCCAAAGCAGATAGACAAAATGAGCTCACATAATAACCTCTACACTTGTATGAAGAGTACAGTTACAATGAAAGTCGGAGATTTTAAAGGAAATCAGTAAAATCCCCAATGATCACAATAACTAATTATAATTATGTGAATTGAATAGCATGTGGGCAGAATTTTGAGAGAACATGCAATTGCCTGACTAGTCTAAAATAATTTGCTTGTGTTTCAACAAGAAAAAGAAATGAAACATTATCTCCTATTTTAAATGCACAATTTTGGACATTCTTCCACTACCTCTTCCCCAGTCCACCATGTAATACTTCATGACCTAAAGAGGAAAGATGGAAAAATAAAAAGGAACATATTTTGTAGACACTCTCATGCAATTGTCTTGTGTAGAACTACAGTCAGCAGAGCGACTCTCTTTTGTTTTTTAATATAACAATGCAGTTCATAAGGTACTAAGGAGATGAATACTGTCTCTTTAATACTAAGTCTGATTTCCTTTTCTGTTGCTACTTACTTTGGGTAAAGGAAACAATGTAACAACAACCTTTTGCCTTTAGGAATCCCTTGGGTAATTTGACTGAATGTTGGGATCATCTCCAAACGAAATTTGTCGGTTACACAGCAGCAAGTGAACGTGATAGGATTATAAACCAGGACAATTTTTCACTGTAGAAATGCTTGAACTCACTCCCGACAATTACGCAGCCTACCATTTTACACATCGTCTATTTCAGTCAGACTGCATCAATTATTCCATTAACATTACTGCACACTGAGCTAGAACATGTCACTGGTGTTATAGATACAGAGGGAATGGGACATATTTCAGAATTTAAAAAAAGACATTTACATTTAAGAAACTTCAGGACACTTACATCCATGGCCTGACTGCACATCTATGCAAAGTGTTTTTATCTCCTAGCCTGATTAACAATGTGTATTTCTTTCCTGTTGTGGTTTTTGTGGATGATGCCATGGTGAATTTTTCATTACTCTGTAGTGGTCAGCTGAACTTAAAAGTCCAGTTTAATTAGAAATATTTTAACAGCCTTATGTGACGATTAACAGAAATTAGGGAAGAAAAATGTTTTCCATACTAAGGGTATATGAATTTTAGAGCACTTGTCCCAAATTGGGTGAGACAGTTCCAAAATGCAGAATTTAAGACCCAGTCCTAGACTGAATGATTCTAGGATTCCTTGGGTTGCTGCTCCATGCCAGCCTGAGGCTTAGAGGTGGTGCCAGCCTCTTCCCAATCAGGGAGAGGAGGCTGTGATGGGCCTTCGCACCCAGTTACCGCAAGGCACTGCCCCTGCTTTGCCTCTTGTTCCCCAAGGTCCTGTCTCCTGGAAGCCAGAAGCAGACCGTGGTAAGAGCCTCCAAGAAAGCTTGGGCCTCTATGGGGGGCCTGGGGTCCTCTTCCTGCATTGGGCTACACAACCCTGGTGGAGGAAGACATGGGCTAGGGCCACCTCTCCTAGGGCTCCCTGGGCAGCTCTTACCATGGCTTGACTCTGGCTTCTGGCCTGGCTAGGGCATGGGGGCTTCAGGGGGAAGAGGGAAAACACGGGGTGGGAGCTTGAAGAAGAATAGGGGCAGGGATGGTGTTCCTGAATGCGTCTTGCTTTTGCCTTTTGAAAAGTTGGTTACCCTTATGAAGTTGCTAGAAATTCAACTCAAGCAACCCTTAAAACCAGGCTCAGAACTGCATTTAAGGGAAAAAATTTAATTCCACTTAAAGAATGGCTAGATGGCAATTGTTGCTCTCGTCTGCATTTAATTATCTGTTACAATTTGATTTTTAAAAGAGTCTGTTTTAGCTTCTTGATCTCCCAAATTAACAGTGTCATACAGATTGGTGTGAAACCTGAAATTTAACCATCCAAAATGTCTTTCCGATCCCTTTCAGCGTATTTTAGCAAGGGAACAACAGCACTTCTGCTTAAAAAGTCAATTAGACCCTGGAAATTTCCACTACATGCATCTGAAGAAGTGGGTCTTTGCCCACGAAAGCTTATGTTACAATACATCTGTTAGCCTATAAGGTGCCACAGGACTCCTTGTTGCTTTTGCAGATCCAGACTAACACAGCTACCCCTCTGAAATTAGACACTGTACAGGCTTCCTGTTTTTATACTCTTTAAGTATTACACTGACATCAGACCACAAGCTGTGTGTGAAGTTAGCCTGGCTTTGGGAAACACAAAGATGTTTTTCTTTTCAGACTGAGAGAGATTAATTTGAAATTATTTTTTGAAAGAAGTTTGATTTGGGATTGTCTCCTTTTCCCTTTATGTCTAACAAAGCTAAAATGTTATTACTTTCTCAAGTTTCCCTTTTGATAAGGGGGGCGCTTTAGATTTTCTAAGTGGTGACAGAATGGGCAGGGAAGGCCAGATAGCATGGATGCTTCTACTGATTGATTTTTTTACATGGGCTAGGTCTAGACTGCAACGTTTTTGTGGGAAAAGCTATGCAAAATGCCCTCTGCATTTTGAGTAGATTTATCCATTTTTTTTTGGAAGAGACTTTTCCACCATTTGGCCCTGCCCAGACGGGGTCAAATGGCAGAAAAGTCTCCTCTTTCGGCAGAGCCCTTATGCCTTGTGAAACGAGGTATACAGGGCTTCCCAAAAGAGCGTGTTTGCTCTTCCATGAAAAAAAGCAGAAGAGCAAACGTGTTCCTTGGACACGGCGGGGTTTTTGTGGGATACCTCCAGAGTCCTGCAAAAACCCCGTAGTCTAGATGTAGCCCATGGTGCCTGTAGCAGTTTGACGTTTATTGAGAAAATGTTTGCGAACAAACAATACAGTAAATTCAAGCACCCCTGTACAGGGCATCGCCTAAGTACACACATACATCCAGATAAAATCAGTAGGCTTGTCTACACTGCGGGGGGGTGGGGCAGGACAGAGGAGGTACTTCTTTCAGTCAAACAATAGAATGCCTCTTCACTGGCTGGAGAAAAGGGGATGTGTTTCTGCTGTGTGTTAGCTAACGTGATCAGATCAAATCCTGCTGCCTTTGAAGTTATAGTACTTGCAAAACTCTCATTGTTCTCCACAGAAGCAGGCTTAGGCTCTTGGTATGAAACATGCTCCTGATGCAATAATAACAACAACAGTGCCAAGTCTGACATTGGTTTTTCCCTAGCACATATTTTGGAGGAAAGTTATTGATGTCAGCAGGACTCACCACAGTGTGGTATTTACAAAGAGACTGTCACACTGAGCAAACCATTTCCATATACCATGGAAATCAACACTCATTCACATTAAGCAGTTTCCCTTGGCATTTGGGTGATTAGCCATGGTACACAAATTGCTGCAGGGCTACCTACTACTCATACCTTCTCTTCTTACCCCTCCTTGCCAACTCCTGCTCCCTTTTACACCAGCGTAGACACCTCTCTCTCCCTTCATTTTGAGACGATTGCCTGGGTATGATTGAAGGCAGCATTTGGCCTATAATGGCCAATAGGGTGTTGTTTCCATGGTTACCACTAGAGCTGCTGAGACGAATTGGATTGTTTGAACAGGAGTAGATCCACTGAAATAACAGACAAAATCACCATCTTTTATCAAACGTGTGCCACTGTGAAAGCAGCTTAGTGGTGACAATCACTGATAGGGGTGAGCAGAAACATGTCCAGACTAAAATATTCAACCCATGCAGTTAGGTGCAAGTGTGACAGGTTGCCCCCTTGGAATGTGCCACCTGATGTGCTGAGATGCTAGTGAGCCCTCCTGTTCTGCCAGCATAGGTCCCCTTTCACCCGTCTTGCCCAGTCAGGCTTTTAAGACTCACATCTACAGGCAGAGTCACATGCTGTTGCAGAAAGACACCAATACTGACACTAGCACTGGGAAAACTCAGTTTAAAGGACTTGCCCTAGCTCTCAGATACCCACCTCCCATGGAGTGCAGACCCATAGTGATATGAACGTCACTCCCTCCCTCACTGTGGAGGAAGATATGCACAGATCCTTGCCCCTCCTCCTGGTATGAACTGTACAAACTGGGTTATGTTATAAACAAGAAAAACGTTAATTGACTACAAAAGGTAAATGTTAAGTGACTATAAGGGATAATAAACAGAACAAAGCAGATTATTAAGCAAATAAAACAAAACACACAAACTAGTTTGATTCCTGAAATTGACCACAAATACTAATTTCTCATCTTAAATGTTGTCACAGGCAGATAACGGGGAATCTTGAAAGCCATCTGCATTGGCCTGCAGCTTAAAAATTCAAGTATTATTATTCACCAGCTGGATTCCCTCACATCCTGGGCCCAGCTCTTCTCCCCTGCAGTTCAGTTCTTCCTGCCAAGATTTTTTCGGTGTCTCTTTGGGTGGGGAGGCAGAGGAGAACCTTGATGTTGTCACTCCCCTGCCTTATATAGCTCTTGTATAAGGTGGGAACCCTTTGTCTTCCCGTAGAAAAACATTCCAAAAGGAGCAGGGGCCCAGTATCAGGTGACTCACACCCATGTATCTGCAGGGCTGTGGCAGCTATTAATGGCAGGCTGTCTGGAGCATCCAAAGGAAGACTAAGCCCTTTCCCAGACAGTTGTCATTGCTAATGGGCCATCAGCCCTATCTGGCTTCTTCATTGTTCCTGAATGGCTTGTTCTGGGTGACACTCAAATCAGCTGTTGGCTGCTGTTCCAGATCTGGGAGGGAGGGGGAGGAGCAGGGATGAAGGATGAATCAGGTGATTTGTGGCACTCTGAAAGTTCTGGGAGGGCAGGGAAGGGGCAAGGAAGTGTGGGACTCCAGTGCTCCAGTGCAGAAGAGGCATGTGGGGGAGGAGGGCAGATAGGGGATCCATGTTGCGTCCCACTAAGATGAAGGAGGGCCTCTCATGCAGCCCACTCACTGTCTTTGATTGCCCATCACTGCCCTAACCTCTCTGTGCTTCAATTTCCCATCAATAGAAGAGAGGTAAAGTTCCTTTGCCATATCAACAGAGTGTAGGAGGGATTTGTTGGCTGATGTTTGCTCAGCCTATGGCAGGGGATTTGAAATATTATGTAATACAACCTATGTCCTTTTTTTAACAAGAAGATTATTTACCAGTATTGTCCATCATCAATTGGCACCTTTGCCATAGCATGAAAGAAAATCTCTCTCTCTCACACACACACACACACACACAGAGAGAGAAAGAGAGAGAGAGAGAGAGAGAGAGAGAGAGAGAGAGAGAGAGCTATACAAATGTCATTTTTTTCTTTTTCTAAAGTATGCACAATGGGATCAGCTACAGCAATGGATTTTATGGACTCTTTGCTGGAAATCACATTAAATGGAAATATCAGCCCCCACAATGTTTTCATGCCAAGCTTGGGCAGACAGGAGTTTCATTGTATCCTTGTTTTCATTGCCGCCACTTCAAGCTGTGTTCTTTGCTTTGGGCCACATACCCACGCTATGTCAAAAGCCTCTGGTGGTGTTCTTTTATATCTCATAACAACTTGTTCTTTTACAAATGTGATAGTGGGGGGAGACAGCAAGGAAGAACACTTGAAAAGGCCCCAGGTTTCAGAAATGTTATACATAGTGTGCCGATATGTGCTGGAAACTCCTTTCTTGCTGTGACAGTATATCTCCTACCCTCCTCAGATTTCTGTTTCATGGCTCTGTCACTGGAGCAGAGGTTCCTGTATGTGGAAAGCCCTGCAAATCTGTGGCTGTCCAGAGGCTGGGAATGGGTGATAGGAGAGGGATCACTTGATGATTACCAGGTCTGTCAATGGCTATTAGCCAGGACAGGTAATAATGGTGTCCCTAGCCTCTGACAGAATGGGAATGGGTGACAGGAGAGGGATTGCTTGAATATTCCCTGTTCTGTTCACTCCCTCTGGGGCATCTACCATTGGCCACTGTTGGAAGCCAGGATACTGGGCTAGATGGACCTTTGGTCTGACCCAGTGTGGCTGTTCTTATGTTTCTTACATTTCTTATATATCCATGGATCATGTTGGTAGATTGCAGATAAGATGTGGATACCAATTTTGTATTTGTGCAGGGCTCTATAGTCTCTCCTATCCCCAGAGAGGCTGACAGCCTTGCCAGGCTCTGGGCAAGGCAGGAGGTAGCAGGGAGCCCTGCTCCACACTCCAGGAAGGGCCAGGGCTTCAGGTGGAAGAGGCGGTAATGGGGGGTAGGCAGTCCTCAGCACTGCCCAGAGAGTGTTGCACTTCCTCCAGGCAGCCCTTAGTGCTGCCTGGAACATGCCATGCAGTTCTCCAGCAGCAATGTAAAGGGTCTGGGGCTCTGGCTGCTACTGATACCACAGTAAGGGTACATCTAGACTATGTTCTTTTTTGAAAGGAGATATGCAAATGCGGTGCTAATTTGCATATCTTCTTCTGATTGCTTTTTTGAAAGTGAAAGCCGTTTAGATGGGGTTTTATTTGAAAGACCCCTGTACACCTCATTTTTAAGGAAGAAGGTTTTGTTCAAAAAAGGAGGTTCTTTCGAAAAAAAACCTGTTTAAACTGCTTTCACTTTCGAAAAAAAGCCATTTTAGAAAAGCAATCGAAAAAAGATATGCAAATTAGCACCGAATTTGCATATCTCTTTTCAAAAGAAGAATGTAGTCTAGATATACCCTAACAATGGTGGTGACCAGAAGCTCTGGGCCCTTTTGTATTGCAAGCCCTGGGGACAGGTGCCTTCTTTGCTCTCCTCCCCCACCCTCATTAGTAGGCCTGCCTACCCCTGGACCGACATTCGAGTAATAGATGATGAATATAAACTTGCATGTTTTTTTCTGAGTGATACATTCTTTTGAACATGAAAACTTGCTTCTTCTATATGTCCTAAGCCCCTCCAGTGGTCCAAACTGTCTTTCCCATAAGCCACTTGTATATAGTATTGGGAGTACAAACTAACCATTCTGACAGTGGATAATTGGATTTCTCATGTTTTGGAGGCACCAAAAGTTCACCAGACATGTTCAATTCAACCTTGGCTAATGGCCAGGTTTCATTCTATTTTATTTGATACAGAGCCAGGACTTAAATACTAACAGCCTCATTATGCAGCCCTTTGACAGAGTAACACTTGCTCATGCAAATAGTCTTACTGACTTCAGTGGGCATACCTATGTGAGTAATACCTATTGAGTGGGAGTGAATGTTGCAGAATTAGTCCCAAGTAAAAATGTGTGGCCGGATTTGGGTGTTCTTATTCTAGCTGAGTCACAGCTTAGTCCACAAATAGTCTGACTGGCTTTAATAGAACTGATCAAGAAATACAATACAGTTCAGCATAAGCAAGGGTGTCAGAATATGCTCCTTTAAAATTCATAAATATTCTTTCATGTTATTGTCAAGACATGTTTTTATCACTGATAAAAAGCAAAGACATACAATTGTTTTAGAAATCTGCAAATACAATCTAAAAATTCCATTGGTTTATATAAACTTCCATAACAAATCAAACCAAACACCTGAACCACACTGACTGAAAGTGAGAATTATAATATGAATTGCTAGATCTTCCATATACAATCCAGTGAAAACGAACCAGCCAAGAAGTAAGGAAAGAACCTAAAGACTAAAACATGTACTTGGAAAGAAGACTATTTTGTTACCGCCAAAAATGTATACGTGAGACGCTGAAATTTTTACTGCCTAATGTAAAAAATCCCCAAACTCTCACTTCAGGCTGTTTTTTGAAGGGGGGTGAGATATTATGGTCCCTCAAATTAGAATGCAAGGAGTAGTTCCTCCTTCTTTCCCCTAGTGCACAAACTTTCCCAAAGCAGGTAGGAACAAGATAGGCCCATGATCCTTTCATCCTGTCACATGGGTATTCTGGGCAGGCCTGGTAGAGAAGAGAGGCAAGGGGGTAGCAGCAGGCATGTTCCTCCTCTGTGGTAAGCAGGTTGAAGAAGACATTCCCAGAAAGAGGGTAACTGCACATAACCTGTTAGCGTTGATGCGCTAACAGATGTGAACTTGTATGAACATGAGTAGCTGGTTATAGTTATGCATCAGCCTTTCCATGCACATAGTTGATAACTTACAGGCACATCTCTGTTTTTAAGGTCATGATTAAATGTAAGAACTCTGAAGAGATTGTACTTCCTCATAAACCCTCAACTCCTACATTTTTATTGAACAGAGATGTTATATAGCAGGTAATAGAATAGTCGAGTAATTGCTTGAATTCTTATCAGTTACTCAACCATTCTATAGTCCCTGGAGGTGGGGTTGGCAACCAGTGCACTCTGGCCCCACTTTTGGGGAGTCCTCTGGCCCCTGCACTGCTGCCTCTGTATCAGAGGCAGCAGCGCAGTGTGCCAGGTGGGAGCCAGCCTGCAAGGAGATCCAGTTTAAAAACCAGCTCCCCTCATGGCCCAGCTGCCTGCCACCCCACGGAGGTAGCAGCATGAGGTGGCAACAGCACCTGTCCGTGGGGCGGGGGAGGTCTGAGCTTCCCATGGACAGAGGCTGCTGCAGGGTGGCGGAGAAGGCTGCCAAGAAGCATCTTCTGTCTGCAACAGGTCCAGGCTCACTACAGACAGAGGCTGCTCTGTGGGGTGCAGAGGAGCATCTGCCTACATCGAGCCTGGGCCCACCACAGGCAGAGGCTGCTTCGCAGCAGCCTCCCCTCCCCGCAGCAGCCGGTGGAGGGGGACAGGAGGCACTGCAGAGTCAGTGCTGAGGGGAGCCAGTTTTTAAGCTGGCTCCCCCCAGCACTGGCTCCTGCTTCCCCCCTTGCTGCCTCTGATGCTGAGGCAGCAAGCAGGAGGGAATGTGAGTAGTCAAGAAGATTAACCGATAACCTAGACTTATTGATTAATTGTATACTCAACTACTCATTTACACTAGTTTAAAGAAGGTGTTACTAAATATCAAGTATTATTTCTTTTTAAATTAAAGGTAAAACATAAATCCTGGCCCTTACAAGTCAGTAGGAATTTTGCCATTGACTTCCATAGAGTCAGCATTTCCCCAAAATGATCCTAGTCTGTTCTGATTGGCTTTAGTGGAAGCAGGATCTTGCCCAAAGATTTAATTTCATCGGTTTTCTAAAAAGGTATTTGTATTTTCATTTAGACTTTTCCCCATGATAAAAAAATATTCTTGATACCAATTTTTCCATTGCCTAAACTTAGTGTGCTGTGTTTTCCCTAATGGCAGATGAGTAAGTCTGGTATTGTAAATATACATGTGGAATGTACTGAGTGTATGCATGTGCACGTGCATATTTAAATTTGAAATGATTAAACCTAAACATCTCTGCTACTCATGTGTAGGAAACAAATGTAATAAAATATAAATCACTTTGTAATGTCTAGTTTGGGTTTGGGTTCATATCTGTGAACTGTTAAAAAAATTATAGAAGTGCTTGAACATTCCATTGTCAACATCTTTGTATTCCATTACATCACGGTAACCCCTTAAATCTTCTAAAAGCTCTCCATTTCAGAACTGGCACTCAGTGGGGTTGGGAAAAAGAGAAAGTGACACCTTTTAAATCAGCCAGGTACTTACAGTATGTTCTGCTATTCGCTCTGACATCTGACCTTGTTAGGTCTCACTGTGGGTCTGGCATAACAAAAGAACAAGTCTTCCCATCGTGTGTATTTTTTCTATGCGTCTGGTTTTATTGATTGTGCACACACAGTTGATTAATTGTAGAGAGAAGCTGCCTTTGTAATTAGGACTTTGGTTTCCCACTCCTGAAATAAACATACTCCTATCAAACATAAAGGATGCTATTACACAAACAAGCCCATTAAGTTCTTGTTATAATTTAATCAAGCTTAGTTTGCCAGTGTCCCCACACAGACACTAGTCTAGCTTTCTCTAAAGCAGGATTTATGCTTTACGGTCCATTCTCTTTATCTCTGTCCTCTAATACCTCACTGACCAGGTGGTGAGACAAAAGCTAAGTCCGCAGTCCTCTGAAGCAAGCCATTACTCTCCAGCTAAGCTAACAGTTTTGGTATGTTGAATTTCTTAACACTAATTAAAGCAGCTAGAGACACCAGTTCTGCTCCCAGTAGTACAATTTCACTTGTGTGGATTAATCCATAATCAGGGGAAATAGCAGCCACGCTGGGCCTCTGGGCAAGATGGGGGAAGAGGGCAGCTCCACACTTCTGGAAGGGGCAGGATCTCAAGTAAAAGGGGTGGGGCGGGGGCAGCCAGCTCTCAGTGCTGCCTGGCATTCACTGTACTGCCCCCCAGCCCTTACTGCTGCCTGGAGCTCGCCATGTAGTCCTCCAGCAGCGATTTGAAGGGCCTGGGGCTCTGGGCATCACTGCTGCCACAGTAGCTACGGCACCAGCCGGGAACCCCAGGCCCTTTAGAATTGCCAGACCCTGGGGCAAGTGCCCTCTTTGCTCCCCCAGCCTCGTCAGCAGGCCTGTCCGTAATTCTCTATTGCCTTAGAAAGGGGTTTAACTGAAAGACAAAAGGTCCTTCTCCTCCTCTGTCCATAAAGAATCCCAAGTGGCAGACAGGTGATGGAAGAAAGGAGGTGGATACGCTCTCTTTTAAAGTCCAGTTTCTCAGTAACCTCACAACTCCAGAGAGATAGGGATTGCAGAGCATTCACACCTGCCATGATTTCCTTCCTTTCTTCCTTTTAAAGCATTCAACAGGAAAGATCTGATGGCATATAGGACAAATCCTACAATAGAAGACCATCATGAATAAAATTGAATAGGGAAGAAGAAACCCATCACAAGATCTTAGTCTTAGACTTGCGATGACTTAACGAGCCAATTAAGAGATTCCATCTAATACATCTTCTGATAACAAGGTCCCCAAAATGATAGTTCTGTGCTATTATTTTAAAGTTTCTTTGCATCCATACAAGGAAAGCTCTGAAGATTGTATATGGCTCATATTCTTCTATAATCATAACTCAAATCAGAAAGAGATTAAAGCTTGCAGGCTGCTCCCCTTAAATCCTAGACTTAAAGGTGGTGTTATAAAGAATGATGTTGTTATGAAGGACTGATCATTCATAGTATGTCAAGAACACCATTGGCTCCACTCCTCTGGTGAAGAATAAAGATCTCAGACAAAATAATATCTCAGAATGAGAAGATAAAGTTCAGTTAATCCTCCCCTGTGAGATATTCCTTTTCAAAGATGTGTTAGATCTATCCATGTTCCTGGAAAACAGTATGTGGCAATTCCGCGACTAGAGGTCTCTGAAGTGCCAGCCATGTGATCACTAGAAATGTATCAACCTGCTACACAGCAAATTGTGAAAAGTGGATTTAAGGGAGATGCCTTGCTGTAGCTGTTGACATTTTGTAATAGTTTCAGAATGACTGTTAGGTCACCCAATTAGTCATGCAGATAATCCCTAAAACTGCAGAGTGCTAGAAGAAACAGGTGCTGGTTAATCACAAGACCATTTGAAAGCACAGCAGGGTGTTGCACTGGAAAATGACTCAGACTTTTCAGTGAAGCCACTTTGCTTAAGCCAGAGAGAACAATAAGGCTTGTAATGTCTATGTTCCTTTTATTTATTTCAATTGCGATTGAATGATCATTTTCAATAGGGTTGTCAGGTGTCCGGTTTTGAACCGGACAGTTCAGTATTTGAGCTTTCTGTTCGGGAAACAAATTGAGAAAATATAAATGTCCGGTATTTTCTAAATAAGATGTAATGTAGTTTATGATGTAATATTAAGTGTGTCTGGTATTTTTGTTGAAACCATCTGGCAACACTAGTTTTAAAATGCAAACGTTGGCCTCCTGGAAGACAGTAAGACATGCCATTAACACAGGGATAGCCTGTCTTCTCTCCTGTTTTACTTCCCTTTGATGTTGTCATTAGGGACGTTTGTGTGTAATTCAGATGTTTACTGCTCCTTTCCCAGGTGGATTTACCAAATTCTATATATGATATCACAAGCAATTCCATGACAGCAAAGTGTGAGATTTAGGGCAACAAACCATTAGTGCACATCCTGGCCAGGTGCTACTCACCTGCAATTTCTGCACTGAACTAAATGTGACCTGAACATCCTCGGCCTCCATTTAGGGGCCAGATCATCCCCTCCCACAATAAAACTTGCTGGAGTAGACTCCAGTGGAGGATCTCTCTTCAATAAATTCCTCACAGACATCCTAACCAAATCCTCTCAGCAAGGAGAGGGTTGACTATGGAAAGCAGGGTCTTGGGCTCTCCTGCAAATCTGACAGATCTTGCAGATGTCTCCAAGCCTTCAAAACACTGACCCCTCTCTTGGCTTCCTACTGGAGCTAAACTACCAGGGATTCCTGTGGCCATAGTTGCTGGAAGTCCCAGGCTGTTGTCTTTTTTCCAGGGAATTTACAAGGATCCAATGAGAGGGGGATACAATGTCATGCTTCCAGCCCATCCTCCTTCCACCCTATCTGCCTGGTCTCCACTTTTCCTCCGTTGGAGACCTTGGATCCTACAGAGAGCTGCTCTCTGTTGGGTTTGGACTAGGTAAAGGTCAGGGCTGCAGACGCAGCTGAGGCTGTTTGTTCATTACTAAGAAATGGGGTGAGATAACTCAAATGTGTTCATCGCCTCACTAGAAGATCTAGTGGTTACAAGGCTTGTAGTTTCAGTTACGACGTAGCTGGGCAAAGTCAACAAAAAATGATAAAAAATGCAATAGTGACCTTGCCTAGCTCCTTCGGAGGGATGATGGTAGTGGTGGTGGGGCCAAGAACTCTGCACAAGGTCAGTTTTGTTGAGTTTTGGTGCTAACTGCATCTGTATTCCCCTCGGTGTGGTCCACTCCAGAAGTGCCCAGTCTGATCTCAGGAATCATCTGTCACCTGGAGTTAGGGGTGGAAATAGGGATGGGAAGGAGCTGGGGATAGAGGTGGAACTGGCTGGGAAACGATGAGGGAATGAGGGCAGAGTTAGGCTGAGGGTTAAGCAGGGAGCACAGTGGAGGTGTAGCTGGGGGTAGGTATTGGTTCCTCCCCACTGCACCCTCCCCCTTGTGCCCCACTGTGTGGGGGGCCACTGATTTAAACACAGACTAGACTTTTTATGCCAAAATACTTTCTTTGTCTGCTGGTCTCTAGAAAACCCACTTTGAAGTAGTACATGCAGGCTTCCTAAGGGGTGGAACTCTGCAGCAATGTTTCCAATCTAAGTGATTCAACTTAATAGCGCTCCATTGTATCTGGTTCCTGAAGGAGCTGTGGTAACCCTTTGCCAAGGACTCTCCTACAATCGCTGACCCGCCATGATACATAACTGAGTACAATACAGTCCCCAAAGACATTGTGTAGGATTGCAGCGTCTGTCACGCCCTTCATGTACAGAACTAAGGGGACTGATTAGGGCCATGGTTTGAGCCAATAACTTGTGCTGTGCATTTTCCCATAGGAAGGGGAACAGGATTGTCTCAATAAGTATGAATCTTATAGACAAAGAACATTTTCACGCATAGGCCTCTATGGCCGTGTCCAGACTCAGGGGTTTTTTCGGGAAAAGTAGCCTTTTCCCGAAAAAACTTCCCCTGCGTCCAGACTCAAGCCGCGTTCTTTCAAAATTATTTCGAAAGAACGCGGCTTTTCTTTCGATGGCAGTAAACCTCATTTCACGAGGAAGAACGCCTTCTTTCGAAAGTTCCTCTTTCGAAGGAAGGCGTTCTTCAATGTAAAGAGGCCGTCTTCGAAAGAGAGCATCCAGACTCGCTGGGTGCTCTCTTTCGAAAAAGCGGATTTTTCTTTCGAAAGATCCGCCTGCAGTCTAGACGCAATCTTTCGAAAGAGGCTCTTTCGAAAGATGCTTTCGAAAGAGCCTCTTTCGAAAGAAGCCTGCAGTCTAGACATAGCCTATCAGTAAAGAGCTCAGGAGCCTTATTTAATGCAGAAGCCCAACCAGCACATTTTTTTTTTCTAAATGCAATTTTTTTTGGGTGGGGACAGGGGGTAAACATAACATTATTAACTCTTTAAGGGAACATGCTTCCTACAACAATTTGCTCCAAATCTTAGATTATGTAAAATTAAGGGGTTTTTTTTAAACCCTATACATAAACCGGACCTTTTTTTTCTATGAAATCCAATAGAGACTGTTACTTCGTAATTAATAAATAATTATACGTAGGGTTTGTAACTCAGACACTATGGCACTAAGACCTGGAGAGTGAAACTGATTATAAACAAAACTGGTACAATTGGCATCATTCACTTTTATTATCTAAGATGGGAGAAACACAATGAGTAAATGTTTCTTGGCAGTATGATCTTTTTTAAAGTCAACTGTGTTCTTTTAATCTATAATTTTGGTGGATGCATTATATGTATTGCTTTCCATTAAAACTCACACACAAGAGCAAATTATTTTTCTATCTATTGTAGAATTCATTTTTACCTACGGCACAGAAAACCACTGACATTTAATGCTAACAATAAAATCTTATTGGCCTCATGGCTTTTGATAGCATTGTCACTATTTCATTGTAATGGTGTTATCAATATCAACATTTTTCAACTAGCAGCTTAGTCCTTGCTCTAGCAAATTGCTAACAGTTTTTTGCATTTTGCCTTAATAAATTCATAGCTAGCAGCATAATGCAGCATTTAGAACAATTAATGATTTTCAAGATATCTGTTGGGATAAATTTTTGTTGGCATTTACTTTCTCCTGGGATTTCCATGATGTTCTGGACTAATTATCGAATATAATTAGAACAGCTGATTAAAGTAAACCTAACTGGAAAGCAAACTTTATAAATGATTCACACTGATTGGCATACCAGGAACCTGAAATATTTATTAGTTTTACCAAGAAACTGAGATAAAGAGGACATTGTAAGAAAGGAGAAAATAATGTCAGTAAATGTGACTTTATAATTAAATTCAAAAAATAAAAATAGTATTAAAGCAATTTGAAAGATCTCTCATGTGAGCCAAAAACAGCCCCACGTTGAGGGTGGGGCAGAACAGCATTATTTATCATGGATTTCAGGAGGAATTCAGAAAGCAGAATTTATCCTGGAATTGCCATAAGTGCAGCACATACTGATGTTTGCTTGGTCAGCTCTTCTGGTCTAATGTCCTTAGGAATGTCTTTAGTATCTGTGTGAGGTTGTAAAACCAAGCACTCAGAAGTCAGCACATTTCAAAAGTTAAGGTTACTGAAAAACCATTTTAACATTGCACATTCACTATTTTTAGTTAGGAACTACATTTAATAAATGAAAGGAATAGGAAATACTACATGGTATAATTCAAAATGTGCACCATGGCTGAATTGGCATTGCATAGGAGTTAAAATCTGGAATCTTCTAACCTTATGAGACCTGAGTCTTGCAACCTTAACATGTCATTATGATAGATTGTTTTATAGTTAATTTCCTTTGGGTTTTTAAGAAAAAAATTACAATAGGGAGAAAGGGAATAAAAGCAAATGTAGAGATAAATGGCTTGTGCAATTTAGAAGCTCAACCAATGGATCATCTAAATTATTTGCGTCACAGCGCCTCATCTTCCTCTCTCCTCCCCCTCTAGGGCTATGTCTAGACTGCAAGCCTCTTTCGAAAGAGGCTCTTTCGAAAGATACTTTCGAAAGAGAGCGTCTAGACTGCACACGGAACTTTCGAAAGAGCAAGCCGCTTTTTCGAAAGAAAGCACCCAGTGAGTCTGGATGCTCTCTTTCGAAGAAGCCCTATTTACATTCAAGAACGCCTTCTTTCGAAAGAAGCACTTTCGAAAGAAGGCATTCTTCCTCGTGAAATGAGGTTTACCGCCGTCGAAAGAAAAGCTGCGTTCTTTCGATTTAATTTCGAAAGAACGCGGCTGCAGTCTAGACGCAGGTGAAGTTTTTTCGGAAAAAGGCTACTTTTCCCGAAAAAACCCCTGAGTCTGGACACAGCCGAACTGTTTTGTTAGGAATTAAAATGCACTGCAAGCTGACTCTGAGTGACAAGTGGAGGGAACAGTCAGCTCTCCGTCCTGCTCCGAGCATAATCAGGGCTTCTGATTTTTGCATGATGTGAGGATTCCATCATGCTTCATGATATCAGTCTATTGCTTCTGAGGGTTTTTTCCCTTTTGTGGATGTGACAGGATTATGATGATCAATAGATGGTTTAGGCAGTGGTACTATAAGTAGGGCTTTGGGATGTATGGTCACTGGGAGGCATTTATGGACAGAGGACTGTTCTCTAGAGATGGACTTCACCTAAGTAGGGAGGGAAATAGACTTCTAGGATGGAGGCTGGCTCAACTGATTAAGAGAGTTTTAAACTAGGAATTTGGAGGAGACGGTTGGGAGATGCCCAGGTAATCTCTACGCCAGATTTTAACACTGAGAGGGAGGAAAACGAAGTAAGAAAGGATATAGCTGGGGGTAGGAGAATGAACATGAGGAAGGGTGGGGTGGATACTAGTCTAATAGGTCATATTGGAGGTATAACGTCCGTGCCAAATTGGGTAAAGAATGTGAATGAGGCCAAACAGCAAAAATTAAGATGTTTGTACACCAATGCGAGGAGCCTAGGTAACAAAAAGGAGGAACTAGAGCTATTGGTCCAGGAAGTGAAACCAGATATTATAGGAATAACAGAAACATGGTGGAATACTAGGCATGACTGGAATACAGGTGTTGAAGGGTATGTGCTGTTTAGGAAAGACAGAAATAAGGGTAAAGATAGTGGAGTCGCATTGTATATTAAAGATGAGGTAGATTGTAAAGAAATAAAAAGTGATGGAATGGAGAAGACAGAGTCTGTTTGGGCAAAAATCACATTGGGGACGAAAACTATCAGATCCTCCCCCGGGATAGTGCTTGGGGTGTGTTATAGACCACCAGGATCCAATTTGGATATGGATAGAGACCTCTTTAATGTTTTTAATGAAGTAAATACTCATGGAAACTGCGTAATCATGGGAGATTTCAACTTTCCAGATATAGACTGGAGAACAAGTGCTAGTAATAATAATATGGCTCAGATTTTCCTAGATGTGTTAGCTGATGAATTCCTTCATCAAGTAGTTGCTGAACCAACAAGGGGAGATGCTATTTTAGATTTGGTTTTGGTGAGTAGCGAGGACCTCATAGATGAAATGGTTGTAGGAGACAACCTTGTCTCGAGTGATCATGAGCTAATTCAGTTCAAATTAAATGGAAGGATAAACAAAAATAAATCTGAGACTAGGGTTTTTGATTTCAAAAGGGCTAACTTTAGTAAATTAAGGAAATTAGTTAGGGAAGTTGATTCAACTAAAGAAATTATGGATCTTAAAGTGGAGGAGGCCTGGAATTATTTTAAGTTAAAGTTGCAGAAGCAGTCAGAAGCCTGTATCCCTAGAAAAGGGAAAAAATGTATAGGCAGGTGTGTTAGACCAAGTTGGATGAGCAAGCATCTCAGAGAGGTGATTAAGAAAAAGCAGAAAGCATATAAGGAGTGGAAAATGGGAGGAATCAGTAAAGAAAGCTACCTTATTGAGGTTAGAGCATGTAGGGACAAAGTGAGAAAGGCTAAAAGTCAGGTAGAGTTGGACCTTGCAAAGGGAATTAAAACCAATAGTAAAAGGTTTTATAGCCATATAAATAGGAAAAAAACAAACAAAAAAGAAGTAGGACCGCTAATTACTAAGGATGGAGTGGAGGTTAAGGATAATCTAGGAATGGCACAATATTTGAACAAATACTTTGCTTCAGTCTTTAATGAGGCTATTGAAGAGCTTAGGGATAATGGTAACTTAACAAATGGGACTAAAGATATGGAGGTAGATATTACCATATCCGAGGTAAAAACCAAACTTGAACAGCTTAATGGGAGTAAATGGGGGGGCCCAGATAATCTTCATCCAAGAATATTGAAGGAACTGGCACATGAACTTGCATGGCCATTAGCAACATTTTTTAATAAATCTCTAAACTCAGGGGTTGTACCATTTGACTGGAGAATTGCTAATATAGTTCCGATTTTTAAGAAAGGGAAAAAAAGCGACCCGGGTAACTATAGGCCTGTTAGTTTGACATCTGTAGTATGTAAAATCCTTGAAAAAATTTTGAAGGAGAAAGTAGTTAGAGACATTGAGGCTAATGGCAATTGGGACAAATTAAAAAATGGTTTTACAAAAGGTAGATCGTGCCAAACCAACCTGATCTCCTTTTTTAAGAAAGTAACAGATTTTTTAGATAAAGGAAATGCAGTGGATCTAATCTACCTCGACTTTAGGAAGGCATTTGATACAGTACCACATGGGGAATTATTGGTTAAATTGGAAAAGATAGGGATTCATATGAAAGTTGAGAGGCGGATAAGCAACTGGTTAAAGGGGAGACTACAGCGGGTCATATTGAAAGGTGAACTGTCGGGTTGGAGGAAGGTTACTAGCGGAGTTCCTCAGGGATCAGTTTTGGGGCCAATTTTATTAAATCTTTTTATTGCTGATCTTGGCACCAAAAGTGGAAGTGTCCTAATAAAATTTGCGGATGACACAAAGTTGGGAGCTATTGCCAATTCAGAAAAGGATCGGGATATCATACAGGAAGATCTGGATGATCTTCTAAATTGCAGTGATAGCAATAGGATGAAATTTAATAGTGAGAAGTGTAAGATTATGCATTTAGGGATTAATAACAAGAATTTTAGTTATAAGCTGGGGACACATCAGTTGGAAGTAACGGAGGAGGAGAAGGACCTTGGAGTCCTGGTTGATTATAAAATGACTATGAGCCACCATTGTGACATGGACGTGAAAAAGGCTAATATGATCTTGGGATGTATTAGGCGAGGTATTTCCAGTAGGGATAAGGAGGTGTTAGTGCCATTATACAAGGCATTGGTGAGACCCCATTTGGAATACTGTGTGCAGTTCTGGTCTCCCATGTTTAAGAAGGATGAATTCAAACTGGAACAGGTACAAAGAAGGGCCACTAGGATGATCCGAGGAATGGAAAACCTGTCTTATGAAAGGAGACTCAAGGAGCTTGGCTTGTTTACCTCAACCAAAAGAAGGCTGAGAGGGGACATGATTGCACTTTTTAAATATATGAGGGTATGTCTACACTACCCTCCTAGTTCGAACTAGGAGGGTAATGTAGGCATACCACACTTGCAAATGAAGCCCGGGATTTGAATTTCCCGGGCTTCATTTGCATAAGCGGGGAGCCGCCATTTTTAAAACCCCGCTGGTTCGAACCCCGTGCAGCGCGGCTACACGGGGCACGAACTAGGTAGTTCGAACTAGGCTTCCTAGTGCGAACTACCGTTACTCCTCATTTCACGAGGAGTTACTATAGAGACCTTTCTGGGTGTCTGGCTGATGAGTCTTGCCCACATGCTCAGGGTTTAGCTGATCGCCATATTTGGGGTCGGGAAGGAATTTTCCTCCAGGGTAGATTGGCAGAGGCCCTGGAGGTTTTTCGCCTTCCTCTGTAGCATGGGGTACAGATCACAGCTAGAGGATTCTCTGCATCTTGGGGTCTTCAAAGTATTTGAAGGCTTCAATATCTAAGATATAAGTGAGAGGATTATTCTGGGAGGGGTGGGTGAGATTCTGTGGCCTGCACTGTGCAGGGAGTCAGACTAGATGATCATAATGGTCCCTTCTGACTTTAAAGTCTATGAGTCTATGAGTCTAATTCTGTCACAAGGGCTACATCTACACTGGAATGATTTTCCGGAAATGCTTTTAACGGAAAAGTTTTCCGTTAAAAGCATTTTCGGAAAAGAGCATCTAGATTGGCACAGATGCTTTTCCGCAAAAGCACTTTTTATGGAAAAGCGTCCGTGCCAATCTAGACGCGCTTTTGCGCAAAAAAGCCCCGATCGCCATTTTAGCCATCGGGGCTTTTTTGCGCAAAACAGTACTGTGCTGTCTACACTGGCCCTCTTCCGCAAATGATTTGCACAAGAGGGCTTTTGCCCAAACGGGAGCAGCACAGTATTTCCACAAGAACACTGACGATCTTACATGAGATCGTCAGTGTTCTTGCGGAAATTCAAGCAGCCAGAGTAGACAGCTGGCAAGTTTTTCCACAAAAGCAGATGATTTTGTGGAAAAACTTGCCAGTCTAGACACAGCAGACAGGCTACTGGGCCAGATGGACCTTTGGTCTGACCCAGTACGGCCATTGTAAGCTCAGGGCTCAGGGTCGGGGGTCTCAGTGGACAACCTTGATTCTCATGCACACCTGCTCCTGGGTGGCCAGGCTGGCAGCTATCCTGCCCTAGATGGACACTTTCCTGTGCCTAGTGCGGAGGTCGTGGACGAGGTCCACGATGTCCGCACTAGACCAGGCGGGTGCCCGCCTCTTGCGGTCCCGGGCAAGCTCCCGGGAGCCTCCAGCCTTTTCCCGGGAAGAGGGGGAGGGCTGGGGGGCATCGGGTGGCTGGCTCGAGCCATGCCAGGTGCAGGGTTTGCTAGCTGGGTGCTGGCAGGCTTGCACCTGGCACGGGCATCGTAGCCAGTCGTGCCCCTTTAAGAGGTCCGGGGCCAGGAGGGGGCAATAGAGTTTCCCTGGTGTTGGCCAGAGTGGCCACCCGGGAAAGCTGGGGAGGGCTAGCCTCCCACTAGTTCGAATTAAGGGGCTACACACCCCTTAATTCGAACTAGTAAGTTCGAACTAGGCTTAATCCTCGTACAATGAGGTTTACCTAGTTCGAACTAAGCGCTCCGCTAGTTCGAATTAAGTTCGAACTAGCGTAGCGCTAGCGTAGCGCCTATCAAAGTTAATTTGAACTAACGTCCGTTAGTTCGAATTAACTTTGTAGTGTAGACATACCCTCAGGTAGGGTCTCTGTCTTCATACCCCACATAATGCTCAAAGCAGCAGGCTGCTGGGGCCATGTGCCTCTCTGCAGCATGTACCCCATGGTGGGGGTTCTACATCCTGCCTTTATCCCCATCACAATCCTCACAGCTCCCATTGGCTATAAACCTGCCAATGGGAGCTTCCTGGGCCATGCTTGTGGGCATGTGCAGCATGCAAAGTCCGTTCCCCACAAGGGGAATATAGCACAGAGACACATGTTGCCCCAGCAGTCAGCCGCTTTGAGCAGTATGGAGTGTGGGGGCCTGTGTGATATTTTATTTTTTAGAGCTAGAAATTAACTTTTTCTGTCTAGTTTAAATAGATCAGTGGGACACAGACATGTCAAAACAGTAGGCATCAGCTGCAGCAGTGAGGGTAAAACTCTAAAGACATTAGAGTTGGCTGGAAAATTCTGATGACAAATGAGGATTGAATTTTTTGAAAATGTTTGAAATGTTTTTCTGCTTCTAGCTGATGTATTTTCATGCTCAGAGTGGGTGCTGATGGCTAACACTATATGACCATTTTGAGGGATGTTCTAATTTTGTTCTTTCCTTGCCTGCACCCTGCTAACCTGAGGATGGCTGGTTTAGATAACTTTCGGAACATCCAGCCAACAAAGCTCCAGTGTGAGAAAAAGGCAAAGAGAGAGAAAAAGATCCCTTTATAAACTGGTTCTTCCTGGAATACTCCCTACTTTATTTCTCTACATTTTTGGCATGCTGTGGTCCCCCACAGCTCAGGGCACCTTGCAAAGGTGAAAGAGAATCATCATCCAGCTTTGCCTCAGAAGAGCACCTGTCAACATGCCACACGGCCAGATTAAAAGAATGGCTGGTGGTTGATGACAGATCTGAGTCCATGAGATTCTCTCCTAAGTGGCCTCATGTACACATTTTCCACTAGTTGTTGCACAATGAGGACTCCAATTAATTGCACTTACCAGGCAATAACACGATAGTATTAGAACTAGTTACTGTGTAATTACCACTGATTCCAGGGGAGTCACTATGAACATAGTGATTTCGCTGTTACTGTCTAATCACATCCCCTATTTCACTGTAACTGTGCAATTAAGCTGTCACAACTCTAGCTGCAGATGCAAGAGCAAAAAAGAAAATCTTTTCCTTTTATAGAGCACTGTTGCTTGTTTTTCATATTGCAGTAGCACCTATCGGTCTCGATACCATTGGGCTCCACTGTGTTAGCTACCAGACAACTCACAGGAAGTTAGGGTATGTCTACACTACAAAGTTAATTCGAAATAACAGCCATTATTTTGAATTAACTTTAATAGCGTCTACACATACAAACCACTATTTTGAAATCAATTCGAAATAGTGGAGCCCTTATTTCAAATTTGGTAAACCTCATTCTATGAGAAATAACACCAAATTCGAAATAGCTCATTCGAAATAAGTGCTGTGTAGACACTTATTTCAAATTAGGGGGCCTCCAGCCCTTCCCAGTTCCCCCTGGTGGCCACTCTGGGCACAACCAGGAAACCTCTTCTGCTCCCTCTCCCAGCCCCGGAGCCCTTACAGGGGCAAACTTTGGCCACTGGGCACATGCAAGATCCAGGCCTGCCAGCAGCTGCAGACCCTGAGCCAGTGGCCACGCGATGTCAGCCAGTGGCAGCCAGCCATCCCCCGCCCAGTCCCCCAGCACCCAGGGGCCAGCCAGGGGCCATAAACAGTGCGGAGATCATGGACCTCATTGAGGTTTGCGGGGAGGCCCCCAACGTCCATGATCTCAGCACTAGGTGGAGGAACGTGGCCGTCTACAGCCACACAGTGGCCACCATGGCCAGGAAAGGCCACAGGCGCACCCAGGAGCAGGTGCGCTTGAAGGTGAAGAAGCTGCGGCAGGTGTACGCCAGGGCCACCAGGGGCGGCACTGCAGCAGGGGCTGACACCTGCCCCTACTTCCCGCTCTCGACCGACTCCTGGAAGGCAGGGCAGTCCACACCAGCCCGGGAGGCAGCAAGCCAGGACCGGAGGGCTCTGACCCGGGCGCACCAGAGGGACCACCACCAGCTGTCCTGGCACCGGAGTTGGCAGGGTCGTCCAGAGAGGCCATACCAGGTAAATGCCAGCACTATCCCCTACCCGAGGGGGAGGCGGAGAGGGAGACCAGGGACCGCATGCGTGGGCCATGCCTCCCACGGATCATGCAGCCACCTGTGCACGTGTTAGCACGTGCCATGCCACCCTTGGGCAGGTGGCTCCAGCTGCATGACACCCAGAGGCCATGGACCAATAGGCACATGCATGTTTGAAGAGACCTGACATGCTCCCGATCCCAGGGCGGGAACCAGCAGGACGCCCTCCCTTCACACGCCCCCTCTACACAGAGGCAGGGGACATCTTCCCCCCCGCCCCGGCCACACTATACACAGCACTTGGGGCAGCTCCCAGTCTCAGGGAGAGCCAGACATCCTGACCATGGCCTCTGTACAAGCACATCGGCTCTGACGGTGCAGGGCATGGTCGCCCTCACGTCGCAGGGGAAGCTGGGCACCATCCACTGTGTCCCCAAGGAGAACTGACCACATCTCTCCTTTCTCTACAGCTGCACCAGCTGCTCGTGCAGGGTGCACCACCTCACCTGGGACATGCTCCCGCACCCCCTGCCTCAGCAGGACCACCACCACGCGGCAGGGGTACCAGGACCAGCACCTGTGGGCCTTGCGAGTCCTGCACCGCACCATCCAGGCCTGGATGCAGGAGGACCTGCAGCTCCACCAGGAGCAGCTTGCTCAGGACCGAGGCATGAACTCAAACTTGCAGGCCCTGCTGCAGAGCATGCTGCCCCATGCTGGTCCTGTGCCTGCTGCCCCCCACAACTACTGTTCCTCCTCTCACTCCTGCCCCCCTCCCACCTCTTCCTCCTCAACCTCCACACCCTCCTCCTCAATCTCCACACCCCCTACCTCAACCTCCGCACCCTCCTCCCCATCCCCCCGGGGATGCCGAGGCCCCCTCCCCCACCATGCTGGGAGGCAGTTGGCCCGGCGAGACCCCCAGACCTGAGTACTGACCTTCCCCTCCCCCTTCTTCCCCTTGCTTCCCCCTTCCAGCTCCCTCCTCCCAGTTTCCCCCTCCCCTCTCCCACCCTTTCTCCTGCCCTCTCCCGCCTCCTTTCCCCTGTCCCCCCAGAGTTTCATTCCCCCTCCACAGTTGTGTTAAATAAAGACAGTTTATATTTTTGAAAATACGTGTCTTTTATTTGACATCCGGAAGGGGGGGGCTAGGGAAAGGTAAGTGAAAGGACGAGAGGGAAGAATGGGGCACAAGCCCCCAGTGGGGCAGACCGGGGAGACTGTTAGCGCTCATCAGGGTGGAAGCTCTCCCGCAGGGCCCCCTGGATCCTGACAGCCCCTCGATGGTGCTCCCGGATGGCAGCCTGCAGACAGTGCAGCCAGGCTGCTGGCAACGTGTCCACGAGATGCAGCAGAGTCCCCAGGGATGGGTCTGGTTCCATGTTGCAGAGTGCTGTGGTGCCCCAAGTGAGGGCAAGCAGAACACTCCAAGACACAAATGCTTTGCTGTCCCTCAGGGAGGTAGACCAGCAAGCAGAGAAATCTAAGAACTGTCTGTCTGGGATAGGGGGTTGGGTCCCTTTAAGCCAGACCTCGGCTAGCCTGAGGCAGCAGCCTCACACACTAAGTCCAAACCTGATGCCCTTTTGGCACTGGTTCCAGCCAGCCTTACCTTCAATTCAGGGTCCACTCAATGTGGACGCATTATTTCGAATTAGTTTTTGTGTCTAGATGCGTTATTTCGATTTAGCTTATTTCGAATGAACTAATTTGAAATAAGTTAATTCGAAATAGCGCTGTAGTGTAGACATACCCATACATCCAGAGGATGGTACAATCTAATTTGAAACAAGACACAATTTCCATATGAAGCCAACAACCAAAGGGAGGAGGTGAGGGAAGATGAGGCAAATGGTGCTAAGATCATCTGGTTATAGGCTAAAGTTCTGGGTACAACTTTCTGTAGAAAAGGTAAAGTTACCAATCCGTAAAGTAACAAGGCTACCTAGATGTATTCACCTTGTGTGGAGATCTGATAGACTTTGTAGCACAGAAAGATTTCTCATAGCCCAGTTGGAATGAACAGGGCTCTTAGGGTCTGTGGGAACTTTAGGAAGATGTGGACGAGGGTGCCGAACACTTGACTATGCATTGTGGAGTCACAGATGGGTTGGGAGCAGGGCACTCAGGTTTAACCTTTCTTCAATCAAGATGGAAACTACAGATACCTTTGTGTGCCAACATTGTATTCAAAGGCAGATTATGGATGGCTCTTCTGCTGGTGCCTATCCAGTGAGGAGGAGGGTGTAATGCCCACCTCTCCAACACAAGGGCTAGCCACAGTTGTATTCCCTAGGTTGTTCTGAGCACAGGTAAGGTCACAAGCCACCCAAAGAGCTTGTGAAATCAGCCATGCACACAGAGGTGATCAACTGTGGAGAAGAGCACATGCTGCATCCTTCAAAAAGCGGCACAGTGGGCCTGCTCCTCCAACTGAAGGGTGCCAGGCATCAACCTGCTTCAGTTGACAAAATGTCTCCCTTGCTCCCATCATGGCTTCACTCTTCTCCTAGGGTATGTCTACACTGCAACACTATTCCAAAATAACTTAGTCCACATCTACACAGCAGGCAGGTGTTTCAAAATAGTGTCAAAATACTGTCAAGCTGGAGGAATTCATCCTCCAACTCCTATAACCCTCATTGTAGGAAGAGTAAGGGAAGTCGGAGGAAGAGTGCTCTATTTTGAAATAAGTGCTATGTAGACGCTCCCTATTGAGGGCTCTGGAAAAAACACACAGTTGGGTCCTAAGTAGCCATTACTAACAGTTACACTTGACATGAACACCAGGACTGGAGGTCTTCCTCAGACAGAGAAGAAAATAATATATCGTAGTTTCATTCCTTTTTATTTTTTTTTCTCATGGCCAGGACAATCCTAGCCAGGCAAGGAGGTAAAAGTCTGGGAAAGCAACCTGATTCACCTGTAGACCACTACCCATTCTGGAGCCAGAGAAGCCACCACGAAATACTTCCCAGAACCTAAGGGTATGTCTACACTACAAAGTTAATTCGAACTAACAGACGTTAGTTCAAATTAACTTTGATAGGCGCTACACATACAAACCGCTAGTTCGAACTTAATTCGAACTAGCGGAGCCCTTAATTCGAACTAGGTAAACCTCATTCTACGAGGACTAACACCTAGTTCGAATTAAGTAGGCTGTGTATCCACTTAATTCGAACTAGTGGGAGGCTAGCCCTCCTCAGCTTTCCCCGGTGGCCACTTTGGGCACCACCAGGGAAACTCTTCTGTCCCCCTCCCGGCCCCAGAGCCCTTAAAGGGGCACGGTCTGGCTACGGTGCCCATGCCAGGTGCAATCCTGCCAGCACCCAGCCAGCAGACCCTGCACCTGGCACGGCACGAACCAGCCACCTGCTGCCACCCAGCCCTCCGCCTCTTCCTGGGACCAGGCTGGCGACTCCCAGGAACCTACCCGGGGCCACAAGAGGCGGGCGCCCGCCTGGTCTAGTGCGGACATCATGGACCTCATCCACGACCTCCACACTAGACATAGGAAAGTGGCCGTCTAGGGCAGGAGAGCTGCCAGCCTGGCCACCCAGGAGCAGGTTTGCATGAAAATCAAGGTGGTCCAGTGAGACCCCCGACCCTGAGCCCTGAGCTTAGAATGGCCGTACTGGGTCAGACCAAAGGTCCATCTAGCCCTGTAGCCTGTCTGCCAACAGCGGCCAACACCAGCTACCCCACAGGGGATGGACCAAAGACAATGACCAAGCCATTTGTCTTGTGCCATCCATCTCCAGCCTTCCAAAACAGAGGCCAGGGACACCATTTCTATCCCCTGGCTAATAGCACTTCATGGACACAGCCTCCATGAAATTATCTAACTTCTCTTAAACTCTGTTAGGGTATGTCTACACTACCACCCTAGTTCGAACTAGAGTGGTAATGTAGGCAACCAGAGTTGCAAATGAAGCCCGGGATTTGAATTTCCCGGGCTTCATTTGCATAAAGCCGGGCGCCGCCATTTTTAAATGTCCACTAGTGCGGACTACGTGCTGCGCGCCTACACACGGCACGGATTAGATAGTTCGGACTAGTCTTCCTAGTCCGAACTACCGTTACATGAGGACTAGGTACTGTTATACGAGGAAGCCTAGTCCGAACTACCTAGTCTGTGCCGCGTGTAGCCACGCGGCATGGAGTCTGCACTAGCGGACATTTAAAAATGGTGGCGCCCGACTTTATGCAAATGAAGCCCGGGAAATTCAAATCCTGGGCTTCATTTGCAACTCCGGTTGCCTACATTACCACCCTATTTCGAACTAGGGTCGTAGTGTAGACATACCCTTATAGTTCTAGCCTTCACAGCCTCCTGCAGCAAGGAGTTTCACAGGTTTACTATTTGCTTTTTGAAGAAGAACTGTCTGTTATTAGTTTGAAGCCTGCTACCCATTCATTTCATTTGGTGTCCTCTAGTCCTTCTATTATGGGAACTAATGAAGAACTTTTCTTTATGCACCCTCTCCACACCACTCGTGCTTTTATAGACCTCTATCATATCCCTCCTCAGTCTCCTCTTTTCTAAGCTGAGAAGTCCCAGTCTCTTTAGCCTCTCTTCATATGGGACCTGTTCCCAACCCCTGATCATTTTAGTTGCCCTCCCCTCTCCCAGCCTCTCTCTTCCCCTCTCCCACCTCCTTTTCCCAGTCTCCCTGAGTTTTGTTCAATAAAGAGAGTTTCTCTTTTGGAACACACGTGTCCTTTATTTTGTACATCAGGAAGGGGGGCTAGGGAGGAGTAAGTGGAAGGAGGTGAGGGAGGAATGGGGTACGAGCCCCTGATGGGGAGGACTGGGGTGGCTCTGTGGGCTCCTCGGGGTGGAAGCTCTCCTGCAGCCCCCTGATAACCCCTCCCCAGATGGCAACCTGCGGCTTGTGCAGCTGGGCTGATGGCCGAGTGCTGTGATGTGCCGAGTGTGGGCATTCAGGGCACTCCCAGCCAGGACTGCTTTGCTGTCCCTCATCGAGTTAGACAAGCGAGTGGGGAACCCCTGAGAACTGTCTGTCCAGAGTGGGGATCGGGTCCCTTTAAGTACAGCCCTCGGCTAGCCTGAGACAGCAGCTCCACGCTCTGAGTCCTAATCTGATGCCCTGCCGGCACTGCTTCCGGCCAGCCTTAACCTCGGTTCAGGGTCCACTCAATGTGGACATGCTAGTTCGAATTAGCAAAACGCTAATTCGAACTAGTTTTTAGGTCTAGATGCACTAGTTCGAATTAGCTTAGTTCGAATTAACTAATTCTAATTAAATTAGTTCCAATTAGTGCTGTAGTGTAGACATACCCTAACAGTCTATGACCTCTTGCCTGGACCTCCCCCAAAGGCCACACGTTGCATTTTTTTTCTTCATGTCTCCAGCGAGTGTTTTAAAGACTCTATTTATTTCAATAATGTTGGGGCCAACCAGCAGAGTGCCTTGATTTAGCACACAGATTGTTACTACCGCCTCAGTCATCAGTAGAATAACAGGGGGAATGATAGTTACCGGCCTATCAGAAACACTTTAATTAAAGGCCACCTTCCACTGTGACTGTTTTTTACACTGAACCCCTCATGGGATGTTTTCCTGGCAGGTAAGCGGAACAGTAAGGGGGTTGCCTACTATGGGATCTTTTATTTCCTAACTCCTGGGTGCCCATTTCCCTTATATTGGAGGACAACAGCCCCCAAAGGTTGTGCATTGCTTCCATTCCTCCCTGGTTTCATACGGCCACAGAAGTGAGATGGGAGTCCGGAGTACAATCTCTTGCAAGATATTTATTTCCATCCGATTTGGATGGTAAAATAGAGAGATGAGCCATTCAGACCATTTTACACATGGCTGTTTTTTCTGTCTATCTCAGTCTTTCCTCTCTGTGTCCTGCCACCCAGAGGTTCTAGAGCCTGGGCTCACAATTCGCCTTATGTTGGGAGGAAGTAATGACTTTCTGCTGTTGAATGAAGCCTCCATCGCTGAACTATGGGAAGTGGGCAGTGCAGAGTGGTCATGCTCATTTGAAATTCTCTTCTATGATCTTCTTGAATTCACACTCTGTCACATGCTTGCCACATGCTGACTCTTTCCCTCCTATCCCTTGTTACCACTTTCGTTTTTGGCTGGGCTCTGTGGAAGAATTACACCAGAAGATGCAGTCATGATGTGATACTGTCTTTGTGTTACCACCCTCAGAATGCAAGCAGGGGAGGGCACAAGCAGGCACAATGTTTCCTAGAGGCACAACCTATCCTGGGGCAAATTCCCAGCTTCAGATCAGACTATGTTGGGTTCTCAAGGCTGAGAAGGGTAGGAATTTTCCCCAGGGTTATGTGGTCTACAGAAGTCAGGCAGAATCTCAGCTCCTATGTTTTGGGGGTGGGGCCACTGCTCTGCTCTCATCAGTGCCCGTTGCCTGGGGGAGGGGTGGTATAAGCTGCACCTCACAAAGTGTCATAGTCAGGAAAGCACTGTCTCTGTGTGCCTGGGCGCTGTATGGGCACTTGGGTAAATGCTTCTTACTGGTGCCTCTAGTGCTGCCTCTTGTTATGGCTACAACTCAATGGCATGGTTAAGCCCTTAGTCTTCGCACCCATTTTCAAACTCAAATCCCCGATTTCATTCTCATCGAGTCCCGTGGCACGATCCCTGCTCTGCAGGTTCATAGTCCCTTTGATTTGGAGGACTCTGCCTGAGAAATAATGTACATATCTACATGAGTCAGAGGATCAATAATCTATAAGGGCCACTTGCTTCCTATTTGAGTGGCAGCCCATGAACACTTATATCATTACGATGAGTAATATGTCTTGTCCCTGCCTGTATAGATCAGAGAAGTGACACGTCTTTCCATTTTGCAAGTGACTGGTTTTTAATTTTTTTAATGATAGTTTTATGCTTGATTTGCCTGGAGTAACCAGTATGCAGTGCAACAGACTTCCCAAATTAGTGCTGGGTAAATAAATAAATAAATAAAAATAAGAGAGGTGAGGCAGGCAGTACCCTCATGTGTCAATTAAATCTGAGCCACATCAGAATTTACAGTTAAAAATAACATAATGACTTTGTTCTCTCTGTAGGTGACCTGTCTCCATGATTTCTTTGGGGATGATGATGTGTTTATTGCCTGTGGACCGGAAAAATTCCGCTATGCACAGGATGACTTTTCTCTGGATGAAAATGGTAATATCTCACACGCTGATCTCTACTCTGTGTATTGGGGGGTTTTCTTCCTTCACTCCACCCCAGTTTGGTGGAGGTTGCTTGTAATTTATTGTATATATTTTTAGCAAAAGTAATTCAGCATCCTTTTGCTTATTGAACAGCTAGTGAATATTAAAATCTGGTGGATTAACTGATTTACTACAAGGCAGAATAGGTAGACTCATTGAAGACACAAACATTTATACTAATTGAAAAGCAACATAATCTGTTAGCCAATGTCCCTCTAGTTATATGCACATGGCTGAATTGGGTATCAGTTATTCCCGAGTAATAAAATCGGACCCACAAAATGATCACCATCCTTATGCTTGAAATATGGGTGCATGAAATGGGAGCTCAGGCAGTTATGAGCCAAGGTTCTGCCTCTATCTATTGTGGCTGATTATAAAACCAAGTAAGTTGAAAAGAGGGGAAAAAGTTAAAGCCTTTGTGGGGTGACTTATCGTCATGGTTTGTCTTCAGTCCAACTGCCCTGCCACGTCATGTTGTACAAATCGGTGATGACCTAAAGATATGTCTAGACCACAGAGCTCTACATCCAAGGAACGCGTCCGCTTTTCAAAAAAAAGTCAGAAAAGCAGATGCGTTTTGTTGGCATCCCTGTAAACCTCATTTTATGAGGAAGAAGGGATGTTCTGAAAAAGGGGTTTTTTCCCCAATATTTGGCCCCGTGTAGACAGGCCAAATGTCAGAAAAGCCTCTTTCAGAAAAAAAGCAGAAAAATACACAAATTGCAGTATCTTTTTCCAACTTTTCTTTGTAGTGTAGACATAACCTAAGATATGGAATCTGTGATATCATGGAACATACACATCTTGGCTACATCTACATTGGCCCCTTTTCTGGAAGGGGCATGGTAATTTTTGAAATCGCAATAGGGAAATGCGCGGGGGATTTAAATATCCCCCGCGGCATTTAAATAAAAATGTCCGCCGCTTTTTTCCGGCTTTTAGAAAAGCCGGAAAAGAGCGTCTACACTGGCCCCGATCCTCCAGAAAAAGCGCCCTTTTCCGGAGGATCTTATTCCTACTTAAAAGGAGGAATAAGATCCTCCGGAAAAGGGCGCTTTTTCCGGAGGATCGGGGCCAGTGTAGACGCTCTTTTCCGGCTTTTCTAAAAGCCGGAAAAAAGCGGCGGACATTTTTATTTAAATGCCGCGGGGGATATTTAAATCCCCCGCGCATTTCCCTATTGCGATTTCAAAAATTACCATGCCCCTTCCGGAAAAGGGGCCAATGTAGATGGAGCCATGAGGATTTAGGTATCTGGTATAACCATAGTTGTGAGCTATTATATGCTACTAATGCGTTCCAAACAGTGCTTGGTGTTAAATAGGAGAGTCAAGTGAGCACTGCTCTTCTTCCAATTCAAGAGTTTTCTGACATCTGAGCTGTGTCTAGACTGACAAGTTTTTCCGCAAAAGCAACTGCTTTTGTGGAAAAACTTGACAGCTGTCTACACTGGCCGCTTGAATTTCCACAAGAACACTGACGATCTCATGTAAGAAATCAGTGCTTCTTGCGGAAATACTATGCTGCTCCCATTCAGACAAAAGTCCTTTTGCGCAAAAGGGCCCGTGTAGACAGCTCAGATTTGTGCAAAACCGCGTCTAGATTGGCATGGACGCTTTTCCGCAAAAAGTGCTTTTGCGGAAAAGCGTCCGTGCCAATCTAGACGCTCTTTTCTGCAAATGCTTTTAATGGAAAACTTTTCCATTAAAAGCATTTGCGGAAAATCATGCCAATCTAGACGTAGCTCTGGAGTCTATCTTTATGTGACTCTTGTATTTTTTGATTGGTATAACTCAGATTTCACGATGTGGTAGGCTTTGTGTTGCAGAGAGAGTTTCCACCTTTCTGCCAAAGCTTTGCAGGCAGAGAACGAAGCCCTTGTGAGCCAAAGAGGCTGTTTACAACTGGAGCTTTGCTTATGTTTTAACACCCCACAGTTTAGGCAGCTCTAAGGGAGCTCCCTACTGTAAAACAGCTTGGATGAGATCCTAGCAGAACAGCTTGAAAGAAAGCCAAGCATGGTGCTCCTGGGCCCTTGGATTCTGAACACTTTCACAGTCTGGATGTCATATAACAAAAACCAGCCTGGCCTGATTCTCAGAGGCACTGGACATTAATAATAGGAGCTGCAGGTGCTCAGCATCTCCCCAAAGCAGTGTTCCCTTAGCCCTTGCCATCTTCCCATTCTCCGCCAGCAAATCCCACATTCAGGGATTCAGGATCATTGTATGGGCTAGTGTCATGTGGATGAACATCTTTCATTGCACTTTCTTTCATCATGGGCATGTCTGCCTCCCCAGCTGGAAGATGTGCACTCAGTTTGCTGGCCCTTAGGGCCTGTCTGATGAGACGACAAGATGGGAAGTACCACAAGAAAGGTGTGTCATCTTTTCCCTCCAAATTGCCCATCCAAAGTTCATCCTTATAGTTCCTATGGCTGAGACGCTGCATCTTCCAGAATTATGTCTCTTGTGAACCTGCTGATCGTGGCAACATCCTCTTAGGCTGCAAGAGCCAGTTCCGTAGCAAGCTAATAAGAGACTCTGAGTAAAATCCTGGAACGACTGAAGAAAAATGGAGTTTTGTCATTGACTTTAGTGGGGTCAGGAGTTCATCCTTTCTGAACTTGTGTATCTGTCCAAATACACAGACACAAAGTTGTTGCCTTTAAAATATCAATATTTGCCAGTGATTATTACACAGTGGCATATGAGAGCCTCCATTATTTCTATTATCAAGTATAGGGAAATACTGTTGTCTTTTCATGGCATCCCCTTCTATCCCTGCTTATGTATATGAAATGGAGTATAGCTCAACTCCTCTATAACTGTGGAGCCAGGATCAGGGCTGCTTTTAAGCCATCTGTAAGAACAGATACTACACTTGATCTTAGCCTCCCAACCTCTACTGTACATTCTTTGTATATTGTACATCCTAGGACATTAAACAACAGAGCAAACAGGTTTGTTACTAGTTCTAATTAGTCTCATGTGGTGTCCCTTGAGCCCACTGCAAAGTACTGGCATAATTTCCTCCTTTTCTCATTTTGTATGACCCAATAGCAAACCTTCCAGCCGACTGTCTGGGAGGAAGAAAATGAAGCTGGCTACCTCATTGCAAGCCAGGGGGAAAATTGAGGGCGATTACATTTTCATAGCTATTCTGAAGTAGAAATAAATACATAACATACATGTAGGTCAGACAACTTGTTTTCGGTTCACCGACCATTCATTTGCTGCATGCTGCCTTATATCGTTTCCATTAGGGAATCCAGACAAAGGGGTTGTAAATCAAAACCAGTGCTGGCTGAGCTGAACCTTTCCCCATGAAACATGGGCTGTATGTGGGAGCGCTAGCTCGGAGAAGCACTACACTCTCCATTTTTAAGGGTGTTTGTGTAGAAGTTCTAGGTCTATGAATGCAGGGCTGAACCAATCAACATTTAACAAAGGGGACATGCTCTTCTTATCCTGCTCCTACTTGGGTGAGATTAATGACTTAAAAAGGTGTGGAAGTACTCTTCCCCTTACCTCTCAGTTCAAATAGCCACTGGGTTCAAGATCTTGAAAGCTTGAAATCCTAATTCCCAGGAAGGTTTGTGGCATTTCTAGGCTTCTTTGGAGCCACGGTAGATTCTATTTACATTCTTCTCTCTGCCCAGTGCATTTTTTTTAATAATACACAGACAGACTGTAAGCTGCTTGTGAGTGTAGGAGCATGGGCAGAGTGCCCAGGAGACGAGACTCCATTTGGGTACATTTGCACATGGTGCAACTCCCAAAAGACTGCAGCTTGGAGAAGTCACAGAAGAGGGTTTCTCCAAGCTGGGTGAAATTCTTCCTGGTGCAGATGGTTTAGGCACCACTTAAGGCTTTTAATGCAGGGCCGTAAGAGAGGCTTAAATGGTGCAGTGAGCCTTCTGCTGGTTTTCTGCACCTGAGTAAATTTCACTCATCGTCCGTAGCTGTCACACATGGTCTGGTTAGTGCATGCTGCGTTTTATCACCTTTACCCTGGCCTCAGCTGGCCAGGAGACATATTAATTGTTTTTTATTCTGACTTTTCCCATGGTACTTTCTGCTCATTGTCAATATGCAACAGAGATTAATTAAATAACCTGATTCATTACCCAGGGTGGGCCATTGGAAACCAGCACAGCTAAGGCTGCAGAGCCATGGCCGTAGTACATTTGCCTGGAGTGAGGGCGCCGAAGTGCAAACCACTTGCACCCCCACTCTGCCAAAGGAACAAACTGACCGAGGCAAGCACTGAATCCAGAAACAAGCTCTGCTAGATTTTAACGCTGCCCTCCCCCAGAGGGGATCTCCTCTCTGATGCAGCCCCACTGATAGCTCCATGGGCCTGGCAGCAGCCCCCTGTGCTCTGAGGCATCGAATGTTCCCCAGTGTTTGTAAAGCAAATTGAAAATCTGAAGTCCTGTGCTGTCCTGTGTGTCTTTCGCTGCATTGTACAATCAGCATCTTGTACCCTTGGTGCTTTCCACAGGGTAAAGGCCCCAGCAATTAAGGTCAATAAAAACCAGCTATGCTTGTCATTTATCTTATTAGAGTGTCGTGTAATGAAAGGGAATCCTCCGACCACTCCAGGCAGCAAGTCATCCCCCACCCCTCAGAAGAGCTCCGCAAAGAGTCCAGCCCCCATGCGCAGGAGCAAGTCTCCAGCTGATTCAGGTAACCATCAAGATGGTGAGTGATTGTTTTCCGGTGGATGAATATTGACTCCATCCACAGAGGAAACAAATGCCCTGTATCTTTGGATACAGTGACCTCAGGCATTTCTTGTTTCTTTGCATTGTGCTATTGTTTAAAGATTCCAGTTCAGATCAGGGCCCCATTATTTTAAGCCCTATACAAATGCACAGTAAGATACACAAATCCTGCCTCAAACACCTTACAGTCTTGAACAGACAAGACAATGAAGGTGAGAGACAAGGAATATTAATATTCCCTTTCTCCAGAAGGGGAACTGAGGCATAGAGAGATCCATCTGTGTCAGATAAGGTGTTTTTTCCTCTTGGATGTACTTTGATTTAAAATAACCTCCTGTGCAATGTGAGTATTAATAATATACAGTCTAGGACAGTGTTTCTCAACCAGTGGTATGAGTACCCTCAAGGGTACTCAAGAGAAGTCTGCGGTGTACGTCAACACAACTGAAATTTGGAGAAAACAAAATTTTTGTTTTAAATTTTACAGTGCTTTATTATTTTTGTACTTTTTACACCCACAATTTTCATCGCCCGCCCGGCTACGATTAAGTTGTTTAAACAAATGTGTTGCAATGGCAGGAAAAAAAATTGTGCGTATGAAAACTGTAGATACTGGGGGTCCTTACATTTATTTTTTTAAAGGGGTGCTTTATAAACAAAAGGTTGAGAAACACTGGTCTAGAAACACGTCTGTCTAATCCCTATTTAAGAAGATTACAAAACCTTGCCCATTGCAGAAGCTGGCCTAAACTCATTTAAATGTTACTGCGGCATCACCCAAAGCTGAAAATAAATAAAATGGAAGACTTCATTTGCTGCAGTAGCTTTTCATATTTCAGTAATGTGGGATATGCGCTCTCTCTCCAGGATAGACACTGTAGCACGTAAGCCCATGTAGCACACCTGAATGCATTAGGAGATATTACTTAAGCTTTCCTCTACAAGATCAGACGTTAATCTCTTTCAGAAGCAAAACTGTAGACTAAAGGTAAATGGCCCAACATAATGTAGCAACTTCTCTATTGTCACTATCCTACTTGTTGAGCAACTCAGCATGGACAATATGATGGGCCATAGTTTTGCTTATGTGTCACAATGCACACCCATAGTTTGATTGCATTATATATATCAATAAGTAGAATGTTTAGGACGTCTTATCATTTTTGGATATGGTAGTAAATAGCCTGGAGGTAAGACCAACAATAAAAAACAACTTTCAGGTCAGATCCCTCTCATCCAGGAGTAGATGATAATTTTGGGGGGGAGGCACACCAAGATTTTGGAAAGTGGTCAGAGGCTGTACTTTTCCATGGAGGGTGTGAAAGGTCTGGGATGGAGGTTGCGTGCAGAAGGGAGCTTTGGGTGCAGGAGAGGTGTGAGGTCTGAGAGAAAGTTTGGGTTAAGGAGGAGGTTGTGGCTTGGGGCAGGTGATTGAGGTGTAGGGTCAGGGAGGAATATGGGTACAGGAGAGGATTCTGGCCTAGGGGAGGAGTGTAAGAGAGGGTGCAGGGTCTGGGAGGGAGTTGTGACCTGGGGTATGTGTGGAGGGGTGCAGAGTGTTTTGGTGGTGACCTGGGGTAGGGAGTTAGGGTGCAGGAGGGGCCAGGGTGCAAGATTCAGGCTCTAGCTAGGAGGCGCTTACCTAGGCGACTCCAAACCAGCCCCCAGCGGGACCTTCAGGCACACTCCCTGCCTGCTGCGGCCCCAGGACGCAGAGCAGCTGGCTGCTCCTTTTGTCTCTGGGCGGGGGAGGGTGGGGAGAGAAGGCTTCATTAGCTGCTCTCCGCCCCCCAGCACAATCTCTCAGCTCCCATTGGCCAGTTCCCATTGGCTGCTCCCACCCGTAGCACAGTCTCTCAGCTCCCATTGTTTGGTTCCCATTGGCTGTCCAGGAAACACTTTTGATCCGAATGTGTCACCATATCTACATTAAAGATTTAGAGGCATTTTGCAAACATGAAGCAGTGGTGGTATGCTGGATAATGCTATAGGGATGGGAGCCTGGAGACCTGAGTTCTATTTCTGTCTGTGCTAGTGATTGAGTTTGTTACCATGGGCACATCACTTAGCTTTTCCCCTTCTTTTACGGGGTAATGATACTTACAGTCCTTTCACAATATAACGTAATCCAGAGATGAAAAACTGGTGGAAAGATTCACAGAAAAAGCTTTGAGATGGTTTTTATCTCTGTATATTTGGAGAACAGTATTGACAAAAAACAACACTAAAAGGGTCTCACATTCTCAGAAAAGTCCCAGCGCTGGAGTGACTGGAATGTGGCATCCTTCCTCTCCTTCTGACCCCTGGCCCATCATTGTTGTGCCTTCCTGCAGGAATAACTGATTGATTGGCCTGCAGTCTCCAGTTCTCCCTCATTATCTTCCCCCAAACTCAAGGAGGGAACACAAAGCCCATGTTTGTCATTGACTTGAGACAACCCTGCAGTCTGTCCCATACTTAGTAGTGTCATGTATTCATTGATATGCAGTAAACAGCCAGATTATACAAGTGAATGGGGACCTATAGTATTCCTGGAGCACCACCAGACTCTGTGTGTAAAGGTGTCTTTGAGTGACCTATTAATACCCACTGGTACTGTCACCTTGATGTGAATTGTAATGCACTGATTATTCTGCTATGATTGGGGAATTTTTATTATCACAACCTCAGCAGAGTCTCGCGCAACTACGTCCCTGATCAATGCTCATTCCCCAAACTCCAAAATTAACAGTGATTAAAAAAACCCCTTAAATTTAACATTTCTCATTTAAAAACAAGAATCAGGCCAAAGGGGCCTGTGCATGGAAGGGCCATGATACTGAGAGTGGCAATCTTTTGCTGCAAGGATCCAAGCTAGCTGGTCCTGGAAGAAAAAGAATTGGAATTCCTCTTTAGAAAACTCTGTCTCCTTGGGTACGTCTAAACTACATGGCTCCGTCGACGGAGCCATGTAGATTTGTTTTTTTGGCAAAGGCAAATGAAGCCGCAATTTAAATGATCGCGGCTTCATTTAAATTTACATGGCTGCCGCGCTGAGCCGACAAACAGCTGATCAGCTGTTTGTCGGCTCAGCACGCTAGTCCGGACGCTACCCTGCTGACATCAAAGCTCTTTGTCGGCAGCCCCAGTAAACCTCATCCCACGAGGAATAATGGGGCTGCCGACAAAGGGCTTTGATGTTGGCAGGGGAGCGTCCAGACTAGCGTGCTGAGCCGACAAACAGCTGATCAGCTGTTTGTTGGCTCAGCGCGGCAACCATGTAAATGTAAATGAAGCCGCGATCATTTAAATCGCGGCTTCATTTGCCTTTGCCTATCTGTCTAATCTACATGGCTCCATTGATGGAGCCATGTAGTCTAGACACAGCCCTTCAGTCTAGACACATCATGGTTGCCTGGTGAAAAATTCAGTTCCCTCCAAAACGAAGGATCTATCTAGAGGCATCCAAATCCCATCTCCTTAAGGTATCCTCCAAAAATGAGTTCTCTAATCTAGAAGAAGAGGTCAAACTATGTTGTTGGTATACTCCTACTCTCCCTTTATTTATCAGATACATTCAATCTTTTTTTCTCATTAACAGTAACAGTAGCTGAGCTGCCTGGGTTTCAGCCCACATAAGTAAGATCAAAATTGGGACAATAGCTCTCTCTAAAACCTGGAACAATTTAAAAACAAAAATAGCAAAGATCAATCTTAGGTAATGAGATCATCTGGAAAATGTTGTTTTTGTCATGTCTCATTGGTATTTATTTATTTTGAAAAGCGTATTTCATCTCAATAACACTTAACAAACTCCCAGAAATTCCTCCATCAAGCCCATATGATGCCTCACATTTAGCAAAGATATTTTAGGATCAGAACTAGAGTGTGTATGAAATCAATGTTTCATTTTCAGGTTTGAAGAAATAATTCCATCATGCCTTTTCACTCTTCTGGAGTTTTGCCTTTGGTAGAATGCATGTGTGTCAAATCGGGGTCCAGTTGTACAAATGTTTGTTCTGTGGCAAGGGGAGTCTATGATTTTTGCAGCAAGAAATGATTAACATCAGCATGCCCTCAGTGACTGCCAGGGGAGATCAGCAGGGCACAGAGCAGAAATTTAAATTTGACCTTTTCCAGCTACAGTATCTAGTGGCCTAGGATTGAATTTGGCTCAGGGAATCAATGAGAGACTGTTGTGGACTTTAATTTCTTGCTTCTCGAATGGAATAGAAAGATAAATACATTTCCACAAGGCAGCAACAACGAGCAAACAGATACAGAATGTCAGTCTGTCTTGACTTCAGACCTGACTCCCAAGGGTTATTTTGAATGAATATGTTAAAAAGGCAGCAGATGTCTTTGGGACGATGCACAATATGGTTCAAACCAGACTGCTATCTATTTCCACTCCCACTTCAGCTCCAGCTAGCTGACAATCTGCACTATACATCACACAGAGATATGACACGCTAAAAGCTATGTTAAAAGAATGTGAAAGTTGTAATGTGAGGCATTCAGTAGTCAGGAAATCTCGTATTTAAGATTTCCCATGCACTCTTAATTCAAGCAACTTTGTTTGCATGTATTATGATTATCTTTCAGTACATGATCACATACTATTTTTTTCCATAGGATCCCTGCCACATTCAGTCTGCAAAACTGACAGTGCTCACTGAAAGAATAGCTATTTATTAGTTTATTTTATCTGAATTGTTCAGTGTTTGGTCCTTGAGCTTACTACTGCACACTATACAAACCCTGCTCCTAATACAGAATTATTAATTTCCTCATTGTCTTTTCTATGGCGCTTGTCACTATAGTCTCTGAGTGCTTCACGAATAATGGGTATTATCCCATTTTGCAGATGGAAAACTGAGGTACAAAGAGATTAATATGAGGTTGCCCTTTAAGCCACCTTGAATATTTTAAATAGAGAGACAGAGTAAAAATATTTTAAATAAATAAATAATTTGGGGCACCCAATTTGAAATACCCAAGACCTGCTTTTTCAAAGTACTTAGCAGTAAACAGCACTTTATGCTTAACACATAACTCCCACTGACCTCACTTGCAGCTGTAAGTGCTCAGCACTTCTGCAAATCAGACCCCCAAACCACAAGTCAGGTGTCCAGAGAAGGAGCAGGGCAAACCAATTAGCGACCACCTGGGGCAAATTTGGTTTCGATCCGGGATTCTCAAACTTAATTGCACTGCAAAATCCATATCCACATGGCAACATGTAACTTGTATCAGCTGAAGATATTAGCAATGTTGTTATTATTATGATTATGATTATTATTATTGGTAGTCCATCGTGTCCAATGATGACGTCTTGAGCCTGCACAGGCTCATCAGTTGTGGACTCGCATATGGCTGAGGAGTCCAAGCCTTGAACGGCATGGGTGTTCACAGTGAGAACAAAGGAATAGTCCTGGCTCTGTCAGTGTAGCTGCTACTGTTGCTTTTCTCCTCTCATGAGCATCAATCAGGCGTATGCGTCGCTGCTCTTCGAAGTTGTCATACGCGTGTCGTACAAGAGCACGCCAGCCTATTCGGTCTTCTGCATGCTACTCTAGCTGCTTTGGCTTTAATCCAGCATGAGCAATGCTGGCCTTTACACAGTCTTTATACCTCTTGCGAGGCCTGCCTTGATTCCTTTTGCCCTGGTAGAGTTCACCATAGAGGAGTTGCTTAAGAATTCTTGACTCCTCCATTCGAATGATGTGCCCTGTCCAACAAAGCTGGGCTTTCAGAATCATGGCTTCAATGCATGTGGTTCCTGCTCTGTCAAGGACTTCCAAGTTCATGACTCTGTCCTGCCATCGAATGTGCAGTAATGACCTCAGGCTGCGTGTGTGGAAGCGCTCCAGTAGTTTCACATGTTTTCTGTACAAGGTCCAGGCTTCACTTCCATACAGGAGGCTGGTCAAGACTGCAGGCCTGTACACTTTCAGTTTAGTGGACTGTCGAATATTGTGCTGATTCAACACTCGTGCTCTTAGATGTCCTCATGCCTGACTAGCTTTGCAGATGCTGGCATTGATTTCTTTGTCAAAGGAGCCATCATCATTGGCTATCACACTGCCAAGGTACTTATACTTAAATTAGTAATGATTGATATTAAAAAACATCATAAATGAAGTATAGCTAAAGAAGATACACGAGGCCATCTTAGAAATGAAAGCAACTGCCCAGAAAGCTAGTGAGGTGTCAAGAAGGTTTCCAAGACTCATAGGATTCCTGTACTAGCAGATCAGACATTCCAATTAGTTTCCAATTTTTGATCTCCAAATTAAGGGGCAGGGGCAGGGAAGCCATTGTAATTTTGCAGAAATCGAGTAGCAATGGGACTTCAAAGGCAGACTATCAGGGCAGTTGGGAGCCACAAAAGTAAAGAATTAGACTGACTTGGGTCTGGTTCCTTCTGTGCAGGTGCACAAGTGGTAGGAAAGGAGGAACTCCTCTATCTTGCACCTAGTACAGTCATTAAAGCAGCTCATCAAAGTTTTGGCAACTTCTTCTCTTCCTGGAAGATTGCGGCTGTGGCAATCTGGAGTTCAATTTAGTGGGTTTAGTAAAGACCCACTAAATAAAATGCTGAAGGTGCCCCAGTCGACACCAGTACCCCTCAATTTGCAAGGAGCAAGGGAAGTTGACAGGAATGGTTGTTCCCATCGACCTCCCACTGTGGAGATGGCACTGAAGTTCAAATTCAGATACATTGATTCCAGCTACACAATTAATGTAGCTGGCGTTGCACTTCTTAATTCAACCTTCCAGGTAAGTTTAGACAAGGCCTTTCACTGCTACCTGCATATTGGGTTTTATACTGGGGCCTACTTTGATGCAGCTAAATTTCATCAGCTCCAAAAGTCATTCAATAGGGCTATGTCTAGACTGCAGGCTTCTTTCGAAAGAGACTCTTTCGAAAGCATCTTTCGAAAGAGCCTCTTTCGAAAGAGAGCGTCTAGACTGCACGGAGAAATTTCGAAAAAGCGGCTTGCTTTTTCGAAAGAAAGCATCCAGTGAGTCTGGATGCTCTCTTTTGAAGAAGCCCTATTTACATTGAAGAACGCCTTCTTTCGAAAGAGGAACTTTCGAAAGAAGGCATTCTTCCTCGTGAAATGAGGTTTACCGCCATCGAAAGAAAAGCCGCGTTCTTTCAAATTAATTTCGAAAGAACGCGGCTTGAGTCTGGACGCAGGGGAAGTTTTTTCGAAAAAAGGCTACTTTTTTCGAAAAAACCCCTGAGTCTGGACACAGCCTAGGAGTGGAGTCTTTTCCAGTCTCTAGCTTCAATAGTGAACAGGGGAGAATAAACATCTGTATGAGGCTGTGTGTTGCAGATGGGTTCAGAGGCTATTATTTTTATTTTTAAAAAACTGATTATAATGTGGTTATTGGGAACAAAAAATAATCAGCAAATATTTTAATGGGAAAACAAAACCATGTAAAAAAGGGAATCATTCTTGCACAGCATTACACACAACACCTGACTACAGTAACAATGTGAAATGAATGGAGGAAAACTATTGATCAAGGATGCTAATGGGTTAAAAAACAAATGAAAGTTGTGGCAGAAACACAGGTCACTGTGGATATAGAACTGGAATTGTTCCTTATATGGAAATACAAAGACAAGGCACCAGATTCCATCTGGGAATCAGAAAGAGGCATAATGGATTCTCCAACATGTGCATATCAGTCAATACTGCAAGATACTGAGCACATTGGTTCTAATCCAGTAAAGAATTTAAGCATATAGGGTCTACCTGATCATACACCATTGAAATAAATGCTAGCTTTGCCATTGACTTCAGTGAGTGCAGGATCTAGCCAACATTTTACGTATGTGAGCAGGCTCCCTGAAGTCAACAGCAATACGTATTTGCTTGAAGTTAAACATATGCCCCAATTGGTTTGCTGGATCAGAGCCAAAGACTGCAAAGCAGTACTAATCAGAATGAGATCAGCCCTATGTGTAGACCCTGGGGCAAATCCTGAAGACTTTACTCAGTTTTCAGTCAGTCCTTATTTAGCTTCAGCAGGAATAGGAAATGATCAAACCCTGATCCCAGAACTCTGGATTCTTTCCAGGGGCAGAAATAATCATTAGGATGACAGGTTATGTGAGAAACTATCATAAAAAAATGACTGCCTATGAAGGAGTATTGCTGAAAAGGATTGCGGAGGGTGTTTTAGATCGGATCTCAAACTAAATATGCATCCACCATGTAATATTGTTGCCAACAAACCAACAATCATTCTGGGATGTATCCAAAGGAGTGTTGTAAACAAGACACAAGAAGTAATTCTCCCATTCTACTCAGCACTGATGAGGAAATACTATGTTCAGTTCTTGGTGCTACACTTTAGGGAATATGGGTATGTCTACACTACCCTCCTAGTTCGAACTAGGAGGGTAATGTATGCATACCGCACTTGCTAATGAAGCCCGGGATTTGAATTTCCCGGGCTTCATTAGCATAAGCGGGGAGCCGCCATTTTTAAATCCCCGCTGCTTCGAACCCCGTGCAGCGCGGCTACACGGGGCTCGAACTAGGTAGTTCAGACTAGGGTGCCTATTCCAAACTACCGGTACACCTCGTTTCACGAGGAGTAACGGTAGTTCGGAATAGGCATCTAGTCCGAACTACCTAGTTCGAGCCCCGTGTAGCCGCGCTGCACGGGGTTCGAAGCAGCGGGGATTTAAAAATGGCGGCTCCCCGCTTATGCTAATGAAGCCCGGGAAATTCAAATCCCGGGCTTCATTAGCAAGTGCGGTATGCATACATTACCCCGCTAGTTCGAACTAGCGGGGTAGTGTAGACATACCCTATGTGGTCAAACTGGAGAAGGTTCACAGAAAAGTAATAACAATGATTAAAGGTTTAGAAAACACGACCTATGAGAAAAGACTGAAAAACTTGGGTTGTTTAGTTTGGAGAAGAGAAAACTAAGACGCGGGGAGAGGATGGGACTTGATAACAGCATATAAAAGCTTGTTGTGAAGAAGAAAGTGATAAATTATTCTCCTTAACCACTGAGACCAGGGCAAGAAGTAGAGGGTTCAAACTGCAGCATGGGAGGTTTAGGTTAAACATTAGGAAAAATGTGCTCCCAGGCTGTGGAATTCTCTTCCTCAGGATATTCGCATGGCACCTGTTTCACTGTTTCAGCATCAGGTTAAAGCTACCCTTTTTATTCGTGCTTTTATTGGTGTTTGAGTCTGTGTGTGTCTGGTCCTCCTCTCGAGATGTTTTTAGCAGGTTTTATGTCCCTCTAGGGTCTCGTATTTTAATTTGTATATATATATTTGTATTGTGTTTTTAAAAATGTTGTAAGCTGCCTCGAATATTTTAAATGGAGAGGTGGGGTAAAAATATTTTAAATAAATAAATAAAATAAATAAAAACTTCCTAGCAGTCAGCATAGGTAAGCACTGGAGCAAATTGCCGTCAGAAAAGATCTATGTTGGGTGTGGGGAATCTATGGCCTGCAGGCTGGATCCATAGAGAGGCTCGGGGCTTTGCCCCCCCACCCCAGAGCAAGCCAGTATGAGTGCACCAGCCTGGCTGCAAGTCTCCCTGTCTGGTGTCCAATCAAAGGGCTAGAATGCTAGCACTGGCTCATCCCACTGCTGGGTAGGGGAAGCCCTGAGCTTTGCTGTGGGCCAGATCAGGAGAAACTAGAGGCCAGATCCAGCCCCATTGGGTGGAGTGCGGAGAAGCCCTGGTGCCCTGAGTGAGTCTGTGTCTTTTTGTTTCTTTGTTTCTTGGGGGCCAGCCCATTGAGGGTTTTTTTTTTCTTCTTCTCACTGGTGTGTGGCCCCTGAATGAAAGGCTCCCCACCCCAGATCTAGGTTATACTTAGTGCTGGCTCAGTGAAGGGGATAGGACTGGATGACCTGTTGAGGTCCCTTCCAGTGCTATATTTCTATTATTCTATGGTTGTGAGGTCACAGTATTGCATAGGAGAGGCTCAGGTTATTTGTCCCTACCCAGGCAAAACTCCAGATAGTTTCATAGGTGTAAGTACTACAGATATGGGGCCCAGTTCTCATTTCTTCTAACTCCCCTTAACTTAGCTCTGAAGATATTAATGCCTTAAGCACCGCACTGATTTTTCACTCCTTTAAAACTTTATATGCCAGGGTATGTCTACACTAGCCCCCTAGTTCGAACTAGGGAGGCTAATGTAGGCATTCGAAGTTGCAAATGAAGCCCGGGATTTAAATATCCCGGGCTTCATTTGCATCTTCCCGGGCGCCGCCATTTTTAAATGTCTCTTAGTCCGAACTCCGTGCCCACGGCTACACACGGCACGGAGTAGGTAGTTCAAATTATTTAAATCCCGGGCTTCATTTGCATCTTCCCGGGCGCCGTCATTTTTAAATGTCCCTTAGTCCGAACTCCGTGCCTGCGGCTACACATGGCACGGAGTAGGTAGTTCAAATTAGGATCTCTATTTCGAACTACCTACTCCGTGCCGCATGTAGCAGTGGGCACGGAGTTCGGACTAAGGGACATTTAAAACTGGTGGCGCCCAGGAAGATGCAAATGAAGCCCGGGATATTTAAATCCCGGGCTTCATTTGCAACTTCGAATGCCTACATTAGCCTCCCTAGTTCGAACTAGGAGGCTAGTGTAGACATACCCCCATATACCTATAGTCTCACATCTCTGGCCCATAGACCATTCCCAGCTGGAGCAGATGTGCAAACCATCCTGATAGTCTCAGTGGGATGGGGAGGGACTGTCTGTTAACACTCCCCAAGTTTTGCCCCTTCCTGTCATTGTGCTGCCTTCTCCTGGAGGGGCGGGGGAGTTGTCCATTCCCATTCTCCAAACCTTACCCCTTCCTGCCCTCATTTGAGAACCTTACCCCTTACCCCTCATTTGAGAACCTAACAAGATTGATTAGCTTGTTGATACTTTGCATATTTTCCCAGGCCAAATAATTAGCATTATCAGGTGGGAAACATTCAGCATAGATAGCTATGTGATCTTCCCAAGCACTCCTATACTCCCATACCAGGTGGATGGCCCTGGGACCTGTCCCAGAACTTGTTGAAAGTAAACAGTGCATTCCTACACTGTACCATCTTAAGCAAACAGCTAACTCTTTGAGAATAACAAAAGAATAATAAGAAGCAAAAAGCACAAATGGCTGCCTAGAACATCCAGGCCTGACAAGAGATGCAGGAATAAAAGGAATGATTGTGGTACACCACCTAATTTCCTCGACCTCACAATCATCTTCCGCATTTCCACTACAGGCAGCAGTGGTCGGCCCTCCCACTCCCTATGGCAGCAGGAGCCATGAGCAAGCAGAATATATTTTCTCCTGCCCCATGTGGAATGGAGGGGGGGTACCCAACCGCTGTTGCCCCCACGCCACGCCCCCCCCAGGTAATCCCCAAAGCCGCATTGACATAGGATGGGGTGCAGTTACCATGATTTCATGCACTAAGCCCACAAGCCGTGGGCACAAATTAGGCACATATATCTGCATACTCAAATAAGAAGACGACCAGTCCTGTCTTTGTACTTATCCACCTTCTGTGTAAAACTTCAAATTAATTTAAAAATTGTTTCTTTTCTCGGCAAAGGTACATTCTGTTTAATGTATTTCTATGGAATGTTAGCAATGTTCAATGCCACTTAAGAATGCAACAATCAAAACGATGGATATTTTTAGTTTTGGGGATTGTACTGAAGGAATAGACATATGGCTTAGTTTTGATATGTCATTCATGGGCAGTTGGTGAACTTAAGTCTGGGCAAGGCAAGCCCCCAGCCCCGCCCCAGTCCTCTGAGGCCCTTCCCCTGCTGGCCAGGGTCCCATGGAGCCAAGCACACACACCCCTACTGTAGGCACAGGCCATCTGTCCACCAATGACCAATGTGCAGCCTCAGCCTCCACTCCCCAGCCCAAGAATACAAGCTGTCCTCCTGCTCTTGGGGCACAGTCTTTCCCCCAGCCCCAGCTTCCTCAATTCCAGGAGGGCTGGTAGCATGGTCCCCCCCTAGCCTCAGCAGGGTTAAAGTCCAGACAGCCTGGGAGACTGAGGGAGACTGGCTGAAGGGGATGGGGGTTGGGAGTAGAATATGGGCAGAGCCGAACTGGGAAGTTTGGGAAGGCATTGCCTTTCCCTGCCTCTTATATTCGCCGCCCATAATGTCATGTTATGTAGATTTGGATGGGAAACGTATGTTTAATACTTGATTAAGTAATGCCTCCACCTTACCCCAGCTTGGATTACTCAGAATTGAAGGACCCAAAAAGATAATATACTTAGACATTATCAGCTTGACTCTGAATTCCTGTCCACCAAAACCAATGGAGTTATACCATCAAAAGCCATGTGAACAAGAACAGTATCAGGATTTATCTCCCCGGAATTGAAGCACAGAATATATAATCTAACAAAAATATTACCAAATTCACACAAAGGAAACACATAATTATGAAATATTTCAGAGAGTTTTTCTGTCTGTTTGATCAAAAACTCTTCCTTAAACAGTAAGAGCTACGACAACCAAATTCGGTATACGTTTTCCTCTTATAACTTAAAGCAAGGTAAGGATTTGTCAGTGCCAGGAAAATGGGATGTGCCTGGAATGGGATTGCTTCTCATAAACCTATTGTGATGGGGCATCTGCCCCTCAGTGGCCATTTAAGGGTAAAACCCAGCCCTGGGAGAGGGCTAAGAGAGCAAAGCCCCACAGCTGAGGCATGTACTAGCTAATTAGGGTGCAGCTGAGGGCATTATAAAGAGAGGCTCCTGGAGGGGAGGAGACTCAGATTCACTCTTGCTCTAGATGAGGAGCAGGAGGGACCTTGCTGCCAGGGAAGCTAGAGCAGGGCTGGGGAAAGGCAGACAGAGCTGGGAAAGCTCTGGCCAGGCAAGCTCCCAGATTGCGGGACCTGAAGCAAGGCCTAAAGTTACTAGGGCTGCAGGGGGGCAGTCAGTGTAGGCAAAGGCAGCAGGTCCACACCCCCTTGCCAATGATGAGTAGCTATTTCAGACTGTAGTTTGCCCTTGAGGCATGGGCTTACATGAAGACTGGCAGTAGGGTCACTGAGGCAACGTGGGCATAGGAGGCTGGGGGTACCCAGAGCGGGAGAACCCCAGAGTGTGGGGGCACTGTGGTAGGGCAGTACACAGGTGGGAGGATGCCATCGTGTGGGAAGCACATGGGTCTTAATACACAGCAGTGGAGGAAAACAGGTAACAGCAGGCATGACACCAATTGGAAGGGGGTGCTCAAGGGCTAAAAAGCTAAGTTCCAGAGTGTCCAGCAGGAGGTGCCAGTGGCAGTGAGTTGCACTGTGTTACACCCATACAGAAAAGAGACTGTATCACCAGGCAGGTGAAAGGGGCTGGCTGGGGGCAACCCCATCCCATCAGCCCACCGCCTTATACACACACACACACACCCCTGCCCTGAGGCCCTCCTTAAGGACCTGAGCAATGCCAAGTAAATGTGCTAGTTATGCACTACTTTAAAGAACATGAGTGACAATACGTTTTTTCAATTTCCCTCATTACATTTTTGTTAACTGTATTTTGTTTTTTGTTTGTTGTAATTTGATGGGTTTGTTTATTTATTTATTTGCCGTATACATCCATTATAGCTGTTTCTGATGTAGACCACAGCTATTTTGTTTTGATTGGGTGTGTGTACACAGCACAGATTCACCCTCTAACATTTTGTCAGTGGTTAGGTTTAAGAGAAGTTTATTTTTTTAATGATTTAGAAAGTTGGGAAGAATTTTGTTTTCTTTAGTGGTTATGAAACCCCAGAAGGCCAGGTTATAGTTTGGACACACAGGCCTGTGCTGGGTGTTGAGTGAAACTACCTTGCAGGTGTTGCCTGATCTAAGATTGCTTATGAATTTCCAGTTCCCACCTTAAGGGCTGACAGGTTCTTTGTCCCACGATCAGGCCCAGTATTCACTTAGGCTATGTCTACACTCGCGGCTTCTTGTGTCAGAAGTATGCAAATGAGGCTAAGTGTGGAATATCGCCGAGCCTCATTTGCATACCTAATGAACCGCCATTTTTGCAGAAAAGGCTCTTGAACCAGAAGGAGCTGTCTACATTGCCCCTTCTTACGCAAGAAAAACCCACTTGCGCAATGCCGTTATGCCGATTATTTTCAGGAATAACGGCATTGCGCAAGAGGGTTTTTCTTGCACAAGAAGGGGCAGTATAGACAGCTCCTTCTGGTGCAAGAGCCTCTTCTACAAAAATGGCGGTTCATTAGGTATGCAAATGAGGTTCAGCGATATTCCACACTTAGCCACATTTGCATTCTTTTGACGTAAGAAGCTGCGAGTGTAGACATAGCCTTATTGTATGGTTGGGAGCCTTGATGTGCACAGATGCAACACTCACACTATAGGAACTCTTGTATAATTGTGAATATAGTTTATTAATACATTTAGCACAGTCACAAACACCCCAATTTCATAAGATACATAGGGAATGTACAGCTACATTTCCACACCATATACTCACACCATTCCTCCTAGAACAATCTGAGAGAGAGCCATCATCTTCCTCATCACCTGCATCTTCCCCATCATCACCAGTGGCCATCATCCTGGCACCTCCCAAGGATGACATCTTCTTCTCCCACCACTGCTATGCTGGGATGCCACTTTTATACTATGTGACACTGGCATTGTTATGTTTGATGCATATTCAGTAGGGGATAGCTCCTTTTCTCCTTATTTGTATTTCCTCACCTTATGAATGGTGAAGTGTATTTTTCCAATAGGTCAGTATAGCATTTATCTCAACTTATTATCATTCAATTCGTTAGCATGGGCCGTTTGTGATTGTCTATCACATTCATTAGTTCTCTCCTACTGGGTAATTTGGTCTGGTCTCAACAGGTTATTTTGGGTTTTTCTAAGTAATGATGTACCTGCTATGGGTATTCTTGGAAGCCCCTATACCATGGAAAGTCACTCTGTCTTATCACCATCTATGTAGGTGAAAGGTCCTGAACGTATGTGAGCTGACTGTGCTATCAGAGTGAAAGGTCCCAGACAAAAATGCTAACATTGCCGGACCTCAACATACAGGATGTGGCCTGTAAGTCTCTTGTGTTACAGCCAAAGTGCCAATATAATCAAAACCATAGGAAATAATAAATGTATATATCTAAAGATAAGCAAGCAGGTTAGCCCTGTAGGCTACACAGAAGAGCTACTGGAGATAAACTCTTTCTACACCATCTTCAGAGGGGTACAGTACTCATTCCTCCATTCACTTGCCCACTCTCTAGTCCTGAGCAATGGTCAAATGGGTGTAGCTATGTCTTTGCCTACATCTCTATGGTGGCTGACATTTCAAGGGTCCGTAGCACTGAGTACAGTCTGTGGGCTTAAGAGACTAAGTTTTACATAAACTCTATAGTTAATATATGAACTCATTGGATAATACACGTTGCATCTCTGAACACCTGCACTCTTTGGACCAGCAACATCTGTGGTCCAGCAGGACCATGGAGGCTCCTAGACTAGAGAGCCTGGGAGCTTAATGGCAGAAGGGCCAGCTGGGGCTGGGGGCAGTTGGGCTGGAGGCCCACAGCAGGGCTGGGGCTGAGGCTGGGGCTGGAGAGCCGCAGCAGCACAAGGCTGAAAAAGCCCAGCCGCCCACAGCAGTGCAGAGCTGGGAAAACCTGGCTGCCCGCAGCTGCACAGGGCTGGGAATACTTGGTCGCCTGTGACAGCGCTGAACTGGGAGATGGATAAAATTGGCTGTTCATGGCAGTGTAGGGTCAAGGCCAGGGGGCCAACAATAGCAGGGCAGATGACCTGGCTGGGGAGGAGCTAGAGGGGGCCAGAGACATGGGACCGGCTGCCTTGGGGCTGGTTTGCCCTTGGCCAGGCAAATTCTCTTGTTCAGGACTGGTCAGATCCTGACAGCACCAGACCAGGGAGGTTCAAATGGTATTTGAAGTTAAAGGTCTAGGCCATTATAGACTTTGATTTTCATCAAATTACTGTGTGGTTAAACTGCTTGAAAGTCTGGAAATCTTACAGTGGGTTTTTATTGTCAATTACAACATTGAATCAGTTTGGTAACTGTGTGATAATGCTTAGAAAGTAAAACATTGCCTCCCAGCTGTGGCAGTGCTCTGTATCAAGAACAGCTGAAACATTCAATCCGGTGAATAATTATTTTGTTCTTTTGATTTTTTTCTCCTTGCCTGAATTATAGATGAAATCAACAGAAGCTTTTATATGTTATCAAGCTGGATGTTTTCCATCTCCCTGAAGCAGAACAAATAATGTGCTTCTTGCTTTTCTGTATGAATACATTGTTTGACTTCTGTCTTGTTTTATGACAGCAAATGGAACATCAAGCAGTCAACTGTCTACACCTAAATCCAAGCAGTCTCCAATCTCCACACCCACCAGTCCAGGCAGCCTCCGCAAGCACAAGGTATTACGTTTCTTATACCTTACTAAAACTGTTTCTAGCTACATATACCTAGACATGGAGACAAAATGGCTAAAACAAAGCCACATTCTTGGGTGGCTTAACTCCAGGGGCTACACCGTCACAGAATCTGGCCCATTACCTAGAATCTTTTTGTTTTCAAAGACTAAACATCCCCTATGAATACTTGTAAATGCACTTTGTGGGTGAATAAAGTAGCAAGTCAAAAGCATTGACTTCGGGGTGCTTTGTACTGAAGGTAACACAAGTGAGGGCTTTGTCAGATGGCTGGTTCCTTTGCAGCTGTGTTTAGGATTGGTCTTAGGAAGAGCTTGTGCCTGTTTTCACATAGTCAGCTTGGTACATATGGTTCTCGCCAAGTCCCCCTGGACAATTGGAATAAGACAAACAAATAAAGGGTTGCTATATCCCTGTGAACCACTGCTGCAGGGAATAAGTCATCAGAAGGAAATTCCAGACCCACAACTTTGGCTCCTCTCATTGCCCATCGGAGCTCTTGTTGACACATGCACACCACCGCTGCAAAAGCTAATGGAGAAGCTAAAGCTAATGGGTGTCACTTAATGACATGGCGCAAAATTTGCAGATGATACTGACCTGTTCAAGACAGTTAAGACGAAAGACTGTGAAGAGCTTTAAAAAGATCTTACCAAATTAAGTGACCAGGCAACAAATTTAATGTTGATAAATGTAAAGTAATGCATACTTGAAAAAATCCCAACTATACATACAATATGATATGGACTACTTTAGCTATAACTACTCCAGAGAGAGATCTTGGAGTAATTGTGGATAGTTTTCTGAAAACATACATGCAATGTACAGCGGCAGTCAAAAAAGCAAACAGAATGTTAGGAATCATTAAAAATGGGATAGAGAGTAAGACATAGAATGTCTTATTGCCTCTGTATAAAACCATGTTATGCCCACATCTTGCATACTGCGTGCAGATGTGGTTGCCTCATCTAAAAAATATATATATTGGCATTGGAAAAGGTTCAGAAAAGGGCAACAAAAATGATTAGGGGATCGGAACAGGTCCCATATGAAGAAAGATTAAAAAGTCTGGGATTTTACAGCTTAAAAAAGAGGAGACTAAGGGGGGTCTATAAAATCATGACTGGTGTGGAAAAAGTGAATAAAGAAAAAATATGTACTTGTTCCCATAACATAAGAATTAGGGGACACCAAATGAAATTAATGGGTAGCAGGTTTAAAACAAACAAAATCAAGTTTTTCTTCACACAGTGCATGGTTGGCCAGTGGAATTCCTTGCCAGAGGAGGGTGTGAAGACCAGGACTTTAACAGAGTTCAAGAAAAAACTAGATAAATTCATGGAGGTTAGGTCTGTCAATGGCTATTAGCCAGGACAGGTAGTAATGGTGTCCCTAGCCTCTGACAGAATGGGAATGGGTGACAGGAGAGGGACTACTTGAATATTCCCTGTTCTGTTCACTCCCTCTGGGGCATCTACCATTGGCCCCTGTTGGAAGCCAGGATACTGGGCTAGATGGACCTTTGGTCTGACCCAGTATGGCCGTTCTTATGTTCAATGCTAAACTTTTAGCCGCACTGAGTCTGCTCTTTGAATTTGAATACTCACTTTTTGATGGTGGCTACCAAAATGTGTGAATCAATTTAGGGCACACAGAAGTGTATTTCCTTGTACATATAGGTGTTAGTACACATGTAATACCAACAGGCAGAACTGAACCTGATACCTTTGGATCTTAGTGCATGAGCCTCTAGTGCATGAGCTAAAAGCCAGCTGGCTCTCAACTAAGGCTATAGAGCAGACTCAGTCTTCCCTTTGTAAGTGGTCTTAGTGCCACTGGGTGGCCACCACACCCTAAAAGTGCGTGGGTTACATAAAGGCTCTTGTATTGGTGCAATTGGATGTGTGTGCAAAGTGCAATGCATAGGCTTCAAAAGTAGTTCTGAGTAATTCTTATTGAATGTCTGATGTTTAATAGTGCTGTATCAATACTTCCTCAGGCACATAATCTCTGTCTAAAGTATCTCTTGCTGGTGGAATGAGCGGGCATTAAGTAGCAACCAGTCAGTTGTCTCATAGGAGCAGTTCCTGGTCCACAGCTCGCACAGGGCAGTTGTTCATATATTTTTCCGGTCTTGTAAACTCCCTTTTATAGCTCAGTAATCAAGGATTTTAAAAATGCTTTCCAAATATTATAGCGGTTGGGGTTCCCTCCAACTTGTAATTAAAATTATAAACTCATCTTGTTTAATGTTTCATTTACAGTCATTGTCTATTTGCCTCATGACCATTCTAGTGAATTCCCATAGAAAATTTACAATTGATTACTCGAGGAAGAGCTTATCAACAACAGGCTTCTCCACTGAATTAACAGTGATATGAATGCAACATCTTAGGTTACTGGAACATTCATGCAGCATTGTTTCATTTCCAGGAGTTATTCTAGCTTTTGATAAAGAAAAACAGCTTTATCCTTTCCTCTGAAAGTTACAAAGTAAAAGTTCTGGCCTTCATAAACTCTAAAATTCTGTTTTATCTGTTTTCTTGGGAAATCCCCCACCCCAGCCCCTGGTTTTGAGGCTTGAGATCTGTATGGAACCCCTGTCAAATTCTTTGTGCTTTGCTGTGTTTTGATAAAAGTCCTTCCCTGGGCATGATGCAGCATTCAGTACAAGGAGAGCTTTAACCTTCTTTGGTGATCCACGGATCCATATGGGGCCTTTTAAGAGGTGGGACCAGATCAAAGCCTTTGAAGTTCAGAGCCAGAACCAACTGTTGTCACCTGGACTAATTTTTAAAGCCTTCTAATTATTCATGTATAATTATTATGGGCTGAAATTAAGGAACGTAGTTGAGCAGTGGATTTCAACCTTTTTTTTCCCATGACCCAGCTGAAGAAAATGGTTGATGCCTGCGACCCAACATAATTTGACTAGAGTGTGGGCTCTGGGGTGGAGCTGAGGATGAGAACTTTGGCTTGTAGGAGGGGGATCCAGTGTAGGAGGGGCAGGGCAGGGTAGGGGCAGGAGGGGCTTACCATGAGCAGCTCCCAGTCAGTGGTACAGTGGGGGTGCATAGGCAGCTTCCTGCCTGTACTGGCACTGCAGATCACGCTGCATGCCAGAAGCAGCCAGCAGCAGGTTTCCAGACAGTAGGAGTTTGGAGCTGGTGCTCAGGGCTGAGGCAGTGCATGGAGCCCTGTGTGCTTCCCCTACCCCACCTAGAAGCCGGGCGCAGTGCGGTCTCGGTGCCAGGACAGGCAGGTAGCCTTCCTAAGCACCCCCACTGGTCACGTGATTACTCTGCAGCAAGGAGACCCAATGCCTGACATTCTACAACCCAGTTGTACGTCTAGTTCTGAGTCCCCCACTACAGAAAGGATGCGGATGCATTGGAGAGAATCCAGCGGAGGACAACCAAAATGATTAGGGGCCTGGAGTACATGTCCTGCGAGGAGAGACTGAGGGATTTGGGCTTATTTAGTCTGCAGAAGCGAAGAGTGAAGGGGGATTTCATAGCAGCCTTCAATTTCCTGAAGGGAGGTTCCAAAGAGGATGGAGAGAGGCTGTTCTTAGTAGTGACGGATGGCAGAACAAGGAGCAATGGTCTTAAATTACAGTGGGGGAGGTGTAGGTTGGATATTAGGGAAAACAATTTTACTAGGAGGGTGGGGAAGTACTGGAATGGGTTACCTAGGGATGTGGTGGAATCTCCATCCCTCAAGGTTTTTAAGTCTCAGCTTGACAAAGCTTAGGCTGGGTGATTTAATCGGGATTGGTCCTGCTTTGGGCAGGAGGTGGGACTCGATGACCTCCTGAGGCCTCTTCCAGCCCTATGATTCTATGATTCATTACTGGATCACAACCCATAGTTTGAAAACCTCTGTGATAGAGCATAAAGTATCGCTCTCAACTCCCTGGAGATAGCTCTTCTAGAGAAGTTGAATCAGGGCAGCTGGCAAAAAAAAGCAACTTTCTTTATTCTAGGTTCAAACTGATCTGACTTGACCTATGTTCAAATTGACTTGATCAAAAATTCTGTTGATTCATGCAAAATCTAGCTCAGATTGACATGGAGTGAGACTTGGTAAATAGGTTCTTCTCAGGTTACCACTGCTGCCTTTTGTTACACCTTCCTGCTCCATGTAAACTGCTGGCTCAGGGTACATCTACACTAGCTCATTAGTTCGAGCTAGGTAGGGTAATGAGGGCAAACGGAGTTGCAATTGAAGCCTGGGATTTAAATATCCCGGGCTTCATTTGCATGTTCACGGGCGCCGCCATTTTTAAATCCCCCTTAGTCCGAACTCCGTGACCGCGGCTACACACGGCACGGAGTAGGTAGTTCGAATTAAAGATCCTAATTCGAACTACCGTTACTCCTTGTGGAATTAGGATCTTTAATCCGAACGACTTACTCTGTGCCATGTGTAGCTGTGGGCACAGAGTTCAGACTAAGGGGGATTTAAAAATGGCGGCGCCTGGGAACATGCTAATGAAGCATGGGATATTTAAATCCCGGGCTTCGTTTGCAACTCCACTTGCCCTCATTACCCTACCTAGCTCGAACTAACGAGCTAGTGTAGATGTACCCTCAGAGAATAGGTTTGTCCATTTGAAATACCATGAAAGAGATTTCCACCTTGTTCAGAGGAAGTGGGACTTCACCAAACTGAATCATAGAGCTGTCTTCCTGCTAAAAGAGGGAGCTGGAAACTGATTGTGGGGGTTAACACTTTTTTCTTTCTTCTTACAGGATTTGTACCTGCCTCTGTCCTTGGATGACTCAGATTCTCTCGGAGATTCCATGTAAAGGAACACAATGCTAATTGTCCATAGTACAAGCGATGTTAAGATACAGTACAGTACTTCTGCCAAAAGAAGCAGATGAGTGACTGGTGCTTTCAAATCAAAGGACACAAAGTTATATGTCATTTTTTTTCCGTGATTTATCCTCTGTGCCACAAATCGACACCTATCAACTAATAGGGATAGAGTGATACCATCCTTCTGAGTTATATTATAGGGATGCAAAATGGGCATTGACAGCAATCCGAAGCCAATGAGCTCGTATATTTCCCCTTTACTTCAATTTTTTCTTCTCCACTCTAACTTCTTGAATTTACTATTGACTGCAAAACAGCTGACAGTTCCCGCTAGAAACACGTAAATATTTCACTGATCAATTCTAAAGCTAAAAGAAAACAAATACTATTTTCCATCTTTTCAAAATGCTGATACATGCTAGCAGTTCTTTGAAAGCAGATCTGCTCCTAATTTTGCATCCCTGGTTTTAGACCTGCATGCTCTCTAGCACCAATTTGTGTTGCTGAACGGTGGGGAGGCAGATGACTTATTACTCTGGTAAACAATGCTTAAGATGCCAGCAGAATGTGAAACAAAGGAGTTAGGACAAGATTGAGAAATGCTGCATAAGATGCTAAGTGAAATTTTTATAGCACAGTGATTATAAATTCATGTATTGGGTCTTTTTCTAATAAATAAGCAAAGATATGTCAGCTGAGTGTCTGGTGAACCAGATTTCCCATATAACCCAAAGATAATGCTGGCTGATATCAAGTTATCATACCTGCCATGTGGTATCTCTCTATCTCTGCTTACAGTATCAATGCCTTGTAAACAGCCAACACTGAAAACACTGTGAGAATTTGTTTTCAGGTCTGACACCTTTAGGTCGCTTTTTGTAGCAAGAAACCAATACACTTTTTTATAAAAAAAAACAAAAAAACTTGTATCTGTGTTTTGGGAGTAAGTATACAAGCTCCTTTTTTATAAAAGCTGGTAATTTTCTTTTGTTTAAAAAACACATTCAGAAAAATTTACAAAAAAAAGCCAATTGCAAAGCAGTAATAACTATGTTTAGAAATCATGTCATCACTGCCAAACTGAAGAGAAATCAATTCAAAATAATGAATGTTTTGATAGTTTTTTGTAACGTTTAAACTTTCATTTTTGGTGTATACAATTCAATACTCCTAAGTATGGCCAGATGCTCTAACTATATTACAAATGGAACTTTGTGATATTCAAAAGACTGTATTTTAGGAATGTCATATCAGGGGGAAAACAAACTGGTATGGAAGTTAGAGAAACCTTTCATTTTGATTAATTACTGACTTGTGCAGAATGCAGAGTTCATGTATTTACAAAGTGCTGGTGGTTTTTACTATGCTTAGGCTTTAATATCATAGGTTAATTGATATTGCCTCTATTCTTTCAGTGAACCTGACTCCTTGAAAACTTTATCTGGATACAGTCCATGCAAACTACCCCTGCTTTATTTGTTTTGTTTTGTTTTTGCTTTTATTTTTGCTTTGTTTAAGCAGATATGCTTATTATTTCATGTCCTTGCGATCTGTTGTCATTAGAAACTGTTATAAAGTTGTGATATTGGATGCGACATGAATGCTTGGCTATAGAATGACAGTTTTCTTCCTTGTCATTCATATTTTTGTTTTTTTCCATTGCTACCATTAACATTCTCTATTGGCGCTGTCTTTTAGACTCATATGGTGTTGTGTGTAATGCAAGTTTTTTTAAAACAAGCTGAATGTGAGCGGATTCAAAACACATTTTGGAGTTACCCAGAAGTTTGAGTTATTTTGCATCAAATTTGCACCTACAGTCTTGAGTCCACAATTATTTGCACCCACAATTTTGCAGGAGCAATAATTTGTTCCCATGAAAAAACTTAATTTAAATATGTAACTCTCTGACCACTTTGGTGTTCAATGCACATTTGATCTATTGTATTAAGTTATTTAACTGCAGTTCAGATGGATCAAGGTTCATGTTCCTTCATGCTTAAAGCTCCATGTTGGGGAGGGACAGTTTTGGGGACAAAGCACAGGAGTGCTGTTCAGTAATTTTAGTTCAGCTCTTGGCTCTGCCAGATTTGGTGTATGAACTGGAGCAGGTCTCTTAGTTTCTTGGCAGAGGGTGTTGTGAGGCCAAATGTTCATTCATGTCTATAAAGTGCTTTCAGATCCACTGACAGGATGCGCTACACAACTGCAAGGTTTTGCTGTTTGGGGGCGCAAATCTGGTTATTTTAGGTGATGGTGCTCGGGTGTATGATCATGTGGGTGCTATTTTAGAGACTATTCTTGAAAATATGGCTCTCTAAGTATAAAGGCATCATAGAGCAAATTATTTATGCCACCAACATTATTGACTCTAGCCTTTGTTACATGGAGAAGTTAAATTTACCTTTGGCACAGTAGAAACTTACTTCCTCTTATCTTTTCTGCATTCCTTTTGGGAGTCTTGAAGACCTCCACTACTAATTTTTCCACAGGGCCTCCCTAAAGACTCTGCCCTGAATGGTAGCCACCATCCTCCCTGTTAAAGATGACTGAGAAGGAGTCCAATGACAATGATGCTTCTTAACTGAGGCAGGTGAGTGATCACTAGAGTGACACAAGATGTTCCCTCGCCATCCATGGTCTGAGTGACTTGCCACTCCTCCCCCAATCCCTGTCAATTTAGGAGGCAAGAGGTTAGCACTGAAAACTAAATCTGGGACTTCCTTACAGCAGTGCAGAACGCTCATCAATAGCTCACCAGGAAATCCAAGTCTTGTATATCTATAAGCATATATGAGGCCTATTTCTGACAGCAATACTGTTAGTAGGCCCGCTGACAGGAGGCAAAATGAGCAGTTACCCCAGGGCCTGGCAATTCAAAAGGGCCCAGAGCTCCCTGCTGCCACTGCTACTACTGCGACCGTGGCAGCAGACGGAGCCCCGGGCCATTTAGATCACTGCCAGAGCAGCGCACAGTGCGCTCTGGGTGGCTTTGAGGGTTGGGGGGAGCTCTGCAATCTGAGAGGCACTGAGGGATGGCTGTCCTGGCCCTGCCCCTTCTGCCTGAGGCCTCACCCTTCCGGGAACACAGAGCTGCTGCCCCCACCCCCCCCAGACTATCAGCTCCCCTTACTGTGTGGTGCATGGGAAAACTCAGTTTCTCTTTTCCAGGATCTGTCATAATCAGTTTGGCATGAGACAAAGCAGGAACCCAAAAACTGAACGGAACTTTATGCAACTCGCTATCTGGATAGTTTAAGCAGAAGTAGATAGTTTTCCATCTGCCATGAACAGTGCTCAGATAATTAAAAAAATCCCAAAACCTCTTAGCGGAACCTTATAAAGTTAGACCTGTTCTAGGCATTCTTCATGAATTGCCTGTAAAGTGACATGTCTAAGAACTGGTTCCTGCAAATACTCACGGATGGCAGGAGTTTTGCATGTCTACGGCTTATTCACATGAGTAAGGGTTCTGCAGGACTTAGGCCGATGATTGTATCTGAGCACACATTGCCTCAGCAAGGGGATTTAAAGAGGCCTAATAGAAGAAAGTATTTTCTACAGAGGGAAAATAATAGCCATTTAATTGAACAAAAACCACAAGTGAAACAGTGTAAGAGGTCAGACTCCCAGGTTTAAGAATCATTTTTCCTGGAAGAGATACCTGGACTGTAGGCAGAGGTCAGTGAGCATTTCAGATATAACACATAGTCTGTATTAATGCTGATAATGCATGAGTACTTGTACAGAAATTCATGTGGGATAGTGTCCATACAGTGCTAGGCTTCTTTGGTTTCACAGGATCCCTAAAATAGATGGCATATAAAAAAAGAATTATAGGCACTATAGTATAATAATTTCAATATATATGAATGGCTCTGAATCAGGAAAGCATATATACAAGTTTTTAATTATATAAGTATGTGCTTAAATCCCATTTACTTCCGTGGGATTTAGGCATGTGCTTAAGTGCTATCTGTAATAGTGATGAACTATGAATTACCCATAGCAGACTACTTGCAGCAATTCCAGTCAATTTGAGTTACTTGGAGCAGACTCTAGTACTGCCATGGTACACTTCAGAGTTCACTTCTAATTTTGTTCTTTTACAAACATACAAGGCTCCACGGGATATAAGGGTTTGCCAGATACTATTACAAAAACTCTTGTCTAATTTCACCAGGAAGCTGTTTTATAATATATATGGAGATATACCTATCTCATAGAGCTGAAAAGGACCTCTCAAGGTCATCGAGTACAGTCCCCTGCCCTCACAGCAGGACTAAGTACCATCCCTTAACAGATTTGCCCCAGATCCCTAAATGACCCCCCCTCAAGGACTGAATTCACAATCCTGAGTTTAGCAGGCCAATGCTCAAACCACTGAGCTATCCCTCCCCTGTATGTTTAAAAGCTATACATGAAAGAATCTTAAGCATTGTGTATTTCAGAGCTCTGTCTATGAGAAGGTGCTTCACTCTTTAGTTTACACTATGCCTGATCTCCGTGTTGATACATATTAAGCAGTATGTATGCTTATTTCAAGGCATATCCACATTAAGGAGAAATTAGAGCAATGTCAACAGTAGTTTTGTTCGTAAAAGATCAGGCACACGGAGTATTGCCTCAAATTATAGATGCTTCTGAAACTTTTTATTAATATCTGAATCCTAAAGTGTACGGACAAGCCCTTCTGCCAGTGGGAACTGTGGAATGACACCAGCTCTACCACCATAGCAGCTAAATTAGTTTCTGATTTTTGTACATGAAGCCCCTGAGACAGAGTTTAAAGATGTCAGTTATTTGATTTTAATTTGGCACATTTTTTTTGATGGGATGTCAGACTTGCTTCTGTCCTAAAAGCGTCTCAAATCATAGAATCATAGAACCCTAGGGCTAGAAGATACCTCAGGAGGTCAGCAAATCCAGCCCCCTGCCCAAAGCAGGACTAATCCCAACTAAATCATCCCAGTCAGGACTTTGTCAAGCTGGGACTTAAAAACCTCTAGGGATGGAGATTCCACGACCTCCCTAGGTAACCCATTCCAGTGCTTCTCCACCTTCCTAGTAAAATTGTTTTTCCTAATATCCAACTTACACCTCCCCCACTGCAACTTGAGACCATTGCTCCTTGTTCTGCCGTCTGTCACTACTGCCTCTCTCCATCCTCCCTTCAGGAAACTGAAGGCTGCTATGAAATCCCCCCTCGCTCTTCTCTTCTGCAGACTAAATAAGCCCAAATCCCTCAGCCTCTCCTCGTAAGCCATGTACTCCAGCCCCCTAATCATTTTGGTTGCCCTCTGCTGGATTCTCTCCAGTGTGTCCACATCCTTTCTATAGTGGGGGGGGCCCAGAAGTAGACACAATACTCCAGATGTGGCCTCACCAGAGCTGAATAAAGGGGAATAATCACTTCTCTAGATCTGCTGGAAATGCTCCTCCTAATGCACCCTAATATGTCTACATTCTGCACCCTAATATGTCTACATTCCTAACATCTGCAAATGAAGCATGACCGCCTCGGGGCGACGTGCTCTAACTGTGTTAGGCTCCCTGAGATCAGAAAAATTAAATTAGTGTAGACGCCACATCACTCTTTCACTTTGATCTGCCTGTCGCTCACAAACACACATTGGCTCTGGCTCACCCTTGTTTCAGTCTTATAATTTTTGAATGGAAAAAAGGGAGAGGGAAACAAAAAAGATATTGGCACACAACCAACCAATGTTATAAATAAGTTATTTTTTAGTATGAAAAGCGGTGTAAAAAGTATGTTAAGGGTGGGCAATAAGCAGCTCATGGGCTGGACATGGTTTGCCATGACTAGCCCTAGTGGGCCGCCAGACTCTGTATTTACTTGAGTGTCCACAGGTTTCAGCTGCTTGCAACTAACCCTGACGAACTGCATCCAGCCCATGGGCCGCTAATTGCCCACCCCTATTTAATATCATAAAATACAGGATCTTTAACAAGATGCTTTGGTGGCTGCTCCTTGTTGTCTTTGACCTTGGAAATGACATCCTGCTACATCACATTGCTCTTTTTGGACCATACAGTATCCTTGATTATGTGCCACTTCACTGACAGGCATCAGTGGAAATCACATTCTCCATTCAAGGGTAAATATGACTCTTAAATTACAATATTTGTGCCTTTAATGTCAATAAGAATGTCGCCATTTACTTCAGTGGAAGCATAATAGATAACATCTTTCTCCCACTGCAGTCAATGGAAAAAATGGCATTAACTTCAATAGGAGCAGGAACCATTCTTACAAAAAACAAAGAAAGAAAGAAAAAACAGGCAAGTGGAACACATGTTTGTTAGGAACAAACACAGTGTTTGTTAGGAAATGTTTATTGAGCAGCGGGATAGGAGAGGGAACTTCATCATAATACCCAACCAAATGGAAAGGAATGCATGAGACAGAGGGGTGGAAATGTCAGTCTTTGACACATGCTGAAATATAAATAAAGAGGATGGAGAAACCAAAAATAATAAGCAATAGGGAAAGCCTGGGGTAGCTCAGGGATCTACAGCCCAATTTGGCTCTGGGCTAGAAGCCAGCAGAAGGTCCATGGCTGTGAGTTGTCAGAATGCTCCATCAATGCCTACCCTGGGTTGCAGCCTGTCTGTGGTGACAATTAGTGTCCCGCTCCCCATCACAGAAATAAGGTCATAGCTGGCTGCGGGCAGAAGAACTCGGTTTGAAATTCCTTTCCTCCCCTGACCTCTTTCCGTTGGCACATAAAAGTCTGTGACATCCTTAAAAGAGGGGGAAGCTGCAACCCTTTATCAAGTGACAGCCCCTCCTGTGATTTTGTTTTAGCCCTCAGCAGTGGACTAGAGGCAGAAATGTAGCGGTGCAGCCTGGTTCCCAAAAGGACAGTCTGGGTGCTTTGGCAGAGGGAAATTGCAAGAGATGGAAAAAAAGGTAGTAAGGGCGTATCAGATCCTTCTCCATGGAACCCAGTAAACTATGGGGGACAGTAGGGGGCAGCTGAGCAGAGTGCTCTAATTAGGAATGAACCACAGTGTACTCCGGATGGAAGAGAATCAAGATGTATTATCTTGTAAAGCTGCGCAGAAGAGAACTGCTTAACTCTTTGACCTGCTGCTGGGCTTGTTCACTGAATCACTGGCCACACATGCTCTGGGCTGCTAGAAGAGCATAATCTTAACCCTGGTTTCCTGCAGTCAATCTGTTACAGAAACTCCAATATTGATGCTAATTTTTCTGCAGTGATTTAGCATGTGTGTGTGTGTGTGGGGGGGGGGTTATGTAGGGGTAAATTATTTTATCAGTTCCATTTTCATTATTTTAGGGCCAGATTGTCTTCCCCCCCCTCCCCCGCCCCCCCGGCCTAGGAGGCATTGGCTTCAATGGCATCACTTGTGGAGTCAGGCTACCTGAGCCCAGCTACCCAGTGTGGCCCATATAAAGTGGGAATTCTCTTTTGTGAATCTTTTGCTTGGATTGCTGTCTAGCTGTGGGGTTTAAAGCCTTTGCCTCTTTGTTGTGTTGGGAAGAAAGGGACTAAGCCTTTAAATCACACAGGTGCCCATACTGGCCAGCCTGACTTTAGTTTCTTGGCTTAAAAAAGAAGAAGGAATGCAAGTGAAAGTGAGTTTCCAAATGCATTGTTTACCAGCTATCCCTGGCATTCTGATATCACCTTTAAATATCAATTTTCCTTGGCATTCATCACTGTCATGTTTAAATACCCAGAGTTACAGCTAATGCATCTAATACATTCAGGAGAAAGCAAGGCTAGAAGGAATGACATGCCTATAAGATTAAATTTGCTGCTAGTGTAACTCCTTTACCTTCCAAAGGGTTACAACACTAGTGAATTTAACCCTCATAGCCAGGTCCAGTTACTTACTCAGGTAGAACTCCCCTGGATTTCAGTAGGAGGGCTGTTTTGTGTTTGGTTGGAGTTATTTTGAATAAAGATTTGCAAGATTTTGTGCAGGAGATTCCACAGTAAGGGCACAGTATCACACTTGATCATATAAAACCCAGCTGAGTAGGTTCTCTGCTGGCACAAAGGGAATAAAACTCCATTAAAGTAAGTGAAGCTGTGTCCATTTATGCCAGCAGAGATGTTGGTCCTATGCTTCAAAGACAGGTTGCTGTAAATAGTTCCCGTTGTGAATATTTAATTGTGGGGTCAATTCCCAGGATTATTGTAGCAGAATTCATGGTGGAAACTCCAGATTCCAGATAGACAGTAGTATGCCACCCTGTATGCATCTGTAATGCATGTCTCTTAAATGCTGGGTAGTGGTTTTATTCTGACTAGTGATGTAGCAGCTGAAATGGTTCCATTTGGTTAAGCATCCATGTGAAGGTCAGGGTGGGAATCTCAGAAAATCAGGCCTTCCCATGGATTTTCTGGTTCTAAGGAAAACTGAATCTTTAAAAAAAAAGGTTGACTAGATGGTTTTGAACATAAGAAAGAAAGCTCAGGTTTGTTTCATTTTAAGTTGTGGGGTAAACTCTAGACTGGTTCTGATTTTATCCATATTGGTTGGTCCATCTCTACTTACAGCCAATAATTCAGTTTTATTCAGTAAAATGTTATTTGTCTTCTTTCAAAGAGTCGTTTAAACATTTCTAGGATCACTGACAATGTAGCTGAGCTCAGTCTGAGTAGAGCTCTGTCTGCAAGAAGTCTATGAGCCTTTGGGATGCACCATTATCATGATGATGACGAGAACAGAATGGTTCATCTGGCACATGCAGTCATAACTGGATATTCTAGCAGCATTAGGGAGATAGGGGCCTGAACCGAAATTCAGATCATAAAAACCCTATAGTTTCAGGAATGCCCAGATCCAAAGCCAAACTAGATGACTGCTATCTCTATAATGGGCTGAACTGAAATCTTCCATCTAGGGACTTCTTAACATTGAGGAAGTCCAGATTCAGATCAAAATTTCAGGTCTTAGGCCCAATTCTAGGTCTATATAGGTTCCTGACGAAACATTTATGCCATGTTTTGTTTGTAAAATTCCACTGTAGCTGCTTTTCTGCCTCTGTTATTACCTGCAGGAAAGTTGTCATGGACAGGTTGATTTTCTACTTGATACTGTAGGTGGCCATCTAAATATAGCATGATTCTAGCCTCCCTCACAAGCCATACGCTCAGTAATGTGTCTGGGGTACTCACAATGAAGTACTTTAATAGGTTATTTTTCTTTGCTATGGAAAATCCTTCAGATTTAGTGTAATGTCTAAGAATGTGTCCTTTTGAAAAGAAGAATGTCTAGGGAAATAATTGCACTGTTAATGAATTGGTGTCTATAGATAACATGAAGCAGAAGTATTGAATGTAAGAAGAAGAAAGTCTATGAGTAATTACAGTACATGGCAAATTCTGACATGTAAATTGCTATTAGTTCACTTGTCATTTAAACTACATGTGATCCAAGAAAATTTCTAATTGTGGCACTGATAGTATGTCTGTGATTGTCAGTTCAGAAGGCAACCAGAAGCCTCTTAGGAAAAGGAAACCTGTCTTGTTTAATTTCCTTCTATTCTGTGAAATGAGGACACAATTTGGAAGTCAAAGACATGCCTTTTCACTTCTTGATGCCCTGTATCTTATAGCATTGTGTAGCCAGAAGCACAGGAAAAGAGTAACCAGCTGATGTCTTTGGTGTTACTAGCATTTGCCTGTTTTCTTAATCACAAGCTACAATGAGCCACTCTCACTGAATAAACTTCAGGTTATTCATGCCACTATTATCTGAAGAACAAGTATGGCCTTCGTTCTTTATCCTGAACTTTGCAGTTCTTCAGTAAGCTGCAATTCTGTTGAGAAGTAAATTGTGCTAAAGGGACGTGGGCAGCTGAATTAGAACCTGATCATTAATTACTGTCTGATGTCATGTATTGATTTGTATGATTTCATCATTAATAACAAAGCTGCAATATAATATAACCGAGAGGCCATCATGTATTTTCTGTTGTGTTTCAGTTGGGGATTGGGAGGGAAAAAAGGGGCTGAGTTTAAAGTTTAGCTGGCATACTTTAGACTCTGTGTACATAACTTTGGAGGACATGACAGTTGTGTGGGTTGAGTTATGTTTTGATAGATGGGCAACTTTCTTTTTGTTTTGTTTAAATAGCAATGTATTTAATTAATTACATTTTGTACAAAGCATTTTTAATTTAATTGATGTTTTGTTATCCATATGACATTTCATATTGGTAAGAACTTTTCATAAGCCAGCACCAGTATTGCATACAGCATTAAGTCAACTTTTCATGCTTTTTTTGTTGGTTTTTTTGGTGAGGGGATTTTTTTCCCCCTTCAGACAAAGAGCATGCTCCATGGTTAACTTACTGCTTGGGGATATATCTTGAATTTCCTTTTAAAATGAAATTTAATTTCAAGATGCCTGTGAGGGATATGAACAAGCAAGAGGTTATGCCAAAATGTCTCAACTGTATCATCTTGTAATATATTGCAGCTTTATGCCAATGATTTCTTGCTTATCTGTACACAGTACATGCATGTTTTGAACTAATTCAGCATTTTCCATTTGCAGTGAGTTATTTAGCATTTTTACCACCTTTTGTGCCATTTAACTTGTACAGAAAACATTTTTATTGACATTTTAAAGGGGAAAAAAAGAAAAAAAAACTTCTGCTCCATAGCTGTAGGTAGAACTTGATTACTTAGCTAACAGGTGTAAATTAGTGGTTGTAGTATTAGAAATACTAGTTTGCTAGTGAACAAGCTTTTGAGAATAAATGCATGGTATTGTACATCTCATTTCTTAATTAACCCTTCCTTTACCTCTGAAAAGAAGATTCTCTGTATCTTTCTATCTTTCTCCCTCTTTCTCACTCTCTTGTAGTTTGTAAGTTACAGATTTGGGCATAAGTAAAATAATATACAACAAAGCTTTAAAAGCAGTTTTCAGCAGGTTCTTGTATGTATTACTTATCACAGAACAATGCCTTTGGCACTCTGAACAGGCACTGAACTTTAAAGTAAAAGAGATAGAGATCAGTCATATATTGTCTTTGATTGAACTGTACAATTAGTTCAATATTCACAAGATCACATCATTAGTAAAAGATGTGATCTTATTTACACACTGCAACAGAGGCATTAAACATGTGACATACTTGCAAATCATTATGTCCTGTACATGTCTGTTTTTAATGGATGCAGTCCCATAGATCTGGAATTGCTGAGTTTGCATAAGTTCTTTGATGTTACTGAATATTCAGTGGAAAGTGGGGGAATGAATATGTGCTAGGGGTTCTGAAAACCCCTCCTTTTCTTCCACATTCCCAGACTCAGTTATCAATTTACAGAGTTTCTTTGGTAGTTGTGGTTCCTTTTGCCACAGACAACATACAGCATTAAAAGTCTGGAAAATATGGGTCCACTTGAAAAGGTTGGATTTGTAAGAAACAAAGGAAACGGACATGAACTGCCCCCTCAAAAATCTACCAATCCTAGATCCATGTGTCTATCCCTCACGCCTCTTCTCTCTTAGCAGCATTTCCTTTTGTTAGAAGATTTAGTGTTCTAGCCCAAAATTCCATTTTTGTGAGGTGTTGTGAACTGTTTTTACTACCTGTAATAATTATCCCAGATCTTGTAATGCAATGCCATGCAGCAGAGAATCTGTCCACTTTATAGCTTTGCTCTCAATATTTGTTACTCATTCTTTTTTCACCTAAATGTACATTTGCAAGATGTGTGTAATGTCACTTTCAAAAAATAAAATTTGGTTTCAATATTTAGGCTGAGAAAATATGTTGCTTCTTTTATTTGGCCTGATATATACATTGAAAACAAATGTGAGCAGTGTCCCTAGTCTGGCCCAAATCAACCCCCAGTTGTACGTGCACAAAAGGAAAATGAAATGGGGAAGGGATCTTAACTGTAGTGAATTTGTGAAAAGATCCAAAGGCGTGTGATGGGAAAAGTGGTATGTGGATTGTAGTCTCAAAAGGACCCTCATGCAGACTGAAAAGCCAGGTTTTTTTTAATGCTGCAGTAAAGGTCCAGATTAGGTCTGCACTGATTTTACAACTCTCATAACTCCATTGAAGCCAAAGGATTGCACCAGGTTTGAAACAATGCAAAACTTGACCCACGGATTGGAATCCTCCCAGGCAGCGGCCAGCAAAAAGGCCTATGTACCATCTAAGTCTCACTGTTGCCCTGTGTTGAGGGGTTTAGTGGGACGTGAGTGGTTTGTAGGGTTTCTGGTGGCTCTCTGCACAGGACTGACTTTCAGCTATAGCAACTAAGGTCCAAGTTCTTCTCTCAGGGTATGTCTACACTACCCTCCTAGTTCGAACTAGGAGGGTAATGTATGCATACCGCACTTGCTAATGAAGCCCGGGATTTGAATTTCCCGGGCTTCATTAGCATAAGCGGGGAGCCGCCATTTTTAAATCCCCGCTGCTTCGAACCCCGTGTAGCGCGGCTACACGGGGCTCGAACTAGGTAGTTCGGACTAGGGTCCTATTCCGAACTACCGTTACTCCTCGTGAAACGAGGTGTACCGGTAGTTCGGAATAGGCACCCTAGTCCGAACTACCTAGTTCGAGCCCCGTGTAGCCGCGCTACACGGGGTTCGAAGCAGCGGGGATTTAAAAATGGCGGCTCCCCGCTTATGCTAATGAAGCCCGGGAAATTCAAATCCCGGGCTTCATTAGCAAGTGCGGTATGCATACATTACCCCGCTAGTTCGAACTAGCGGGGTAGTGTAGACATACCCTCTCAGCTACATTAGTGATATCACAGTAAAGTCAGTGACACTCTTAACTTTAAACCCTTAGAAATGCTAATAGAGATATAATCCTTTTCATACAATTATACTGTGGAATCCATTTTGCTTTTGGTTTCTGGTCAGATCTGCCAAACTAAAGCTGACTCCACTGACTCTGCTTTGGCCCTTATCTCTGGATACTGAAACTTGAAGAGCTCTTCTTCCTTTCCAAATCCTTTCCAAGAGTTTGTGCTCAGAAGGAGTCCATTGTCCTTTTTCCAGTAGTCACTTTGCCATAAACCAGAGAGAGCCAATATACTCAACCCTTTCCATCCAGGGCCCATTAGCAAACAGGCTAACCACACATTTCATCGCTTGGATGATTATTGGCATCCATAAGTCATTAACGGGAAGTGCTTGGACAAACTGAAAGCTAGCATACAGTACATTACTGTTTTCAATGAAAGACCAAGTTAAAAATCTGTGATTCCCATAATGAAACCAGGCGAAGAAAAGCCCCAGCGGAACAGAATACATTTGAAAATGCAGAAGCAGAAGACGGTGCAGGCACAAACAAAAAAGCAGAATAAATTATTTCTAAATTATTCTGCCTTCATCTTCACATAACTCAGAAATGAACACAGCACCCCTGTGACTGGAGTGGTGTGAACAGGCCACTTCACCTTGAATAGTCCCTTGAGAACTACTTATACCAAACAATCTGACCCATCTTGTATTTAATAGTGAAACTGGGAGTTAGCTTCCCAGCTCTCTCACCAGGAGAAGTTTGGACCAGTAGAAGACATTACCTCACCCACCTTACCTCTCTATGGAAACAGAGGGCCATATTTGGAAATGAAAAGGGTTAAAACGCTTTCGTTTGCGTGGCTATTTTAGCTGCTCTAGAAAGTGTAAAGGTTTGTCTGTACAGCAAGTTGCCGCCTAGTCAGCCAGGCACTGAATCTGCCATACACCAGCTTGCTGCACAGTAACACCCCACATGGAGCTAGCTGCAGCATGGTGAAAGTCCCAGGGTATGTCTACACTACAGAGTTAGTTCGAACTAACTTAGTTCGAATTAGTTAATTCGAACTAAGCTAATTCGAACTAACGCATCTAGAACTAAAAACTAGTTCGAATTAGCGTTTTGCTAATTCGAACTAGCATGTCCACATTGAGTGGACCCTGAACAGGGCTTAAGGATGGCCGGAAGCAGTGCCGGCAGGGCATCAGAGGAGGACTTAGAGCGTGGAGATGCTGTCTCAGGCTAGCCGAGGGCTGCGCTTAAAGGGACCCGACCCCCACCCCGGACAGACAGTTCTCAGGGGTGCCCCGCTTGAAAACCAGTCCTGGCTTGGTGTGCCCGGAGTGCACACACTGGGCACATCACAGCACTCGGCCATCAGCCCGGCTGCACTTTCCGCAGGCTGCCATCTGGGGAGAGGAGACAATTGGGGGGCTGCAGGAGAGCTTCCACCCCCAGAAGCCCGCAGAGCCAGCCCAGTCCTCCCCATTGGGGGCTCGTACCCCATTCCTCCCTCACCTCCTTCCACTTACCCTTCCCTAGCCCCCCTTCCTGATGTACAAAATAAAGATAACGTTTCTTCCAACATTGACTCTGTCTTTATTGAACAAAACTGGGGGAGACTGGGAAAAGGAGGTGGGAGAGGGGAAGAGAAAGGCTGGGAGAGGGGAGGGCAACTAACATGATCAGGGGTTTGGAACAGGTCCCAGATGAAGAGAGGGTACAGAGACTGGAACCGTTCAGCTTAGAAAAGAGGAGATGGAGCGGGGACAGGATAGAGGTCTCTAAAAGCAGGGGTTGGGTGGAGAGGGTGCATTCAGAAAAGTTCTTCATGAGTTCCCATAAAGAAGGACTAGAGGACACCAAAGGAAAGGAATGGGTAGCAGGCTTGAAACTAGTAAGAGAAAGTTGTTGTTGACAAAGCAAATAGTTAACCTGTGGAACTCCTTGCTGCAGGAGGCTGTGAAGGCTACAACTAGAACAGACTTTAAAGGGACGTGAGATCAAGTCATGGAGGTTGGGTCCATGGAGTAGTCTTAGCCAGGGGGTAGGAGTGGTGTCCCTGCCCAAAGTTTGTGGAAGGTTGGAGAGGGATGGCACGAGACAAATGGCTTGGTCACTGTCTTCAGTCCATCCCCTCCAGGGTCCCTAGGGTTGGCCGCTGTCAGCAGACAGGCTACTGGGCTAGATGGACCTTTGGTCTGACCCAGGACGGCCATTGTAAGCTCAGGGCTCAGGGTCGGGGGTCTCAGTGGACCCCCTTGATTTTCATGCACACCTGCTCCTGGATGGCCAGGCTGGCAGCTCTCCTGCCCTAGCTGGCCACTTTCCTGTGCCTAGTGCGGAGATCGTGGACAAGGTCTAGACCAGGCGGGTGCCCGCCTCTTGCGATCCCGGGCGAGCTCCCGGGAGCCGCCAGCCTGGTCCCGGGAAGAGGGGGTGGGCTGGGGGACATCGGGTGGGTGGCTCTGTGCTGTGCCAGGTGCAGGGTCTGCTGGCTGGGTGCTGGCAGGCTTGCACCTGGCACGGGCACCGTAGCCAGCCCGTGCCCCTTTAAGGGGTCCGGGGCCGGGAGGGGGGGAATAGAGTTTCCCTGGTGTTGGCCAGAGTGGCCACCAGGGAAACCTGGGGAGGGCTAGCCTCCCACTAGTTCGAATTAAGGGGCTACACACCCCTTAATTCGAACTAGTAAGTTCGAACTAGGCTTAGTCCTCGTATAATGAGGTTTTCCTAGTTAGAACTAAGCGCTCCGCTAGTTCAATTTAAATTCGAACTAGCGGAGCGCTAGTGTAGCGCCTATGAATGTTAGTTCGAACTAACGTCCATTAGTTCGAACTAACATTGTAGTGTAGACATACCCTCAGAGTGCCAGGGGAGCCAACAGGATTGCTAGTCCCCGGAGAATGTAGGGGGTCCTGACTCTGCACTCCCGGAAAGGGTGGGGCCTCAGGCAGAAGGGGCGGGGTTGGGACAGTGAGCCCTTAGCACTGCCCAGATCACATGGCACCCCACTCATCAGGCCTCACCTCAGAGCTGGCTGGATTGCACGACGCAGGGCTCTGGAATGTGCCACCCGGGACTTTAGCGGCAATTCTAAAGGGTCTGGGGTTCCAAGCCACTTCTGCTGCTTCAGTAGCAGCAATAGCAGGCTGGGGCCACAGGCCCTTTAGAATCACCATGGAAACTGCCCCCATTGCCCCTTTCCCCGGTGGTGGGCTTTCAAGAAGTAATAGCTCCCCAGCGCTTTCACTGTGCTGTAGCAGGGTCCATATAGGGTGTTACCATCCAGTGAGCCGGTTTGCAGCAGATTGACTTCGTGAACTGCAGTAACATGTAGACAAACTTTCAAAGGAGATCTGGAAATGATATTGGGACAATATGCTATTTGGCTAATAAGGACCATTGCTGGAACACAATGGGGCCTGATTTTGTTCACACACCCATAAATTCTGCTGACATAAATGAAATTACATGATGTAGATCAGCATAAGTGAGCATAAAATATGGCCTCCAAAGTTTAGTATTCCCACTAACGCTGCATGGATCAAGGTACTGGCGCAATTCACTTTCAGTTTCCCTCCATCATAGCAGGGAAAATACATGTATTAATTTCTGGATAAGGATGTGAAAGGTTAACTGGCTAACCCTTAATGGATGATGCTTACCTATTCTGGTTAACCAGTGAGGGCTGGAGTAGCTTCTTGCCTACTTCAGGCAGGTGGCTGCTCCAGCTCCATGGGGTCCACTGCAGACAGGGGCACTCTAGCCCAGCTGGAGCAGTCCCCCCGCCTGTCCCCTCTTCAATTGACTAACTGTGATTGACCAGTTAACCAGTTAAATGGGGTTTTATATCCCTACTTCTGGATGCATTGAACTCAAATGCACTGTCCAATTTCTGTTCCTGTTGAATTGGCTGAAACAACATGCCTGGTCTGTTTGAGAGCACTTGGTCTCTTGACCTAATCTCCACTTGACGCTCAGCCCTGCTTGCTGTGCAAATCTGGTTCTAATCAAATGAAACATACTTTTTCCTGTCAGGCTTGTCAGTTGCAAATAATCCAAGGATTCTGTGGTTGTTGGCTTTGAATTCCAGCCCAAAATGTGGCAGCCAGATATGTAGGGTATTAGAATATTTATCGTATGCTGCTCTGTGAAATGCGGAAGACAGTTGCAAAGTAAGCTATGAATTGCTCTGTAATTAAGTGATCTTTAGCTTGCTTTTTCCATAAATAAGACTTCTCCCAGAGAGACAGTCTGCAAATCTAGAATTACTTCCACCACTTGCCTTTCATCACTAACCATCAGCACCTCCTCCCAGACCAACTCCGTAAATATATAAATGCAAAGGTACAGTTTTGTGTGCACCCACTTGCATAGACATGACCCTTTGCACAACTCCAAGGGTTGGACACTAGCACATTCTGTATGTGTAGTGGTGCAATTTTGAAAATTTAGCCCCATAGTATAATATAAAACCAAAGTCACAATAAATAATCACTGTATGAGTAACTAAATAGCAAGAATAACTGGAACCAGCAAAAACTAATCTGAAAAACTGAAGTCAGTGGCAAAACTCCTGTTCACTTAAAAGTTGTACTATCAGTGGCCTACCTCTGCCACTTTAATAATGTGAGAAATACTTATGTACATGTTCGATGCCACTGAACTGAAGTCAGGAATCTTTGCATGAGCAAGGACTGCAAGATGAGGCTCCAAAGTAAGAAAGTAAACAGTGTGGGGGCAGGTACCATGTTTTACACAGTGTTTTTAAATCACCAAGCACATCTATGGCACTGTAATGATAGGAAACATTCACAGTAACTGTGTTTCCTCATCTGTCTGTGACAAGATCCAGATCCAAGATCCAGATACTCCCATTAATGGCACTTTTACCAACAGTTCCTCTTGAAATTCATCACCAATTTAAGGTGTACCCCGCTGGCATGAATCCTACCTTGTCAAAAAATGACACATATTGAAAAGATGCACAAGTTTGCTACCATTGTGCATTTTCCTTTTGGTTCATAGTGTAGTGCAAGCAGTGTATCCAGCCAGCAGTGCCAACAGCCACTGTGGCTCCTGGGCATGGTGTGTGTGAAAGGGCAGCTCTGCACCCCTGGAAGGGCAGGGCCTCAGGCAGAAGGGCTGGGACCAGAGGTAGCCAGATCTCCATGTTGCCTGGACTGTGTCAAATCTCCCTTCCCACAGTCCTACCCACCATGCAGCCGTCACAGCCATGTGGAGTGATGCTGCCTGGACCGTGGCAAATCCCACCCCTCCCACGCAATCTGCGCAGCCTTCAGAGCCATGTGGAGTGCCTGGTCCAGCGGTCCAGCAGTGAGTTAAAGGGATCAGGACTCTGGCTGCCACCAGAGTTGCCAGGCCCCAGGACAATTTCCCTCCTTGTCTTCTCCCCACTCCCCCACCCTCCATTGGCAGGCCTGTATCCAGCACAGCTTCAGGGGCCAATCCAAAGGGTGCTAAGCATTTTCCAAAAGATCTGTAGCTCTGCACAGAATAAGCATTAATCAATAATATAGCAAGATGCTATGGCTTAGTCCATAGAAAATCAAATCCAGTTGTGTGTCAGTCCCAAATCAATGGGACAATGCGGAAGCATAATGCCTTCAGCCATGCACCACTCTTTGTGAGTGAAAGTCACCCAAGTGCAGATGGCCAGCATAGAGGGAATGTTGCCAGCCCACCAGGACTAAACATCAAGTTCATCTCCACATATGAGTGCTGGTTTCTGATGTGGTACATCTACCATTGCCAGGAATGTGGGTTGCGTTCAGTTATGCCACTTGCAAGAAGTGAGGTTGCAATAAATGAGATAGATATTCAATGATGCTAAATAAATTACTACTATCCTTGTTATGGAACTCTGTTTATTTTAAGCATAGGTATTCCCACAGTTGTTACACCCAGGCAAATGTTGGGAACCTAACACTTGCTTTGGACAGATTTAAATTGTTTCTTCTAACAACTGTGTTCTGAGCGTGTCATCTTCTAATTTAAGTGTTTTGAGTGCGCTGTTACTATCAGCAGGCAAAATGGGAAGTGCCATTCAGATGGTAAAACAACATGTATTCATCTAGTCACTGTGAGAGTGACAGCTAGGAACAGCCAAGGAGAAGTAGGCCGTTTTTATGGGTCCCTGCCACATGCCAGGTTAGTAATAGGAACTGCCATTCACCAACACTTTAGGTTTCAGCAAGAAGTTTTATTACAAAGAGATGTGGAGACAGAACTTCAACGTGAGATTCTAGATCACTGAGGATGATGTTCATCAGCTGTATCAGCATGCCAGTCTTATACCCAATGAAGAAAATTGCCATTTCAGTGCACTTGTATCTCCTGTGTCATAAAATCTCAAGAGGTAACACCCAGGCAAATGTTAGGCACCTGTGTCAGGGTGTACCAACCTCGCACTGGACTTGTAAGGGTTAACCAGGGCTACCTAGCCAAAGGAGCTCTAGCCCCCCAGCCCTTCTGGGCATCCTCCAGCTGGAAGACAGGTATAAAGGCCAGGGGAGCAGCTTAGTCAGGGCTGACTGCTGTTGAGAAAAGAGGTACTGCCAGAGCTCTGGAGGAAGAGCTGCAGATGGACTGAACTGCAGAGGCCAGTCAGCAGGAAATGGCTGGAGAAGCCTGCGGTCTGGAGGAAAGTGGAGAAGGCGGCGATTGTCAGGAATCTGGTAGGAAGTAGCCCAGTGTGTTTCAGGCGGATTCCCTGCTGAGCTAGTGGTGGGACACACCCACCACTGACAGGGCCCTGGGCTTGGACCTGGTGGAGCGGGTGAGCCCAGTCCCCCTACTCCTCTCCCATTCACCCTCAAGGGGAGCACTACAAGAATTACTACTGTCTTAAGCTCCTAGGCCTTATTGCCTGAGAGCAGGGAGTGTTACTACTGACTCTGGCTACTAGACCGTATTGCCCTTATGACTGGGAGCTTTGATACTGACTCTTGCTGCTAGGCCTCACTTCCCTGAGGGAAGAGAGTGGTTATTGATTTGGGCCACTAGGCCTCACTGCCCTGAGGGGCGGGAGCGAGAAGTGACGTGGGCTGCTGGGCCTCCCTACTCTTCAAGGAGGAGGTGTTTTAGTGTCAGTAGCCACTAGGCTGCACTGCCCCAGTGGAGATGGGGTGTGGCCCTTAGCTAAAGCGATGGAGATGTACATGGGGTGGTGCACTCTTTGGAGAAATCTTAGAGCCTAGAGCTCTGCCCTTAAAGGGGTTGGGCATATCCACCCCCCTGATAGCACCTAACACTTCAAGTCACTAAAGTTGGGCAGTTGCTTGGTGACCTCCATATAACCTGTCAGGCGGAGTCTGTCCAGTTTCTAAGGAACAGATTCTCAAAGTGCAGATAGCCACCTAATGGGATTTTCAAATGCATCTAAGGAAGGTTAGTTGCCTGCATCCTGGCACAAAATCTGCTTAGGTGCTTTTGAAAATCCAACTAGATGCTTCTCTGCATCTTTAGGAGCCTTCTGAAGAGCCTCAGTAGCCTCTCAGTCTCAATAGCCTCTCTGTTAAGACCCAGATTACTTCCGCAAATCTGGCCCTAGGTGACTAAGGGTATGTCTACACTGTCACCCTAGTTCGAACTAGGGTGGCTAATATAGTCATTCGAACTTGCAAATGAAGCCTGGATTTAAATATCGTGGGCTTTATTTGCATGTTCCCGGGCGCCGCCATTTTTTTAAAATGCCCTGTCGTTTGAACTACCTGCCCACAGCTACATGCGGCATGGGCTAGGTAGTTCGAATTAAAGATCCTACTTTGAACTACCATTACTCCTCATTGCAGGAAGAGTAACGGTAGTTCGAATTAAGAGCTTTAATTCGAACTACCTAGCCCGTGCCGCGTGTAGCCGCAGGCAAGTAGTACAAACTATGGGGCATTTAACAATGGCGGCGCCCGGGAACATGCAAATAAAGCCCAGGATATTTAAATCCCGGGCTTCATTTGCAAGTCCGAATGATTACATTAGCCACCCTAGTTCGAACTAGGGTGGCAGTGTAGACATACCCTAAGAGTTTTAGCAGAGAGGTTATTGAGTAAAAGAGACTGAAATACTCTGATCCCATAGGCACAGATGTGGAATAGGGACGCTGGGGGTTCTACCGCACCCTTGTCATAAAGCAGTTTCTATCATATACAGGGTTTACAGTTTGGGTCAATGACTCTCAGCCCAAATTGTTCCAGCCCCTCTACCCCTAGACTAGGTTATTGCTGAAACTCAGGTTTTAAGCAATACTGGTAGAGTGGAATGGGGAAATTTGCTTTGATAATCCCCAAAAAACACCAGTACTTGTGGTGGGGTGTTGGGGAGGGGACTTCATTTTCCAGCTAACCATCTTATTTTTTGTGACCTCTGGTTTCATGGTAAAATGAATTAATACCATTATGAGTTCGTATTAGTATAGTAAATTAGCGTGATTTTAACATCCAAAAAACTTCCTACCAAACACCTTGCCATACAGAAATCAGCTTGCAGATTATAGAAATGGTTGTTCCATGGACTGGAAGCTGCCTATTGTAACAATGTTATCTCTAGCCTATTTGGGAAAAAATTAGGGTTACCCTATTTGAACTTTCAAAAAAGAGGACACTCCTGAGAGGGAGTGTATCTGTATCAGTATCTACCCACTCACGTTGTATTAATGGAAGCAAACTGGGGAGATTTTCTAGCATTTCATGAGCTGAACGTTGGTTAGGAAGCTGCAAAAGACGGGCATTTTTATTCTTTTGCTCTGCTCAGAGCATAGTCACATTGCAGAGGAATGGATCCAGGCCAGTATGCAGGGGGTGTTGCAAAGGGTGTGAAAGCACCCCATGGTTCCCCAAGTAAGCATGCTCCAGTCAGCCAGGGGAAGGCAGGAGTGGCACGCTGCCTGAGCCTCCCTCCCTCATGCTCTGGCCATCTGGGGGAAGGCTGGGACTGATTCCCTCGCTTACTTGAGCGAACCATGGGGGGTGTCAGCTGATGGTCAGGGCAGTGCGTGGTGTGAGTGTGAGTGTGTGTGTGTGTGTGTTATACACCCGAGTCTTCAACTGCTAGGATTGAGATCCCTTCGCAGCGGGCAGCCTAGGGAAGACTGACGGGCACCCCCGAGAGTTTGCAGGGAGAGTGTGTCACATCCGAGTCTTCAACCGCTAGGACTGGGGTCCCTATGCAGCGGGAAGCCCAAAGAAGGCTGACGGATGCCCCAAGGGTGTGCAGGGAGAGCTTATTTCATCCATGTCTTTAGCTGCTAGGACTGGGGTCCCTTTGCAGAGGGCAGCCTAGGGAAGGCTGACGGATGCCCCAACGGTCTGTCCTGTGGAGGCGACAGGACCCAAACGCCCAGCTCTCCCTCACTGTGTCTGCCCTATGACTGGCTGGAGTTTTTTTAAATTGTGCTTGGTTCTGTTACAGCAACTGAAAGAGTCAGGTTAAAGCTTAAACAGTTAGGCTACGTCTACACTGGCCCCTTCTCCGGAAGAGACATGCAAAGCAGGCAAGTCAGAATAGGGAAATCCACGGGGGATTTAAATATCCCCCGCGGGATTAAATAAACATGGCTGCCGCTTTTTTTCCAGCTAGGGGAAAAGCCGGAAAAGAGCGTCTAGACTGGCGCGATCCTCCGGAATAAAGCCCTTTTCCGGAGGATCTCTTATTCCATACTTGCAAGTAGGAATAAGAGATCCTCCGGAAAAGGGCTTTATTCCGGAGGATCGCGCCAGTCTAGACGCTCTTTTCCGGCTTTTCCCCAAGACGGAAAAAAAGCGGCGGCCATGTTTATTTAATCCCGCGGGGGATATTTAAATCCCCCGCGGATTTCCCTATTCTGACTTGCCTGCTTTGCATGCCTCTTCCGGAGAAGGGGCCAGTGTAGACGTAGCCTTACAGGTTTATTAAAGAAGCTTATAAATCATATGGTTACAATGGCTATTGCTCTAGTTTTTAACTGCTAGCAAATATAGATCTTAAAAATGGTTACAAAGAAAATAAAGATAGAAAATAGAAATAATGGTACCAAGTGACAGCTTAATCTTTAAAGAGCTCTAAATCTATGTGTACACTTAAGACAAAGGACACATCCAGGTACAATTTTTACCCCCTTCTGTGCCTCTCGACTCCAGCGTTTCAAGCCAGGGCCGGTCCCTCAATTCCTAGGAAAGACGAATACGAGGTGGGCGTCCCCGTGGAACCTCGGGAGGCCAATCACCTAACCCGACCAGCAGATAGATGGTAGATTGACGCTCAGAGTGAGTGTGCTGCTGGACCCATCTTTATACCCATAGGGGCCTGTATCCTCATTCTTATCTAAGATGCCAAACTGTGTTGGTCCGTCTTTGTGACACCAGTTCTTACAAGGTAGTTTCAACTTAATTTACACTTGTAAGAGTGTGTGTGATCGTATCAATATGGTTTTCAGTCAAGGGCACTCCTCTGCAGCCTGTTGGTCAGCGATTAGCTCGATCACCCTCATATCTCTGCTTACCATTGTCCAGGGTCACTGTGAGCTAGCATATCTGGGCCTCCTGTCAAGGCTTCAAGACTATGCTGATTTTACTGCTCTGTGTGCCATGTGTGCTCCAGGCAAGCAAGATGGATGTTGCAGGGGGGGTTCCTGTCTGGCTACAGGGTCATGCATGCCCACCCTTTACAAAAAAGTCCCCCGCCCCCCCCAGAAGTTCCTGCATACAGGCCTGGAATTAGTGGTCCTGATCCTTGGAGAACAAAGCTCAGGGACAAGTTTAGATTCAAACTCTATCTGATGAAAGAAACGATGAAAGAGGAGATGCTGTGCTACAGTCAACTGCTCCTGTTGTATCAGACCAGTCCTAACTGTCATTTAAAGGTGACTGATGTCCAGAAAATGGCTACTGAGAGAAACATTTTGAAATCAGATATCAGATTAGCCCACATGACAGTATATTGTAATGATGCATAGGGGTAGCAGAAGGTTAAGATAGAGTGCAGTGGTGTCAGTCTAAGCCATGCCAGCTGTGTAGTTTAATGGGTTGTTAACCAGGAGAGGGCGTGAACATAAATGGCAAATAATGAGGCTTTTGCTCTGGTTTGGCTTATGAAAGGATGGTGCAACTGAAGAGCTCAGTGACTGAACTTAGCTACATTAAGCCCTTTAGAAAACTGCTGCTCCCCTGAGGCCAAAACAACTGAGAGCAACAGGACTGAAACTGACAGTAAGTGCAAAATGTCAGCTCAGCATGTGGGCAGTCACACAATGTACCCCTTCACCTCCTGCTGTCCTGTCCTGGGAGAGAGCTTAGCTCCCAAGCACTGAGTGTGTGTTGTGGCTAGGTTGCTTCTACTGTAAAAACCAAGGAGAAAACTGGTCCACGAGCTAAAAGTTTTGCTTCCAGTAGGATGTAACAGGAGTGATTGAGCCCCGGGGTAGGTTTGTGGTGTAGATTCATGGCAATTTGATGCAATTGTACTTCTGCTTCCATTCTGATGAGAACCTAATGAATGTCAAGGGCCAATCTGTGACAAAGGTTTAATTGCAGTTAGCTGACATGTTGATGACCACTTTGTTCTAGTTTAGACTGACTATGGCCACTACTGTGTTATTGAACTAACTTGTGTGCAACCATGTTCAAGTACAAGGAAATGCTGTCCTGAATTCAAGCCTGAAATATACCTGAGGAAGTGTTCAACTCTTCAGTTTTCTTAAGGGGGAAGAGGGATAGCTCAGTGGTTTGAGCATTGGCCTGCTAAACCCAGAGTTGTAAGCTCAATTCTTCAGGGGGCCATTTAGGATCTGGGGCAAATCTGTCAGGGATGGTACTTGGTCCTGCCATGAAGGGCAGGGGACTGGACTTGATGGCCTCTCAAGGTCCCTTCCAGTTCTGAGATAAGCATATCTCCATATATTAAATGCCTAACAAGGGGCAACAGCATAGTCTTTAGGGGTGAATGAGGTGTGGGGTGAGCTTACAGGGATGCAAAACCTTGTTTTAATCAGTTAACTGGTTAAATGTTATGTTTAAACAGTTAACTTCTTGACCAGGATCCTGGGGGTAGCAGTCTGCTCCAGCCCAGCATGGTGGGCCTGGCCAGGCTGGAGCTGCCCCATGGCACAATGGGCCTGACCAAGCTAGAGCACCTCTTGGCCCTTTACTTGTAACCAGTTAACCAGTTACATCCGCACAAGCTTGTGCAGTTATTCCAGCAGCATACACCACACATTTTTAATGGCGTAGTTCAACAGAAACCTAACCAAAAAATGGAAAAGAAAATACAAACCTTTAGCTCTAAGCAAAGAAGTGATTTCACTGTATAGCAGAAATGTCTCTAGAAAGAAATACTGATCTAGTATCTCCCATCTGGTGGTTATGCATTTATTTTGATTTATTGGGTTACAAAATATAAACCTCCTCTTCTGCTTTAGGTGCCCTTGACACAGCTTTAGATATGGGAATATTTCTGGAGCCCAAAATCAAGCTGTTCTTCTGCTCATTGCAGGTCAAAGAAGGAGATTATACAAGATTTGTAAAAATAGCACCTAATTATACTCCTTGGCAGTAAGAAAGAGAACACTCAGCGTGCTAACCTATAACTCAGGTAATTTGGGTTTAATTCCCTGCTCCTCCACAGGGTTCCTTGGAGACTGAGTACTTGAAACTAAAGCAAGTTAGACACCTAATACCTTTGAGAAGCTGGGCCTTTGGACCACAGTTCCCCATCTGTAAAATGGGGGCAATAGTATGTCCCTGCAACACAAGGGCATTGTAAGCATAAACACGTTAAAGAAAGTGAGACACTCGGATATAAGTGTAATGTGTGGGGACAGGAGAGGTATGAGTATGCAAGAGACAAACCTAGAACTAGACAGTCTCAAAGCACTGTTCAATCATTAACGAATAAATCCTACCAACACCTATAGAAGTAAGAATTATCCCCATTTTACAGACAGGGAAACTGAGGTACAAAGCACAGAAGCATTTTTTCCAAGACCATGCAGTCAGTGCCAGAATTGGGCAATCCTAGGTGCAGTATAGATCTATGTGCTATCTTCCTAGCACAGGATTCAGAGGGGGGCAGAGCTCCAGGTGCACTTTAATGTAGTTCCAAAAAGATATGTGTTCTGCTGTCAAGCATGAGTCCTACCAAGAAGAGGAGCTGACCATAGGCTCATATCAATCAGTACTTGATCCCAGAGAGGTGTTGGGTTTTTTGGAGACTTAAATAGTACTGTGCAGGACAGGGTCTTGCCCTACATATACACAGGTTAACTCACAACATTACCTGAAAACTCTTATTTAAATATTGGCATATGCCATAATAGCCTGCAGGTAAAAAAAAGCAACTAGGAATATTCCATTCCATTCTAAACCTCCGGTGTTGTCCTCTGCAATAATTAAACAAAGCAGGATAGTAATTTGCAAAAACAAGACCAAGCTGGGCCCATTTCAGAGTCTAAGGTTCAGAGTCTTCTTGTAAGTGTAAGCAGGGGAATGGTCCTGCTATTTAGAGGAACTTTCCAGGCTTCTACACGACCGTGGTGAAATGGGCTGGCGAAAAGAACGGAGTCCCTGCTCCCACTTCTTTCCTTTACCCAGGGGCCTTGTTGACCTCCAGGGCTCCCCTTCCGCTTTCCTGTGTGGCAGAGTCCTAGTAACCCCAACTAGACTGGGCCCAGGATTCCTGGGGGGGCTTGACCTTCAACCTTATTGTGGTCACCTAGTACTGGGGCTAGTGCCCCCACTCTGAGTACTCTCTCTACGCTGGGTGTTTCCCTGACCCACTGATCATTACATACAGTTCAAAACAGAGGTGAAGGTAAGCCAGTGTGCCACTCTGGCAAGAAGGAGCGGGCAGGTTGGGGTACTCGGCTGCAGGAGGAGGCATTGTGTGCTCCCTGCCCAGTTTCCCCATAGGTCCTAGGCCTCCTTTTCAGACCCTGGCTGTGCTGCAGGGATGTTGTGGGTTGGATACTTGCTCTGGTGGTGGCCACGTGCCGTCAGGCTCTGACTAGCAGGACCCTTCCCCTCAGCCTCAGTCCCTCCCCCCTCCCAGTTGGAGTTACTATCACCCTCCAAGTCTGGCCTGCAAGGCCTCTTAGCTGGTGGCATCTCCCTGTGCTGGGCCTCTGCTCTGGGCCCCGGTCACTCTCCCCTGCTGCTCATCACACCTAGCTCCGGATTGCTCCAGCCCCAGCTCCACTCTCTGCTGCTCTGCCTCCAGCTCCCTCTGTTCTGACCCCCCTGGCTCGGTGGCTGCAGCTCTCTGCCCAGCATGGATCTGCTATCTGGGCTGTGTCTCAGGGTCTGTGGCTGCAGCCCAGCTCCCAGCACAGGCTCTGCTCTCTGTGCTGTCTCTGGCTCACTCTAGCTGGCAGTTCCGCTTGGGCCTTTGCTCTCTCCTAATCTCGGCCCCACTCTGTCTGACCTAGGCAAATCCAGTTCACACAGAGGATGGAACACCCTTCGCCCCCGGCCTCCTGACTCCTCCATTAACCTGCCCGCCCTGTCAATCTGGCTGATCTGGAGCGTTGACCTCTTCCCATCGGTCCTGGTTTCTCATCGACCTTTCCCCCTGCTTTTGGTACTGGGGCTAGCCAACCAAAGCTGAGTTTTAGTAAGGGGCCAACAATCCCTTACAAAATCCTATATGCATATACAGTCTATAGTTGTGCTGTATTTTAAATTCAGGGTGGCTGTAAGCAGGTTTCCCATAATAATGGATGGCTCCCAAGAACTCTGTGCGGAAGGTTACCATATGCATAAATGTGCCTAATAAAGAGCAGACATCTTTCATAATTAGCAGCATACCTAGATCTCAAAGAAAGAGCCATGTGTTTAATGGCTTGGAGGCAGCCCACCCAATGGATGGTGTGTGCTTCACTAACATATTTGCTCATCTGGTTAAAAAAAAAACACCTCGTGGCAAAAATATTCAAGGTGAACCATTAATACCTCCAAACCAGACAATGCAAGGAACAACTAATTGATTCCTGACAGAGGGGCAGCCGTGTTAGTCTGGAACTGAAAAAACATTTAAAAAAAACGAATAGTTCTGCAGCACCTTAGACTAACAAATGTAGATGGTATCATGCGCTTTCGTGGGCACAACCCACTTCTTCAGATGAAAAGTGAGTTGTGCCCACGAAAGCTCACGAGACCATCTACATTTTTTGATTCCTAAACATCAAACGTGAGGCCTGGGCCTTCTGTTCCTCTTGTGTATGGGTATGACTAGACTGAGGATCTCTTTCCAATACTTTTGTCAGAAGAGGCTTTTCCAAAATTTGTCCCATTTATCCTGCTAAAACCCTCATGGAATGAGGAATACAGGGGCTTCGGAAAGAGTGTTTTCTCTTCCACAAAAGAAGCGGAAGAGCAAACGCGTTCCCTGGATGTGGCAGAATTTTTTCGGGATACCTCTGGTATCCCGAAACACCACCACCACCACCCCTATAGTCTGGCCGTACCCTTTGAGCCTCAGCCAGGCTGTTCTCTGTGATTGTTTAGCTTTCCAAATTGCTCTGTGTATGGGTGAAGCATCTTTCTGGATTACGATGACATTTCATACCTTTCCAATGTCCCTAAGGGAGGAAATGCTGCTGGAAGCACCCATTTTCCTGACATTTGGATGATGCTTTGATTTTAAACTCTTGGAAGCAGCTCAGTTTTCATGGCCTCAAGCTGCTTCGGCTAAGGAGGGAGCCAGTTCAGTTGAGAGTCTCTCTCATGAACCTGCGATGGGAACGGCTTTACCTGCGTTCCACTGTGAAACAGAAGTGCCACAGGCTGTTCTGTTAATATTTAATGTTTACACTAGATTCAGCATGTACGTGACCATTCAAAAGGGGGAGGAGAACCTCGTGTCCCCTTTATGCTCCCCTGGGATAGATTTCTTTCTCTGTGGCCGTGTCCAGACTGAGGGTTTTTTTCGGGAAAAGTAGCCTTTTCCCGAAAAAACTTGCTCTGCGTCCAGACTCAAGCCGCGTTCTTTCGAAATTATTTCGAAAGAACGCGGCTTTTCTTTCGATGGCGGTAAACCTCGTTTCACGAGGAATAACGCCTTCTTTCGAAAGTTCCTCTTTCGAAAGAAGGCGTTCTTCAATGTAAATAGGGCTTCTTCAAAAGAGAGCATCCAGACTCGCTGGGTGCTCTCTTTCGAAAAAGCGGATTGCTCTTTCGAAAGATCCGCCTGCAGTCTAGACGCGATCTTTCGAAAGAGGCTCTTTCGAAAGATGCTTTCGAAAGAGCCTCTTTCGAAAGAAGCCTGCAGTCTAGACATAGCCTGAGTGTTTTTCAGCATGACTGATGTGTGGCTCGGAATATTATGTGCTGGTAATCTTAGGTGCCTTTTAGGAAACTTCAGCCTCCAAATTGCATGCACTATTTTGGGCACTTACCCTAATATCCGAGCTGTTCACACCCTTTGCTGTAGCACAGTGGGCTTTGGGACCATGACAACGGTGCCTAGGAACAACATGCAGAGCCAGTATGAGAGCTGTTGCCAAAGCGAGCCTGACCAGCGTGACCAGACTATTGGAGCGCACCATTCCGTTCTCCCTACCTCTGCCAAATTGGGTAAGACAGTCGTGGGAGGGTGTGGAGTCTGCAAAGCTTAGCATTTTGTGCAAGCACATGGCTAGCTTGCATGAGGAAGCCACACAATACAAGACCCTGGATCAAGCAGGAGGCAGGCAGACAATTAGTTGGTCAGCAGCAGGCTAAGATTAAACAACACTGCCATCTAGTGAGCTGGTGGCAGTCCCATTTCTACTCTGAATGATATGGGCCAAATTCGACTTTCCTTTCGGCTTCAATATTCTGCTTTCTCCTTGTAGGCACTGAGTAACACTTGCCATGTGGCTCTAAAAGGAGTATTCTGGCTTTCAAAAGACTCAGACTTTTTGTATCTTTTATTGTCAAATTCAGGAGATTTTGAATCTTCATTGTGACTATATTAGATCTGGTTTTACTTTAGAACTTATTGTGGCATAAGAGCCTCCCTCGCCAGCACAGAACTGGTGGGGCAGCTGTACACAAATTTCTTTCACAGCCTAGGGTAGGAGATGGCCCCCGTAGGTGTGCAGAGGCAGTGAGCGCTACCTGTTCTCAGTTGCTATGGACTCCTGGGGACACTAGGGCTATGTCTATACTGCAGCCTTCTTCTGCAAAAGCATACGCAAATGAAGCGTGGCGCAGAATATCGCCACGCTTCATTTGCATAATTAATTAGCAGCCATTTTTGCACAAGAGGCTTTTGCGCAAAAAAGGAGCTGTGTAGACAATGCCTTTTTGCACAAAATCCCCCTCTTGCACAAGAGCCAGTCTTCCTGAAAAAATGAGGAAACAGGAGCAGCGACTGTAGCTATCCAGGGCTCCAGATGAACTTCTTCATTATGGACATTGCCCCTGTTCTGGCTGCTGGTCTGGGCAGTGATGGGTGGGTGCTTTCCCTGAAGCTGTGGCTACTTTTTGCGCCCCACTCCTCTCCCCCTCTTCTGCCTCTCTCCCACATCAGACCAGCTCATCTTCAGAAATCCTCATCTTCATCCCCACTTGCCTCCCCAGCCATCCCTACTCTCCCCTTTCACCTGTAGGGGGCTCCAACAAGCTGAATTCCATTCCTGTCACCCATTGCTGAGTTTGCTGACTGGCTGTACTGTTTTGGCCTGCTTGTGCTCCTATTAAAATCCCTTTGATTTCATGGAAACAGGACCAGGGCTCTTTACAGCTATTTCACAGTGTTTAGAATGATTTCCAGAGAATGCTGAAATGTCTTCAGGATAAATTCTGCCCTTCAGGATACATTCTGCCCTCCAATACACTCCTCCAAAGACCACCCAAAAACCAGACAACTTCCACTGAAGTCACTGGGAGTATCATCAGTATAAACCATCAGTAGAGTTTAACCCTTTGAATTCTGAAATCTTTGCATGCATTGCCTTCTCCCTACTTAGTCCCTACACCATGCAATGATTTCGCCCCTAAAGAGCTGACAACACTAGAGAGATCAAAACCATATTTCAGGGGGAAAGGGTTCAGATTCCTGTTCCTGAATAAAACCCAACCTGCAGTTTGGGTTTGGGAGCAAATAAAAATGGGATCAATATAAAAGCAGGAAGGGGACTGTTTGCAAGCACCAAGTCAGATGTGGCCAACATCTCTAAAGAACAGAATGTAAAAGACTGGAGCCCTTGAGTCCACGCCTTATCTTGATTTAGCCTCAAACCCAAACTGTGAGCCCAGGCATAGACGCCGCCTCTGTGGGTGCTCTGGAGCTGGAGAATCCATGGGGGAAAATTAATGGATTCTCTACTCCCATTGGCACCAAGCTCCTCCTTTCTGCCTCCCTCCCACCTGTGCCTCTCACCTGCTGGTGGCCCAGCTGAACAACTCTTTCCCCACTTGCCCAGCATGTCCTGAGAGCTACAAACAGCTGATTTTCTATGTTTAGGAAACTCCGGGGAGGAGTGGGGACAAGGATTTGGAAGAAGGGGTTGGAATGGGGTAGGAAGGGGAAGAATATGAGTGGGAAGAGGTGTGGTGGAGGCTTGGGAGTGGTGCTTGAGACAGAGAGGGGGTCAAACAACCCCAGCTAGAGGGAAATTTGATGCCTATGAACCCAGTGCTAAACCTTATGTGAATCTTGACTGGAATCCAAATGCTGTCTCTTGGGTCCTTCTCCATACAAAACTGCTTAAATGAGAAAAAACTAAAATAAACATGCTGCCTTTAGGAAAATCCCTGTTGGAAATAACCTCATGTTTTATTAAATTATTTGCATGGGGCAATTTGTTAATAATTGATGAATGGCGTGCTGGCGGGAAGTGAGAAACTGACAGCATTAGGCATTTTGTTTGCAAAGAGCCAAGTATGCTGTTGGGGCCTGGTACATAAATTAATGGAGAAAAATCTCATCCCCTCACTCTCTCAACTAGCTCTGCTGCAGTCAGCTGTAAGCGATATTTATGTCAAGCAATCAGGAGTAGGACAAAAGTAGACTGTAGGCACCTATTCTGAAATAAATATGCTTGGGCCAGCTGGCTTGCTTAGTGGCCTACGTGATAACAGAACTGTTTTTCATGACGGCTGTTTTGATTTTTGTTCTGGGTGGGGAGAGAAAATCAACTCCTCATTCTGTGGACTAGAATGCTCACACACGCCAAATCAATACTACACTCCAGCAATGCACTAGGGGCCTGGCCCAAGTTAACGGAAAAACTCCCAATAGCTTGATTAGTCTTTGTGCCTGACCTCTAGCACATCATGATTTTGCAGATATTTGTCATGGATGAACACTTCCAAAAGGCGGCAGCCATATCAGAACCAGCCACTGTACAAACTTATACATACATGTTGCTAGGTCTGTTCCCTCCATGGGGACGAGCATTTTATTATGGGATTTCATCAAGCTCAGGCTCTGAGATCCAGGACTACAATATAAGGCCATGTCATCACTAAATGGAAGATTGACTCTACTGTGATCATTTTTTTCCCCTCAGAGTTCAAATTATGGAGTTGAGTTAGGACTCACTAAATCAAATTCGACGTCTCCCCTCCCCACCTCTCCCCCCGGTCAGTGGCTGGTACTCCTACTTCTGCAAGGAGTAAGGGTAGACAACAGGAGCATTTGCTTCCCTTAGCATCCCGCTGTGGGGATGGAAGGGAAACTCGAAACAAGGTATGCCAACTCTAGCTAGGTAATGAACATAGTTTGAGTTGCATATCTTGATTCACCCTTCCCTTCTAGTGTAGACCTGACCTCAATTTGCAATGGGCTAGGTCCCTGAAACTATAATGGGCAATGTAATTTCTCATTACCAAGTCTAATAATTCATGTTAGATGAGATTTAACATAGGCACCAATTCAGAAAAGCATCAGTATTCAGGACAGCATTTAAGCCCATGATAAATCCACGGGAAGTCAATGACTAAAGTAAATGTTTAAGGTTAAATATTTGTGTAACCCCCTTTTTCCTCCCTGGGTTACTTGGGAGCAGGTCACACTCACATGTGTGCCTGGGCGCCTGATGTTTTCAACATAAAAGGAGATCCTGAATACCCCAGTGGTGATGTTGTTTAGTTGGGGATTCCCCATCCACCCCCTTGCTGCAGTTGCCTGCTCCTAAAGAATATTCAATGGCGGTGCCTCCATGTGGCTGGCCATGTACACACTTAATGGTGTGCTTTGGGAGCCTCCAGGAGTAAAATTATTCCAGCGATAATCTAGATCTAACTCCAAGACAACAATTATAAAATACATCTAATTGATTAAATTAGAATTAACATGCCTTTACTTAACAACTTAAAGAAAGGGTTTAACAGATTAAAAATGAATAAAATCAATTAACAAAGTACACAGAAATAAAGGGAACTTATCTATCTGGCATTTGCACTGCCACCATTTATCCCACCCTACAGTGGGCACTCTGGATACAGATTCCCAGATACTTGGTTGTGTGAGTGCACTTGAAGGAGTGGAGACAGCACTGTGTAGGTCCTGTGTGTGTTAGTCTAAGCTGAGAAGCCAGCTGCAAAATCCCTCTGCCACTGGAGCAGGATCCACCAAACGCCAGCAGCTCTGGATCATTGGGTTGGTCATTCTGCCTCTCTTTGGAGTTAGTTATTTCTGAGGTCTGTCCCAGACAGCACTTTCCCAAAGAGCCCAGTTACTCAGTTTCCTCCTTGTGCAGGTTTCTGTAGCCCTTCTTAGCCACAGGCACATCCAGAATCTGTCCCCTGTAGGGACAAACAGCAGCCTCTGAAGTAGCCTTCTAGATCCAAGCCCCGCAGGCTCAGTCCCAGGCTCTAGCTGCAACACAAGCCTCCTCCACAGCAGCCTGGCTCCTCTCTCCCAAAATGCCTGGACAAGCCCGCATTGCCTCCTTTTTCCCCAAAGGCTCGTGGGAGTTGTAGTCTCTAGAGTTAGATTGCAGCACAAAGGAAAAAGTCAGAGGCCCCTTAGGAAGGGGACTACATTTGCTTAAATCTTCTTCTGAACAGAGTTGGACTTAAGAATTTAATTAAGTGTTTTCTGGCATCAGAGGCATACTGTGAGGGGAGGTTTCAAAAAAGCCTCTAGTGGGAGTAGAGCTACGCCAATGCTGAGAGCTTCTGGAAATCTCATCCTATATCTAAATCTTTTAACTTAGGACATTGTCACTTTGTAGGACACACATTCAGGCTTGCTAACAGGAGATAGGTGGGGAGGAGGCAAAGCAGACAGTTGCCCCAGGGCCCGGCAATTCAAAGAGATCTGAGGCTCCAGACGCTGCTGCAATTGTACCGGGCTCTTTCACTGAAGCCTCACCCCTTCTGGGAGCATGGAGCCACTCCCCCCTCCCCTCCCTTGCCCCACTCTCTTGTCCAGGGGCTCATGGAGGCTGTCAGCACCTCTGGATACATCACATTACTATAACTGATTGACTCCTTCTCAAAAGATGACACGGCATGGAATAACTTGTTTCTGAGATGAAAATTGTATGTACTCTGGTTTTAAGCAACTTTGTAAAAGGAGTTGTGTTATCATCCACTACATAAGTACAGTCATTTGTATGCACGAATAGTGTGTTAAATGAAACGTACACTTAAATAAAATGGAGAACAAAAATTTAGCTCTGAATATTCTTTTCATTTAAAACTTCTGTCCTGTACTTACGGATCTAACACAGCAGTCAATGAAGTTAATCACTTGACTAGACTAAGGCTGCGTCTAGACTGGCATGATTTTGCACAAATACTTTTAGTTTTTGTGTTTTTCCATTAAAAGTATTTGCGCAAGAGAGCATCTATACTGGCATGTGCGTTTGCGCAAAAGATTTGCTTTTGTGCAAAAGCATCTGTGCCAGTGTAGACGCTCGCTTGCGCAAGAAAGCTCCGATGGCCATTTTAGCCATCAGGCTTTCTTGCGCAAGAAATTAACATGGCTGTCTACACTGGCCCTCTTGCACAAGAATACTTGCGCAAAAGGGCTTATCCCTGAGCAGGAGCATCAGAGTATTTGCGCAAGAATCACTGATTTTGTACATTACAATGTCAGTGTTCTTGCGCAAATACTCGTGGCCAGTGTAGACAGACCGCAAGATTTTGCACAAAAGTGGCTGCTTTTCCGCAAAAACATGCCAGTCTAGACACAGCCTAAATGTTTAAGCGCATATACTTTCATCAGCAAGGAGATTTTCCTAACTTTCCTGCCCAGTGAAATGGAATATACCCTTGCAGAAAATGTCCCTGTGGGAAGGAAGTCTGCAGAAATCTAAACTAAACACCACACTAAACATAGTGCACTGTACAGTATGTTTGTGGTTAGTAAGGGGACTAGAGTCAAACAAGAAATTACTTCCAACATAATCCTTCAAAATGTTTGGGGTATAAGAGGCCTGATCTAGTCGGAATTTTTTCTCAATCCTGTCTCATGTCAGAGTGAAGCTTTTTAGATTGGAAGCTGAAGCCTTTGCCCTGTCAAGCACTATTCTCTCTAGTATAACAGCATTATCTCACATTAAGAAGTCTACCTAGAAATTATACCAGTGGCTCTGTTATAGGAGCAACTCTGTGTCCTGTGATACTATGTAAATATTTTCAATTATAAGACAATCCAATTGATCTTGCTGCCTGTTTATTGTTATCAGTGAAATACACTTTTTTTGTTAGACCAAGCAGACTAACTCCACCATCCTTCTATCATATTATATTGAGGTGGGCAATCTGCAGCCTACACACTTTGTGCATCTGCAGGTGTGGCTGCTTGTAGCTCCTGTTGATCGTGGTGCTCTGTTCCTGCAGTTCCCATATTCTGGCTAACCCTGGCATTGTCCACCTCCTCCATTGATGCATGATGGGCCACATGGATGTCTGTGGATGTAACTACTCCAGTTTCCTATAGCCAGGAAATCAGACTCCTTAGGAGTATTTCATGGATCTCATGCAGTTGTTACTAGCACACTTATTTCCAAATATAGCATTATAGGTGGAGCCTAGAAATTACTGACCAGGATTGTGAATCTACTAAAGAAGACAGGAGAATCCACCCACACAAAGAATCTAACCCAAGTTTTAGAATGGACTAAGAGAATGCTAGAATAGGACTCTGTTAATGTTGTGTGTTTGCCCAAAGAGCCCCTAATTTAGCTGAACATTTAATCACATGCTTCATTATAAGTGTTTTGTTGCATCAGAGCTGTAGTAAAGATATGTTCAGAGATGTAATATGGAGTTCATTAATTTTTAAGAAACTCTGAGTACCTAATCCTTATATTTAGGGAAGTTTTTCTAGCTTTTTATCTGCAAGTCACTTGAGGGCCTTGTACAAACTGTCTCCTCTTTCTTTTTTAAGCCGTGTTAACAACATTACCCAGGTGACTTTCCCATGTTCACTCAGCAAATCAGTAGCAGAGCCAGGATTAGGAAGTCCAGAGCTCCTGACTTCCAGTCCTACACAAACCACTAGACAAATCTGCCTCCCCATGGCCATGATTCTGGGCCACATTCCAGTTCTTTTATACTGCTCCTGCAGAGACCCCCATGCTGATGGATTCTCCAGATGCTTTAGGAGTAAAGTAATAATTTAGGACCAGATGCAAATTAGGTGTATGATAAGGGCATATGAGGAGCAGAAGCCAGAACAGAGTGCTCTGGTTACTCAGGGCAAGTTGGTAGCCCATAAGTGGCTATACACGGCCTCCATAACTTGGAGTAGTCTCTGGGGTTTGGGCAGGCCTCCAAAATTCAGAGAGCACAGAGGTGGCAAAAAGTTACCTTTGCCTTTTGCCTGCTATGTTCTGCTACTCAGGAGATGCAGCAAAAACTAGGGCTCGATGAAACTCCTCCCATGTTCTGCTTTAAACTTCTTTTTTATAATGGCACATTCTGGCAGAGATATGTTGAAGGGATAAGCAAGGAAAATTTTTGCAGGCATAAAAAAATCTGTTTTTTATGATGTGGTAGAATTTTTCCCGTTTGTCACAAAAGAAGATCCAAAATCCTCACAAAAATCCTTTCCCTTATTGTTTGCTCCACTTGTTAAAAATTGTGTAACTGATGTAGCCATAAAGCCAGTTAACAGTTTACCATGGAATAAACAAGAGAGAGCATCCTTGTTTTTTCGTCATGTTTTCCCATTTTCCCTTATGACTCATAATTGGTTTCTGCAAGCAGAAGTTAGACTGGAGAAAAAAAATTCTGAAGTTACTCTGAGTCTCCCCTCTGATGATTAGATTTTGGTACAGTCCAAAGAATTTTCAGGTTAAGAAACCAGGGAGGCTTTGTTTGGAGTATTGATTTTGGAAATTTTGTTTGCCTGACAGCCCAGGAGCAGAGTCTATATACACCAGGTAAGTGCCAATGTTAATAACACTAAAATGTGTTTAGTGGATTTGCTTGAATTGTTACCAGAAACAAAACTTTCCTCGTAGTAATGATACACTTCAATATCACTTTGATAGCCACAGTAAGAAAATGCTGTACTTGTATGTTACTGTGTGAAAACGTATTTTAAGTAACTGTGGCTCGGCTTGACACTGAACTTTGATTCAGACTTCTGAAAATGAGATATTGTAAAAATACAACTATTCAGTCACTTCTGAGGTAACCAGCCTACGGCTACATGGAGCCTAATAGTCACACCTGTAGAACAGACAAACAGACACAAAATATCAGAAGGGCCAATGTTGATAAACAATGTGATTCCAATTTCAAACTGTTAGATCAGTTTCACAGGAGGTACAGCACTGCACCTTCTTTGATTTCTTAAAAGCATGCTCAATTGCTGCTGGGGACTTTTCTACTATGAGTCATGTGTTTGCATTTTAAAGCCTTCTTTAAGAAATGTTTGTCTTCACGGTTCCTAAAATGTTGCCAGTTTTAGTTTCAAGCAGAGAACATGTCTAGAAAGATTCCAGAAGCATTTCTATTGGCATACTTTCTCCAGTCTGTATGAGCTTATTGTTAAGTATACCCTGACTTGCACTAGTATTAATTGCAAATGTATCATCATTCAAACATGCTCAGTTATTTCCTTTGCAAATCAAGCGTGTAATCTAAGGCTCATACCATGTGCTCCTGAAATTAATTTTATGGCCATGGAAAAATCACTTAGAGCATCTCTTTAAATGTATTTGGGTACTGAAAATTGAGATAAGAACCTGTGTATTTTTAAAAATCCCATTAGGCACTTAAATACCTTGAAAATCTAGCCGTTAGCCACCTTGATTCAGATCCTGAAAGTTATTTAGATTCTTATGAATTCAGAAAGGTGTTTAATGGGATTTTCAGAAGCACAGATGAATTAGGCACCAAAGTATTTCTGAGAATTGGATCTTCATGCCTCAATTTTCCCATCTGTAAAAAGGGAATGACAATGCTGATCTATTTAGAGGGTCGGGGGGTGGAGGGCAGGGGGTTGTTAGGAATAATTTACTCAAATTTGATTCTGTATAAAGTGGAGGCAAAAATGCAAAGCATCACAACTATATTTTTCCATAAGCAGAGATTAGCTTCTACTTTCTGAATACTTGAGAAGTTGAATGAGAGAAATATTTTTATAATGTCCATAAGATTCAAATTTGGGCAAATGTATATGTCTAATAATATTTACTACTGTGTGTACATTTTTGTCTAGCTTTAAAATGGATAAAAGATCACTGATGTAGACTGAAAACATGATCACAGGTATACATATTGCTTTTAAGAGGGTACTCTATACTTGAGAACAGGTGATTTGCCTTATAAGGGATGCAATGGTAAGTGGGTTCTTTCCACCTTGTGCATGATCGCCAGTAACAGAGGTCCTTAGCTAGACCTCAGGAATTCTATTACCTTCAGTTCATGCCCTGAAGCACTTGAGTACCCTCATTAGCATTAAGTGAGTTTACAAATGTGTAACTGATGGATAATCCAGAGATAATAGTACAGATGTAGCCCAAAGTCACTTTTGTACTTTCCTGCATTTATATAGCTTATTTCATCTAGAACAGGGGTGGCCAAACTGTGGTTCATGAAATACATGCAGCTCTTTTCCCATAAAGTGAGGCTTTCTGCATTCTTCTCCCCCCCTCCCCAGTATCCACACTGAGGGGGGGGTGTGGGGAGGAGATCCTAGAAACTTTGCCTTGCCTCCAAGAGAGCTGACTGACAGTCACACCAGGCCCCTGGGAAAGGTGAGGGGGCCTGACTCTCCACTCCCAGAAGGAGCAGGGCCTTGAGCAGAAGGGATGGGGTCAGGGCAGCCAGCCCTCAGTGCCATCCAGAGCCTGCCACACCAGTCCTCCCCCCCCACCCCAACCCTCAGAGCCACATGGAGCAGTAGTGGCAGCAGCAGCTGGGAGCGCTGGGCCCTTTAGAATCGCCAGGCCCTGGGAGTGTTGCCTCCTTTTCACCCCTCCCAACTGTGGGCCTGCTTGCAACAGAATGGAGGGATAGGGGACTTGGGACTTCTGCCCCTTGGGGCACATCTGCTGGGACTTGGGGCTTTATCAGGGACAGAGGGTTTGGGGGCTTTATCTATCAGGCTCCTCCCCAGGAGCTGAAGCCCTGAGCCCTGGCTCTCAAACTACTGAAGGTTGTCATATGTGGCTCAGAAAGTTTGGCCACCCCTGCTCTAGAAGGATCTCCAGATGTCTGCCAACTTTGTATCTGGCTAGTTCATGACATTAGGCACTGCCTAATCAAGAGTTGTGTGTTAACTCCATCTCCCCAGAAGTATCCATGGCAAGGATTGTGCTTCCCTGGTACGCACAATTCAAATTCCTACCCCTGCTTTCGCCTTGAGCCTAGAGCTTAATTTACTGCTGGCCAGTTCCAGAAGTAAGTAACTACCCACCCCATAGTACAAGTAGCGGCATGCTGCCAAAGTTCCACCTGTTCCCCATATACTCCCATCAACTTGCTTCAGGGAGGTTTTAGTCAGGCAAGCAGCCCTGCTTATTGCTGAACCCCAGTTAAGATAGTCTGTGTAGGAACACAATACTGAGGACTTGCTTTACCCAACCACTGAAACATTCCGTCCTGCTATGTTCATTTTAATACAAATCAGACTGGGTGTATCCCCTGGTTATAAACCATGAAAATAGCTTTAGGGTCCAGATCATTCTTACAGAACTCCAGAAACCCATGGAGTTGCATCAGAGATGGTCTTGAGCCATGATGTTTCAGTTACAAAGAACACTATAGTAACATGAGCCTCCACTTTCTTAGCTCCCAGTCCATAGATTGTATAGGGACAAATTAATAGGTCTAGAAAGGACCGTTTGATCACTGTGTCTGACCACCGGTATAAGACCTTTCCCCCAAATAATTCTTTTTTGAAATCATACACTTAGTTATGGTGTGAGCACAAAGCAAAAAAGTCATCCAAACAATGCAGCTTTCATTACCTAATGTAGCTTTGGCAGAGCTGCTGTTAGCTTTGGTACCTCACCATGCCAGAAAATGCATGGGCTCATGTCCTCCTTCACCTTAAACATTAAATCTGGTTGCAGATGGAAACTTCACTAGAATCCTTGACCCCATCTACAAATAGCAATTATTGTCAGGTCAGTACCATCCCGCCTCTGTATTTCCCCAGTTGGTATGAATGGAAGGAGAAAGGACAGATATTCTCACTAGAAAGTGTAAGGCATGTACTGTAGGTAGGTTTTCCCTGGGAAGACACACAGGAAGAGGACAGCCATATCCATGCAACTAAAAATACTTAGCCCCTATCAGTTTATTTTATTACACCATTTTACACTCATGTGTCTTTCCCTTGGAATATTTCTTTGCGTGAACTAAAACCTAGTTTGGGCAGTGAAACTTTCATATGCTTAATAAAATACCAGTCTATCTAATAGTTAAGTGCACATTTTCGGTTCAATTTCCTTTCTAACCGAGTGAGTTACTACTGGACAAGAGAAGGGCTAATGCTTCAGGCCAGTTTAGCTCCCAGCAGAACCGAGACCATGGACTAGAACTTGGCAAATCAGCAAACAGGAAAATGTTTCTTTCCAAAATGGTTCTGAGTGAAGGAGATTTCACAACTGCTTTGAATTTAGCCAGGCTGTTAGTACACACTTGAAAAACCACCATTTTATAAAGCTCTTAAATCTGAGCAAATAGAAACTGACAAAGCAGTATACAGTTCTTCTCGTTTCCTGAAACCTCCTCATATTAGGAATCTTTCAGGGACATAGTTCAGCAGTAGCAGAAATGTAAAGCTTCTGGCTGTAAAACTAGTCTGCTATAGTCTAGACATTGTGAAGTGAGTTCTTGGGAGTGCATGTTACCAGGGAGAGCTACATGTTACTAAAATACCAAAAGGTATGTTTAATCTCAATTAAACAGCTGTCTTTTTACTTGGCTCACTTATTACTTATGATTTTTTTTGTTTGTTTTTCAAATGGGAATAGTCAAAGGAACAAAGTGGGAGGGTTGTTGTTTTTTTTGGCACAAATTGTCTGACAGGTTACACACATGTGACACCAACAGACAGCCATCTGCAGGTGAAACCAAATCTGGTACGGTTGCAACTCAGTGTATGAGCTTCTGCTGTGTGAGCTAAAAAGCCAGCTTGCTATTAGCTATGGCTGTAGACGAGACTCATTGTTCTCTTTGTAACTGTGTCTAGACTACATCCCTTTTTCGACAGAGGGATGTAAATTAGACACTTTGAAATTGCAAATGAAGTGGGTATTTAAATATCCCGCTCTTTTGCATAATCACGTAATGGCGCTCTTTCGAAAAAGCGCCATTTCAAAGGTAAAAACGCAGTCTAGATGCGGTTGTTGAAAACAGCAGGCTTTTTTGAAAGATCCCGTACTCCTCATTTTTTGAATTTTGTGAATTCCATGTACAGAAGTGTCTGGATGCATAATGAAATAAATGTCTTTCCAATAAATCTGGCTCCTCTTTTGAAGAGAGAGCTAGATGAGAAGGCCACACTTGCTGCAGCCTCTCAGATTAAAAAGCAACTTAGTGCCTTGTTTTATGAAGATGAAAAAGCCTTTGTGACTTCACTGTAACCTCCCTATTGTGAAATGAAGATATGCTTGTAGACAGCAAAACACACTAGCCGTAGAAATCTGTGCTTAAAGGGCATCAATTACTTTAAAAAAAAATCACACTTCTTTCTGAAATCTTCTAACCTATAGGACTTAGTAACACACACGGTGACTAAAATTGGCAGATCAGCAAAGAAATATCTGTCTCCGTTAAGATATATATTTCTCTGTTATTTTCAGCTTGTTTACTGTGGATATTTGACAGCACTTTGTATATAATAATTTTAACTGTTTTCCCTGCAGGAGTTAATGAGCTCTCTGGTTTTGTTTGTGTGGGTCTTCCACACAGCAGGGAAGACAAATTTAGTTTTTTTTAAATAAAAAAGCTAAAACCTCAACAATCATCAGCAGCACTCAGAGGTATAATGTCTAAAACTGTTCTTAAATGTCCTTAAATGGATCGGATTTCAGGTTGATGGCCCTTTAATTTTAGAACTCCTGATGGAGCTATGCAGAATGTTATTTAGCTCTGAGCTCGCTCCAGCTGAGGACGTGTGGCTAGATAGTCACTGTAAGTAAAAATCAAGTAATACTCTTGCAGTTAAAAAAGGAAGGGGCCATGTGAGTAGAGGCTTATAGAAAGGAGAACTGTCTGCCTGGATTAACTTCATTGTCTCTGCTGTTGAGCTTATGCAAGTCAATATCTCCTGGCAAGGAACAGTTTAGAAAAATGCTTTCAAGCCTGATGCTAGTTCCTGAGAAGTGCTGAGCATTCTCTAGTCAGTTTCAACAGGAGTTGTGAGTGTCCAGCCTCTCCTTGAATAAGCTTTCAGGTCTGCGGCTTGATTGTGTTGTACTGGGCAGAGGCATGAACAAGGCTTCATATTCCAATGCCTGGAAGTTTAGTGTGGCGAGTCTAAATTAAAGACTGTAAAAGTAAAGCGCACTACTGCAACTGGAGACAAGGTGGGGGGCAGGGACGAGTAGTTTTACTAGAATCTATTGACCGGCAGATTTTTCAGTCTGAAGTACGTGCTTTCTTTGTTTACTGCAGCCCAGCCTAACTAGCAATGCTGAGGAGGGTCTCAAATTATAGCAATACATTTTAGGGCCACTCATTAGCAAGCATTACACAGATGATGTTTCTCATTAATTGACAGTGTGCGGAGCCCTCCAAGGAACTCAGCAGGGGTTGCCAAGCCTTGCTCTATATGTTTGTAAATCCAGTAAGAATGCCAGCAAGGTAAGATGTTTTCTAGCAGTTAATCAAGAGATTGGAAGTAAAAAAATGGGATCGACTGTTGAAATAATATCCTCCAGCCTATGGCAACATCATCTATTTCCTCATTCCCCAGGTACTGCTGTATCTCACCACCTCACTGTCTTGAATGTAGTTGTCCTCCCAACCAGGCCCGCTGATACGTAGTTGGCCAAGGGGGCTGTTGACCTGGGGCCCGGCAATTCAAAAGGGCCCAGGGCTCCCAGCCACTGCCTCTATCACAGAAATGGTGACAGCTGGAGCACCAGGCCATTTAAATAGCCACCTGAGCACCACAAGGCACGTTCCTGGTCACTCTGAGGGCTGCCTCGGGGGAGAAAAACATAATACTCTCTGGGTGGTTGAGGGCTGGTTGCCCTTAGCCACTCCCCTTCTTCCTGAAGCTCTACCTCTTTCAGCAGCACAGAGCCTGATCACAATGCAAAGCCCCTGCAAGGTAGTGACTTACAGAGAGGGAACATATTTTCAAAAGTGGATGTTTTACCATTACTGAGGTAGCAGGAATCAGTTGGAGCTAGGCTTCTACCTTTGGATTTGGGCCTAAATGACTTGACCAAGGCCACACATGGGCTGTGTCTAAACTGGCAAGTTTTTCCACAAAATCAGCTGCTTTTGCAGAAAAACTTGCCAGCTGTCTACACTGGCCGCTTGAATATCCGCAAGAACACTGACTTCCCACTGTCTGAAATCAGTGCTTCTTGCGGAAATACTATGCTGCTCCCGTTCGGGCAAAAGTTCCTTTTGCGCAAAGCTTTTGCACAAAAGGGCCAGTGTAGACAGCTCAGATTTGTTTTGTGCAAAAGAGCCCCGATCGCGAAAATGGCGATCGGGGCTTTTTTGCGGAAAAGCGCGTCTAGATTGGCACGGACGCTTTTCTGCAAAAAGTGCTTTTGCGGAAAAGTGTCCGTGCCAATCTAGATGCTCTTTTCCGCAAATGCTTTTAATGGAAAACTTTTCCGTTCAAAGCATTTCCGGAAAATCATGCCAGTTTAGACGTAGCCAGGGAATCTGTAGCAATCAGAGAATTGAATGATTGTCTCCCAAATCTCAGGTTTGCAGCCTAACTACCAGGGTATTCTTCCTCGCTAGAATTCATGATAGTTTGCAAAACTGACTCCTTCCAACACTGCTGCCCTGAAGACCCAGATGGCTATGCAGATATTGGTTGGATTATGTTCTTTATTGTATGACAGCCTTTATGCGTTGCTGCAATAAAGCTGTTGTATAGTAGTTGGGGGGGAAGGGGGGAGGTGTTAATCAAGAAAGGACTGAAAATCCCATCACCCAGTACATTAGGAGGGGGGATGGGGAAAGTCATTAAAAACCTAGTTCTGTGAATAATGCAATGACAAGTTGAAAACCTTATCCCCTCTGGAACTATTTTAAAAACAAGCATATCTTGTAAATAGACTCGTTTGAAATCTTAGTTAGCCAGTGGAGACTTTTTAATGAGAAAGCGTCAATGAGTGTTATCATGAGATATTAATCTGTATTCCATTCAAATTAGAGTAATTATTTTTTCTCAGCTATTCCTTTTTTAATTGGTAAAATATTCTGCGCTTGACTTTGTAGCAGGTGGGAAGAAGCAAATCTACTTAATATTCCTTCTCTTTAGAGACCAACTGCCAAATAGAATATCTTATTTAAGGATCATTAATGAAAAAAGAATTGCCCTCAAGAAAAGCAAAAGTGTTTAGAATAATACCATAGTACTGAGCTGTTTTGCCCCTGAACAGCCAACATAGATACTGTTGAGCTCAAAGGCTGTTTGTATTGATACAAAGAAATATCTTTGAATCACATAAGTGGTAAAAATCACATGGTTTAATACTGAAGGGACTCCTGTAGATTTCATTGAGGCCAGGATTTCCCCGTAATTCTTTGTACTTGAGCAAAACTTCCATTTGTTATCAATAGGGGTTTTGCCTAAGTAAAGACAGAGGAAGATTTTTGGCCCATGAAAGCTAGAAATATGAAAGAAATACTGAATAATGGTCTATCACTTTTCTAGCACAGGGTACTCACCCAGTCTCTGCTGTGCCAATCTGCATACAGCCCACCACTAACATCAATACAGATCAGAGATTTTCGCTCTAAAGGAAAATCTGCTATATTTAGTTACATGTTTAGGCCGCATCCAGGATTTTGTACGTTTGCAAATAATTGCAACAATGGAGGATGCATATCTGATATCAAAATGCTCCTTCCACTCCAGTGCATGAATGCGCTAACACCTAACAAAGACCATTCAGGTACTTTGCTTAGACCTGGGTGAATTCTTTTTAGATGACAGTTTTGTTCACTGAAAAATGTGTATTTGTGAAAACACATCTTGCAAGTTCATATCAAATTCACTGAATAGTTTCAGCTAGAAAAAAATCCAAAAATGTCAATTATTTCATTTCAAATGTTCTATGATTTAAAAAAATAAAAACGTAAGCAAAGGGTAAGAAACTCAAATGAAACTTAACATCTCAGATCAAATAGAAAATCTTGTTCAACCTGAAATGAAATTCGATTCACTTCTGAGTTTTGACCCTATAATCAACCAATCAGTTATTTGCATAGCTCTAACTGCAATTGCATGCCCTGTTACATGGTATTTCTCCCTATACTCTACAACAGTATTTCTCAAAGTGGTCCACAGACCCACTCTGAGGCTACGTCTACACTATGAGCTTGCATAAGTCGCAATCTCATGTGCATATTTTCTGCCGATCCATTTTTGTGCTGGGGTTTTTGTGCAAAAACAAGCAGTGTGGACGTTCTCTTTTTGCACAAAAACCCCAGCACAAAAATGGATCGGCAGAAAATATACAAATGAGTTAGGGACTTATTTGCATATTTCGTGGAGAAAACTCATAGTGTAGACACAGCCTGAGAGAGCTGCTAATGGGCTGTTCTGGTTTCTTTACTTACCAACTCTGCAGCCACAGAGCCTCGTGACTTCCATTGGCACCGGCTTACCACTTGTAGACAAGCGGAGCCACAGGAAGCAGCAGCCTGGGTCTTCAACAGCCATGTTGAAAATGAGGCTGTGCAAAATATTATAAAAGTCATAAACAATCCTGAATAAGTTCTGCTACTAATTCCTGACATGGAGCATGTTTACTGCAGATGGAAAACTTGAGCTGTGGTTGTCTAAATCACATGGCATGTTTGTATTGTCTGACTTCATAGTCAAGTAATCAACTCTTAGAATCAGTGCAAGCACAGATGGCAAATTTCCTATTCACTTTCCACCCATATCCTCAAATACCAGTTCCTTCTGTGAATATTGCTGTCAGGAAAATCAGTTCACTGAAATATCAATACAAAAGCAAGTCCAACCCAAGTATATGCCTTTAAAATTAAAATAGCTTCTTGTGGAAATTGTTAGTCTTCACCCACCTCTATTCATCATTCATATACACAGAAGAGGAGACAGTGGGCTCAATTTTCTACCTGGCTGTGGAAGAGAGGAGAAGGTGATGACGAACACATTCTTCTTGGAAAGGCCTTATATGGTCACCTTCCAGGATTCTCTGGGAATCTCTTATTCAGTCATCTCCCTGCCATTGTGGGGCACTGACATACCTCAAATCTCTCCTAGTCCTCCCTCTGGCGTATAATCTAGTCTCCTGTGAGCTGTAATATTTTGGTCTCATACAAGTTGTTGGGGTTAAAGTGTGGATGTTGGGTGGTGGGTATTGACATGTGATATACAGAAGGTCAAACTAGATGATCTGGTGGTCCCTTCTGGCCTCAAAAACTGACTCTGAATCCCATCAGATGGAAAAAGGCCAAAGCCTTCCCAGATACTCTATCTTGGGGGCACACATCCCCTCCATTCAGAATGTACCTTCCTAGAACCATGAGCCAAGACAGAAGTGCCATGTATCTGCTCTGTCCAGGATCTTTATTATTCTACCTAGTGAGATACACCCTCAGAATTTTCTCCAACTCAAAAATTAGGTCCTGGGTAATATCCAAGAAAAATTCTTTTAAAACTTCACAATCTAACCCCAGACTAATCTACTTTGTAATCCACCTTTTTATCTGACATCAGTCTATAATTTTGCCTAGAACTACTGGTTGTGCAATCTCTTTGTTTTGAGAGCATGATGAGGGGGGATAGCTAAAACACTCTGAAGAACCTTTCAAATTTACACAAGCCATTAATCTTAATCTAGGTTGGACAGAGGACTATGTCTTCATCAGTGAAATCTTTCAAAGATCAGAAGTATCATCAGCTCAAGCAGCAGTGTATCAAACAAAGACAACTGTTTGAAGATCCAGAGTTTCCAGCATCAGACGAATCCCTTTTCTACAACAGATTCCCTCCTGGAAGAGTGGAATGGAAGCGGCCAAAGGTAATTTTACACCACTTGGTGATGAATGGAGCCCAGTTTATGCTGCTTATATGCAAAGTTAATGGAATGCTTTTAATTCCTAGACACCCCTCAGTAGTAAAATATAATTTACAAAACAATTCTTGTCCTCCCTGCTCCTCCCCATCCCATTTATTTCATTCAGCTCTAAGGTAGAGAAAACAGACTTGCTGTGTCAATAGCTGTCCAAAATATATTAATGCCTTAATATAGGAAGACACAATGTGAATTAAAGGCTGTGCATGATGAAGGATATGTCTAGACTTGCATATCTTTTTCCAACTTTTCTTTGTAGTGTAGACATAGCCTAACTAAGGCTTTTATTTAAACAACAAATGGTCTGGTAGCTCTTTACAGGCAGCCCACAAAAGCTCATGATACATCTTCATGTTTTGTTAGTCTATAAAGTGCTACCAGACCATTTGTTGCTTTTTAAGTTGATCCTGTACAGACTAACTCGGCTACCCCCTGAAGGTTTTTACTGTTGATAATTCTTCAATATATAGCCAAATATTTGAGGTGACTATAATTAGTTCCATTCAAATTAATATTCTCAGAATGTACTAAAAAACTCTATTTGTAACAGATCACTCAATACAGTTATATGTTCTTGGAGTAAAATAACAATCACCTGGGTGAGTCTGTAGAGAAATCTCTTTTTGGCCTACTGTGCTGACAGAAGTAGTAAAATAATGTGACAGACTTGGTTAATCATGGTTTCACTTTGTGATGTACTAAAATTTAAAACCTTCACTTCAAATTTATAAGGAGTTTTCTGTCCTCCTTTCAAGCAAGGGGGCTCTGCAGAGAAATGTATCTGCAGAGAAAACTGAGTTTTGAGAATTTTGTCTGAAAAGAGCCTAGAGGAAAATGGCATGGTTTGGGCTTCTCTGCCTTAGGGAGCAGCATGCTCTCTTACTCTCTCTCTCTCTCTGTGTGTTTTTCATTCTTGAGTGCAGAGATTTTGGATTTCACAAAGAAAGAACAATTGTTGTAACTTTCTAGCAAAAATATTTTAGATAACATCTCTTTATATGCCATGAACGTAACAGCCTGGCATCCCTACATAGGAACACAGAAAGAAGTTCAGAAAAGGGCAACAAAAATGATTAGGGGTTTGGAGCAGTTGCCACATAAGGAGAGGTTAAAAAACTGGGACTTTTTAGCTTAGAAAAGAGGAGACCGAGGGGACATATGATAGAGGTCTATAAAATGATGACTGGTGTGGAGAAAGTAAATAAGGAAAAGTTATTTACTTATCCCCATAACATAAGAACTAGGGGTCAACCAAATGAAATTAATAGGTAGCAGGTTTAAACCAAACAAAAGGAAGTATTTCTTCACACAGTGCACCATCAACCTGTGGAACTCCTTGCCAGATGATTTTAAAAGGACTGGATAAATTAATGGAAAATGGGTATAGCAATGCTTACTAGCCAGGCTGGATAGGAATGATGTCCCTAACCTCTGTTTATCAGAGGCTAGATATGGGTGACGGGGGAGGGATCACTTGATTACCTGTTTTGTTCATTTCCTCTGGGGCACCTGGCATTGGCCACTGTCAGAAGACTGGATACTGGGCTAGACGGACTTTTTGGTCTGACCCAATATGGTTGTTTTTATAGGAACTGCTATGCTGCATTCAATTCTATGTAGATTTTTATACCATACTCCTCCTCATAGTTGCTGGTTGCCTTCCAATTATGCATTAAGCAACACACCTACACATCTGCCAAATGATGTCTCTCTCATCCTTTCCACATGTGTAGAGTGTTCTTTTTTGGGATATTTTTATTTACATATGCCTGTCGCTATATGTCTATATTAGAGCAGGCAAGGTCAAAGAACTGCCCCTTGCACACTGAGTGAATGGAAGAACATGAGGTTTATGATAGACATTAGTTCTTGGGGGAGTAATTCCACAGTCTCAGGCTATTCTGCAGAAGTTCTCCCTCCTGTATGGACAAGCTTTACTCTAATTCTAGAGAGTTCCATTGTGCCAGAATAGCACAGCTATTGACCATGGCCTTTGACCCAGAACTTCAGATGATCTCTTTGTTACCCTGGGATGGGGCTCCAGGCTATGAAGCACTTTGAAGAGGACTGCATATGATTTTATGAAAATATCCTTCTGATATGAATATGATATAACAGGGATATGTTATACAAGCTGACTCATGTAAGGTATCATTGGAAAGGTTATGATCTAGTGGTGGTCATCCCATTTGTATGTATTGCTTTTGTATTTGAAGTTAGCAATATTGATCTGTTTCATATTTGCTGTTTTGGGTCAAACCCACTGCAGACACTTCAGGGGCTATAATGGAAAACCCTGACAGGGCAAATGGCCCGTGAGCTAGAACAATGGACTATGAATGGGCTTGGCCTTCCTGTAGACATTCCATAATGCTACTGGCTCATGGATGATGGAGTCAGGTGACTTTGTCACCTGATACTAACCTGCATCTTGGACTGTTGAACTGTTCCACAGTGGGACTAGGGGAATCAAATAAAGGTTTCCTGCCTTATGGAAATTCTATAGAAGGTGGGGAGGAAAACCATGATTGTCTTCACCTGGTTTTACTTCTGCCTCCCCAAGACAGAGATACAACCATTTTGGCTCCAGGTGTTTCAAGTAACTGAAGAGAGGGAGAAGAACTGCTGGACCTAGGCTATCCATCATATCTGCTACATAAGGGTCCATCTAATCCAGGGTCCTGTTTCTGATCGTGTCCTGTACTACATTTTTCAGAAGATGCAGTCTCCTACAGGAAATTAGGCAAACAATTTTATTTATGCACATGCATGCACACATTTTTTTTTAACTTTCCTTTAATTTTGAAATGTATTTTCCACACTATAGAACTTTACAGGGTGGTTCAAATAACTTGTAGAAAAGAACTTTGTAATGTTCTTAATGTAACTTTGTGGGCATGTGGGGTTTTATAGAGACATTTCTATCAAACCCCATTAAGTACTAATGGGAAAATACCCTAGTGGAAAGTTATGGAATAATCTGTCCAAAAGGGGATTGATTTATACACAGGTGCATGATAGTTCATACAATTTATTTCTCTGTGGAAGAGGCAACAGAAGAATAGGAATAAGGAAAGACATCACCTCATCAGCTAGGGGGCAGCAGGAAACCAGGACCTAGTAACATCACCGTATTCTATAACCTTGCTCTAAGAACAATGCTGCAAACGGCTAAGCCGCATCTGCCATTGACTTCAGAAAAGTGGAGAGTGCTCAGTAACTTGCAGAATGTTCCCCTTGCTGATACACAGCAAATTCCTTTGCTTCTAAGTGCCATCCTCTCCTAGAGAACTGATCAGTGTTTCAATTAGAAGAACTACTTCCTGACTCTCTGCACTATATTAAGACTCTGAGGAAACCTCGTGGACACAGCTGGGTTCCAAAGAATGGTTCAATCAAAGCCTAGTTCCTGACATAAAAGACTGTTCTGGTGGCTTCTGCAATAGGAAATAGGAGAGTCTCTCTAGGACTCACAGGCTATTCTACAGAATGGTGCCTGAGAACTGCAGAGACTCCATTTCTATAATGGAGTAGAATGGGCTTAATGTTAATAGAACTGGAAAGGAAGGGGGTTGCGATGAGGGGGAGCTGCCTCCAAAAGGGGCTTGTGGAGTCTTCCCTTTCCTCTGAGCCCTCTGAAGTTGGGTGTCCTGTCTCCGGCTCTGCAACTATTAGGGATCCTGCCAAAAATATTATCCTGAGCAAGCATGTGGGGTGGGACCTTTTTCCTTTTCTGATTATGGAGACTGGACAACGTTTGGCTGCACTAAGGTTAATCGGAGCTTTGCCATGGATTTCTATAGGGACGGGAGTGGACTTCCCTTGAGAATTAGACATTTTTAAAGGATGACTATTGCTTGACGAGCTGCAATTAACACAGAGACATTTGTACTGATGTCTGCTTGTGGACTATTTTATTAGTATCTGTCTTAATAGGAGCCAAATATCGCATCATTCTCTTCTGGCTGCTGCTGACGTGCCTGTCTTATATGGTTTGAGTTGCTGATATTATATTTGGGTCTGTCAGTCAGTTGGCAATGGGGGTTTTGGTTTGCTAATTTTACATTCCTGAAACTAGGACATAAACAAATAGTTCAGATGGAATTAAAACCATTTTCAACTCTGCTGCACCGTCTAGCTTTCCAGTGGAGAATGTAATTGGGTTATATCTGGACAGATACGGGGCAACAGAGTGTGGAAACTATGTAGCTGGATCCATAAAGTGATTTTATCCTTAAGTGCATAGAGTTTCATCCTTAAGTGCACTGTTATCCACAGCCTCCATTTTTGGACCAGTGCATGCAGCAGAAATTTAGCTGGAGTTCTCTAAAGGGTAACCTAGAGAACTTCTCACACAGCACCCTAAATTTTAAATAAAATTTACACAATTTACGCTATGCAAATTGCATGCCTAATTTAGTTTTTTTTTTAAATAGCTTATTTTGCAATTTGGCCCATCTACACAGTGCCAAATTTCAAAATAACTTGCTATTTCGAGCCATTCCTTAATCCTTGGGGTGGCAAAATAGCACTCCCATTAGTTCAAAAAATATTTTGAAATAACAGGCAGCTTGTGTAGATGCAGGTAGCTATTTCAGGATACCTCCAGTATCCCAAAATAGCTGTGCAGTGTGAACGTGCCCTAAATAACTGAATTGCCTCTTACCGTGTGTGTCCGTGTCCTACTCTCTCACATATTTAAGACTAGTGTCTGGGATCCTACATGGTAAGGAAAGTCAGGTGGGACCAATTCTAACTTGCACTGTTCTGGTCTGTATAGATTTAGAGTTTTTAAGTGGTGCTATTAATTTTACAAGCATAGAAACGGAGTTTAGTGAGCAGTGTGAGAAGTTTTGCCTGCTCACGTTTTCCAATTACAAGATTAGATTGCTCTTTGCACAGTAAAATTGCCTGTGCACAGTCTGAGCTGTAGCCCAGTGCACAGATGCCGTCATTCAGGGTTCTGATGTTTAGTGTGGGTTTCCCCTGTTCTCTGAAAAGGAGAGACGGGAAATGCTATGGAATCATTGACTGAAACAAAGAAATGAATTATCCCAAAGAGCACAGTGCTTTAGAGAAGGGAGGGAAGGGGACTGAATGATTCTGTTTCCCCTGAGATGAGCAACCGATGTGGTAAAGATCCAGGGAAGGCTTTGTGCGGCACTTCCTAGGGGACACAGCATGGGAGTTGGAGTCCACACAAGAGAGCCTTTTGGGCTGGCTGATGGGCCACTGTGGTGCTTGGCAAAAGTTAGCACAGCTGCCAGGGACTGGTCCAAACCAGTTTACAGCCTTGCATAGCTGCCTGTGAACTGTTCCTGAGCAGAGACTGGCTGAAGCACTTTGTGCCTGTACCAATATGATGGGAGAAAGGGTGCTGCTTAGCAGTGGTGCAAATAGGCCCATATGGTGCCAAACTGGCAACAAGTCATTTTTACCAGAAAGACTCCCTGCCAGCCATCCCCAGCTCCTCCACTGGCTGCTTTGTTTCTGTGTATGGGCTGAGGTCGGGGGAGGGAGGCGCGGGGCTGGGAGTGTTATGGCAGCTAGTGGAGCTGCTGGCATTCTGCTACTTTCCCTACTGCCCCTCCCATCAGGGAAAGGAGCAGAACTTCCAGCCTCATCCCCCACTTCTCCCCAGCTCTATATACAGAGAAGCAGCAGCTCCGTAGAAGGGAAGCAGGAGGGGCTGGTAGTTCTGCTCCTTTCCCTGCTGGGAGAGGCAGAAGGAAAGGAGCAGAATTCCAGCAGCTCTAGGCTGCCCTAGTGCTCCTAGTCCTGCCCCTGAGGTGATGTGGGATGCCGTCTTATTCTGGTCTTGCTGAAACAAAAGACAGGACTATGCAGCACTTTAAAGACTAACCAGATGGTTTATTAGGCAATGAGCTTTCGTGGGCCAGATCTACTTCCTCAGATCAAATTGTGGAAGAAAATTGGCATGACCATTTATACCAAAGGGATACAATAAAAAAAGTGAACTTATATAAAATTGACCAATCAGATTTTAGAACAGAGAAGGAGAGTCGGGGGGGGGGGGGGAGATTAGTGTCTATGAGATAATGATATTAGGGGTAATAATTGGGGAAGCTATCTTTGTAATGGATAAGGTAGTTAGCATCTCTGTTAAGGCCCATTCATAAAGTGTCAAATTTAATCATGAATGACAGTTCTGAGGTTTCTCTTTGTAGAATGGTGTTAAAGTCTCTTTGAAGCAGGATACATGTAGTTAGGTCATTGAGACAATGCCCAGTCTGGTTGAAATGACAAGAAACTGTTTTTTCTTTGTGAAACTGTCTGATGTCTGATTTGTGTGCATTGATTCTTTGGCAAAGTGTCTGAGAAGTTTGTCCAATATACATAGCAGACGGACACTGTTGGCACATGATGGCATACATTATATTTCTGGATGAACAGGAATGTGTGTTCTTGATCTTGTAACTGATGTGGTTAGGTCCAATGATGGTGTCAGCATTGTAAATTTCTCTTCCAGTTTTCACTCCTTGTGGGATTACTCCAGTTCATCACATTCTCACCGTACACAGGTAACAGCCAGAACACCTGATTTGCCTTTCCCTAGGCTGCTTCCCTCAGAGTTTCTGAGAGCAGGGTTACTCTTCAGTCAGGATATGTGATTGCAGCATTTTTGTATGTTCCTAAGGCTGTGTCTAGACTATATCCTCTGGGAGAGGCATAAAGATCTTGCAGAAAATGGGGTTTTTGCGCCAAAACCCCTCCCCATCCACACTGCTTGTTTTTGCACAAAAATGGCTTGAATAAATTATGCAAAATGCTGATCCACGCTTCATTTGCATAGGCTCTGCGAGCAAAGCCAGCAGTGCAGACGTAGCCTGAGCACAGCCATGAGGACAGGTATTGTGGAATACTGCTATGTTGTATCATGCAAGCAAGGTAGTAACAAACTTCAACAGGCCTTTATTTGCCAAAGGTGAAACCTCTTTTACAAAGCTGTTGCTGCTCCCCTCTGTAGCTCTCACTTAGGCCTGGCCCATCTCCTCCTCCCTCCTTCCTGTTTCCTGTGCGTCCAGATTCCAACAGCCAGTGCTCCCAGTTCTAATAATTACAAGCAGCATCTAAAACACCACATGCTGGAAGCCAGTTCCATGGACAAAACAAACAGCAGAGTCTACACTGTCTCTTGGTGAACAATAAAGGGAGGGGGAAAGATAAAAGTCTCTCTCATGGCTCGAAGTTTTTTGTCACCAAAACTGGGTATTTTTCTGGACAAAAGTTGCATTCCAGTGTAAATGCTCTCAATGTTTTGTCCCCAAAAGGCACTTGTCAGAGACAAAATGTGCCAGTATAGACAACGCTCTAATCTGCAGTGCTGTGACTCTCTGCTGTTGGCACATGAAGCAGCTAATTAAAGCTAGTTCAGTTACAGCAGCAGGTGCAGTTAAATCCTGTGATTGCAATGTAGAAAGACTCTTAGCAAGAGACATGGGCTTGGTGCCTTGGCACAGGACAAGGAGCCAGGACCTAACTTCTGATCCTGGCTTTGACACTGACCTCCTCCATGGCTTTGGACACACCATGTTAACTCCCTGCTTCAGTTTCCCCATCCATAAAAGCAGGCTAATGCCTCATCTTTGGGATACAGGTTTAAGGCTGAATTTGCCAACATTTGTACAGTGCTTTGGCTGTGAAAAGAGCCATGTAAAATTCTAATTATTAATAGCTTTACTCTCAAGTCCTATCTCTGTCTGGACCTTTGCTGAGGAATAGTGCACACATGACTGGTGTTCTATGTTTAGCATGCATTAATGCTAACCCCTTGCTTAATCCCTTCAACACTGGCATTTTCCAAGCAAAATTAATGCTAAGGAGTTGCGTCTTTGGAAATATCTCTGCAGAGGTTTAGCTCTGATATGCTAAAAATAGGGAAAATGCCACATTAGAAGCCCTATTGTTGTCTTCACATCAGCACCTGTGAGATTAATATGTCCAATTTGTAAAACCCTGCCAGATTAGCAGCAGTACCAGGCTACCCTGATTTCCATTAATAATCTGTTTTTTAAAACGTCCCCTGGAAAGCAAAGGAAAGCCAGTATGGACTTGCTCTTCTTACACCTGAGGATTTAGAATTTGATAAGAAGAAAGGCACCATGCATTGCACTGCAGTTCTTCAGTAATGGCTGGATGTCACAGCAACATATTCACAAAGAGAGAGCTAGAGGTTCTGTACAAAGGCTCCCAAGCCACTCAGCCATCTCAGGCCAAAAGAACAAGTCTCTCCAATGCACTGTGTTCTCACATTATTTGGATGCAGAAGTGGTACCATGTCAGAGCATCTCCACTGGCAGCATGGACCAGAAGGTTATGGGTTCAAACTGTACACAGGAGTTGAGGCTTAGTCATAGACTTTAAGGCCAGAAGAAACCATCACCTAAGTCTGACCTCCTGCACATTACAGGCCACAAAACCTCACCCACTCCTGAAATAGACCCCTGAAGTCTGAGGGTATGTGTACACTAGCCCCCTAGTTCGAACTAGGGAGGCAAATGAGGGCGACTGAAATTGCTAATGAAGCGTGGGATTTAAATATCCTGCGCTTGATTAGCATATTCTCAGCCAGTTGACATTTTGGAAATTGACAAGCCTGAAGTAACTGCCCGCACCTATACGTGGCAGAGAAGTGGGATTCCGCGATAGCTAATTTGAACTAAGGGGTTTATCTCGGAATCCCGCTTCTCTGCCGCGTGTAGACGCGGGCAGTTACTTTGGGCTAGTCAGTTTCCAAAATGGCGACCGGCCGGGAATATGCTAATCAAGCATGGGATATTTAAATCCCGCGCTTCATTAGCAATTTCGGTCACCCTCATTAGCCTCCCTAGTTCGAACTAGGGGGCTAGTGTAGATGTACCCTGAGTTACTGAAGTCTTCAAATCATGGTTTAAAGACTTCAAGTTACATAGCACCCATTCAATCAATTTACACTCATTTAAACTTGCAAGTGATCCATGTCCATGCTGCAGAATGTGGCAAAACCCTTCCAGGGTCTATCTAATCTGACCTGGGGGAAAACTACTATCCAACCTTAAATATGGCAACTGGTTGGAGTCTGAGTATGTGGATCACACCAACAAAGGAAATACTACTGAGAATTTGTTCCCAGCTAACTTTGAGCCTTCCCCATCCAGTGTCCCCACCGTTGCTCATGTTGTAGTTCCGTACATGGTAGTGGTGGGCAGCCACTGCATGAGAAAACATCTTGCTCCTTGTTCTCTACAGTGCACTGGGAAGGGTTCAGCATGGGCTGGAGTAGACCCTCCCCACCCCCTGTCATGGACAGGGGCTACTCTGACTGGCCGGTTGGAGTGGGCTCTGCAGGGCTGGGGCAGTTCCCTGCCCAACGGGGGTGGGGAGTTATTCCAGCCCCTACTGGTTAACTGGAACCACTAAGGGTGAGGTTTACCAGTGAACCATTCACATCCCCTATTCCCTGTCCCATGAGACAACGTAGCCGGGGAGCAGGGCCATTGACCCACACAATCCCATTGGGGTGCCACAAGAGTTCAACTTGCCTCTTACATGGACCATGCATGACTAGGGAAGATGCTTGCTCCCTTCCCAGGTGGAGTCACGTCCAGGCCAGGAAGACTCCAGCCCTGAATGTACAGATGTGTGCTAAGGTCCTGGGATGGAAGGTTTGTCTATGTACTCAGAGGGCTGACTGGAAAAATGCCAGTCCTTCACAGGGAATTTTAAAACAGAAAAATGGCCATACTGGGTCAGACCAAAGGTCCATCTAGCCCAGTATCCTGTCTGCTGACAGCGGCCAATGCCAGGTGCTCTAGAGGGAATGAACAGAACAGGTAATCATTAAGTGATCTATCCCCTGTTATCTATTCCCAGCTTCTGACAGAGTCCAGAGACACCATCCCTGCCTGTCCTGACCATTGAGAGACCTATTCTCCATGAATTTATCTAGCTGTATTGAATCCTGTTATAATCTTGGGTTTCACAACATCATCTAGCAAGGAGTTCTATAGATTGACTGTGCATTGTGTGAAGAAATACTTCATTTTTCTTTGTTTTAAACCTGCTGCCTATTAATTTCATTTGGTGATCCCCTAGTTTTTGTGTTCTAGGAAGGAGTAAATAACTCTTCTTTATTTACTCTCCCCACACCAGTCATGATTTTATAGACCTCTATCCTATCTCCCTTAGTTGTCTCTTTTCTAAGCTGAAAAATCCCAGTCTTATTAATCTTTCCTCAATCATACCCCAGTCATTTTCTTGGTCTTTTTTCTGAACTTTTTCCAATGCCAAGGTATCTTTTTGAGATGAGGCGACCATATCGGCATGCAGTATTCAAGATGTGGATGTACCGTAGATATATACTGAGACAATAAGGTATTCTTTGTCTTATTCTTTAGTGCTTTTTTAAAGATTCCTAGCATTCTGTTTGTATTATTGAGTGTTGCTGCACATTGATATTTTTTTCCAAAATGTCTGAAAAATTTGGGGAATTAGTTTTAGAAAATTGAAAGCAAACCTCTTCGCTGAAAAATGGAAGAGGGGGAGGAAACCTGACAAACAAACTTCCAGAATAAAAATCATTGATTTTATTTTGTAAGAAAAAGCTAGCTTCCATTTAAAAAAATCCAAGACAAAAATGTCCCTGTGGTAATATTAAAATCAACCCCTCCCATTCATATTTTCTTACTTCTCCACTCAGCTTACTTGGAGTTTCCATTCTCCCGGCCAGCTTTTGAAAGCCTGGAGTGTCCTCTGTGGAAGTGGGCCATGAGTGTCCTCTATAAATGTAATGTAAAGTTTGGGTGGCTGCTTTTCATTATCCTTTCTTCGCATCACCGGAGTCATCATTCTTCACACAATGACTGTTATCCTTTACAAATGATATATAGAGACTTATGTGTTAGTAATTATAAGACCACACAGGTGCCATTCAAAGGCACAATGATATATTAGTTGCTCTGCAAGGAAATGCAGGGGGCTTCTAGGTAATTATTAATTGTTATAAGTATTGGCTTAATATTATAATACATGGTGGTGTACACTGAAATTATCAGTGATTGATCATAAGTGCACTGAAAAGGTGGTTAACACTTTAGGAGCAAAATTTTACTTTCAGTTAAAAGCAGATTTAAATGTTGATCTTGACCTTCCAATTTCCCCAAGGGAGTCTTTGCTCCAACCATGAGACAATGCAAATATACGTGTGACTTCTGCTTGGTCCTACCATAAAGCCTGCTCTGAGAGCAGACCAGGTATATTTTGAATGTCTGTCAGGAAGTAAATCAAGATGTGTGTTTTGATATGTGTTTCCCCATCAGTCTGCGGGATCTCTTAAAAAAGATATATAAATAATTTATGCAATAGTAACCTTTAATGTAAGCAAACTTTAAAACCTAAAACACTGACTGTACCTCTTAAAGGAAATGTGCAAATTTGGGATCTGAAGCTAATATTTGTTTATATGAGCAAGACGAGATGGACGAGGGTAGTATCTTTTATTGGACCAATTTCTGTTGGTTAGAGACAAACTTATGAGTTTACCCAGAGCTCTTTTTCATATTTAAGTATGGCAATCAAAGGGGCATAGGCAGAAATATTAGTGCTGCCATTCAGGTTGAAATTGTGTGCGCAAGCGATGTTTTACATGGTAGGGTGGGGTGGAGGAACCATAAAAGAGATTATTACTGACATTTAAAAATAATTTCCTTTAGTTAGCCTGTGTATTCAGTACCTAGCGCTACATACTCATAATGAGTTCTGCATTCCACAGAAGCCTGCAAATGAAGTCGACTAACATGGAACACTTGATTTGCTAAGGGGTTACAGTGTCCTTGGCACCTGATTACTTTAAGCCCTGATGTAACCATCCATCATTCTAATACAAATGCCATTCTTCTAACTGTGAATAGCTGCTTTACGAGAACTGGCTGACTTAGTCCTGATTACAAAAAAGAGGAAAAAATGGCTCCTGGGAAAGTAGGTGTTAAATCCATCCCAGCTGTGTATCGCAGATATTGGCACAGCTCCCAGAGATACACGTGCCAATACTAAAGCATGCTCTTCACACGCGTTACCCTAGCAACTGCACACTCAAATGGCAATGACATTCCACAGACCATGCTGCAGTTATTAAGTTACAATGTCTTCAGGTTCTTAGTTGTAATTTTCAGCTGAACTGGGGGAGTGAGGGGGAAACCCTCAGTGATATTTACAATGAATTGCCACCAAACCAAGGTTTTGGTATAACCAACTCAGGGAGTTAAATACCAGTCAATTTAACTTCTGTGCCAGAAAAGATAATGGAGCAAATAATTAAGGAATCCCTTTGCAAATATCAGGAAGATAAGTAACAGCATGGATTTGTAAGGAACAAACCATGTCAGACCAACTCGATATCTTATCAAAGAAAGCTAACAAGCCCTGTGGATAAGGGAGAAGCAGTAGATGTGATATATCTAGATATGCATTTGATACAGTCATGCATGACCTTCTCATTAACAGACTAAGGAAATACAACCTACTTAGAGCTACCATAAGGTGGGTGCATAACCTTTTGGAAATCTTTCCACAGAATAGTTATCAAAGGTTCATTATGCCCTTCTAGCATGACACTGAGTGAGGTTCTGTAGGGATCATTTCTGTGTTCTATTCAATATCTTTATCAATGGTTTATATAATGACATAGAGAGTACATATAAAGTTTGTAGATGATACCAAACTGGGAGGGGTTTCAAGTGGTTTGGAGGATACAATTATAATTCAAAATTAACAGGATAAACTAGAGAGATAGTCTGAGGTAAATAGGGTACAATTCAAGAAGGACAAATGCAAAGTGCTCCACTTAGGAAGGAACAATCACCTGCACACATACAAAATGAGAAGTGACAGTATAGGAAAGAGTACTGTGAAAAGGGATCTGGGAGTCATAGAATCATGGAATCCTAGAACACTAGAACTGGAAGGGACCTTGAGAGGTCATCAAGTCCAGTCCTCTGCCCGCATGACAGGACCCAGTACTGTCTAGACCATCCCTGATAGATGTCTGTCTGACCTGCTCTTAAATATCTCCAGAGATGGAGATTCCACAGCCTCCCTAGGCAACTTATTCCAGTGTTTAACCACCCTGACAGTTAGGAACTTTTTCCTAATGTCCAACGTAAACCTCTGCTGTTTCTTGTCCTATCCTCTGCTGTATCTTGTCCTATCCTCAGAGGCTAAGGAGAACAATTTTTCTCCCTCCTTCTTGTGACACCCTTGTTGATACCTAAAAACCGCTATCATGTCCCCTCTTAATCTTCTCCTTTCTAACCTCAACAAGCCCAATTCTTTCAGTCTTCCTTCACAGGTCATGTTCTCTAGACCTTTTATCATTCTTGTTGCTGTTCTCTGAACCTTCTCCAATTTCTCTACATCTTTCTTGAAATGTGGTGCCCAGAAGTGGACACAATACACCAACTGAGGCCTAATCAGTGCAGAGTAGAGCAGAAGAATGACTTCTTATGTGTTGCTCACAACACACCTGTTAATGCATCCCAGAATCATGTTTGCTTTTTGCAACAGTGTCACACTGTTGACTCATATTTAGCTTGTGGTCCACTTTGACCCCTAGATCTGTTTCGACAGTACTCCTTCCTAGACAGTTGCTTCTCTTCTGTATGTGTGAGATTGATTGTTCCTTCCTAAGTGAAGTACTTTGCATTAGTCCTTATTAAACTTCATCCTATTTATCTAAGACCACTTCTCCAGTTTGTCCAGATCGTTTTGAATTATGACCCTATCCTCCAAAGCAGTTGCAACCCCTCCCAGCTTTGTATCATCTACAGACTTAATAAGCGTACTCTCTATGCCAATATGTAAATTGTTGATGAAGATAATGAACAGAACCGGTCCCAAAACAAACCCTTGTGGAACCCCACTCGTTATGCCTTTCCAGCAGGATTGTGAACCGTTAATAACTACTCTCTAAGAATGGTTATCCAGCCAGTTATGCTCCCACCTTATAATAGCCCCATCTAAGATGTTTTTTCCATAGTTTATTGATAAGAATATCATGCCAGACTGTATCAAATGCCTTATTAAAGCCTAGGTTTACCACATCCACCACTTCTCTGTTATCCACAAGACTCGTTATCCTATTAAAGAAAGCTATCAGATTGGTTTGACATGATTTGTTCTTTACAAATCCATGCTGGCTGTTCCCTATCACCTTATTATCTTCCAACTGTTTGCAGATGAATTCTTTAATTACTTGTTTCATGGTGGACCACAAGCTAAATAAGTCAACAGTGTGACACTATTGCAAAAAAAGGAAATATTCTGTGATGTATTAGCAGGAATGCTATAAGCAAGACACAAGAAGTAATACTTTAACTTTCCTACACACTGATTAGACCTGGAATACTGTGTCCAGTTCTGGGTGCCACATTTGAGTTGTGCCCTCAAAAGCTCATGATACCATCTACATTTTTTGTTTGTCTCAAAGGTGCTACAAAACAGTTTGTTCAAGATATTTCAGGAACGATGTGGAAGAAGTCCAGACAAGAGCAACAATAATGATTAAAGGTCCAGAAAACATGCCCTATGAGGGAAGATTGAAAGAAATGGCTTTGTTTAGCCTGGAAAAGAAAAGGAGGAGGGGGGCATAACGTTTTAGGCTCTCAAAAGCAGTTACAAGGAGAAGGGAGAAAAACTATTCTCCTTAACCTTGAGCCCTAGGACCAGAAGCAATCAACTTAAATTGCAGCAATAGTGTGCTGGGTTGGATCACAGAAATCCTGCTGGGGTTCTCCCCCCGGTTGTCTCCTGCTGATTATTCTGCCTTCCTGCCCTCTGGGGCTCCCCACCACTCTGTCCTGCTGCACCAGAAGCTCTGGTCTCCCCTAGTCAAGGCACAGAGTTGAGGTTACCACTAATGTTCCCTCTAAGACTTTCCATCCACAAGCGGAGTGAGTTTTATTATGTACACCAATATTGAGATCATATGCACAAGTGCATATGTGTGCCACCGTGCGCATGCCAGTTAGTAACAAACATCTTTAATACATATAATATATATTTAAGATGTTTATAGAAGAAAAAAATACTAAAACAAGCAATAATTAACAAGGTACATGGCTTTCTTTCTTTCTTTCTTTCTTTCTTTCTTTCTTTCTTTCTTTCTTTCTTTCTTTCTTTCTTTCTTTCTTTCTTTCTTTCTTTCTTTCATATGAAGTCAAATGAAAATTTTTCAGTATTAATTTTCTTTTTAGTAGCCCTTTAGCATCTTACATGTATCTGTTCCTTTGAAGCATAAAACAAAATTGTCCGTTTTCTTGATATAGTAAACAAAATATTTTACGATTAGTATCGATACATGAAATGTAGTAATTGTTACACTTGAAATTAAAAATTATTTAATGGGCTCATTTCTGAGCACTTTTTGTGCACATATTGCTCCCTGTCTTCTAGGAGAAAGTTGGTTGGGTTTTTTTTGTTTTAACTATTTCAGTTTTTACATATCACAAATCTTTCCTTCTTCAAAACTGGTGTAATTCAGTCCTGTGGAAAGACTGAGGAATGAAATCCTTCTGCAAATTTTAGTAATTTATTTTTATTTTTGAACCTAAGCAGTGTCTGAATAACATGGGTGGACAACAAGCTTCGGGACTACAGTGTTGAAGCTTGTTGTCCACCCAAGTGAGCACAGAGTCATTCTTAGATCTGGATAGCTCTCTCATGGGTGTATCCTGCCTTGTACTCTGAACGGGAGCCAAGCAGCTGGAGTTACTTGGGAAGGGAAACGGGAGGGGACAGAGGAGCCTTTTTTTAAGCAGCCCAACAAAACATGAGGCTGCCTCTGGAGAGAGGGAAGGGGGAAGAGGCAGGGACAAAGCTGCCTGGCCAGCTGCTCAAGCTTTTTAAAAAAGCTGCTCACCCCCTTCTTTATTCCCCCCACCAGCTTATCTTTCTCCATTTCCAGCTACAGTGTCAGCAGCATTCTGGAAGAAGTACCTAATTAGTGCAGAGCTGCAGGCTGCTGCTGCCGTGCTCTGCTAACGAGGTGGGCAGGTCTTAAATTCTTCCTGCGCGGCCGCAGGAGTGCACACCTACAGGGAACTATGACTGCCACTCTCCTGCAGCGCAACACAGATGCTGAACCCATTCCGCTCTGGGAGGGCTTAGCTATAAGAGCACAGCCCTCAAAAGTTTTACACAGAGAGAGCTCATAAATTCACCTCCTTTGTCAATGAAAGAGAGATATGCACAGTGATTACTCTTCCCCAGGTAACAATTCTTTATACTGGTCTTGATAATGTTTTTATTAAGTATAAAATGTGGGATTTAAGTGGCTGTAAGTGAAAACAGTCCAATCAAAGTAAGTTACTGTGTTAAAATAAACAAGTGCCAGCTAATACTAATATACTAAGAAACTTGTTACATGCAAATTCTTTCCCTAAACAGTAGATCTTGTTTCAGGTCAGAGTTGGTCTTTACTCTGGCCTGGCTCTACAGCTTTTTTCAGAGTTCTTTGTCAGGTTTCTTCATGTGTAGAGTGTGCAGGGCAGTTTCGAAGCCAGCAGAAGACAAAAACTGATTGTTTTCCATTCCTAAAATAGAGGATCCCCAGGGCAGGAATCCTTTGGTTAGCAGAGGAATTAGCTCAAGTTCTTGCTTCACACGCAAGTGGCAGTGGGATCAATGCCCATATTCTCCAGTGGCAGAGCTGTCCTCACTCCTTTTTGCCTAGGAAGCTTGTGGAATCTCCATCACTGGAGATATTTAAGAGAAGGTTGGATAGACATCTATCAGGGATGACCTGGATGGTGTTTGATCCTGCCATGAGAGCAGGGGACTGGACTTGATGATCTCTTGAGGTCCCTTCCACTTGTAATATTCTATGCCTCTCACCATCCCCATAGAAAAATGCTAGATTCAAGATCAGTTTCAGTCCCAAGTGACATAGTCACATGTCTTTCTGGGACCAACTATAGTTTAGACTTTCAGGAAGAATAAAACTATTTATGGGTCTTTGGTTTAAGTACTGAGCCATTAAGATCTTAAAGTATCCTTAATGGCTACCTTTAGCACATTTACAATTAAAACCAAATGTAAACTTCATATTTCTAACTTCATATCCAAGAAGGAGGGAGGGATAACTCAGTGGTTTTTTGCATTGCCTGCTAAACCCAGGATTGTGAGTTCAATCCTTGAGGATGCCATTTAGGGATCTGGGGCAAATCTGTTAGGGATGGTACTTGGTCCTGCTGTGCAGGCAGGGGACTGGACTAAATGACCTGTCAAGATCCCTTCCAGTTCTGTGAGATAGGTATAGGTAAGAATGATACATTCACAAAAATAGGATGTTCAGGATAGGTCTACTCTACAAAGAAAAGTTGGAAAAAGATATGCAAATTGCAAACCACAATTTGAATATCTTTTTCTGCTTTTCTTTTGAAAGAAGCTTTTCCGAAATTTGGCCCATCTACACGGGGCTAAATTTCAGAAAAACCTCCTCTTTCAACACATCCTTTCTTCCTTGGACAATGAGGATTACAGGGATGGCGAAAACACATCCACTTTTTGAAAATTGTTCTGAAAAAGCGGATGCGTTCCTAGGATGGGGCATAGCTTTTCCGGAAAAGCTCTGCAGTCTAGACATAACCATAGATTCAGCAGACTGTAACTTTAAAATTGACATGTTACATGATGCATTTTGCATAAAGCATCTTTGAGTTATGGGTAGTCGTAAGCTAATTTTCATAAAGCGTGGAGGGTGTGACAGAGTTAGGGTGGGCATTAGGAAAAACTTGCGTTTTTATGCTCTGGAATAAATTGCCTACAGACAATGCAGAATCTCAATCATTGGAGACCTTTAAGAATAAGTTAGACAAACATGTGTCAGGTCCAGTCTCCTGCACATACCACAAGTAGTTTTCATTTTTTTTCTTCTTCCCCTGGAATGACAGAACAATGTAAAGCATGGTGTGTGAGAGAGGAACCCTAACTAACTAAAACGCTGAATGATTTTAGCACTGTCTTGGAATTGCTCTTCCCAAATGCTTTAAAGCCCAGAAAGGGGCTAGTAACCCTTAACCAAGCACTCTTTTTTCATTTGAAGTTATATGGCTTTTTTTTTTTTTTTTTTTTGGTTATAGCATGTTTGTCCTGTTCTTGATTTAGTGGCACTCCAAACAATACCTTTAATCCTAATTTAGTGTTCGGAATCAGTCTCTAGAGACAAGTGATGAAGTCCTCTGCCCAGAGGATGGGCGCTATGTGCACTGTGCTAAGCACAGGAAGAGCGCCACAGACGTGTTAGTGGAAGGCTTTCTGAGAGCACTTTACCATGCCTCAAGAAAGCACAGATACTGAACCATCAGGGGATTCAAAACTGCCCTTTTCTGAAATGCCAGCAGGTGAGGTTTGAGGAAACCAGTTTGGGCCAACCTCTAGACTTTAGACTGGGAAGGGAATCATGTTCATTTTCACATACAAAACTGGGCATGTAGCTGCTCAGAAAGTTCATCTCTATTGACTTAAGATCAGGTGAAAAATATGAGAACAGGCAGTTACATGGAAGCTTGAAATAGGTTCAATGAAGGATTATGTTTAGTGATATGGGCATTTATGTATGGCCCTGTGTACACTGAATCTCTACTTGTAGACCATCAAAATTGAAAAACTAGTGTCTTAGAGAAAGCGCTTCAGATGAACAACTGACCTTAGCCTCCCCCTCAATGACAGGGTAGAAAAGTAAAACAGGAGATTACTAACAATTACCTTGCCAGGTAGTAATGGAGTTTTAGAAACACCCATCAGAACAAAATACTCCATGGCACTTACTATGATAGAAAAATTCAGACTGTGTTTCAGGATGAAGGCAAAAACCTATTTTATAATTCACATCTCTGTCCTCTCATTACTGATGCTAACAGCTATGATAACCTAAATGCACATATAATGCACCAATCTAAATAGAGAAATAATTGGAATCCGTAAGGGTCTTGATGCTGGGACCAGGACATAATAGGTAATGTCTCAGCACAGACAGTGGTGCAAATAGAACAGAAACATGATTATTACTCCAACCCTAAAACATTCTTGTCATTATTTATTTATTTATGTTTAGTTACTCAGAGTACTGGTCAAAAATTGGCTGATACTTTTTTCCAACAGAAAATTTCATTTTCAACAAGATGAACACTTCCATGAAAAGGGTCTGCTTGAAAACCTTTAATTTTCTTTGAAAATTCCAAAAGCAAAAATATTCCATTGAAAACAAAAAATACTTTTTTGTTTTTATAACAAAAAGGTGATTTTTTCTGAAAATGTTGGGTGTGGTGGGGTTTTTTTTTTAGGGTGGTGGTGGGAGGAGAATTGTTGAAAATGTTCCACTAGAGCAGGGAGACTGTTTTCTGACCAATTCTAATTGATAAATTGGCCAAGTCCCACATTTTTTTTTCTCATGTGTAATTAGAAATTGTTGACACTGTCTCATGAAAAGTCAGAGAACTTCAATGTATCTTATAAACTGTCTGCAGGAAGAACAGGACATTCTATGGCACCCATCCAAATGGTTCCAGGCTTTAAAACATTATTTATTCTTACATGTTTTCTATTATTCCCCCCCACCCCCCGCAAAGTTTTGATACTTTTGAATGGTGCATTCTGAACAGAAAGTGACTTTTAATATTGATGTGAATATCTCCTTAATTTTGTCCCCTTCTCTGTGTTTCTGTTCTGTTTCATGGTCTACCTCTCTCTGTTTTTGAAATTGCTTTTCCTCCTATTGTTATAAGATTTCTTTACTACATTTATTCCCCAGAAATTTTTCCAAGTCAATTGCCAATGCTTATTTTGTTGACAACAGTTCAGTTGATGGTTCTATCCAGAACCTTCTCCCATCTGTATCATGATATTCTTTTCCAACCCTAACTTTGGTCTTCTCCTGTCTGGCTTTGGGTTTTTATATTGACTCCGGTCATCACCGTTTTTTTTAGTGCCTCTCAGGTTAATTCTGATAGGAAGGTTCCTAGAGCAGTGGTTTCAACCTTTCCAGACTACTGTACCCCTTGCAGCAATCTATTTTATTCCCCAAGTTTCAACTCATTTAAAAACTACTTGTACAAAATCAGATATAGAAATACAGAAGTTTCTCAGCCCACTATTGACAAATTAGTTACTTTCTCTTCTTACCATGTAATTATAAATTAAAATCAATTGGTGTGTGTGAATGTGTGTGTGTGTGTGTATGTATGTATGTACATATATGTATATAAAAGTATTTAGACCATATGTATATCAGTGTAAACAAGTAATTGTCTTGTCATATGACATGTTAGTTTGTACTGACTTCTCTAGTGATTTTCTGTAGCCTTTCATAAAGTTAGTCAAATATCTAGATAAATTGATGTACCCTCTGTATGAGGAGCTGCTGGCTCAGATGCATTCAGGGAAAGACCAAAGTGATTCTGGTTAGAATCAAGAGATTGTTAGAAGACCCAGCTGGCCTTTCCACTGAGCACATACAGCCCTCACTCTAAGCCAGGAGTGGGCTACTCCAAGATTTTGGCAAGAGGTCAAGGGCCGCACTTCTATGGAGAGGACGTGGGGTCTAGGATGGAGGATATGGTGCAGAAGGGATCTTGGGATAGAGAACTGGGGTACAGGAGGGGGTATGGGGTCTGAGAGGGAGTGTAGGTGAAGGAGGGGGTTATGGTCAGGGATTGGGGGTGCAGGGTCTGGGAGGGGGGTTGGATGCAGGAGAGGATTCTGGCCTGAGGGAGGAGGATAGGAGGGGGTACAGGGTTGGGGAGAGAGTTGTCACATGGAGGTGGGGAGAGGGTTTGGGTGGTGAGCTGGGGCAGGGAGTTGGGGGGAGAGATGGGACAGGCTGGGGTGCCAGAGGCAGGCTCTGGCTAGGAGGTGCTTACCTAGGTGGCTCCCAGGCAGCAGCCCTGCAGGAACCTGAGACAAGTTCCATGCCTGTCCGCTGGGCTGGCTGCTCCACTAGGCTCTGCTCCAGCACGGGACGGAGGGAGTAAAGGGACTTCACTCGCTGCCCCTGCCTCCAGCAAAATTTCTAGAGCTTTTAGTGGTCAGGAAACTGGCATCCAGAGCATCCCCAGCATCAATTAGCAGCCAGTGATATGAGATGCTATGTAGGAAGGGTGCCAGCAAGGTGGCTATGAGCCAGATCCAGTGGCTTGGCGGGCCAGATCCAGCCTGCCAGCCGCCTTTTGCCCACATCTGCTCTAAGTGGTGCAAAACATCATTCAGGCTCAGTGTTGAATCAATCTGGACCTTGATCAGGCAACATCAGGGAGAAACAATGACTTCTTCCACCTCCTTTTGTCCCCCTTCCTCCCAAACAAGGACATGGCCACAGCAAACAATGCTTTCGTCATCCCTAGAATGGATTACTGTGATTCAGGCATCTGCCCCTGAATGTGAGAAAATTGTGAAGGCTCCAGCTGGTGCAAAGTGTCTCATCTACAGTTCAGACTGCTATGAGCGCATCATGCCTGTACTCTGGTCCCTCCCCTCGCTCATTTCTGCAGCTGGTGCCAAGCCTTGATCCTGATTTTTTCAGCAATGGTTTGATCAGCTCCCAGGATCATTAGTGATCATCAATGCTAAGACAATTGTGCTTCTCTGGGTCTATGCAAGCCATAAAGCCCAGAATGAAGCATAGCAGAACAAGAGACAAAGCATTCTGGGTGATTTTGGACAGAGAAGATAACAGACTAAGCTAATATAATTCATCTTTCCCTCATGGCAATATCTTCATTACCCTACTACTACCACCCTCTCCTCTCAAGCAAGAGACACATTGCCCTCCTTCCCCATAAACCAAAGCCAAAAATAACCCCAAGGGCGTCCAACAACCAGGGAAGTTAGAAGAGAAAAAGACACGCTCTAGGATAGTGGTTCTCAACTAGGGTTGCATGTACTGCTGGAGGTATGCAAAAGTCTTCCAGGAGCTGATTTATGTAGGTTTCAAGTGATTTCTTCTGTTCTGCAGGAACAGTGGGTATGTCTACACTTGCAGCCTATTTTGGAATAGGGCTGCAAATGTAGGCATTCAGAATTGCAAATCAAGCCCGGCATTTAAATATCTCTCCATCCTGAGTCTTTCTTGGTCCCTTTTTTTTTCAGAGATTTCTCTGCGTTAAGTGTTGGAATTACCGAAGTCTCAAACCTCACGCATGGAGTTGAGAGTAGACCCTTATAAACACAGCTGACTAAATTCCTTCATCAAACTGGCATTTAGGAGAGAGCATCTCACATTAGCCACATAAATCGCTACTGACAACTGGCATCTTCATAGTGGTCGGGGAAATCACTGAGGCTCCAATGGAGGCAGCAAAGAGTATCCAACATAATCCACCTTTGTGAATATTGTACTGTCTGTTTTTCTTGTCAGCTAATCTCTGAGGAAACATATTCTTCCAAGAGAAGGAAAAATAGCCTTTGTTGCTTGCTTGGGACAGACAGCAGTAGCAAGTTATTCCCTCTCTCCTGATGTTTTAGGGCTTCTTCCTTTTGATTATGGGATTCCAGTGAAAAGGTCACAATCTTGGTTTGCAGCACAGGCCCTGGCAGTGATTCTATTCCCTAAGGCCATGTCTGCACTGAGGGTGTGTCTAAACTACACCCCTCTGCCGACAGAGGGATGTAGATTAGGCACATCGCTATTGCAAATGAAATGGGGGTTTAAATATCCCGCGCTTCATTTGAATAGAAATGGCTGCCGCTTTTTGCTGACACGGCACTTTGCCAGCAAAAAGCGGTAGTCTAGATGGGGATCGGTCGACAAGGAAAGCCTTTTCCGACCGATCTCTTATGCCTCGTGCAACGAGGTTTACAGGATCGGTCGGAAAAGGCTTTCCTTGTCAACCGATCCCCATCTAGACTGCCACTTTTAGCCGGCAAAGTGCCGTGTCGGCAAAAAGCGGCAGCCATTTCTATTCAAATGAAGCATGGGATATTTAAATCCCCGCTTCATTTGCAATAGCGATGTGCCTAATCTACATCCCTCTGTCAGCAAATTTATTAAGGTTGACTTTTTAGCACCTGATTTTGTAAAGTCTCCACTATGCATGTCTCCATTGTATGCAAGAATTTGACATTATTCAAAGTAACGCATCCCCAGTAGGGTGGCTACCATCGACTTTGAGAGCAATGCACTGTGGGTAGCTATCCCACAGTGCCTGAACCCCTTTGCATTCAGAATTATATTCCTAGTGCATGCCCAGTCACCCAGCTTTGTGAGATCCCTTTGGAACTCTTTGCAGTCAGCTTTGGATTAAGCCCTTTTCAAGAACATTTCTGGGAAATTTAACAGCAGTGTTTCAAATGCAGATCCCGGCAGCACATTCCTACACTTTCTTGCCCCTATCTTTTAAGTGAAGTACTTGGCAATGTTTTCATGCTGATCTAACAATCCTTCAGTTGCTGGAATGCCCAGCCAACAAATGCCCTACCCTAAAAGCAAAGCTGGGAGCAGCTCAAACGCTGTTCAATTTAAGAACTGTCTCTGGAGTCAGGACATGGGCTTTAAGCAGACCTCAGGTATGAAATCCAGGGGTTCCAACTTGGGAAGGGGGTGGCTACTGACCACCCCCCACAACCTCCCCTTAATGGTGCCCCTGCCTTGAATTTTCTTTTTTAATAACCTCAGTCACTGAAGTGCAGTGAATTGATTAATAGGCCTTTCACTGCCAGCTCACCTGATGTATGTTATATCAGCAGAGAACTGTGTGCAGATCATGGTCTGTAACTGACTGAATTGCATTAAAGACACATTTAATAGTGAAGGTCAAATTTGCTCTTGATTCAACCAGTATAACCCCAAAGGAATGCCTCTGAAATCTCAGTGCACCTCCCATAATGTCCTTACCACTTGTGATGGGGCATCTATCATGCACTGGCCCTTTAAGGGTTAAAACCCAGCCCTGGGCGAGGGCTGGAGTGATGGAGCTGTGGGGCCAGCCGCTGTGGCAGGAATTATCCAGTTAGGGCCAAGTTTAAATAAAGTCCCATGGAAGGGTGGAAACAGGCTCAGTCTTGCTGTGGAGCAGGAGGGACCTAGATGCCAGGAAACCTACAGGCTTCCTGACATAGAGTAGGGCTGGGGAAAGGCAGGCAGAGCTGAGGAAGCTCTGGCTAGACAAGCTCCCAAGCGTCAGGGAACTAGGCCTACAGGGCAGCAGCCAGGGTAAGCAAAGGCAGCGGGTCCACCCTCCATTGTCAATGGTGAGTGGCTATTTCAGACTGTAGTTTGCCCCTGAGATAAGGGGCTAGATGTTGACTGGCAGTGGGTCACTGAGGCAAGGTGAGCATAGGAGGTTGGAGGTTCCTTGACGGGGAGGACTCCAGAGTGTGGAGGCACTGCAATAGGGCAGTACCCAGAGGGAAGGGCACCACACTCTACACTGTGCATTGTTGCGCTACGTCTACACTGCTCATTGTTGCGCAAGATATGCAAATGAGCCACCATTTTGCAGAAGGGGCTTTTGCACAAGAAGGAGCTGTCTACACTGCTCCTTCTTGCACAAAAAAACCCCTTTTGCACAGGAGCCATTCTGCTGCTTATTTTCAGGAAACACAGCTCCTGCACAAGAGGGGGTTTTGCGCAAGAAGGAGCAGTGCAGACAGCTCCTTCTTGCACAAAAGCCCCTTCTGCAAAAATGGCAGCTCATTAGGTATGCAAATGAGGCGTGGCGACATTCATCCCTGTGCCTCAGTTGCATATCTTCTTGTGCAACAATGCTCAGTATAGATGTAGCCTAGGAGGCATGTGGTTCCTAATACACAGAGGTAGAGGAAAGAGGTAACCGCAGGTGTGACACTGGCCAAAAGGGGGTGTCCAGAGCTGAAGAGCTAATTGCCAGAGTGACTATTAGGAGGCACTGTGGCAATGAGTCCTGTCTTGTTACACCCACTATTCTCCATTCTGATTCTATATGTAATCTTCGGACTTGGAGTCAGACAGGTCTCTTCTTCCCCCCACCCTCTCCTACACCCACTGACTCCATCACACAGAATGTTGGCAGGGACCCCGCTAGGGGAGCAATGGGAAAACACAACCATTCCAGATGGATAATGCATTAATGTTCTATGGGAAAAGGAATCACAGAATCATAGAGAAGTTCCTGGAGATACAGCAAAATAAACAACCATCTTCTGACAGTTTGTGTCTAATTCCAGAGACTTGTCGTTGTTCTTAAGAATGTTCTTTCCCTGTTTTGTCTGGGTTCTGTTCCTTTGTCCCTATTGGACTGGTCCAAATGATTGGTGAGACTGTGAGCAGAGAACAATGCTCATTGTGCAGAGAATCTCACTGAGAAAGCCAAATGAGAACTACTTTATCCTATTAAACCTTCTCAGCAATGTCCACAGCCAAAATTCAGGCCCCAGGGGGCTACATGCAGCTGTATCAAACCTGCCCACTTCCCATTTTTAGACAGGAATCTGCTTTTCAAATTAGAACTTGGATTCTTTCTGCAGACCATTGCTAGGATAAGAATATTGAGGAGCACAATTATTTGGAGTCCAGCCACAAGTTCTGAATTAGCAAAGCTCTGAAAACCTCACAAAATATTTAACATGGGTTTCTGTGACTCAAAGGCTCTCAAGGAAAGGATGTCTTGTTCTTTGCAAATAACTCTCACTTTAGACCTGACAAAATTGCTACACCAAACAAATATCTGGCAGGATATTTATCCATAAAGAGTAACATCTGAGGTCTCTATAAAGGCCTTGTAACTTGTCAGGATTCATAAACCAGGTGAGATGGATGTATGGAATAATTATTTAAGGAATAATGTGCTTGTACTGAAAGTATGCTTGTTGGACTTAGAGTAAAAGTTAGTTACCAGAGGATAATTTCTTGGTGAGAGCTCATTCATTCAAGCAGGAGAAAGTTGTCACCCTGTCCTGGTTAGTTGGTGTTATTATGCCAGGCTCAACTATTTAGCCTTGCTCAAACCCAAGACTATCAGTGGAAAATCATCAGAGATAACAGCAAATAATTGAAACCATCTGGAAGTATAAAAGGGAATGTTGCTATAAGACAGGAGTTTGCCTTGACTCTGGTCTAGGAGCAAAAAACTGGTTCAGTATAATACCGAGGAGGGAAGATCCTCAGGATCCAGTCACAGGAGGAACCCTCTTGTGGAGTGAGAGTGCGTTGATGGATGTTTGGCTCCTGGTTCCTGGGAACAGACATTCCTCTGCAACAGACTGAACTTTCAGGGAAAAACCTACTTCATTAGTGCTGAAAGGTAACTATTCAGCGTCGACCAGAGAGGCCACCAGATTTGCCAAGTCCCTGAGCAAAGGGGGGCAGCTCGGTGCTCCTGGAAGGGGCGGGGCGTCAGGTGCACAAAGCAGGGTTGGGGCAGCCAGCTTTCAGCATTGCCCAGAGTGCATCATTCCCCTGCTTCCTCAGGCAGCCCTTAGAGCATGTTGTGCAGCACTCCAGCAGCAATTTAAAGGGCCCAGGTCTCCGGCCACTGCCACAGTAGCAGTAACAGCAGCTGGGAGTCTTGCACCCTTTTGAATTGCCAGGCCCTGGAGCAACTGACCCTTTTGCTCCTCCTCCTTCCCCCATCAATAGGCCTGGTGTAGACCTAGGTTCCTATTTTATGACTTGTTTTGCATTGTAACCGTTTGTTCCCACCTTTCTCTCTTGTTTTACCTCACCTCTGTTACTTAAATAAAGTGCTCACAAGAGTGCTGATTTAAGGTAAAACTAGTATGTGGGGCATATGGCTTCATGGACAGCAGGTTGGGAAGGCTGAGCCTCCCCAAATTGCCAGGCACGACCCTGCCCAGACTCTGCCTCCCAAAGCCCCACTTCCACAATGCCGCTGGGCTCCCAGGACAGGGGCCATGCTGCCCTCCTTCCCGGGGGTGGTGGGAGTGCAGTGGCATCATGTGCTCTACCTCCTAGTGCTCTGGGACTTGGAGTCTGTGAGCACTAGTCAGCCTGGGCAGTGGCTAGCAGATGCAGCTGGGGGGGCTCTGGATTCTGGGGTGCATGGAAGAGGTGGGCCTTGGGGGAAAGGGGATGGGGGTTAGCTTCCAAGATGTACACAAACCACACATGCTCAGCTCCTTTGGGGGCAGAAGATCTGGGATTTTTGTGTGTAGCCATCCCTAGGGGCTGCGTATCACAGGGGGACTCAGGGACTCGGGTGTAACAACGGGACTCCCAGTGCTAGCCATTCTGTGAACTATCCCAACTTCCATTGCTGTACTCGTGAAAAGGCTTATACATGCTCTTTCGGAAGAGGAGGAAAGAGCAAAGAGCACAGGTGCCCTGGTGTCCACTCCGTCTATAGTAATCACACCTTAAATGCGAGATAGCGTCCGTTCAGTGTGGATGATATCTTTCAAAAAAGCAGATCACTGTTTCGATGCACCTTGGCAGGGTGGACACCTTCTTTCGGGAGATCTTCCAGAAAAGCTTCTTCCGAAAAGTCTGTGGTCTCGACGTAATCCTACGCACTTGGGGAGATCACAGCTCTTGGAAACTCTGTGCTGTTCAGTGCTATACTGCTGGGCTGTTAGGTTTAAGAGATTTCCTTTTGCAGTCCTGTCCCTTACTACCCAAGTCAGGTGTCCAGGTTTTGCCTGCAAAGACTTGGGCAGTGCAATAGGCGGTGAAGTAGTTTCAGCTTTTTCTCCTAAATTGCACACGGAATGTTATTTTTACAAAAAGATAAAAATCAAACTGGAGAGATTTGTGAGCTCAGCTCAATTAGTGCACAGCTCTATGGATCGAAAAGGGAGGCATGGCACGTATGTGTTAGATTACCAGTAAAACAGTTGGGGTCAAATCTCGGCCCCCCTCTAAATCCGTGGGAGGTTTTCATTGACTTCAGTGCAGCCTGGATTCTGCCCCTTGAGTCCTGACCCTCTTGACAGCATGGGCGTGGTAGACTTTATGAAGATTTCTGCCACATGTTTCAATTTTGTGTTTGGACTAAATGGCAGAGTTTTGACAAACTATTCTATCTGTAACGCTTTAATGCCATTTCAACATGTTTTGTTTTCTGGAATTCCTGCATCTATTACTGGAATGGAGCTGCAATTCCCCCCTTTACATTTTGCTTTTTTCTTTTCCTTGAAAAAAACATGATACAGAGCAAAGGTTTCAGAAGTGATTTATCTTGGATCGAGGACCACCCACTTCTAGTCTGATGTTTTATCTTCAAGTTCTGTTTTATCATCTGAGAGCTTTTGGGACCCTTTCTGAAAAGAGCTTGAAGTCTCAACCCAATTTCTAGTAGATAGGTGTCCCCCTCACAAAAAACCACCAATATTGCTGGCATCCTGGTTGGTAGTCTGGCCAGAGAGACCAAAGACTGAAAAAGCATGAAAAATTAGCTGCTTTTGTTTCCTTAGGCTGTGTCCAGACTCAGGGGTTTTTTCGAAAAAAGTAGCCTTTTTTCGAAAAAACTTCACCTGCGTGTAGACTGCAGCCGCGTTCTTTCGAAATTAAATCGAAAGAATGCGGCTTTTCTTTCGACGGTGGTAAACCTAATTCCACGAGGAAGAACGCCTTCTTTCGAAAGTGCTCTTTCGAAAGAAGGCGTTCTTGAAAGCAAACAGGCTTTTTAGAAAGAGAGCATCCAGACTCACTGGGTGCTTTCTTTCAAAAAAGCGGCTTGCTTTTTCGAAATTCCGCGTGCAGTCTAGACGCTCTCTTTCAAAAGAGGCTTGCAGTCTAGACATAGCCTTAGAGGTGGTTCCTCAATATCCATCCCTCTGGTTACTTGTATGGCTACCAATAGTATGGTAACAGCACTCACAAGGCCCTGTAAGGTAGAGAGCTATTATTACTCAGGCTTACAGAAGAAGACTGTCACAGAGCTGGGAATTGGGATGTCCTAAGTTCTAGTCCATTGTCTGAGTCACAGTCCCATACTTCCGGTCACTTGCAAGCTACAAGGCAGTGCTGGGAAGTTTGCATTACCTCTGTCTATTCTTTACTTCTCTGTAGCTACATTCAGGAACTTTTCCAGGAGTGTTTAAATTTATTTATTTATTTTATTTATTTATTTATACTTGAAGCAAGGCCACTGTTTTGGAAAAGGCAACTTTGTCGGCAGTATGCTGTAGCCAACTCTTTCAGGGATGTGAGAACAGGCAACTATTTGTAAATTACACACATGCTGGTCAAGCAAACAGTGCTTCAGATGCCAAGATTTTATCATCATCTACTTTGGAAGATTGGCCAGTTTATGTTCCCGTCCGACAGATGGAATGGAGACTAGAGGAACAGACCTCAGCGTCACCTCCAAATTATAAACACTAGACTTTCAGGTTTCTGAATGTTTCCTTAAATGAAAAGTTTAATATGTCAAGTTTTGTTTAACTTTTTAATCTCTTTTAAATTAAAAAATAAAGTTTCTCTCAGAGTAAACTTCAGTTTGTCCTTGAGGCAAGTTTCTGATGAGGCTCAGAACAAATGTTGCAAGACTAAAAAATTGAGGGTAAGATTCTCAGCTGGTATAACTCAGTATTTCTCTATTGATTGCTATTTTGACACTGACTAAGGACTGGGCCTTAAATATCTGGCTTCATTCAAGGAAAGTGGTGGGAAGAAAATGTTGTTTAGAAAGGGGAAAAAAGCATTGTTCTGTTGACCCTTCACCAAAAGTTTCAATATTTCTTTAGAAATGAATTGGAAAGAATGCTTTGCATATCTGAGTTTTGTGCCATTTTTGAGTTTGCTTCAATTTTTAGAAGTACAATGGGTATGAGAGAAAGCTTTCCTGTTTCATGAGCCATTATTTTCTAGGCTTGCAAAACTAGTTCAAGTATTCATAGTGTTTTTCCTGTGATTTAAATGCATGTTTCCTTCTAGGGTAATTCAATTTATAAATTAAACAAATAAAGCCACATATTTTTCTAGATAACTGGAAGTCTTTTCTGTACTTTGCAGATAGCAGAGCTTCCTAAGAGTTTGTTTAGCACAAGTGAGTTTCCTTTATGTGGCATCTCTTAGGGTGTGTCTAGACTACAGGGTTTTATCGACAAAAGTGGACTACCTGTGTCTACCTGCATATACCTGCGTCTACACTGCTGCCAAGTTCTGTTGACATAACGTCGACAGAACTCAGCAGTTTTGTCGACAGCTGTAAACCTCATTCTACAAGGAATAACGCCTTCTGTCGACAGAGTTCTGTCAACAGAAGGCATTCTTGCATCTACCCTGTCCTTTGCGTCTGCACTGTCATGTCAACAAAGCGGCTTGCTTTGTCGACAGAACTGGATGTAGTCTAGACGCTCTTTGTCGACAGAAGCTTTGTCGACAGTATCTGTCGACAAAACTTCTGTCAACAAAAGCCTGTAGTCTAGATGTACCCTTAGAGCGTTATTACCTATTCTCTGCAAAGCTTTAAGACGCTAGTAATTTGCTCCTTTTTTTAGTTGGGGGCGGGGAGGACATCTGTGAAAATTCAGTTTCTAGTAAAAATTCAGAATCTTTAAGACTTTCTAAACTTTAAGTTTTATCTTCCATTGTTTCTATGTTGAAGCCAATGTTATATTTTTATATTGGGGAAACACCCACTGGTGCCAACTTGAGTAGAGTTCCATTTTGCAGGGCATCATGCAAATGGGAAACCCAGTTCCCGATCTGAAGAGCTTATGATCTAATTTCAGATAAGACACACATGAGCATGACTGGGGGGGGGGCAGGGAAACATTAAGGAGCTCAGTTGTCTTCATAAGTTGTTAGCTGTTTGCCTGACTTGATTTGACTCAACTTATTGTAGTCTCGCAAAGCCATTCCTCATCCCAGGTAAAGAATGTCCAAATCTTGAACTCTCTGACCTCCAGGCTCTCATCAGCTAGACCCACAATTCCATCCCTGATCCCCTGCTTTGTATGTAAATCACAAGCTTCTCTCTCTTCCACCATCTCTCCTCCCAAAAATGGAAAATTTCAATCCTGTTTCTATATGATAGACCTCTAGCAGGACATGTTCACGGGATTTGATGTGTCCCATAGCTTTGCCAGACATTCAGTAAGAGAGAAAAATGTAAAATCGATGTTGTCACTCAAAATGTGTCTTGTTTCACCCACCATTTCATGGGGCTTTCTCTGCTGTGTTTGAGTGTATTGTGAACCTATGCTGTTTAAGCAGATCAGAAATTAAGCACAAGTTTGCCCATTGCTACTTAGATGAATATACTGGTGTTTGAGGATTAGCTCCTCAGCTGGAATATGTTAGCATCAATACATTGACTCTAATGGATAGGCCATAATTCACAGCCATAAAAAACATGTCATTAGTCGTGAAATCTGGTCTCTCACAGTGAAATCTGTTTTCTCACTGTGAAATCTGGTCTTGTGGGCTTTTACCCTATACTATGCAAATTTTACCAGGGGAGACCAGTGTTTCTCAAATTGGGGGTTCCAACCCAAAAGGGAGTTGTAAGGGTACCACAAGCATATTTATGGGGATTCTTATATCTGTACTTCCCGCAGAGGTGGATGCTCAGAGAGTAGTGGCTGCTGACCAAGGATCCAGCAGAGCAGAAGTAATGGCAGCAGTACTGCAACTCCTTCCTAAAATAGCCTTGTGACCTTCCTCCCAAATCTTTTTGGATGAAGATCCCTAAAATTACAGCATCACGAAACTTAAGATTTATATAGCAGAAATCATGGCATTTACAACCTATAAAATCCTATGACCATGAAATTGACCAAAATACATAGTGAATTTGGTAGGGCCCTATTAATGGAGCTGTACTGGTCTATGGTTGAGTATTTGTCTTTCTCTCTGAGCTATACAGTGAAAAGAATGTACGCACCTGGGGCAGTTTGCATGGCAGATGTATGGATTGCACCCTGAATTATTTTTGCAGACTTTGAGTTGCAAAATGTATCCTCCATTTGAAAATAGTGGCATTTGACCAACTTATATTGTATAAGAGAATAGAACATTTAGCAAATCACAACATTAATACAACCAGAATGTTTTGTGCTTTGCGAGAGTTAGGACATTTGTGTTGCTGTTTTCTCAGGTTTTCTACTGACATTCCTTTGGCAGCAGGGTTCCAAATGAATAAACTGGTTAAGATCTGCTTCAGAAAGTGATGAATTAAGTGAGAGTCAAGCTAAAAATTACTAATTTTTCTAGGAAGTGACCTATGTGATCCAATTGTTGATCCCATGTATCCCAATAATCATTTCGGTGTTCTCTGTAGGCTGATAATGTTTTAAAGCTTCAATTGACTGGAATGACTAGTTCTTTTGTATCTAATTAAGACATCACCTATGACAAGAAGGGATTCTAATCACAAACCTGGAATGGTTCTGTAGTAATTAGAGATGGGATGAGGAGGTCTGGGCTGAATTTGTGCTGTTGGAGACTTCTGAGCTCCTCTAGCAAGATTTCAGCTCCAAATGTGGGGACAGGGAGAGCTCTGGATATTTTTGGAGATTTCAGTTATCTACATTGGTGGACTCTTTGCCAGTTTCAATATTCTCAATAAAAGTCCACCATCTTGGAGAGAAAATGTATGATATTTTGGCCATATATGAACTGAACACTGATATTCATCCATAGCTGCTTTTGGTATGGCCAAAAATCAGAAGCATTAGGAAGGCTCTAATCCAAAATTGTGACTCCAGAGAATTATATTCTTTTCTTGGAAATTATTATGTGCTAAACCTTGGGAATAATCTGACTGGCATCAGCAGAAGTATTCTCACAATGTAGGCAGAATTCCACTGGCTGTACATCCACTACATTTGAAGTAGCATGCTACTTTAATCAGCAGCCAGAAGGGTAATTGCTTCTTACTAAGCATGGTATTTATACTACTGTAACCCATACTGATCTTCGCTGTCATCCAGCTCACTTCCTACTAAACTATTGATTCTCCCAGTGGACAGCTTGACACTCATTTGTATTGCTTACATATGCTGTAGGACCCTGAGGCTACATCTACACTACAATAGAAAGTTGACTTAAGCTATGCAATTCCAGCTACATTATTCAGATCAGTGGAACTTTAAGTTGAGTTACCACGGGCTCTACATCAGAGGGGGCTAAGAGGGGAACTTCTCCAGTTGACATCCCTTACTCTTCTCATCTAGGATAGAATAACAAGGACAATGGGAGAGTGATCTGCAGTCAGTTTGGCAGGTCTTAACTAGACCTGCTAAATCAGCCACCAGTGGATCGATCTCAGAGGTCAATCTAGGCTGGCCTGAGTTAGAGACTTAATTCACCTGAACAAGGCAGGTGAAATATTGCATCTAATCAGAGTTCAGGTTATTCTTGGTGAACCATTACCTACTGTAGTGGGAGTCTAATATGGCCCATGATGACTGCATTCAGTTTACTTAAACTTCAGAACAGTCAGGTATTTTTAACATGAATTTGCTTGTTAAAGTGATTGTGTATTTATAATTTATTATGCAGTCTTTCTCTGTTTTCTTACATCTGAGTGGTGTTGTTCATTCCTAATCTGAGTGTTGTAGAGTACACATGGTGGTAGAGTGATTCCCAAAGGAATAATAAGCACTAAACTCAGAGATCGCATTAAGAAAATATTAGACTTAACTAGATCCAATAGCTACACCGTGTGAACATACATCACCTAAATAATAAATAACCTATTTTATGTAATATCTCTTCAGTGATAGCTCTTCAAGGAACCTCACAATTCAACCATGCAGATAAAACTGACTGAACTTCAGCCAAGATGAAATCATAATCAAGTAAACATTCTGACAAGGCTGTTTATTGGCTTATTATTCCCTAAAAAGGTCTCAGTAGACTTCCAATAATCCGGAACCTGTGGAACCTAGGTGGTGCCGGATTATCAGATATGCCAGACTATCAGGAGGTACTATAAACTGGTTATATATATATATTGTATACATTATATACTGAAAATAAAGTGTTCTTAACCCTTTTTATTGTACATACTTATACTGCATACTGTAATGTTTTAGTTTTTTTAAGCCTTTTTTACCCTTTTTGCTCAGTTCAGCTGCTGCCGCTGTTGCCTTGTGACTCATTTTTTGCCGAAGCTCACTCACTAGGCTCTTGCCATTTTGATGCCGGACTATCAGGAGTGCCGGACTATTGGAGTTTTACTGTATTTGTATCCACTTTACTTTCTGCTTCCAGATATAATGGGAAAACTCCTGATGCATGACAGTTGTCATGGAGCTTCATTCACTTGCAGTTGGCATCAAAGTGAAAAAGGAACCTCCAGGAGTAAAATAATAAGTTGGAGCACCTTGGGTTGTCACGTCGAATTTCTCTTCGACCTGGCACAGAATTGCTATGTAAAGGTCATGCACAGTTGGGGCCTGATTCCGAAAAGAAATTGCTTGCCCATAACTCCTTTGACTAACAGTGAGGGAAATGGGTATTCAGCACCTCTCAAGATCAGGACTTTGTCTCCTTTTTCTTTTCTTTTCTTTTCTTTTCTTTTCTTTTCTTTTCTTTTCTTTTCTTTTCTTTTCTTTTCTTTTCTCTGTGCTTTCAGGGACCTGGTAAAATGACAGCAGTGATTGTAAGAGAGGGCAAGAATGAAATGAGAGAGATGAGGATGGGGAAAGGAAGGTAAAAGTAGGGAGAATGAGTGTGAATAGCAACTCTGGCAATGAATAGGCAGGTTAATGGTTTGTTGTTGAGCATTGGGTTTCTGCATATCAAGTCATTAAATCTTGAGACATTCTACAAAATCAGAGTGATTCTAAAGGCAAGAGAGAACTCATGATGATTGGCTGGCTCATGAGGAAATCACAATTTACCTTTTATTCTGGCTTTGAAATCTACCACTTGTTGCAGTCAGGGAAGCTTGCTCCATTTCATCACTCAGGCCTTGTCTGCATTACCACAGGCTGTCAGCCTACATTTCTCAACTTCAGCTATGTGAATAACATAGCTAAAGTCAATGTACTTAGACCTGCTTACTGCGGTATCTTTGCAGCAGTAATTCAACAACTGACGCTAATCTGTCGACTCCGCTTACTTTTCTCATTTTGCTTTAGTACCGGAGTTGATGGGAGAGCACTCGGCAGGCAATTTATTGTGTCTATCCTAGATGCTATAAATCAATCCCTGATGGATCAGTTGCTGCCTGTTGATCCAGCCCATAGTGAAGACATGCCCTCAGAGCCTAAGAAACTCTGCCAAGGTGCTGATAATTGCTCTGGTTAAATGAACAATATCCTGAGCATAGTTTGAAAGGTTGCTATAGAATACAAGCTGCTGTTGATTTTCAAAGAGTGAATGAAGCACAGAGATGTCGTCGGTAGCTTCTCTCAGTTTATAACAGATTAGCCATGTTGTCACAGTGATATTTGATCAACTGAGTCATAAGATTCTAATACTAGAACTAGAGTTAAGGAAGATACATGTTACTATTTATGTTACATTTTTATAGCTGAGTTTTCAGACCCTTAGGCAAGCAAGCAGCAGGATCCCTTAAATTGGTTTAGTTGGTTGAACAGACATGCATGTGTCCCACTGATTTGATTGTGTCTGTGCTCCTCTGCAGTACTTTGTATTTGTTTTAGTGACATTTTCTATAGGTTACGTTCCCTAGTTGTAAAACTGCTACAATAGCATCAGAAACAAGGTTAACATGGTTCAAAGTGTGTATCTTTACACAGTAATTTTGTGCTGTTTAACTATTTGCCATCAGGAGGGACTAGATAATGCTGTGGTTCTTCATTCTCATGGCAGGAGTTGAAGCCTGACTGTGGCAATGAATGATAAGAGTCAATCACAGCACAAAGGCCCCCACTGTACATAAGTGAAGATCCGTATATATTCCCAGAATAACTCTACCCTTGAGCTATAGTTGTGGATTCTGATGGCGTTCCAATGTTCCAAGAGCACTGATTACAATTCCCTATAATGCATCTGGTGTATCAACAATTAATAGTAGAAACTTTTACTATTGTTTCTATATTATACCCTTTCCCAGCATAAATGTCCAAACCAAAATTTAAGGATCTGGTTCACAGCCCATTGAAATCAATGGGGGTATGTCTACACTACAACGTTAATTTGAACTAACTTAGTTCAAATTAGTTAATTCAAACTAAGCTAATTCGAACTAACGGATCCAGACTAAAAAACTAGTTCGAATTAGCGTTTTGCTAATTTGAACTAGCATGTCCACATTAAGTGGACCCTGAACCGGGGTTAAGGATGGCCGGAAGCAGTGCCGGCAGGGCATCAGAGGAGGACTTAGAGCGTGGAGATGCTGTCTCAGGCTAGCCAAGGGCTGTGCTTAAAGGGTCCCGACTCCCACCCCAGACAGACAGTTCTCAGGGGTGCCCCGCTTGCAAAGCAGTCCTGGCTTGGAGTGCCCTGAGTGCCCACACTGGGCACATCACAGCACTTGGCCATCAGACCAGCTGCACTTGCCGCAGGCTGCCATCTGGGGAGAGGGGGCAATTGGGGGGCTGCAGGAGAGCTTCTACCCCCAGAAGCCCGCAGAGCCAGCCCAGTCCTCCCCATCGGGGGCTCGTGCCCCATTCCTCCCTCACCTCCTTCCACTTACCCTTCCCTAGCCCCTCTTCTTGATGTACAAAAAAAAGATAACGTGTCTTCCAAAATGGAATCTGTCTTTCTTGAACAAAACTGGGGGAGACTGGGAAAAGGAGGTGGGAGAGGGGAGGGCAACTAAAATAATCAGGGGTTGGGAACAGGTCCCATATGAAGAGAGGCTAAAGAGACTGGGACTTTTCAGCTTAGAAAAGAGGAGATGGAGGGGGGACAGGATAGAGGTCTCTAAAAGCATGAGTGGGGTGGAGAGGGTGCATACAGAAAAGTTCTTCATTAGTTCCCATAAAGAAGGACTAGAGGACACCAAAGGAAAGGAATGGGTAGCAGGCTTCAAACTAGTAACAGAAAGTTCTTCTTCACAAAGCAAAGAGTCAACCTGTGAAACTCCTTGCTGCAGGAGGCTGTGAAGACTAGAACTGGAACAGAGTTTAAAGGGAAGTGAGATCAAGTCATGGAGGTTGGGTCCATGGAGTGGTATTAGCCAGGGGGTAGGAGTGGTGTCCCTGCCCAAGATTTGTGGAAGGCTGGAGAGGGATGGCACGAGACAAATGGCTTGGTCACTGTCTTCGGTCCATCCCCTCCAGGGTCCCTAGGGTTGGCCGCTGTCGGCAGACAGGCTACTGGGCTAGATGGACCTTTGGTCTGACCCAGGACGGCCATTGTAAGCTCAGGGTCGGGGGTCTCAGTGGACCCCCTTGATTCTCTTGCACACCTGCTCTTGGGTGGCCAGGCTGTCTGCACTAGCCCAGGCAGGTGCCCGCCTCTTGCGGTCCCGGGCATGCTCCCGGGAGCCGCCAGCCTGGTCCCGGGAAGAGGTGGAGGGCTGGGGGGCATCGGGTGGGTGGCTCGATCCGTGCCAGGTGCAGGGTCTGCTGGCTGGGTGCTGGCAGGCTAGCACCTGGCACGGGCACCGTAGCCAGCCCGTGCCCCTTTAAGGGGTCCGGGGCTGGGAGGGGGGCAGTAGAGTTTCCCTGGTGTTGGCCAGAGTGGCCACCAGGGAAAGCTGGGGAGGGCTAGCCTCCCACTAGTTCAAATTAAAGGGCTACACACCCCTTAATTCGAACTAGCTAGTTCGAACTAGGCTTAATCCTCGTGGAATGAGGATTACCTAGTTCGAACTAAGCGCTCCGTTAGTTCGAATTAAATTCGAACTAACGAAGCGCTAGTGTAGCGCCTATGAAAGTTAGTTCGAACTAACGTCCGTTAGTTTGAACTAACTTTGTAGTGTAGACATACCCTGGGAGACTTAGTGGAAAGACTCCATTGACTTCAACTGACTTTGAGGGCCAAGATGTATTACCTGCTACCAAACTTATACCCTTAATGTTTGTTTAGTGTTTTGTAAATAATCTAAACCTAGATTTAACTAGACCCATCCAGCCTCAGCGGCTTTTGCATGTTTAAATGGTTCACTTGACTTTGTAGCTTTAAATGTCATGTTAAAGTATTTCAAAACACTGAATTATGCTTAACAAGTTTTTGTGTTTTAGAGGGATTGGGTAGAAATGTCACAGAAGAACTTGTAACCTGAAATCTTATGTTCTATGGCTCTATGCCATTTCCCCCCTTTTCTCCCTCCCGCAAAAAGCTTTAATTGAGCAACTGAAGTTAGAAGGAACATCTCCAGGTGTCGGGTAAAGGTGCCTGATATAATTCAGGGTGGGTCAGGAAACATCTGGAAAAGAGCATAAAGGATTTTATGGCCTCAGGGATAGCTTGTGGGATAAGTACTGTCCAGACTGAAAAGCATCCTACTGGAAGCAGGATGGGGAGAGCAGAACTTTCAGGACTTTCTTGCTGAAGAGGGTTCCCCTTACATAGGTGGATAAGCAATTTTTGCTCTGAGGTCAAACAGAGTTCACTTAAATCCACCTAACTTTCCTCTTGTGAACTGCTGATTCCCACACTGGCCATGTACACAGCCACCATACTGTGTCCCAATGCTAGCCCCCTGGCCTTTCAAAATGGACAAAACCTGGAGAATCCAAGACCATAGGCCAACCTGGTACTTACGGAAATAAGAGTAGAACAGCCAATTCCTCAGCGAATGAGACAAACGTTCACATTGTTAGACTTGGGAATTATTCATTCCAGACTAGGATGGTGCTGAATATTTCACTGGTATGAAGAATTGTTCATGATGATTTCCAATTTTTGTGTTTGTTTTCTCCCATTTTATGAAACCAGTCCAACAATTTTGTTGAAAAGCATGTTTTCAGAAAACAATATAATCCAGAACTGCTAGATGGATGACTTTGTTTTTTAAAATTAAGACAGGATTTACAGCCATTGTCTAATCTCAGCTCTGTAGCTCTTAATCCTTTTTATATAGGGATCAGGTCCTTAGCTGGTATAAATCATATTCTATCTGTTGACTTATGTGGAACTATGCTAATTTACACCATTTGAGGACCCAACTAAAAGTTGCTCAGATTTGAAGGTCTGAGGCTAAACAGAAGATGCCCAGAATTTTTCTCTCTCTCTCTCATTCTCTCTCTGTTTTTCTCTCTGTGTCTGTCTGTCTCTCTCTGCATTTGCATGCATTCCAGATGTATTTTGGGTTGCTCCTGTTTAAGATTGCATGTTCCAGAAGAGATAAGGCAAAAAAATTGTTTGTGTGTCATTTTCCTATCTAAAGACTCTGCTATTTAATCAGTGCACTGAATTCATCTAGTCCATAATATATTCAATTCATTAACTATTCAAGGCCAGATGATGAATCTCTTTATTGCTTTTGGTGAGAAGTTATTCACGCAAAATCCTATTGATTTAATTACTTGCATGACAATTGTTCACCAGGCTGAATAAAGGCTCTACCATCCAGCCAGCCACCAAAAGTGTTTAACATCCAAGATTACACCTGTTTTTTGATAGTGCTGTACCCTTCCAAGCCCCCAAAGAGACAGAATTGAAGAAGAGATTTTTTCAGATAAGAACTGGCCAGAAAATGGTCTAGTTTGCAATGGAAATGTTGCCTTTTTGTCCAAAAAATTAGAAGTTGAAAACACTCTTCAAAATACAAAAATTTAGAGTCCAAACCTTCCAGTTTAGAACAAACCAATTTGATTTGAAAATTGTGTCATGGTGACTCATTGGAGTTGTAGTTTTAATTCCTCATGCCCCCATTCTCTTCCCTTTGGGTATGTCTACACTACCCCGCTAGTTCGAACTAGCGGGGTAATGTAGGCATACCGCACTTGCAAATGAAGCCCGGGATTTGAATTTCCCGGGCTTCATTTGCAAGTGCGGTATGCCTACATTACCCTCCTAGTTCGAACTAGGAGGGTAGTGTAGACATACCCTATGTCAGTTACATCTCTCATGATGTACAAAGGTTTCTCTGTCTTGCTGAGCCATTGTGGTTTATCATGAGACCCCCTGACCATGGTGCGTATGGGAGATGTAGTCTGGCTAGGGAACCTGACCTGTAGAGGAAAATAGGGGCACAAGGGACCTGAACTAAAACTCCCATGAGGCACTATTTCCACATCAAAAACTTTTCTGGTTTTGGCCAAAATTTTAGTTTCCAGGTGTTCTGTTCTTCAACAAAGTCTACATTTTTCTTGAAAAACCACCACTTTCCATGAAAAATATCATTTTGTCAAAAGCCCAATTTTCTATCAAAGAACTATTCTGTGGAAATGTTTTCACCAGTCCTACTTTGGACAAATTTCAGTAAAAGATATGAGGATGGATGGATATCCTGCAAATGTCAGCAGTCTCAAAGAGAACTGCACCAGAGCGCTAAGGGTCAGGAGGAAGATTGTGCTGGCCAAAAAACCACCACTTTTCACAGCATCTCCCCCCCCCCCCCCACACACACAGATACACAGACACTGACTTGGAATCGCCCCAAAATTGTATTGTGGGGCCTGTATAATGCTCAGGCTAGCCTTGTTAGCGCAAAAGATTTAAAAAAATGCTATGGAAATGTTTGCAACATATTTAGCTTTGCAGAATGATTTAGGAGTCAAAAAAGTGTTGCTTAATTTCCAAATAATGCAGACCCACTAATATGTAGTGCCAGCTGTATGAGTAACAACGCACAAAACTGGCACGCACTTCTGCCCCATGAATTAGCTTGTGTACTTGAATTTCTCTTTTTAAAAGGAGTGGGTCATGCTGCTCTCCAGTTTAGGATGGATTGGGGGGCATGGGTGAAGGACAAAAAGAAGTTGCCAGTGTATAAATAGGAGACTGAGAACTAGATCATGATCTGACTGACTTATACTGGGGAAATACCACTGATTTCAGTAGTTACTTCCTGATTTACATAGGGTAAGTGAGATTATGACTGGATCCTAAATCCTGAATAAAGGTCCTTCGGAGACACAAACCTTCTCCTGTTCACTCGCTAGTTATTTTACATTCTAAAGGCCATTGCAAACTAATAGCAGGACCTATTGCACATGATTATTAAGACTTTGCTTTATTCAGTCCATAAGCACGGCCGCCAGGCTCCATCCTGTTCACAAAGTCATCTCAGACTTAAAATTTTAAAAGGCTTTTTGTGAATGTTTGAGCATCTGGCACAGCTGAACTGATTTTATTATTATCATTATTAAATGTCATTGCCTTGACATCCAGCCCAAAATGTAGGAGGGCTCATAAATGTGCCAGAACAGCTGGGAGCTATTATGGGACAGACTGTCTTCCCTACCTCGCAAACCTCACAAACAGTCCCACAGCCGTGGTCTCCCCCTGCCTCTTTTGGGAAGTTGCTTCTTAAACAATGGGTTAGCCATAGCCGAGAGTGCACTTGCTCATCTGCACACAACAGCAGGAAGAAGGAATTACTGATTCTGCCATGCCCCAGTTCCCATTGAAGTAGGCCCAGTGTGAAGAGGGGCCTGGAGGAGAACATGATGTAGATGACAAAGACCCGGTATCTCACCCATGGCTGAGCATTTGTCTCTGACTCCCCTGCCTTGTGTCAAATGAACTGCCTGAGGCAGGGACTGCACACAACATGCAGTTCTCATGGCAAGGCCACAGAGCCCAGCTGTCTTATGAGCAAATGCATCTCAACTGTAGACCTTTAAGGCTGGGATTTCCAAAAGATTCATAGGAAGATGTACACCCAAAACCTACTGGAATTCGATAGAAGTTGGGCACCTAGCCTCTTTTGAAAATCCATTTCACTCACTCCTCTTGCTTTTTCTTGTTTCCTTGTTCCTGAATCACTCTCCCTTATCCAACCCCGCCCACTCTATCTCTTCAGTTCCAAGTTTGCCAGCCCTGAAGCACTTCCCCACAGATCAGGTCCTTCCCAGCCCCAGATCTGTGGCCTCTCACAATGCTTTACAGTGTCATTTCAATGGCGCTGCTGTGAACAGTGCATTAAATTAATTAATCTTGGGCTTGGCAGAAGACAGTTTTTGATCATTTTGGTAGATAACGTCAATGTCTCTTAAGTCTTTTTATCCATTTAAATGTTTGCAGCTGTGGGATATGGGGGAATGACACAACCATCAGCAGGCCAGGTCCTTCATCTTCTATGAAGAATTCAATTAGAGAGATGTACAAACCATTTGATGACTCAAACTAATAAATCTCTGACCTTCTGTCAGTAATAGCTTGGGTTTTGAAAAGTCTCTCCAACCCTTTCCCACCAGCTTGTGAAATCCCAGGCTACAGTTTCTATCTCAAGCAGAAGAAAGCCTATATTTTAGGTAGTGTACCTGTATAATGCTGCCTAAAATTATGGTTTGTGCTGTATCATGTACACACTAATGAATCTACCATCTTAACCTGCTCAGTATTCTGTTGTCTTGCTCACTAGCCAATTCATTTACTATCTTCACTGTTTCACATCTCGCCAGCTTTCAGAAAGGGCTGTGTCAACTAAAATAGGACAACAGACTCAGCGAGCCTCTTTCTTTCTCTCAGTATCAGTGTGTGACTGATATTGAATTACAGATACATCATGCAGAGTTACAAGAATAGGAAATGGCACAAATAGAGTCCAATTACCCGAATGAAAGTTTCGTATGAAAATAAGGCTTTGTCATAATTTTTAGTGGTATCTCAAAAAGCAGCTATAACCTTTTGCCTCCTTTTCAGAATCCATGCAGATTCTGTATAGTTGGCAATTATAATTCTATGCAGATATGTGTAATTGAAGAACTGTTGAAAGAACTGAGTTTTTTAAGGCCGAATTCTCTCTACAGATAAGCAAAATCCCCAGAAATTTTCTTCCTGTATTCAGAGCGATGAAGTTTACAAAATGACTGAGCAGAACAGTAAGGGACAAATAGAGGGTTTCCTGCAAATATTTGGGCCCAGATTCAATCTGCACCAACTTTATTTATATGTATTTGCACTGATTTCAGTGGATTTATACCTAAATTACAGGCATAGGATCAGAAAAAGCCCAGGAGCCCTAAGAAACAGCATTATCAGAATTCTGATGATTGTGATATTTACAGTATAGATATCTGACTCTCTTAAAGGAGATCTGGATTAGACAGAACAATGGTTTCCTATACTATCAGATCCTTCTGTTATACAGGCAGTCCCCGACTTACGCGGATCCGACTTATGTCGGATCCGCACTTACGAACGGGGCTTTCTCGCCCCGGAGCTCGCAGGCAGCGATCCGCCACCTCGACCTCCGGGGCGAGAAAAGCTGCTCCCGGTGCCCCTGGTCTGCTGGAGACCGTCTCCAGCAGACCAGGGGCACCGGGAGCGAAGCCACAGCTGCGGCGGGTTCCCGCGCTTCTGAGGCTTTGCTCTGGCAGACCAGGGGCACCGGGAGCGAAGCCGCAGAGCAAAGCCTCAGAGGCGCGGCACCCTGCTGCCGCTGCGGCTTTGCTCCCCGTGTCCCTGGTCTGCTGGGTGGGGGGGGGCGCAGCTAGTGTGCCCCCCCCCCAGCAGACCAGGCTTTTGTTGTGGACCCTGGGGCAGAGCAGCTGGGGCGCTGCTGGTTGGTCCTGCAGCGCCGCTCTGGGCACTACTGGACCAACCTGGCAGCACCCCAGCTGCTCTGCCCCAGGCGTCCTGATTCAGCCACTGCTGGTCAGTTTCAGCAGCGGCTGAATCAGGACGCCTGGGGCAGAGCAGCTGGGGTGCTGCTGGGTTGGTCCAGTAGCGCCGAGGAGCGGTGCTATTGGAGCAACCCAGCAGCACCCCAGCTGCTCTGCCCCAGGTGTCCCCAAGTCAGCCACTGCTGAAACTGACCAGCGCTGACTACAGGAAGCCCGAGGCAGAGTTGCTCTGCCCCAGGCTTCCTGGAATCAGCCGCTGATCAGTTTCAGCAGCAGCTGACTTGGGGACGCTTGGGGTTCTTAAGTTGAATCTGTATGTAAGTCAGAACTGGCAGTCAGTTTCAGCAGCGGCTGAATCTGGACGCCAGTTCCGACTTACATACAGATTCAACTTAAGAACAAACCTACAGTCCCTATCTTGTACGTAAGCCGGGGACTGCCGGTACTGTGAAAAGAATGAAAAAGAAAGGAACTAGTATCTGTTTGGAATGAAATATATTTTGTAAACAGAGGAGATGATTGCGTCATCTAAACTTAGGTACCATTGGAGTGGGTGCACTTCCAATATCTGTAATTAATAAGAAGGAAAATATACATCGCCTAATTTACTTTTGCTAATTGTTTAGCTTCAAAATTTCCAAACATGCTAAATATTTTAACAGGTAAAAATTTATCAAGCAGGATCTTAAAAATATTAAACTACAATAAAAACAAGGAAACCGTGCCAATCAGCACTTCTGCCCAGTGTTCATGTTGGGTCCTCATGGTCAGTCCCTCCTAATCATATCCACATGTTTGGCATTTTGACACAAACTGCTCTGGGACTCTACACAAGGCCGATATCAGGCTTTTGACAAAGGCTATCTAGCAATCCTCTGAAGAATTTAATATGGCTATTTTTGGCAAGGAGAACAAATTGGATACATTTCCTGTTTGGACATGTCAAATACGGGTGTGCTTAATTTCTTTCAAAAACACATTTTCTTTGGCTTCCTAAAGAGACGACAAAAATACTTTGACGTTTTTGTTCCCAAAATCAAATCCACCCCATATTAATTATGACTCGAAGACAATATTACAACAGGAAAAACAAACTAGAAAATATTACTGCCAGCGTTACTTAGTAATCCAGCAAAAGAAACAGTCTAGAGTTTTGTTCTAGCTGGGTTTGGAATGTTTACCACTATTGCAAAGAAAAGGACAGATCTTCAGGTGGTCTAAATCCTAGCAAGAAGCTGAGTTCCTTCCCTCAGTTCCTGTGCTACAGTTCCTGCATATTCCAGATAAACATAAAGGACCTGTCAATTGTGCAGATTAGTAATCTGTGCATAGCTGACACCAGACATAGCAGATTATCCGTGTCTTTTCCCTTGTAACTTCTAATATTCAAAGTTTCTTGTAAATTTTTTAATACATGAAGTCTACTTGTTAGAGAATTGCTGACAGAAGAAAACAGCACTGAGTAATGATCAGTTGCCTGTGCCTCCCAATTTTCAACAATTCTCCCAAGTAATGCTATTAAATGAGTAAAATAGTATCGGGGTAAAAAAAAATCTTTTCTAAAAACAATCCCTCTCCATCACTACCCTCTCTATCTCCCACACTGGCCTCTGCCACCATCTCTGTCCCTGTGATGCCACTCTTCCAACCTCTACTGCCCCCCCTCCTTGACCCACTTCTATTGCTGTTTCTAGAATGCAGTTCAGGTGGCACTGAAGTGTGACTATCAGGTTGCAACGCACACCAAACTCTCAAGGTGCTGCTAGTTGTGTTACCACTGGGAACATGGGGCAGGAGCGGCATAGACACCCGTTACTGAGCACTGTCAGTGGATGCTGTGTGACTTCCTGAGGAACACTAGACAAGTGCTCAGTAATAACAGAGCCAGCGCACTCACAAAGTTGTGTTCTTTCAGCCCCCTGTACTTGCTGAAATCTTGCAGCTTCACTCTTAGGTCATGCCGAGGCTGCAGAAAAGATCAATGCTGCCACAGTTGACCTTCTGTCATTTGATTTAGCAGGTCTAATAGAGACTTAAACGCTGAGGGCACCCTCATCAACGCCGGAACGCGTCCTCCTTACGAGGAGTCTGGGAAGTCAACGGGAGCCTTTCTCCCATCAACCTCCCGTTGTGAGGACAATGCTGAAACTCAGTTTAAGATACATTGACTCCAGCTACATTATTTATGCAGCTGGAATTGGGTACCTTAAGCCAACCTTCAGCTGTAGTGTAGATGTGGCCTTACAGCCACAGGGCTAACCTCGTAATGGTTTTTAGCTGCTGAATTTCCATTAATTGCATTGGCAGTTAGGTGCCTAAATAACTTTGGAAAACCTTCGGGAGAAACAAATTACAGCCAATGCTGACAATAAGGTTAATAGTCTTCACCTCTTGAGGTCCCCAGTTCAAACCCTGATGTATCAGCTATGATGAAGGCCATAGCAGAAACATTCAGTTGTGAGGTGAAATCACTTCCTGCTCTTTCAACACTCTTCTTTTCTCCCAACCTTACTTTGCAGCAAGTTCCCTGCTCTTGGATGCTGAGTGATCACTCACTCATTCATGTCTCTCCTCAAAATGCGCTGTCGGTTGTTACCCTCCATCATTCTGTCCCTATATTCATAATGTATGAAGAGCTAGAAACTCAGGCAAAAGTGTTCAAATATGGGTGCTTAAATTAGGCTGTTAAATCCATATGTAGGCATCTATAAGTCTTAAACAATTAACAAAACTATCCAAAGCCCAAGATTTGGTGGTGATGGGGGACTTCAACTATCCAGACATATGTTGGGAAACTAACACAGCGAGGCACAGGCTATCCAATAAGTTTCTGGACTGCATTGGAGACAACTTTCTGTTTCAGAAGGTTGAAAAAGCTACCAGAGGAGAAGCTGTTCTGGATTTGGTTTTAACAAATAGGGAGGAACTAGTTGAGAACTTGAAAGTGGAAGACAGTATAGGGGACAGTGATCACGAAATAATAGAGTTCATGATCTTAAGGAAAGGTAGAAGGGAGACCAGCACAATTGAGGTAATGGATTTCAGGAAGGCAGATTTTGATAAGCTCAGAGAACTTGTAGGTAAGGTCCCATGGGAAGCAAGACTGAAGGGAAAAACAACTGAGGAGAGTTGGAAGTATTTCAAAGGGACGTTGTTAAGGGCCCAAAAGCAAACAATTCCGCTGTGTAGGAAAGATAGAAAATATGGCAAAAGACCAGCTTGGCTTAACAAGGAGATCTTGCACGATCTCAAAATAAAAAAGGAGTCATATAAAAAATGGAAACTAGGACAACTAACAAAGGAGGAATATAGGCAAGCAACACGGGAATGCAGGGGCAAGATTAGAAAGGCAAAGGCACAAAATGAGATCAAACTAGCTACAGGCATAAAGGGAAACAAGAAGACCTTTTATAAATACATTAAAAGCAAGAGGAAGACCAAGGACAGGGTAGGCCCACTGCTTAGTGAGGAGGGAGAAGCAGTAACAGGGAACTTGGAAATGGCGGAGATGCTCAATGACTTCTTTGTTTCGGTCTTCACCGAGAAGTCTGGAGGTGTGCCTAACGTAGTGAATACAAGCAGAGAGAGGGTAAGTTTAGAAGATAGGATACACAAAGAACAAGTTAAAAATCACTTAGGAAAGTTAGATGTCAGCAAGTCACCAGGTCCTGATGAAATGCATCCCAGGATACTCAAGGAGCTGATAGAGGAGGTATCTGAGCCTTTAGCTATGATCTTTGAAAAATCATGGCAGACAGGGGAGATTCCAGAAGACTGGAAAAGGGCAAATATTGTGCCCATCTATAAAAAGGGGAATAAGAACAACCCAGGAAACTACAGACCGGTCAGTTTAATGTCTGTCCCAGGGAAGATAATGGAGCAGGTAATTAAGGAAATCATATGCAAACACTTGGAAGGTAATAAAGTGATAGGGAATAGCCAGCATGGGTTTGTGAAGAACAAGTCATGCCAAACTAATCTGATAGCTTTCTTTGATAAGATAACGAGCCTTGTAGATAAGGGAGAAGCGGTGGATGTCATATACCTAGACTTTAGTAAGGCATTTGATACGGTCTCGCATGATATTCTTATTGATAAATTAGGCAAATATAACTTAGATAGGGCCACGATAAGGTGGGTGCATAATTGGCTGGATAACCGTAGTCAGAGAGTTGTTGTTAATGGTTCTAAATCCTGCTGGAAAGGGATAACAAGTGGAGTTCCTCAAGGGTCTGTTTTGGGACCCGTACTGTTCAATATCTTCATCAATGATGTAGATATTGGGATAGAGAGTACGCTTATTAAGTTTGCAGATGATACCAAACTGGGTGGGGTTGCAACTTCTTTAGAGGATAGGGACATAATTCAAAATGACCTTAGCAAGTTAGAGAAATGGTCAGAGGTAAACAGGATGAGGTTTAATAAAGAGAAATGCAAAGTGCTCCACTTAGGAAGGAACAATCAGTTCCATACATACAAGATGGGAAGCGACTGTCTAGGAAGGAGCATGGCGGAAAGGGATCTAGGGGTCATAGTGGACCACAAGTTGAATATGAGCCAACAGTGTGATGCTGTTGCAAAAAAAGCAAATATGATTCTAGGTTGTATCAACAGGTGTGTTGTAAGCAAAACTCGTGAAGTCATTCTGCCGCTCTACTCTGCACTAGTTAGGCCTCAGCTGGAGTACTGTGTCCAGTTCTGGGCGCCACATTTCAAGAAAGATGTGGAGAAATTGGAAAGGGTACAGAGAAGAGCGACAAGAATGATTAAAGGTTTAGAGAACATGACCTATGAAGCCAGGCTTCATGAACTGGGCTTGTTTAGTTTGGAAAAAAGAAGATTAAGGGGGGACATGATAGCGGTTTTCAAATATCTAAAAGGGTGTCACAAGGAGGAAGGAGAAAATTTGTTCCTCTTGGTTTCTGAGGACAGGACAAGGAATAATGGGCTTAAAGTGCAGCAGGGGAGGTTTAGATTGGACATTAGGAAAAAATTCCTAACTGTCAGGGTGGTCAAATATTGGAATAAATTGCCAAGGGAGGTGGTGGAATCTCCCTCTCTGGAGATATTTAAGAACAGGTTAGATAGACATCTGTCAGGGATGGTGTAGACGGAGCTTGATCCTGCCTTGAGGGCGGGGGGCTGGACTCGATGACCTCTCGAGGTCCCTTCCAGTCCTATTATTCTATGATTCTATGATCTGTATGCTCTGACGGTTAGAGAGGTGAGTTCCTGTGCTCCTTCAGGAGAGCTTCAACTACTCAGCACTTTTGAAAATCAAGCCACTTTTTTAGGGGCAGGGAAATAGGATGTGGAATTGCATGGCACAAGGGCCCTCCCACATCGATTCTTTTGCAAGACTCATTCCTACCCCAACACTGAAATCCATAACTATAAGCTTCCATGTTTGAACTTTTTTTTTTTAATGAAAGCTTAAATTCTGCAGACTGGGTGCTCTCATTCAGGACTAAAAGGGCTTTTGTGTACAGTAGCTAAATCCTGCATCAAATAGCCACTTTACCCTAAATCAGATCATCCAGATGGGGGTTTAATGTGCCCTAATATCATACCTGTCTTTGATTCACCTTAACTCTCCTAAGTGTCCCTGGGTAGACAAGTCTTTAGTCCAGTCAGTTCTATTTCTAACTCCTCGTTGGGCTCTTAGATACCTTTGCTCTCAAGCACACCAGTAATTTCCCTTTTGTTCTGTCAGGAGCTCTGTGATGACCCATGCCTGTTTGTAAATGGAATCAGCGCCCATGACTTGCATCAAGGGAAGCTGGGGAACTGTTGGTTTGTGGCAGCTTGCTCCTGCTTGGCTCTTTGGGAGAATCTCTGGCAAAAGGTATGTGACCCAATGTGCTTGACATAAAACCTATCCCCAAAGGTGATCTGAGTGCCCTGAACCCAGGTGTCCTGCAGAGGGGGCGAGGCAGCTGTCAGTGCAAATCTGGTCTTATTTTCCTTCCTCTCAGTGATAATTTAACCTCCTCTCTCTTCCCTTCAGAAGAATATGCAGTGTGAAGAAGTGGGCATTTGAAGTCCGCATTTTCATTACTAGCTCATTTTATATGCCCGTCCCACTCCCCAGTTGCTGCTGCCACAGCTTGTTATTATGGGTCTTTCCTAGAGGACAAGAAACTCTCTGCTGAGCTGAGTCCCCCCAGATCCTCACTGGCATAAGACAGAGGATGTAGTAGAACCAGGGGTCTCCTGCCCTGTATTGCTTCTGCCAGTTACTGAAAATATCACTCCTGGGCTCTGTAGCTTCTTTCAGGACAGGTTTTCATTCTCCATGCGGATTGCACAAAATGGGACATTAGACACTTTGGCTCCAAATTCACTATTGGTACAGGTGGGTACAATTCCACTGATTTCAGCTCAAGCTCTTGAGAGGCAGACAGGGCTGCCAGAGCAGTGCTCTATGTGGTACCTGCTCATGGACCACCTCCTGATGAGCCCTCATTCATTGTGCTTGGTCTGCTGTGCTTCTCTTCATTTCTCAGGTAATTCCATGCTTTAAGGAACAAGAATGGGATTCCAAGAGGCCCCAGAAATATGCTGGGATTTTTCACTTCCAGTTCTGGTATTTTGGAGAGTGGACGGATGTTGTCATAGATGATAGACTGCCAACAATTAATGGGGAGCTGATCTACTGCCATTCCAACGTGAAGAATGAATTCTGGAGCGCACTCCTGGAGAAGGCTTATGCAAAGTATGAATTAGCTCAATGTCCTTTCAGTGATTTCAGCTACACATAAAAATCCACCCTATCCTTTCAGATGTTACAGATTTCTTCTCTCCTCTCTATCATATTTCCCCATGTTCTTTCCAAAATTGTTCCTCTTCTTGGGGAATATGTAGGTGAGGCTTCCTGGACTCTTCGTTAATCCACTAACAGCAGCAGAACTGGTCAAAACAGTGTGGTCATTATTGTGAAACATTTCAAATAAAAAAATCCCAATTCTGGACAAAAAGCCAACATTTTAACTTTTTTTTTTCAAAACAAGATTCTGAAATAAAATTCATATCTGCTCTGTGAAAACATTTCATTTTAATTAATTCAAAGTGTTTCATTTTGATCTTATTTTTACTTTGTTTTTTACATTTCAAAATTAAACGTTGCTTTGAAACAAAGAATCAAAATTTTTTGTTCTGAAAATATCAAAATGGGATGTGGCAACACTTAAAACATTTCCATGTTTTTTCTTGAAATTAATATAGTCTGGGGGAGGGGTGTGTCAAAACAGCTTTTCTTACAGAAAACCATTGTGACAAAACAAATCTAACCAGCTCTAGCCAAGAGGTGTTTCTAAGGCAGTGATCCCCTCCTCCTGGTTCTTCCAGAATGTCTGTCTGTTTCCTCGGCATTACATCTAATTCTAGCAGTTAAGAGCACAGGAATCTTAGGGATGCTCTCAAGTCTGTTGCATAGCAGTATAACTAAACTTTCTTACCACCTCTGTGCTGTTTGGACATATTTGTGATCCTTTTTCTGGGGAGTCTTAAATATTACAGATACAATCCAATCTGGCATGGTTTTAACAGCTATAAGGTATCTCAAATCATTGTGTCTTTCCTCTAGGCTAGCTGGATCTTATGAAGCCCTGGATGGAGGCACTGCTGCAGATGCAATCATCGATTTCACGGGAGCAGTGGCAGAATCCATTGACTTAGTAAAAGGCAAATACAGTGAGAATATTTCTGAGCAAATGAAGCTGTTTGAAGAACTGCAGAAAGTACATAAAAGAGGGGGGTTAATCAGCTGTTCCATCACGGTATGTGTGCAGGCTTTTTGATATACAATGATTTATTCTGATGAGTTTTCTTGCCTGGAAAATATTAGCATACATATATATTCAGCATAGCCTTAATTTGTATTTTGAGAGGACTTTGCAGAAAGCTAATGACTTGGCAGTGCTGTCAGCCAAGAACAATTCCCTAAGCCACCAGCTATAATTCAGGAAACCACAGTCACGTGCCCCGCCGTTGACCATACCATGGATCTGAAATTTTCTCTTCTGAATGGAGAGAGGTACCCAATTTGTAACGTGAGCAGAGATGAATGAATGTAGAGTATCCTTAGTTCCAACCGAGTAGGTTGGCGTCCTGTCCCCTTAAGACTTTTAACTTCTTGCTGAAATGTGTGTACAAAACCACTTTTCCAGACATTAAGCTTCCAAGCACCAGATTCCTGGTGGTGATAAGGCCATCTTTGTGTTAATGTAGCACCAGAGCTGAGTGGAAGTGGGGAGCTCATTCAGCCATTCAAAGCAGGAACGTTGGCTTCATGCTTCTCACTAAAGCTTCTGGTCAAATAAAAGTAGTTGCAGGCTACAACTGTCCTATAGATACGTACATAACTCCCAAAGTGAGTTAGATGCTGTGCAGGTCAGCAAAGAGACACCTCTGTGCTCTAAACAACAAACACCCTAAAGGTAAGGTTGTGAAAATTGCTGGTCATTGGCCTACCTCTGCTCCCCCAGAAACTATGGTAAAACTCCCATTGATTTCCACGGAAGCAGGGTTAGGTCAATGCAAAAAGCCATTGAAAAAAGCCCACTTTAAACGATGCTCGCATCACAAGTGGAAGGAAAACAAACTGGTCATCAAATATTAGGCTTTTCTGTGAATTTGTTTTAAAATTATTTAGAAGCTATATTTACTTATTATCTGGACTGGAGCCAGTCCAGGGGGAAAGGAGAGGAGCTGTAAGAGCAAGGACAGCACTGAGGTTCTCTGAAGCTCCTGGCTGCACTGCCTTCTTCTTTCAGTTCTGGCGACCTGTAAATGTCTAGGCTAAGCTCCATGGACTTAGTCAAAGTCACTTAACCTCCTTGTTTCATTTCCCTCTGTGTAAAATGAAAATTATGCCACATGCCTTCCCTGTAGAAGTATTGTGATGATTAACTGTTTAGTATGCAGGTACCCTACTACCTGCTTCATTTGGAAATTGTTTCTGGGAAATATAAGTATATAAACATTGGCACATGTGGGCAGATCTCAGAATAGTCACCTCTGTTCCACTTTCTGCAGCAGAAAGTTGGCAATAACCGAAAGATACTCCATGATGTCAAAGCAAGTCATCAAAAAATATGGAGGTTCTCCCAAAGTATTGTGTGTCTATCTAAGACTAGGCCTCCACTGCTTCAGTGGACTGCCTCCTTTAATCAAAAGGGGAGAGCATAGGGCAGAGCAGTTGTAGTCTAATCAGGGAGCCCAGGCAGAGATTGGGAACATGATGATCCCAAACTACAACTCCCATGATGCACTGCAACTGCATATCATATTCCAAATATTTTGTGGATTTGATTTTTTTTTTTTTTTGACAAACTCAAAATAAAAAAAATCTGATGAGCTCTATCACTAGTTTCCCTCAGATTCTTAGGCTGGCATCCTGCTTCATAATGTGACTGCAATGAACAGAAAGGTGGGGAGGGGGCATTAAAATTATCACTAACATGCTAAGGCTGTTTGTGTAATAACAACAGCTTTGGGGAAAGGGTAAAAGTTTAGACGGTTGGAATAAAATTAAGCACTTGCCAGTGCTTTCCATTCTCCCCAGAGTTGTATTTCTGCCCTTTGAATTAGTCAAATAAAATACAAATGCTCCTCAATATTGCTATGCTGGCCCTAGGTTTATTGATTTATCATGCTGTATAAAACTCACTAGCATTTTACCTCTTGGCTATTGTAAGTGTGTTATACACATCACAGTGCTTGGTTAATGCAGAATATTTAACACTTAAGTGACATACATCCCAATTTAGAAATGAACCAACATGTCCCTTTGCTTACACAACATCCCAGGGCTTGTACATTTGGCAGTTCAAACAGAAGCTGCTTTACATTTCTTATTTAAAATGGGGGGGTGTCCTTAAACTAAAGTGAAAAACCAGGTGCCACCCTGCTGGAAAGAAGAGTGCAGTCGCTAATAGAGATTCTTCTGGCTCTGCAGTCTAACAAGCAGGAGTAGTTCTAGACTCCTTTGCTGTCATGGAAACTTGTGCTCTTATTTGTGACCAGTACTAATGAAATAAAGTGATAGACGGGGGGAAAACGGGGGGGGGGGGGGGGGAGGGCTGGGAAATGTCAGCGGCTCTCAGTACAATATATGAACTGATTCTTTGTGAGTTGTTGTTGCTGAAATACACTGGTCTTGGCAGTTAGTCCTGCAATTTCAAGCTCATTATTCAGACCTGTAGTGATAGTTAGAGGTGCTGAGAAGCTGCTCTTGTTGCTGCCTTTTTTATTAAAGTATATGCCGAGGTACAGAACTCTGTCATGCTAATAAAACAGCTGCACTAGGGAAGAGAGCCTTTCTGCTCAAATCTTCCAGCTCATTTGAAATGGGTAAGAATGCCTGGCACAGTCACAGATTGCTACCAGAGCTGTCATACATCCCTCTTCTCCCACCCACACAAAGGCTGCTTTAGTCATTGAGTTTTGGTCCTGGTTACACTGTTCAGTGCAGAGAACTGAGCAATGCACTGAGCCAGACCCTAACAACTCATTCCGACTGCTCCAATGGGAGTGTTGGCTGCGTAGAAAATACACGAGGCCCTCAGGATCTGGCCCAACATGAAAGAAAAAGAAAATAAAGGCCCAATCCAAAACCCGTTTACTAAATGGGGGTCTTTTTTCCATGGGCTTCAGTGGGCTGCCTCAAATGGATAGAAATCCAAGAGCATTAGAAACTGTCAGCCGAAATGGTCAGGGCAGTGTGTGCGTGTGTGTTACACCCAAGTCTTCAACTGCTGAGACGCAAAGTCTCATTGCAGTGGGCAGCCTAGGAGGCTGGAGGGTGCCCTGAAAAATAGTTTAACGTCTGTGACTTTACTGCTAGGACCAGGGTCCCGTCGCAGAGGGCAGCCAACAGGCTCTCAGGCGCCCCGAGTTTATAGGAAGAGCTTATTACACCTCAGATTTTAGCTGCTAGGATACAGAAATCCCTTCGCAGCGGGCAGCCTGGGGAGGCTGAGAGGTGCCCCAATGGATCTGTCCCCTGGAAGCAACACGATCCAAAACGCCCAAACTCTTCCTATACCTGTCCCTTTTGACCAGCTGAAGTTCTTTTGTTTGTGTTCGGTTCGGGTACAGCAGCACGGGTTCAAGTCAGAAGCTTGACATGCACTTGCTTATTTATAGGAGAAAGAAAGAGAAAAGAAATAAAGAAACTTGGTTCAGTATATATATATATTTATAAGTGAATGAGGGCACCCCACTTATTCCCAAAGTTTATAGCTAAATCACCTTACCAAAGGCAGTTTACAATAGAAATGAAGCAGCTTGACTTAAGAAAACTATAATAAAGTAACTAAATTTACAACAGAGTGACAATTAAAGTGTACACATAAAGAAAACACATTGCAGGTACAATTCTCACTCCTGCGTTCCAGACTTGGCGTGGCCAGCGTCTTTCTCTCAATCCCTTGGGAAAAAGTAGGGCGAGGTTGGGCATCCCACGGACCTCGGGAGACAATCAATACCTGCCAGCAGGTGTAGGTGATTGGAGCTCAAATGGGGTGGGCTACTAAACCCCTCTTTATACCCCTTGGGTAACGTAGGCTTCTTCCTGGTCTCAAGTGGCCAATTAGGAAAAATGGCTTTGAATGCCAAGTTTCCCACGAAGGGTGCAAAGCATAATTCACACCTGGGAAAATGCAGACAATGGGCACCTCTGGTATGTGATGGGCAAAGATTCCTCTCCTGAGACAGTGCAGGCGTGTCAATTACTGATACTAGCCATCACTGGACGGGAGGCCTCCCAGTCGTCAGCTAGCCCATTTACTGTCTGGTTTCTGTTTATGGTAGAGTCAGGGACAGGCACCACACCTGCGTTCCCAGGGCATCAAAGGCTGACTGCCTTTCTCTTGCTCTTTGGGGGGGGGGGGACACAAGATGGGGTTCGTGTCTGGCTACAGAAACACGTGCCCAACATTCTTAGATTAGTAATTAATCAGGTCATTCAGTACACTGGGGTACCACACTACCTACCTGTCACCTTTGGGGACCTGGGTTCAAATCTGATTTAAGATCCCCAGAGGAAACTAACTGATAACATTGATGTATACAAGTGAAGCATAGACTGTGTCACAGCAGCAGGGGTGGCCCGTCCATATAGGCGAACTAGGTGGTCGCCTAGGGCACCAAGTTAAATGGGGTGCCAAATGGTGGTGCAATATCATTGAGGGGTTTGGAGGTGGGGGCGCCAATTGCGTGGTTCACCTAGGGTGCCAGTTGCTGGCAGCTAGTCTAGGGCTGCCTCTGCACAGCAGCAGTCAGCACCCAGGGACTAGTGTAATCATTAGAGCTGGGATCAATGGGTGACAGCCAGGGTCAGAGCCAGGCCAGGTTCAGAGATCAGATGTAGTTACCAGGCAGGAATCAGGGCCAGAGATCGATAGACAAGCTGAAGTCTGGTATCACAGCAAGCCACAAAGCCTGCATGTTTGCCCAGACAGCTTGCCAGGTCACTTCCAGGGTTAAATAGTGAGCCTAGACCAATCAGAAGGTCTCTCTGATCCCTTCAGGGTGCTGCCGGAGCCTGATCCCCCTGTACTCCCAGGATTTCATTTTCCAGGGCCTCCCAGTAGTGATGTGGGATCATCAGCTGCCCTAGCCTTCCCAGACTAGGATTCTAGTCCCCTGCATCTTTAGGCTGCCTGCTACTGAACTGGAGGAATATTGGCTTTAACTCCTTATGCCAAATCCTCTGTTTCGACTGTGTTTCTACAACAGAACTCTCAGCTGTACATAAAATCCCCCAAACCACTTGACTGTTTGCAGAAGTGGCCTTATTGATTTTGAACATCTTATTAGCTCCTTGTAGGATGTTATTTGTTGTTGTTGTTTTTTGTGTGATGCAGTCGTCATCCCCCAATGACACGGAGGTGGAGACAGAGATGGGTCTGATCATAGGCCATGCCTACTCGGTGACAGCAGTTCAGAAGGTGCACCTTGGAGAGAGGCTCCTGTTCTCTTTTAAGTCAGAAAAGCTCTTCATGATCAGAATGAGGAATCCCTGGGGAAAGAAGGAGTGGAACGGTGCATGGAGTGACCAGTACGTACTGGGTTCTTCCAAGTCGTGATAACTCAGCTGCCATTAGTGCCTGCTGGAAGCTAGATGTGTGTTTAAATGCTAAGAAACACAATGTTGTTCGCAGTGTTTATCCCAGGATACAAGAGACAAGGTAAGTAGCTTTTCTGCATCCTTCCCCAGATCTGAAGAAGTGTTCTGTGGAGGTTGGGAGCTTATACCTTCCACCAACAGAAGCTGGTTCAATAAAAGTCATTAACTCACCCAGGTGTGTCTCTCCATGTAATGCAATATCATTCCACAAGGCAAGCCTCACTTCTGACATCTCTTCCCAAGGGTAGCAGCCTATGAACAAATGGGATACCACATCCTGCCACCAGGCGGGAGATGTGGCTTACTTTACATTCTGTTCTGCATCGTGCCTCATACAACATTCTTTTGGCAAGTGTCATAGTCTGTGGTTAAAACTTAAGGAGAGTGAGTCAAGGTCAGGAGGTCTGTTCTCAGCTGTGTCACAGATCCCCTCTGAGACCTTGGCAACCCACCAGATCTCTCTGTGGTTCCCTTTCCCAAATGAAAAATGCTGCCTCTAAGGCTAGCTTGGGGCCCTGATGAAATGGGCAAGTCGAAGTGTACATTTTATAATTGCTTCAATCATGTTGTCATGGAGCATCACATGGGTTCTGTAGAGATGCTTCCAGCTAGTTAAGAAGCAGAGTGACTGGTTCTTCTGGGTTTGTTCCATGACTTGAGGCATTAAATATTAAGGGTATGTCTACACTTACACCCTAGTTCGAACTAGGGATGCAAATGTAGGTGACCGAAATTGCTAATGAAGCGGGGATTTAAATATCTCACGCTTGATTAACATGATCTCGCCGGCGCGTTACTCTGCTCAATAGCTGTTTTGAAATTGAAAGTGCGCACCTCACGCATTTGTTCAAACCAAACCCCTTGGTTCAAACTAACGTTACTCCTCAAGGGGTTTGGTTTGAACTAATGCATCCTGGCGCACACTTTCACTTTCAAAACAGCTGTTGAGCAGAGTAACGTGCCGGCGAGATCATGCTAATCAAGCGCGAGGTATTTAAATCCCCGCTTCATTAGCAATTTCGGTCGCCTACATTTGCATCCCTAGTTCGAACTAGGGTGCAAGTGTAGACGTACCCTTAATATACCTTAACTTGTGGGGTAGACCGAGTTGTATCAGTGGGAGAGAGTCTCCTGCCAATGTAGCTATTGCCCCCTGCAGAGGTGGAGTTATTTAGCCAACTGGAGAGCTCTGTACTGTTGGCTTACAGAGTCTTCACCAGTGGCACAGGTGCTGTGCTGCTGATGTAAATTTATAGGCTTGCCTTGCCTGGAGGGCTTGTTCATGTGAACAGTTAGGCTGTGGCAAGATGGGGTGTGAATCTACCCCAGCCAGCCTGCTACAGTCCAGCTGTTTGTTTGCACCCTGCTGATGCACATTAACAGTTTGCCAATCCTGCTTTGATCCATCCCAGATTCAAAGAAAAGTGGCTGTTAACAATTAAAAAAAAACCTTAAAGAACAACAAATAGACTAGTAGCACCTTAAAGACTAACAAAACATGTAGCTCGGGGTCTCCAATCTTTTTAAGCACGTGATCACTTTTTGAATTTAAGTGCAATTCAGGATCTACCTCAAACCCAAATATCCTTGCCCCGTCTCCTTCATGCCCTTTCTCCGAGGCCCTGCCCCTGCTCATTCCAGCCTCCCATTCTCCCTCCCTTTCACCAGGCAGGGGCAGAGGGTTGGGGCACAGGTTCTGGTCTTGGGCTAAGGGATTTGAAGTATGAGGGGGCTCTGAGCTGAGCCTGGGGCAGGCAGTTGAGGTGCAGGAGGAGGCTCAGGGTGCAGGCTCTGTAAGGGAGTTTGGGTCTGGGGAGGGCTCAGGGCTAGGGAAGGGGCTTGGGTTGTGGGGATACATGACTGGGGCAGGGGTTCGGCGCTGGCTCCAGCTGGACACCACAGGTGGCTCCTGGGTGGTGGTGCACTAGGGCTAAGTCAGGCTCACCCCTCCCCTGGCCGTGCACCACTCTCAAAAGCAGCCAGCAAGCTCCTTCCATCCCAGGCCTTGTTGTCCCCCTCTCCCCATTCTGTGGAGATAGAATACAGGGTGGAAGAAGGGGCACCCTGACGTCAGCACCCCTCCTCTCCCTTCCCTGCTCTGTACCACAAGCAGGAGGCTCCCAGGCTGCAGGGGGAAGCTCCCAAAGAAAGGGCAAGTGGTGTGCAGCAGTGGGGGGAGGGGCAGCTAACTGTACTGGCACTTCATAGCCTCTTAGTCAAACCAGTCAGGATCACCTGTGAGAGACTCCAAGATCTACCAGTAGATCCCGATCTACTGGCTGGTGACCACTGTTGTAAATGGTATCATGAGCTTTGGTGGGCGCAACCCACTTCTTCAGATGACTAGAGAATTAGAAGTCCAGATCCAAGAATAAATAAGGGAAGGGGGAGGAGAGAAATAAGGAGGGAGAAAGAAGGGGAAAAAGAGAGAGAGAGTGAGTAGATGGTTCAAATAGTTACTGATAAGAGGCCGATAAGAACAATTAGCACCTCCATTGGTTGGTTAAGTTCTGAGGATGTGGAAGGTAGTGCGCGAGCCAGCCGATGTCCTTGTTCATACCATTTGCATAAGAATTAAACTTGTAAATGAAGTCAAGTTCCAATCCGTCTCTGTGTATTTGGCTTGTGGAATTGGCCTGAAACAAAGCAGTGACTTGGAGATCCATTAATGAGTGACCAGGCAGATTGAAGTGTTCTCCAACAGGTTTTTGTGTGTTGCCATTTCGGATATCTGATTTTTGTCCCTTAATTCTTTCCCGTAGAGACTGTCCAGTTTGGCCAATATACATGGCAGTGGGGGCATTGCTGGCATTTAATGGCATAGATCACATTAGTGGATGTGCAGTTAAATGAGCCTCTGATTTGGTGGCTGCTGCGTCCAGTGATGAAATTGCTATTGTAGATGTGTGGGCAGAGTTAGTACCAGGGCTGATTGCAGGGGTGATTCCTGGATGATTATGATGGAGGTGTGGAAAGAATTTGTTTGAAGTTAGGGGGTTGTGTCTGTAGGTGAGGATTGGCCTTTCCCCCAAGGCCTCTGAGAGTGAGGGATCATTTTCCAGGATAGGTTGTATATTGTGGATAATGCGTTGGAGGGGTTTAAGTTGTGGACTGTAGGTGATGACAAGTGGAATTCTGTTGTTTTCTCTTTTGGGCCTGTCTTGAAGTAGGTCATGTCTGGGTACTCTTTTGGCTGTCAATCTGTTTTTTCACTTCTTCAGGTGGGTATTTCAGTTTTAAGAATGCTTTATATAGATCCTGTAGGTGTTTGTCTCTGTCTGTGGGATCGGAGCAAATCCGGTTGTATCTTAGGGCTTGGCTTCATACAATAGATTGAGAAATGTGTCTGGAATGGAATCTAGCCTGCTGCAGTCTAGCTGTTTGTTTGCACTCTGCTGATGTACATTAACAGTTTGCCAATCCTGCTTTGATCTAGCCCAGGCTCAAAGAAGAGTGGCTGTTAACAGGTTAGAGCACTTTCATCTTTGAAACAGGACTAGATCAAAGTGCAATAGCAGACTGGAAATGCACATCAGCAGAGTGCACGGACTGCGGCAGACTAACATGGGAGTGGTTTGCACCTCACTTTGTCACAAACTAAATGTTCACATAGCTACCCCTTGGATCAGTGTTTCTGCAAGTGTACCACCGAAACACTTTCAGAAACACTTTAACTGGCCACCCCAGTTTATTTATGTACTGGTGCCGTGGCCACAGAGCCTTCCGGCTCTCATTGGCTCCATTTCGTCCTTTGTAGTCAAGGGGAACCACGGGAAGTGGCGTGGGCTGGGCCACCGCTTCCCACGGCTCCCCTTGTCTGCAAAGGATGAAACAGAGCCAATGGGAGCCACGAGGCTGCGTGGCCATGGTGCCAGTACATAACAAACAGGGGCAGCCAGTTAAAGTGTTTCTGCAAGTGATTCCACGGTACACTTTCAGAAACACTGCTTTAGATAATGCCTTCCTATTCAAGTGAAGAGCATGATAAACAGCTCAGGAAGAAATTCCCACTGTTTCCAAAGCAGCTCATGTACTTTTTGAGGGTCCTCGAGGAATAATGTCATTCTCACATGGAAATTTCACCTAAATCTGACCTTCCAAACCAATGACTCAGTTATACTGATGAAGAGGTTGTCAGAGGAAGTAAATCAAGTGCTGCTTTAACTGTGTTTAGCATTTTGTCTTTAAGTATTTGTCAGTGATGTAATCTCTGAGGTAGCAAAACTTTTCCTTATATAATCCATCCTTTCAATGCTCAGACAGTATTTTAATGTGAAGGGACAATAAAATGACATTTTTTTTCAAATGCGAAGATTTAATTTCATGTATTGAACCAATTTTTATTTCTAGATCTGAAGAGTGGAAGAAAGTGAGCGACTCTGAGCGCAAGAGCTTGGGACTTATTGTTCAAAATGATGGCGAGTTCTGGTGAGTAAAAAGGTTTTATTTGAGGAACCTCTACTGTATCTGGCCAAGTTCAACAATTATTTATTGATTCTGGAGTTGTATCTCTGAATGCATGAGAACATGTGACTGTTCTTCAGCTACTGACTTTAGATATTAGCTATTGTCGTTTCTTCAGATTCTGAGGGGGTAAGGGTTAAAAAATGTAGAGTATTTCTACACTAGCCCCCTAGTTCGATCTAGGGAGGCTAATGAGGGTAACCAAAATTGCAAATGAAATGCAGGATTTAAATATCCCGCACTTCATTAGCATGTTCCCGGCTGGTCGCCATTTTATAAATTGACTAGCCCGAAGTAACTGCCCGCGTCTACATGCGGTAGTGAAATGGGATTCCTAATTAAAGCCCAAACTCGAATTAGCTGTTATTCCTCCTGTAATGAGGTTTACCAGCTAATTCAATTTAAGGGCTTTAATTCAGAATCCCGTTTCACTGTCACGTGTAGACGCGGGCAGTTACTTCGGGCTAGTCAATTTCTAAAATGGCGACCGGCCAGGAACATGCTAATGAAGTGCGGAATATTTAAATCCCGCATTTCCTTTGCAATTTTGGTCACCCTCATTAGCCTCCCTAGATCAAACTGGGGGGAGGGGCTAGTGTAGATATAGCCATATGCAAAAGATGCAACGGAACAAAATATCTACGTGAATGAGTACTGTATTTCAGGTATTTCAAAGTCATGATACTGCAGTATTTAAGAAAATTCCCTTCTTCCTAAGTTTATGCGTGGCAAACTACTATATATCAGGCACTCTCCAAAATTGTATTTAAAACTGTATCTGCCTGGTACAGCATTTACCTAATGGATTTCCAATTCACCCATCACTGTAGTAGTCAGGTGCCTATAAATATGGACATAATTAACTCATTTTGATCCTAGTTATTGATTTCCAGTCTTGGGACACTGAATTCCAGAGAGAATTTTTGGATCACTGATGAGTTAGCTGTGAGGGTTTCCCACAGACAGAGCGTTAAGGTTCTCCTCTCCCAAGACTCATTGTGTCACTGTGTATTCTTAGCTTTGTCAGAATTGGAAACATAGTATTAAATGCCTTGGTTCTAGGTCACTTCTATGTCAGGCTAGACCCCGATCCATGATTACTAGACTAACCCTCCTGGATGTTAATCTTCAGACCCGTATGTAGCTGTGTGAGGTGACACAAACACATTAATGCGTCCTGGTTAAAACACTCATATAGATGAGACTTAAATGGCACATGCCACGTGCCTTAGCATAGTTTAGAGACTGTATTAAACTCTATTTACATCCTGAGTCCACTTCAGGAGGGACCCGTATATTTTAACCACGTGTGGAGACCAAGCAGCTATACAAAGGTATCTGCAATGGTTGCTTCTGTGTTGAACTTTTATAGCAAATTCACAGATGGCATTCACCAGACAAACTGAGCCAGTTCCAGCCCTGATATAACCATGTTCTTAGGATCAGATTCCATAACTAAACAAACTTAAGAAATGAATCAACCAATTGAACAGCTGCCTCTCTATATTATGCACTGACTTGATGGAGGCTTTAACTATATGTGTTTATTTGTAAAGGTTTCTAATGGATCAATTAACTTTCGGGTGAAGTTCAAAGTTGAGTGATGCCTCGACTTGAGCTCTAAGAAGGGACTCTATAGTTTTATACAGAGCTGAGGTGGGTTTTTTTTTACAAATCATGCCTTGCTTGTGTCCCTGGCTCAGGATGGCATTTGAAGACTGGTGCAAGAACTTCACCGACGTTGATGTCTGTCGTATTGTCAACACTTCGTACTTCAGCATCCACAAAACCTGGGAGAAGAAAATGGTGTGTGGGGCATGGACCAAGCATTCAGAACCACTGAAAAACCGCTCTGGAGGTTGTTTTGATTACAGAGCCACCTTCTTACAGAATCCCCAGGTAGGAGTTGCTTTGCACTGAATCTTATTGCATTAAGAATCGTAGAATAATAGAACACTAGAACTGGAAGGTCCCTCAGGAGGTCATTGAGTCCAGTCCCCTGCCCTCACAGGAGGATCAAGAACCATCTAGATCGGGGTCAGCAACCTACAGCACATGTGGCATCTGCGCAGACTAGAGCAGAATTACTAGTTGTGTCTTGCTCACAACACTCCTGTTAACGCATCCCCGAATTATGTTTACTTTTTTTTGCAACAGTGTCACACTGTTGACTCATATTTAGCTTGTGTTACATAAGAACATAAGAACAGCCGTACTGGGTCAGACCAAAGGTCCATCTAGCCCAGTATCCTGTCTGCCTACAGTGGCCAGCACCAGGTGCCCCAGAGAGGCTGGACCGAAGACAATGATCAAGCGATTTGTCTCCTGCCATCCTTCTCCAGCATCTGACAAACAGAGGCCAGGCACACCAATTCTATCCCTAGGCTAATAGCATTTTATGGACCTAACCTCCATGAAATTATCTAGCTTCTCTTTAAACTCTGTTATAGTCCTAGCCTTCACAGCCTCCTCTGGCAAGGAGTTCCACAGGTTGACTACACGCTGTGTGAAGAAGAACTTTTTTTTATTATCATAGTGTTCCACTATGACCCCTAGATCCCTTTCTGCAGTACTCCTTCCACACTTTGCACCTTCTCTATCAGCTTCATGTAGTATGGACACTTTAATTGACTATTTATTCCCCCTTTTTACCCTTCTCCCCCCTCCTCCCCAATTTATTTAGAAAAAGGACTTTTAATAACTTCATTCATCTGAAGAAGTAGGCTGTGCCCACGAAAGCTCATGATACCATCTACATGTTTTGTCAGTCTTTAAGGTGCTGCAAGACTATTTGTTGTTTTTTAAGTTTTTCCAGTTTACAGACTAACTCTGCTACCCTTCTGAAGCTTCCCATTCTGTATAGGCTGTGTCTACACGGGGTCACTTATTCCGGAAAAGCAGCCGCTTTTCCGGAATAAGCTACGAGCTGTCTACACTGGCCTCTTGCTTTTCCGGAAAAGCAATGACGATCTACTGTAAAATTGTCAGTGTTTTTCCGGAAAAACTATGCTGCTCCCATTCGGGCAAAAGTCCTTTTCTGGAAACACTGTTCTGGAAAAGGGCCACTGTAGACAGCACAGTAGTCTTTTCCGCAAAAAAAGCCCCGATCGCGAAAATGACGATCGGGGCTTTTTTCCGGAAAAGTGCGTCTATATTGGCCATGGACGCTTTTCCGGAAAAAGTGCTTTTCCGGAAAAGCATCCTGCCAATGTAGATGCGCTTTTTCTGGAAATACTTATAACAGAAAATTGTTCCGTTTTAAGCATTTCCAGAAAAGAGTGCCAGTGTAGACATAGCCCAAGTGTGAAACTGATTGTTCCTTCCTAAGTGAAGTACTTTGCATTTGTCCGTATTAAACTTCATCCTATTTATCTCGGGCCATTTCTCCAGTTTGTCCAGATCATTTTGAATTATGATCCTGTCCTCCAAAACAGTTGCAACCCCTCCCAGCTTGGTATTATCTTCAGACTTAATAAACTTACTCTCTATGTCATCATTTAAATGATTGATGAAGATAATGAAGAGATCCGGTCCCAAAACCAACCCCTGTGGAACCCCATTTATTATGCCCTTCCAGCATGACTGTGAAACATTAATAAATACTATCTGAGAATGGTTATTACCCACCTTAAAGTAGTCCTGTCTAAATTGTATTTCCCTAGTTTATTGATAAGGTCATGGAAGAAGGCAAAGACTTGGGTGTTAGTGGTGACTCTTGAAGAGGAAGCCTGTGCATTCCATGTAAAGAACATCTGGGACTGGGAGCACATGTTGTGTCTTAGATTCCAAGTCCAGAAGGGACTGTGATCATGTATTCTGACCTGTATAACACAGGCCATGAACATCCTCCAAAATAATTCCTAGAGCAGAACTTTTAGACAATCAACCCACCTTGGTTTAAACATGGTCAGAGATTGTCACAGTATAAAGACACTCATATGTTTTGATTACTGGAGTATTTTGCAGAATACCTAGATATTTATTTAGGACTCATTTGTAGTTCTATTGAGCCTGGCCCACACAGACCAGGAGGAAGAAGGTGTCCCTCATGGATGATGATGAGGGGAGGTGAGTGACCCATTGCCCTGACTCCTTTTCTATTCTTACAACACTTAAAGGAACTTTCAGCCAAATTTGCTGATGGCACTAATCCATTTTATGAATAGTATTAACCCTGTGGAGAATTTGGCTGAGAGTGATTAAGGGGTATCTCTTTGCACTTTTTATGCTCCTTAAGGATATATAAGACTCCAAGACATGCAAATGAGTTGGAAGTTTCTCCAGAGTTGACTCTTCCATCACTGCTCACAAGTCTCTCCTTTTCCTAACTGATTGTTTACAAACTATTAAAGTTAGCTGGCTCCTCTTTCTCATCCTTGTCATACATTTCCAGCACAGTGCATAAAGAGTCCAATGCAAAACTCCCATTATTCCCAGTGGGAGCTGGGCATTCAATGCTTTGCGCATTACTTTGAAAATCAATCTCATTTGTTTACAAACATTCTTTGCAGCACTCCACATACTTCAGTTCCAGACTGTTTTTGTGCCTCCTTGTCTGCATTTAGATGGGTAGTTTTTGTCAGCATTCCTTCTATTTTCTTAGCAGGGCACGAGAGAGCTGCAATCTTCGCTGCTCAGAGTAGGAATCATCTGTAACTCCCCATTTGTCTTTGTCTTTAGATGGCTACCAGGGAACAATGGCTTCTCTTCTATATCTCTTCCACAAACGTCTCTCTAGAAAAGGATCAGCGCTGGTATGAATTTATTCAATTCACACAGTGGCAGTTCCTCTTTATGATCTTGGCCATTTTCTCAGAGTTTATGTAGATCTAATTTTTTATTATTCTTTTCAAAGTACAACTGCTGTCATGCTACTGAATACTAGAATACTAGAACTGAAATGACCTTGAGAGGCCATTAAATTGAGTCCCTTGCCCTCACAGTGGGACCAAGCACCATCTATAGCAGTGGTTCTCAAACTTTTTGGGCCCATGGACCACCTGGCTGAATATAAACCTTTCCATGGACCACCAGTTAATAATAGAAATGCACCATTAATTACATAATTACACCTGAATCAATTTGCTAGTGCTACAGCTAGGGAGAAGGATTTAATTTAAATGATTAAGCAGATTAAGCATTTTAACTTCCTCATGTTAGTTTATCAGACTTCATTTGAAATAAAATAAAATATTAATTTATGTCCAACACAAAAGGTTTCCATTTTTTCTTTATTTATGGCAGGTGTGAGGAGCCTTTTTTTGTGTTGGGGGCCACTGACCAACAGAAAAATCAATTGGGGACCACACAAGTGAGAAGCAAAAAAACTCCTTCAAAAACCCTCAACCCTCACTGATGTGGCCCCCAACTGAGACACCTCACTCCTCTGGTGCCCAACCTCACGGGGCGAAGGGATGGGACAGGAAGGACTGAGGTTCAGGGCTTCCCATAGGCCAGATTTACTTTCCTGGGGTTCCAGAGTTAGTGGATTTTATGGACCCCCTTAGGCTCTGGGGTGGGGACAAAAATGAGGGATTCAGTGTGTGGGACAGGGCTGCCAGTGAGTGGGATAGGGATGGGGTGCAGGATCTGGGAGGGAGGTGGTGTGCAAAAGGGGGAGGGATTTCAAGGTCTGGATGGGAGATAGGGTGCAAAAACAGGCTGTGAGTAGAGTGTCTGGCCAGGAGGAGGGAGCAGGAGCAAGGGAGGGTGCCAGAGCAGGCTGGGGTAGGGTGTCTGGCAAGGAGGGAGTGTGTCTGGCCAGGAGGAAGGATGCAGGAGCAGACTGAGGGTAGGGTGTCTGGCCAAGAGGGAGTGTGTCTGGCCAGGAGGAAGGATGCAGGAGCAGACTGAGAGTAGGGTGTCTGGCCAAGAGGGAGTGTGTCTGGCTAGGAGGGATAGTGTCTGGCCAGAAGATGGCTTGTGATAGGGTGTCTGGCCAGGGAGTCTGGGCATGGTGCAGCAAGGCAATTTAAGCCTATTGCTTCTGGTCCTATCCTCGGAAGTTAAGGAGAAGAATTTTTTTTCCCGCTCCTTGTAACACCCTTTTAGATACTTGACAACTGCTATCGTGTTGCCTCTCAATCTTCTCTTTTCTAAACGAAACAAACCCAATTCTTTCAGTTTTTCCTCATAGGTCATGTTTCTAGACCTTTAATAATTTTTGTTGCTCTTTTTTGGACCCTCTCCAGTGTCTCAATGAAACACTATATTCAGTATCTCTGATACTGTTAGTTTCAAAATCTCTACAGTTGTAATTAATTTCCAGCTACAAGTTGTCAGGAGTTGATCATGGATGCAGAACCATCATTCCAGGGATAAACCCATTTCCAGATTCCTCTGCACTATACTCTTGTGTATAGTAGGTATCCTAGAGATGTTGGCCTTAACAACTGGTTCTCTGTTCTGTGTCTCCCCCTTGATAGTATGTCTTTGATGTCAAGAAGGCTGAGGATAAAGTGCTGATTTCACTACAGCAACAGGATCAGCGCATTTACAAGAAAGATGGGAAAGGCGACAACTTCCCTATTGGCTTTGAAATCTTCAAGGTAGGCAAGCATCTCCATTTGGGTTTGGAACTGGTCAGAATTTTGGAAGCCTGCACCTGACTGCAGCTTCATCTCAACAATGGGTGTTTGACAGGTATATGCATTTGTGATTGGTTGGGTCACAGAGATCCCCTTGAGACTGTTATCTGATGGGTTGATCATAGCACTGAGCCCACCCACCTCGGGGCACCCCATCTGGCCTGCTGAGCCAGAGGTTCTGATCTCCCCAGCAAAGGCACAGAATTATGGTAATAGTCCCCCCAGCAAAGTAACACAGACTCTGATCTCAGCTCAGCTCTGGTAGGACTCAGAGGGACTTGACAGCACCCAATGGGACCAAAACACCAAATAAACCCATCTTACTCTGTATAAAAGCTTTTATACAGAGAAAGCTCCTAAAGTTCATTCCCTTTATCACTGAAAGAGAAATATGCATTGTTATTCCCCCTCAGGTAACAATTATTTACACTTTGTTTGGTAATAAACAAATTGACTTTATTAAGTATAAAAAGTAGTATTTAAGTGGTTGATCTATCTGTTATCACTTGCAAAGTAAATTACTAAACTAAAATAAACAAACACGCTAGTTAAGTCTAATACACTAGGGGTATGTCTACACTAGGCCCCTAGTTTAAACTATGGAGGCTAATGAGGGTGACCGAAATTGCAAATAAAGCGCGGGATTTAAATATCCCGTGCTTCATTAGCATGTTCCTGGGTGGTCGCCATTTTGGAAATTGACTAGCCCGGAATAACTGCCCGCATCTACACGTGGCAGTGAAACAGGAGTTCGAAGTAAAGCCCTAACTTGTATTAGCTTTTATTCCCCCTGGAATGAGGTTTAACAGCTAATTCAAATTAAGGGCTTTACTTTGAACTCCCGTTTCACTGCCACGTGTAGACGCGGGCAGTTATTCTGGGCTAGTTAATTTCCAAAATGGCGACCGCCCAGGAACATGCTAATGAAGCACAAAATATTTAAATCCCACGCTTTATTTGTAATTTCAGTTGCCCTCATTAGCCTTCCTAGTTCGAACTAGGGGGCTAGTGTAGGCATACCCTAAAAGAAATAATTACAAATCACAATTTCTCATTCCCAGTTCTTATTTCAGCTGGAGTTCTTCAAGCCAGAGCTGTTTCATTTTTTCTTGCTTGGCTCTATCAGCTTCTGCCCCCTCGTTAGAGTTCTTTGTTTCCATGATTTTTTTCATGTGCCCTCTTGTGGTAGGAGCAGTCTGTGAAACCAGATGAAGGCATTATTGTATTGCTTCCTATTCCTTAAATAGAATTTCCCCAGGGTGGGAATCCTTTGTCCTTTTCTCCTCATTCCTGTGGAAAAATATTAAATTCAAAATGCATTCCATCAGGTGGCAATTCTATGTAAGGAATAGGAAGCAAAACAACCAACCACAGTTTAGGCTTACAGGAAAAACAGGACTTGTCTTGAGTACTGGGCAATTAAGTTTCTTGAGCACTGCTAAAGGCTTTCCCTAGATAGCTAGATTAATGGTTACACTTTATATTACTAACTTTGCATACAAGAAAAATACGTACACACAAATCAAGTATACACAATCAGAGGATTACAAGTTCTTGAGGAAAGGTCATATGTTCCATTTTGCCTAAAGCATATTTGAGTTATGCATAATCATATTTAAAAAAAATAGGGTCACAGCATCGTTCACATGGGATGGGTTCTAACTTAGATCTTCTCTCAACATGATTCTTGCACAGATACTACAAATACATTCACATACCATAGTTGTTGCTAGGAGCTTCGTTTTCAAAGCTCGAATGTCTGCCTATTGAGCTGAAGAAATGGCAAGCTATAGCAAGCCTTACGCCCGAGACATGATTGTGTTTACTTAGCCACCTCCTGACAGCTTGTAATACTGCACTTTTAATGATTGTATAAAACAGCTCATCACAAAACTAGAGTCATTTGAGGCAAGGGGAAAGAAATTGAAGAACATTTTGAATTATTTTGTATTCCTCAGGTTTTGATTTGATACAACTTTTAAAAATGTGTTTAAAAAATTATCTAAATTGTCATGTTTGAAATGTTAAGGTCTGGGAATTGGCTAGAGTTCTCATTTTCCCCTCGTTTTTCATTTTACCAATGAACCCATGCAACAGAATGAACAGAATCCAAACATTTGTCTCTTCTCCCATTTTCTCTGACCACTTTGAAAAGTTACAGAAGTTGAGGACATTTTTAAAAGTTCCAAAGAAGCAAGAAGAAAAAGTAGGGGACTAAAAAGCAAACTCTGCACATCATTCATTCTCACAGACTTTAAGGCCAGAACAGACCATCATGATCGCCTAGTCTGACCTCCTGCAGATCACTGGCCACAGAACTTCACCATTCACTCCTGTTGCAAACCCCTAAACAAACTCTAGCGGAGTTACTGAAGTTCTCAAATTGTGACTTAAACATTTCAAGTTAGAGAGAATCCACCATTTACACTAGTTCAAACCTGGAAGTGACATTGGTTCCACACTGCAGAGGACAATGAAAAACTCCCAGGTCTCTGCAAATCTAACCTGTTGGGAAATTCCTTCCATACCCCAAAGGCAGTGATCAGTTACACCATGAACATTTAATTTGGGCAAGAGGCTCAACACCCAGCAACCAGACATCTGGGAAAGAAATTCTCTGTAGTATCTCAGAACCGTCTCCATTATAGTGTCTCATCATTGACCATTGGAGGCATTTTCCATCCGCAGTCACAGATCAGTTTCATGCAATTCTGAACATCCCCTCCCCTCCATAAACTTACTATGCTCAATCTTGACACTAATTAGCTTTTATGCCCTCACTGCTCCCTGTTCCAGTCAGGGGCAAAACAGAAAAAGAAAAAAGGGGCAGGGCGTAGGAGTTAGAGGAAAGAAGAGAGAAACAGGAAAAAACAAAAAATTGAAAGACATCAATTTTTCGTTTCTGATTTTTGTCAAAAAATGAAAAAAATCAAAAGAAAATAATGTATTTTCTTTAGAGAAAAAGGCAGTTTTTCATTTTGGGTATGTCTACACTGCATTCCTCTTTCAAGAGAGGAATGCAAATGCAGCTGAGGGAAATTGCAAATGAAGCACGGATTTGAATTTGCTGTGCTTCATTTGCATAATCACATCCGGCTGCTATTTCAAAATACCCTATTTCAAGATAAAAAACGCCATGTAGACGCGGTTATTTTGAAAGAAACCCCTTCTTTTGAAATAACTGTTAAACCTCATTTTTTAAGGAGTAAGGGTTATTTCGAAAGAAGGGATTTCTTTCAAAACAACTGTGTCTACATGGCGTTTTTTATATCGAAAGAAGGTATTTTGAAATAGCGGCTGGACGTGACTATGCAAAGGAAGCATGGGAAATTCAAATCCGTGCTTCATTTGCAATTTTGCTCGGCTGCATTTGTATTCCTCTCTCGAAAGAGGAATGTAGTGTAGCTATACCCTTTAAAAGCTCATTTAACAAATTCCAGCTAGCTATACGTAAGTGTTGAGAGACATTCAGTTGCTGTGAAGTTTACAAGAAGCTTTCATTAGAGGTTGGAATGGCTGTGTATCTGCTTTGCCACTGTTAGGTTTTTTTTCACCCACATTTCCATAAAAATATAGGGGCTCAATGTCACTAGCACAGATAGTAAGGGTTTCCCACTCTCCATTTGGGAAAGAGTGCAGCATTTCACTCAGCTGAGAATCACACCTTCTAATTCTGCCTTTGCTACTGATTTTGCAAGTCATTTTACTTTACTGGGTCTCATTTTCACCATCTGTGTGATGGGGGTAATGATATTGATCCTTGGTAATGCTTTGAGGGTATGTCTACACTTTCACCCTATTTCGAAATAGGGATGGAAATGCAGAAATTCGAAATTGCAAATGAAGCCGGGATTTAAATATCCCGTGCTTCATTTGCATAATCACGTTATGGCACTATTTCAAGTTAGCACTATTTTGAAGTAACAGACTCTGTGTAGACGTGGTTATTTAGAGAAAACCCTTCTCTCGAAATAACTGTTAAACCTCATTGTAAGAGGAATAAGGGAAATAACCGCGTCTACACAGCGTCTGTTAATTTGAAATAGTGCTACCTCGAAATAGTGCCATAACACAATTATTCAAATGAAGCATGGGATATTTAAATCCCGGTTTCATTTGCAATTTAGAATTGCTGCATTTGCATCCCTATTTCGAAATAGGGTACAAGTGTAAACATACCCCGAGATCCTCGGATTAAAAGCTCAAGTATTATTATAAATATTTTATTATATTTAAAGTTTAGAAATGTTGCCTATTTTGTTGGGTGGTGGTTGTGGGTGAAGGGTGATGTCAACCAACTCCGTTAGCACAAAATCCAATTGTAATATATAATGATGATGTCCAGGAACTACCTAAATGAACCTTTGGTCTGGCTAGGGAACCCAAACGTTTGATTTTCATTCTTGCATAGCTGCACATCATTCTGTATGCATTCACTTGTCATCACAGAAAACCGGTACCAAACAATGCAGCAAGGAAGACCTGTGAGTGAGAAATAAACATGCCAGATCTTGCTCTGCTGTGTAATTGTAGGTGGAGTTGAACAGAGAATATCGGATACACAAGCTGCAAATACAGGAAAGAGTGGCAACCTCCCTTTACATCAATACACGCACTGTGTTCCTGAGGAAGCTCCTTACACAGGGTCGCTATGTTCTTATCCCAACGACATACCGTCCTGGCATCATCACTGCATTTATCCTGAGGCTCTTTACAGATGTACCATCAAAACTCAGGTACTTGCTACTTTTACCACAGCGTACACAGGCTTCTCCTGCCGACTCCAGTTCTCCCTTCATTAAAACAGTTAACCCTCCAAATACCACTGGATCATGGAAGCTGACTGTGTGACTCCACATGAGTCTCTGCTGTTCTAAATGAAGGTGAGGTTCTCAGTGTTCTGAAGCTAGATGCCTGCAGTCAGAGTTCAATAAAAGTGATGTGGGGTTTGGGGGGGGGGGGTTCTGACGTGCTAAACATTTTCAGACACATTAACTTCATTGGAAGCTATGTGAACACTAGGAATCTCTGAAAATGAGGCCATTTTTAGTTAGGCCCTAAAACAGGAGTGAGCAAATACTGGCCCGCAGGCTGGATCCAGGGTTAACACCTGATAAGCCCCCACTGCTATATTTACCTTCCCGGCTGCAGGTATCAGTGATCTTAGCTCCCTTGGCTGTGGATCACTATTCCCAGCCACTGCAGGAAGCGGTGCATGAAGCGGTGTCCCAATCCATCCCACTTCTCCATTGGCCAGGAACAGCGATCCTTGGCCAATGGGATCTGCGATCACCAGTACCTGTGGCTGTGCATGTAAATAAAGCAGTGGTGGCCCACCAGAGGTTAATCCTGGTGAACTGCCACTGTGTTATTGCCCACCCTTGCCCTAAAATCTGAAGAATTCTTCATCTGAAGAAATGGGCCGTGCCCACAAAAGCTCATGATACCATCTACATGTTTTGTTAGTCTATAAAGTGCTACCAGACTATTTGTTCTTGTTTAAGTTTTTCCTAAAAGTAGGTGTCACAGTTCAGGCAGTTATCTCTGTATTCCCCCTCTATGGCCCAATAATAGCACCCACTGGTTTCTTGTTCCTCCAGCCATCATCTCGCTTATATAGGACGTGCCTCACAGTCCCCTGAGCATACTGGGATATCCTAGCAAGAGACTGCCAAAGAAGACCTGCCTACTTTTGCTTCAGACCCTAATAACAGAGTAGTTATCCATCATTATCGGATACTTCACAGCTTTTCCTGTGAAAGCCCATTTTATTCTTAAGGTAAAAGCAATAGTGGGGAAAAGACTATGCTGGAAACAGTAAAAGGACTTACATGCATTTAATAAACTTACCAGAGATCACCCCAACCTTAATATGGGCTCTGGCAAGGGCAGTCATTCAACCCACACTCAAGTGCTGTCCTTATGCATTTAGATTCATCACAGGTTCAGCTCAGATCCTGGTAACATTTTTAACCAGTTCATCTTTTATACAGTGCAGCGGATCATTGATCTGGAGTTTCCAGGAGCAGGTAAGTAGTGGATAATTGGTTTCTCTCCCCAGGGAATAGCTTAAAAAGAATGGATCTAAAGTGAGTCATTTGCATTCCCTCCACCCCCCACCACTCCCTTCCTTCATCCCCACTCTCTTCTCTCACCACCATATTTCCTAGGAAATCCACATGCAGTGTTCCAAAAGTCTTTGAGATTCCTCATATCTCCCAGTGATTGTATCAATCCCGTCTTTCTGATAAAGAAGTTCCATACAATAGTACATAAACATTTGCATTTTCAATACCATGGACCTGAAAGATATTTAAATCTAACATAAGCTTCAGATGGGGTAGCCGAGTTAGTCTGTAACAGGTAAAACTTAAAAAACAACAAATAGTCTAGTAGCACTTTAAAGACTAACAAAACATATAGATGGTATCATTAGCTTTCATAGGCAAAACCCACTTCTTCAGATGACCAGAGTATTGGAAGTCCAGATCCAAGACTAAATAAAAGAAGGAGGGATGGGGGGGAAGAAGGAAAAAAATTGAAGGGGAGGAAGAAAATAAGACAGTGAGTAGATAAGCTTCAGAAGGATAGCAGAGTGAGTCTGTAACAGGAAAAACTTAAAGAACAACAATTAGTCTAGTAACATCTCAAAAACTAAATAGTTCCAAGAGGCTGATAAGAACCATTAGTTTGCACTTGGAAAGGAAGATGACCAACCCCAGATTCTACACAGCTATCAAGAACCACTAGCAGCACCTTCATTGGTTGGTTGGTTGATAATGTGTGAGCCATCCGATATTACGATTCAACCATTAGCATAAGGTTTGAACACAATGGTTACGTCTAGACTGGCATGATTTTCCAGAAATGCTTTTAACGGAAAAGTTTTCCGTTAAAAGCATTTTCGGAAAAGAGCGTCTAGATTGGCATGGACGCTTTTCCGCATAAGCACTTTTTGCAGAAAAGCGTCCGTGGCCAATCTAGAAGCACTTTTCCACAAAAAAAACCCCGATTGCCATTTTTGCGATCGGGGCTTTTTTGCAGAAAACAAATCTCAGCTGTCTACACTGGCCCTTTTGCACAAAAGTTTTGCCGGAATGGGAGCAGCATAGTATTTTCCGCAAAAAGCACTGATTTCTTACAGTAGGAAGTCAGTGCTTTTGCGGAAATTCAAGCAGCCAGTGTAGACTGCTGGCAAGTTTTTCCGGAAAAGCGGCTGATTTTACAGAAAAACTGGCCAGTCTAGACACAGCCAAATAAGTTTTAACTTAATTCAGTAAAGTTTGTCTTAAGTCTGAAAGCTCTGTCCAGGACTTGGCAAGACATTGTTTGTCTGCCACTGTAGACCCTCGAGTTTGGGAAATTTTTGCACGTGGGTCTGACTTTTATAGTCCTCTTCTATTCTGCAGGTGTAATTTTGTGGGCACTAGTATTTACACGTGTATTTGATTCCATTTGCTTCTCTCACAATCTAGCTCACAGACCAGGTCACTGGACATGCCGATGGCATCAAATATTTACACCTGTAAAATGGGACACTGAGTTGAAGTCTCTGACACAAGTCAGCCTTCAAACCCAATCTAAAGAGATGCTTGTTTGAGGAAGCTCATAGAATTGGGACTGCATGGTGGGCAGCAGCAGTGCAAAATTTCCCCACAATGACTTGCTCTGGAAGGGATTGCCTCTAGGGATGCGAGGATAATTAAGTCTCCCCATAGCCCATTCAATCTTTGACCTCTCTACTGTGGCATTTTCAGCATGAGTGCCAGTTTGGGCTGTTGGCAGAGAGGTTCTTTTGATCACCAAAGTCACTTATCACAGGCCACTGCACAGATGACACTAACATCTATAAATTGCAACGTCAGGGTGGATTTTAACCTGGGGATCTACTGATGGAAAGGGCCCTGACCCCATTGCTACTTGCTTCAGTCATGCAGTCTCCCATGCACATGCTTCCTCCTGTCAGCTACACTGTGAACCTTTTTGTTTATTGGGTCTTATTCTTCTTTATGTGAGTGTAGAGCTGTCAAGGGAACAGCCTGCAGCAGAGCCAGTTTCCTGGCAACCTAATGAGTGCAGCTGGCTTTCATTGAAGCTGTCTGACTGAGCCACCTGACTGGTTGAAGGAATCAGCTGACTTCTACTTAAGCTGAGTAGCAACAGTATTTCAGTAGCCAGCTGCTCAATGGATCCCTTGCCTGCAGCTACGCTTGGTCCTGTCCTGGCCTCCACTGTTTCTAGTCTTGCTCCAACCCCAGCCTTTAACTGTTCCTTCTCCAGCACCCAGCTTCTTCCTGATTTCTCACTTCCCTCTCAGATCCTTGGTTTTGCCTTCTGACTGAAACTCATGTGTGACTGAAACCCTTTCCTCTAGGTTTTGGTTTCTGAGGCCAGGTCTACACTAGGGGACAAGTCAATCTAAGATATGTAACTCCAGCTACATGAATACCTTAGTTTAAATTTCTGCAGCATCCCCACCGTGGGAGGTCAACGGGGAAAACTTTTCCATCAATTTTCCTTACTCCTCGCAACCTGGTGGAGTACCAGCATTGACAGAGGCATGGTCAGTGGTCGATTTAGTGGGGCCTTACTAGACCTGCTAAATCAAACCCAGGTAGATTGATCTCCACAGCATTGATCTTCCTGTAATTAGAGACAAGGCCTGACTGTCAGCTCTGGTCTTCCACTATATATTCTGACTACAACTCTGGTTAACCCTTTGGCTTAGTCTGTAATTCTTGGCTTTGCTCTTCAAGCTACCCCATCTAAGTTCAACTCTAACTTGCGCACTCCAGCCTCTACACCTGATCACTCATGAGCTGGTCACTGACAAAATCTGGAGTAATTCCATTGAAACCAATGGAAATATACAAGGTAAAATGGATGGAAAAAGATATTAGGCCCGTTATGTTGTTGTGTTGCTATTAATATCTGTAACTTTTAGGGTTTTCCACCATGTATTGTTGTCATATGAGAGATTTTTATTTACTTAATTATGTCATTCCGGGAACAGAAACCATTGATAATAAACAGGTAAAGAACTACATGTTTATGTTCCAGAAAAATCAAAATTCCACTGAAGTTCACCGTTTTGTTGCTTGACATTCATCACCAAAGATTTTAACTGCTTAATCTTGATCTTGCAGGGAGCTGAAGCTAGATAAGCCTAAACTGACATGCTGGAGCACTCTGTGTGGTTACCCTCGGATAGTTACCCAAATTAAAATTCACTCCGCAGAAGGTCTACAGCAGCAAGACAGATCCGGTGGTAAGTGCAAAAGAAGACTCTGAAAGAGTGGGAAATACTTATTTCCTCTGAGACTATGCTCCTTTGGCATGCAAATTGTTCACTTCATTAGAATGATTTGTGAGTTTTAAGCCTTAGATGTTTCTGTCTGGAGAGACAAGTGCAGCATTTATGGAACATTGTGCTACCAGAGCAGGCTTTCAAAAGAAGAGCTGGGGTTAAGGAGGCAGCAACAAATGGCAGGAATTATAAGTTAAACATGCTAGCCCATAGAGCATGTAATGAGCGGTCACTTCTGACAAGCATGTAGAGGGGATTCTTTAGAAATTCACAGAAATCATATCCTCTTTGGGGTTACTTATTTTTTGAAATTCAAAATGGCCAGTGAGTCAGTTGCAGGGAATTCCCTGTAATGAAGTCCAGTATGCTATATACATCTAGCCACATTTCATCCAAGGACTTCAATATACTTTATAGTTCATAGATTCATTGAGTTGATACCATTAGAGACCAGAAGAACCATTAGATCATTTAGCTTGATCTCCTGTATGTCCCAGGACCTTACCATTCACTCATTTTCCTCTGCTGTGAGTTCAATAACTTGTTTGAATAAAGCATCATTTGTATTTGGCAAAAGCATATCTTCCAGAAGGGCTTTCAGTCTTGCTCTGAAAGGAGGAAATCTCCTCATTGCAGGAGGAGTAACGGTAGTCCGAATTAGGGGCTTTAGTTCGAACTACCTAGCCCGTGCCGTATGTAGCCGTGGGTAGGGAGTCCGAACTACCGGGCATTTAAAAATGGCGGCGCCCGGGAACATGCAAATAAAACCTGGGATATTTTAATCCCGGGCTTCATTTGCAAGTTTGAATGACTACATTAGCCACCATAGTTCGAACTAGGGTGGCTAGTGTAGACATATCCTGAGGGACTTTCTCTGGTAATTTTTGTAGTTCTCTTCTTCCCCCTCTCCAATTTTTTAATATCCAGTTTAAAATGTTGACACTTGAACTCTATACAGCATTGCAAGATTTATCTAGCCAACTACAGCTTAATCACAGTGGGGTAATTACTATTCTATTACAACTGTTTGGGGCTTCATAAATTGAGCAGAGAGGTTAAGTGACTTGTGACTTGTACAGTACCAGTTACATGTCAGTGTTTATCAAAGAGAAAAGCTGTCTTGAGGCGGAGAGGCGAGAAACTCTCTCTGGTGCCTGTCACTGACAGCTAATTAACAGACTTGCCTTGCCACTGTTCTTTGGTCCTGTTTTTCACATCCTCTCTCTGTCTGCTGCAGTTAAATTAATATCCCTTCCAATGACCAAAGGGATAGTCGTTGGCAGAGACAATTGGCAGAGAGCAGTTGGTTAAGAGAAAACAAGACAGGGAACAAAGACAGTCCGGGTGAACCTGGAATAAGACTGCTGACACAGCAGCGTCCCTGTTGTGTTTGCTCCAGAGAGAACTTCAGATTTGGTTGGCAAGGAACCTGGAGAGAAGCTCCTGTAACTCCTTACAGTGAAGAAGCAATTACAGTGAGACCTGTAGATGCACTTCTTCAGAAAAAGTTCCTAAGCATCTCCAAATTGTTGGATAGAATTTGATCCAGTTCCCTAACAGCAACCAATATCTGTGTTCCTCTGAGTGGCTGAATGCAGTCGTCGCTGTACAGTTCATTTTTGCTAAATGCAGTTATTTTTTCAGAGATACAATGGATGGACGAGACCAAAGGGAGAAATCATTAAAGACCAGCAGAGGAGGGGTTTCAAGAGAGGCGGGGCATTCTTGCTCTTCCCCTCAAAAATGACACTTCTTATTTTATACTTCTTTTTCTTACCCCTTTGAAATTCCTTAAACATTTTCTTCCAACGTCCCCTGCAGGAACATAGATGGGGAAGAGAATTGAGTTCTATCACTTCAATCACCAGCACTCTTGCAGTGCTCACAGGGTCACTAAAGCAAACTCCCACTGCTGCCAAAAACTGCTTCAGTTCAGGCAGTGAAATGGGTTTTGTCGAGTTGTCTAATTTGCACCTGGGACTTGTAACTGGTGATTAATAGTTATGTCTACAAGATGGTTTAAAATAGCTTTAGAGGCAGATTCTGCCACCCTTGTATGCAGCTCTAGCTTGACACTGTCCATTAGCTGTCATCCCTACCTAGAGGTGCTGATGTACTGTGAGGAGCACAGTAAGCCACTTGCTTGTCATTACATTGGATTGTAGGGCAGGGCGTTAAATACTGTACAGAATTTTATTGTGTCTTTTCAAATGAGTTAATAGTGCTCTGTTAAATTTCCCTTCAGGTAGATCCTGTATCTTGGTCATTAACCAGCATCTCTACAGCATTAAAGTTACGGTTCACAGAGACATTAGAAAACATTCTTTCTGAGTAAGCTTCCTAATACTGCCATATAGAAAACAAATCCTCTTCTTTCTCTCTCTTGATTTGGGGACCGGCTCCCACCCATCTCAGCCATTATTTCGAAATAACTGTACTAGCATCTACACAAGCTAATGGCTATTTCAAAATTAATTTGAAATAGCGGAGGGCTTATTTTGAACTTGGTAAACCTCATTCCACGAGGAATAGCGCCTATTTTGAAATAAGTGCTGTGTAGATGCGGAATAGGGGCTATTTCGAAATAGGGGGCCTCCAGCCCTTCCAAGGATGCCCTGCTGGCCACTCTGGTCCCAACCAGGAAAACTCCTCTCCTCCTTCCCCTTCCCGGAGCCATTAAAGGGGTAGAGTCTGGCAACAGTGTCTGTGCCAGCTCCAGCCCTGCCAGCCCAGAGCCAGTATTCGCTGCCCCTGACCCAGTGGCCCCAGCACGAGCCAGGCAGCCAGTGCCAGCCAGCCCTCCACCGCTCCCAAGGACCAGAACCCCAGCTCCCAGGAGCCTGCCAGGGGCCGGAGAAGGCGGGCGCCTTCCTGGTCCAGTGCGGAGATCATGGACCTGATTGAGGTTTGGGGGATGCCTCCGACATCCATGACCTCCATACTAGATGGAGGAACACGGCCATCTATGGAAGGATGGATGCCAGACTGGCCACCAAAGGCCACATCTGAACCCAGGAGCAGGATCGGATGACTCATATTTAGCTGGTGGTCCACTATGACCTCTAGATCCCTTTCTGCTGTACTCCTTCCTAGACAATTGCTTTCCTTTCTGTATGTGTGAAATTGATTGTTCTTTCTTAAGTGGAGTAGATATTTCTCAGAATTACTCAGTTGTGAGCAAACTCATTCTGAGATTTAGCCAGTTGTCCTCCTGCCACTTATAATGGCAGACTTGCAAGAGGATGAAGAAGGATATTTCCTTTGTTTTTCCTTTTTTTCATTCCACATCTATTTGAAAATCATCCCAGCGACTGTCTGTCATGGTCTTTTCAACACAGCTCATCTCTAAAACCAAATAACCCACCAAGTTTTCCACTGAAGCGTCGTGCTGGATTCCCATGTTTAATTCTTTCACTGTGTTTTATCTGCTCCCTCTCCTTTTAAAATGGTGTGGTCACTAATGGCTATTTGATAAGCAGGAGAAGAGAGGGTGCGGGAAACCCCTAGCAAATTCCTGTAACGGAGAAAAGAAAACAGTTTTGAGTGCTTTCCTCAAAGCCACCTCCAAAACTTGGTGTTCCTGCCCAGTTTCTAACACCACTATAAGTATTCTCCTCTATTATTTATTTTGCAGTAGTGCCTACCTCTCCTGCTCATAAGTCAGGGTCCCACTGTGCTAGGCGCTGTACAAACACAGAACAGAACAGTGGTCCCTGCTGCAAACAGCTTCTAATTTAAGTGTCATCTTCAGGACATTTCAGTTCTTTAATAATAAAGTGCCATGTCTTGTTGCCTTGAGTCAGTTTTTCTTCCGTCATTGGGAGTTTTGCTGAGTAAGGACTGAGTACAGACTGACTAAGGACCCCAAGATCTGAACTGAAGAACACTTTTCCATATACTCTTGAAAGCCTTTGATTTGCGCAATAGCAACTGACTGTGAATGTTCTTGTCTAAAGTCAGTTATCCATAAAACAATGCCTTGCCTGCACTGTCAGGTGATCACGGGCCAGATCTCATTTGGGCTTAGGAAAGCTATCTCATAAATCACCCCTTTCTTGGGTCTACATTGGGTCTTATTAGTTTTGGGCTTTCACTCACATTTTTGTCTTTGTTTTTGTCTTTGTGTTATCCTTTTCTTACATTGCCACGTCGCCTTCCTGATGATGGAACACAGCCATGGGATTGACACAGAGCTACAGTGTAGGTGAGACCTTGAACTGAACTAGGAGGCCTGATTCTTTATCACCTGGCACCTGTGTAGATACTGATTGCTGTAAAACGTGCGTGTGAAATGCCACCATTCTGATTTAGCAGTGGTTATACCTTGCTTTGTACAGGTAAACCTACAAATCACAGGACAGTGGCAAATCAGGCCCTTTAGAAGCGTTGAGGAAAATATCTTTTTCTTGTCTCGGATTTTTAGGGCATTGCTTTTGCTCCATGTTTCTTCTGAAGATTGTATCATTTTTCTTAGTTACAGAAAGCTCAACATTCCATCCATGAATTTATCCTGCCTTTGCACTTTTCCTCTCTCTTATTCCTTCCTCTTCTTTCTGTATTTTTGGAACTTCTGAGCAGGTCCATTTAGTAAATTTTAAAATGCCAGCTTTTCTATTTTTTTGGATCGACTGAAATTATCTGGGTCAGTGTTTCTCAACCAGTGGTATGAGTACCCATAGGGGTACTTGAGAGAAGTCTGTGGGTTACCTCAAGACAACTGAAATTTGGAAAAAAACTGAATTTTTGTTTTAAGTTTTACACCACTTTATTATGTTTGCACTTTTTACACTCAAAAATTTTATCGCCCACCCAGCTATGATTAAGTTGTTTAAACAAATGTGTTGAAATGGTAAAAAAACAAATGTGTGTCTGAAAACTGTAGGTACTAGGGATACTTACAATTTTTTTTAAAAAAAGGGGTATTTTATTTAAAAAGGTTGAGAAACACTGATCTGGGTTAATAGTTCTCTGCTGAAATACAGATATGCCTGTTAACTATTAGAATCCTGTGTACTCCTTTCTGTGACTTCACCGTGCCTATCGCTCTTCTGATTGCTATTAACCATCTGCTCTAGCATTTTGCTTTGCTGTTTGCCTAAGGCCATAGAGGTTGACACCATTTTGTGAAAAGACCCCATTTTATTCAGAAGTTTTCAAAATGTCTTTGATTAGCAGTGGGCTCTCTTGTCACTTGTAACAGACTGTAACCCCTGTGTGCCAAAGGCAGTGACACAGAAGTAATTGTTTACCAAGAAAAAAAACCAAGAAATTGCTACCTGCTGCAGTAATCTGTAAGTGCTATCCGTTGTCAGGGGCAACGGTCCCATTCTATGGCTAGCCAGGTTACATCAGCTTACAGAATATGAGCAAGTCTATTCCTTTCTCTTAAATATCAATGGCTCTTGCTTCTTTTTAACTATTCTCTTGCTTCTTCGTGGGAGATGTCGGAATATGCCTTGTAACCAAGCAGATGCCCATGAGAGAAATGATACGTGATATCCGTTAAGAAACTACAGTCACTTTTAATTTAATGGCTACAAGGGAGTTAGACTTTTACATCCGGCGTTTTGTACAAAAACCATAAACAACCTCTTTTGGAGCAGGGAGGTGTCACATGCAAATGGCCATTATTCCAATCGAGAGATCATCTAGTAAAGAAGTTTCAGTGAATGCTGCAAACATAAAATTATATTAATATGAGATATTTAAGATAAAAGTAGAAACAAAATGAATTGAAACGATATCTAAATGAAATGTTTTTACCTTATGTTTTGAAATGATTAAAACACAATGAGAATGTAAATGATTTGTTTGGACACTTTGTTATTGACAGTGGTGTCAAAAACAGACATGTTCCCATGAAACATTTTTGTTCGACAAACTTGTGTTTTCTGACAGGGAAATGGTTTCATAGAAAAATATTTGACCAGCTCTGGGCCTAATAGTGAAGAGGGTGTATGCCCGTTCTTTCAAATTAAGATGTTCAGCATTAGACATCTAACTTTGGGGCTACGTCTAGACATCTTTTGAAAAAGCCTCATTCGAAAAAGAGCGTCTAGACTGCAACCACTTCTTTTGAAAAAGCGATCCGCTTTTTCAAAAGAAAGCACCCAGGCAGTCTGGATGCTCTCTTTTGAAGAAGCCCTGTTTGCGTTCAAAAACACCTTTTTTCAAAAGAGCACTTTTGAAAAAAGGTGTTCTTCCTTGTAAAATGAGGTTCATCGAAGTAAAAAAAAACCTGCTGCATTATTTTGATTTGATTTCGAACATGCGGTGGCAGTCTAGATGCAGGGGAAGTTTTTCTCGAAAAAGGCCAATTTTTTTCGAAAAAATCCTGTAGTGTAGACACACCCTGTGTTAGTTAGGGAGCTACATGAAAATGGCTTTGAGCACTGGCTTTCATCGCCTTTGGTGGGAATTAGCACTTCTTAACCATCTCTAATTTTATGCTTTTATGTTTTTCCTTAATATCTAGAGAGGTGCCGAGGGGGCCACACACCTTTATTTTAAAGATGGTCTGGTGTATAAGCCAGGCCCAAGTTAAAGAGGGTGAATTTGTCAAGCAGACCATCGTGTTGGGGAAGAAGGAGCAATCCAAAGGTGGAGGCAGTATTGTCTAGTGGCTAGAGGTCTGTACTGGGACGCAGGGCACCTGCATTTTATCCACTGCTGTGTACAGTGAATGGTTTCCCCCCTCTCTGCACCTCAGTTTCCCCATTGCTAAAATGGAGTTAATGATGATGGCCTCCTTTGTAGAGTGCTTTGAGGTGTGCTGATGAGGAGCCCCCTTATCAGAGCTAGATGGGAGTGTTAATAAAGATTAAGGAGGATTTTGGAAACACAAATGACCTTTAAGAATATGAGAATTGTGCTTGTTTTAATACATTTTGAACTACAAGGCTGTGCCATAACTTGTAAGGCTGTTACCCAGACCTCCGATTAGCCTGGATCTTATGCAGCTTATCTTTGATTTACTGTGAATTTCCTTGGGACTGGGAAGTTAGGATCATTTGGCAACTACTGGGTTAACCAAAGTGGGATGAAAAATGATCATCTGATCTCTGGCAAAAGGCAAAGGGAGAGGGACTTTTCCTGGATATTCAAATGTGCTGCCAGGATGCTAGCGGATCGGCACGACACTGGTAAACAGCTTCCAGCTGTAGGGAAGGCACAATGTTTTTTCATCATGGCTTTCTTTGTATGCCACCCTTTTCCTTAAAAGAGATGGTGTCCAAGAGCTAAAAAGAGAGGCCTCCAGCCTTCACAGTGCAGCATAGGGAAGCTAAATGAGTCTCTCATTGTCTTACAGTGAGCCAGGACAGATCAGGAAACTGCAAACCCTGTATTGTCTTGTCCCCCAAGCCAAGTGACCTGTTCTCATCCTGATCAATGATGCCTCCATCAGGGCCGGCTCAAGCCATTCCTGCGCCCCGGGCAGTGGGCACATGATGCATGTGCAGCTCCGCCCCCAGGTGCACGGCGCATACGCGGCCCTGCCCCTTGGTGTGCTGCACACCTTATAGCTGCCATCGGGCGCACGGTGCCTGATGGCAGCTCTAAGGGGTGCCACGGAACTGGGCGCGCAGCGCCCCTTACAGCTGCCATCAGGAACCCCCCATAGGTTGGCGTCCGGGGCTGCTGCCTGGCTAGTCCCCCTCCCCCCCTTAATCCGGCCCTCGCCTCCATAAGTAGCTGGCACTTGTTCCTCTGACACTCACTGGTGTTTCTGGCTCAGAATCAATTTCTCAGCTAGTGGAGTGGGACTAATAAAGACTCTCCTGATTGCATTTCAGGAGCAGATCCCTACCTGATTATCAAGTGTGAGAATCAAAAAGTTCGTTCTGCCATCCAGAAAGACACCGTCCATGCCATTTTTGACACACAAGCAGTTTTCTACAGAAAGAACATGGAACGTTCCATTATTGTCCAGGTAAGGAAGGGAATCCCAGCACCCTGCAGCAAAGTATGTGCTCCCAAAAGCAGCCAGAGGAATGCTAGGGCAGGGGAAACAGACAGGTTTGTCCACAGCATCTGTGTGCCGCTTATACAGCAATGCAAATGGAAAACCGCAGTGGGTTTTAAATAAACATGACATTGATGAGCTAAAGGTCTGACAAATGTTAACTGCTTCTTCACAAGATCAATACCCAGAACTGTGGCTGCTGGTGCAGAAGAATGTGAGAATTACTCCTTAATGTCCCAATGGATAGAGCAATTTATATTGATTCTCTTGTATCCGCCTTCCAAAATAGACACCATTAATAATACCTGGGTCTTATGCAGCACTCTTCATTTGTAAACTGCAAGGCAGTTTACAAAGCTGGTTAAACACTTCCATCCCTGTTTTCTAGCTGAGGAAGCTGTGGCATAGAACAATTAATGGATTTGCCCAAACTCACGCATTGAATTAATGGCAGAGCCAGGATTAAAACCCAAGAACAGAATCTTTTGACACACCAACCTGTGTGGTTTAATTGATACAGACCACATCAATTTCTAAGTATGAGGAGCATGAGTGTTTAGATTAAAAGCCAGTGCAGCTATGGGACCATACCCTCATTGAAATGACAATTTATAATCGCTTAGTACCATAAGAATGTAAGAAAAAATGAAGTCTTTTTTCTCCTCCTTGCTTGAGTCAGTGCTTCTGTAGGATTTTTACAAATAATCCATAACTCCATCTACTCCATTTAAAGCACTGAGAAAAGACTGCCAGAGAAGGAAGCTAGCCTGACAATGCTGTAAGAGTAGGTTACAAGTAGTGACTATTTCTGACTGTTCACTACACTATACCTAGAGTTCCACTGGAGCCATTCTCTGAGCGGAAAGGTTTCTACTCCATCCACTATGAGCAAAAGGAGGCTGAGAGAAGAGGTATCTCAAAGCCTTTGGAATGCAATCAGAGTACGAATGTAAGCTAATAACACAATTAAGGGAAACAATCTGTTTCCCACTCAGGTTACGTCTACACAGCTTCCGTCTTCTGCAAAAGCCTATGCAAATGAAGTGTGGATTAGCATATTGTGCTTCATTTGCATAATTATGAGATGTTTTTGCACAAGAGATTTTTTGCAGAAAAAGGCGCCATCTACACAGCGCCTTTTTGCACAAAAACCCCCTCTTGCGCAAGAGCCGTTCTTCCTCGTTTTTTCAGGAAGAACAGCTCTTGTGCAAGAGGGGGTTTTCTGTGCAAAAAGGCACTGTGTAGACAATGCCTTTTTGTGCAAAAACCTCTTGCACAAAACGGACCCTAATTATGCAAATGAAGCATGGCAGTATGCTAATCCATGCTTCATTTGCATGGGCTTTTGCGGAAGAGGGAAGCTGTGTAGACATAGTCTCAGGCTACGTCTACACTGGCCCCTTTTCCGAAAGGGGCATGTTAATTTCACAGGTCGTAATAGGGAAATCCGCGGGGGATTTAAATATCCCCCGAGGCATTTAAATAAAAATGTCCGCCGCTTTTTTCCGGCTTTTAGAAAAGCCGGAAAAGAGCGTCTACACTGGCCCCGATCCTCCGGAAAAAAAGCCCTTTTCCGGAGGATCTTATTCCTACTTTGAATAAGATCCTCCGGAAAAGGGCTTTTTTTCCGGAGGATCGGGGCCAGGGTAGACGCTCTTTTCCGGCTTTTCTAAAAGCCGGAAAAAAGCGGCGGACATTTTTATTTAAATGCCGCGGGGGATATTTAAATCCCCCGCGGATTTCCCTATTACGACCTGTGAAATTAACATGCCCTTTCGGAAAAGGGGCCAGTGTAGACGAGCCCTCAGTGTGGGCAGATTTATAAGCCTTCTGGAGGTCAATCTACACAGCCCCTATCACCTCCATAACACTCGACACAAACTCCCACTTTTCCAAGTTAGTGGAGGAAAAATTAGAGAAAAACACAGCTGACTACTTCAGAATTACAGTGCTTCACAGGCCGAGCCAGATGTATGCCCCTGTGAAGATTGTCGTGTGTCACTGTGGCAACAGACACCAACCTAAACGGTACTTAAATTGGCAATGAAGGATTACCCCATATGGTGGCGTTAGAGCTGCCATAGAGATGCCCAAGGCTGGCCTATTCCCTGCCCCTACCCCCCCTCCCCCCAACCACCACCTGGCCTGTGGTGGAGGAGCTGTGGCTGGACCAAAAGAGGTGGGTCCAGAATTCTACGGCAGGAATAGCCCTTGGGGCCATGGGCAGCCTGGGGCTGGGAACGAGCTGTAGGGAAGAGACGACAAGCTGATTCAACACAGGGTTTTATTGATGATGACCCCAAGCAGGCAATTTCTATTCCTTGTCTAGGTTAGATACGAGGCCAAGCAAAATTGTGTTTTCGTCTCTTTATTTTAATAGCGTATGTAAATTAAAATGCAAATCAAGAACAGCCCTCTGACTCCAGTTAATTAGCCAACTTTAGACCCCCCCCCCCCCCAACACACACACATGCACACTCCTGATCTGGAGGGTTAATGTGAGTGCCTCTTTTCTACCATGAATGGCCCTTGTCAGTGGCACGTGACAGAGAAGCTGGCTGAGCTGCAGTTATTTCTGTTCCCTTGCAATTGTGTCTCTAGGTCTGGAACAGCAACGTCTTTTGTGACCAGTTCCTTGGACAAGTGCTGCTGGCAGCACTCCCCAGTGACCCCAGAGAACAACAGACTCTCCAGCTCCGGGGAAAAGGCGGCCGAGAAGCAGACGAAATGCCAGGTCACATCACCGTCAAGGTTGTTTCCAGTGACGACCTCATGGAGCTATGAATATCAAAGCCTCGCAGACCCAGACAAGGCTGTCACCTCGCAGCAAGAATTCTTGTCTGTGCTCTCAGTGCAAATGACGTGGGAGCAAAGGTTTCCAGAAAGCCCTCTCTTCCTCCGTCTCTCCATGGACGTGGGTGAGGGAGTGACCTTTTTTTTTTTCTTTTTTTTTTGAAGGGAAAAACTATATTATGCCACCACCTTGGCAGCAGATAGGCTGTTCTAAAATTATGACATTGCTCAGTACAAAACTACCACTCTCCCCACATGTTCTAGCTGCTGGTAACATTGTGGTAGATGGAGCTGACTATTCCTGGAAGTTTCTAGTGCTGTGTTTTTGTTGTTGTCTATTTCGGGGTGATGGCTGTGGAGCCTGGCAGGCAAAGTGCTAATGCCCATGGTGCACAGCAATGTTCCCGCTATTTTTTTTCCATCTCTGTGCAGAATAAATTTTGTTATGTGCACCAAAGCATCTGTGGATGTGCACCACCAGTAGAAACACTTGCTTGCCAGCTGTGGGCACGCTGTTCAACAGATGGCTGGCATCTGAATCTCTCCTGGGTGGCTCCCCTCCCTCCAAGCACTCAGCTTACAGTGTACAGTGGTACACAGGTGGAGGAGGGGAGGGGAGTCCAGGAGCTGGACATGTGACTAAATTCATGCCCACTCTTTGACATACTTACCGGTACATCAATGTTTGTGAGGGATTTGTCTGGGCTATGGTTGGTTGAAAGTGGTTACTTTTCAATTAATCCTACAATAGTTTATATTAACAGCATTAGTATTATTACTAATCATACATTATACGCCTCAGCGGACATGTCATTGCTAGAGCAATCAGAGCAGTCATTCCAAATGCTGCTGAGTGGGAACCTGGTGGAAGAAGAATCCCAGTGTTCATTATTCAGGCATTGTAGCCAGGGGGAGTTTTGCCTACAGAAGGGCTGCTGGATTAGATCCATCCTCCTCCTTCCTGTTTGACTTATAGAAGGGAATGGTGCCCTCCCAGGAATCAATGGGCTGGGTCTGTTACAGTCTAGGCACTGCTGCTTAAACCCCGTCTTTCCTCTCATTAACATCTGACACATTCTTGCTATGAATATACCCTCACTACTAGCACAGTCCTCACTCCCCTACTGGGCCATAAGGGCAGGGGGAAGCTATGCAATACTCATGTGTATAAATAGGACACGTCTTGTGGCTGGATCCCATTCAACGCTTTGACAGATATTCTGAGTGGCCTCACTCCCTCTTAAATACTGTGGTCTCAAGCTGCCAGCGCCTTGGAGAAAATGGTCCAGATGCTCAGCTGCTGTAGATCAGCATAGCACCATCGGCTTCAGTGTTGGTGCATTGATTGATGTCAGCTGACGCCTGTCAGAGGTTCCAAGATCTATGGGTAGATCCTGATCCACTGGTTGGTGACATACAGCCCCCTACATGTTCTAAGCCAGTAGTCACCAACTAGTGGATCGGGATCTACCGGTAGATCTTGGAGCCTCTGACAGCTTCCTGACCAAACCAGTCAGGATCACCTATCAAACATTGGCCCTTCAGTTGCCCCTCCACCCACTGTCATGCTGCTCCTGCCCTCTGCCTTGGAGCTGCCCCCTTGGGAGCCTCCTGCTTGCTGTGCAGGGTGTGGGATGAAGAAGGGGGGATGCTGATGTTAGGGTGTCCCTCCTCCTCCCACTTCTGTACCCCATCTCCACACAGAGAGAAGGCATGGAGGGAGCTTGACAATGCAAATCTCTGTCACGCTCAGTGTGTGTCTATCATTCTCACAAACACAGGGGGGGCTCGTCTACATTGGCCCCTTTTCCGGAAGGGGCATGTTAATTTCAGCGATCGTAATAGGGAAATCCGCGGGGGATTTAAATATCCCCCGCGGCATTTAAATAAAAATGTCCGCCGCTTTTTTCCGGCTTTTAGAAAAGCCGGAAAAGAGCGTCTATACTGGCCCCGATCCTCTGGAAAAAGCGCCCTTTTCCGGAGGATCTTATTCCTACTTTGAATAAGATCCTCCGGAAAAGGGCGCTTTTTCCGGAGGATCGGGGCCAGTGTAGACGCTCTTTTCCGGCTTTTCTAAAAGCCGGAAAAAAGCGGCGGACATTTTTATTTAAATGCCGCGGGGGATATTTAAATCCCCCGCGGATTTCCCTATTACGATCGCTGAAATTAACATGCCCCTTCCGGAAAAGGGGCCAATGTAGACGTAGCCGGGCTGTGTCTACATTGGCACCCTTTTCTGGAAAAAGGATGCTAATGAGACAAGTCGGAATTGCAAATGCCGTGGGGGATTTAAATATCCCCTGCGGCATTTGCATGAACATGGCTGCCGCTTTTTTCCGGCTCAGGGCTTTGCTGGAGAAAAGCGCCAGTCTAGACGGGATCTTTCGGAAAATAAAGCCTTTTCCGGAAGATCCCTTATTCCTGATTTTAAGAGGTATAAGGGATCTTCCGGAAAAGGCTTTATTTTCCGAAAGATCCCGTCTAGACGGGTGCTTTTCTCTGGCAAAGCCCCAAGCCAGAAAAAAGCGGCAGCCATGTTCATGCAAATGCCGCGGGGGATATTTAAATCTCCCGCGGCATTTGCAATTCCAACTTGTCTCATTCCGGAAAAGGGTGCCAATGTAGACACAGCCACAGTGTCCTTCACTCTCAGTTCCTGACCCAACACATACGTGGGAGGTTGTTGTTACTTCTTTTACTGCTTGCAAAGTGGGTTAGTTTTGGTTTTTGACGGTCCCCACTCTGAACCTCTCCCTGCACCCAAACTCCTGAAACCCCTCTTGAACTCCAGTCCCCCACCCTGGGCTAAGCCCGGAGCCCCTCCCACACTCCAAATCCCTTGGCTCAAGACCAGAGCCTGCACCCCAACCTCCTACTCCAGCCTGGTGAAAGTGAGTGAGGATGGGGGAAGGAGGAGGATGGAGTGAGCAGGGGGAGGCCTCAGAGAAGGGGTGGAGCAGGAGCAGGGCCTCAAAGAAGGGGTGGGAAGGAAGTTGGGCCAGGGTATTTGGGTTTGAGGTAGATTTTACATTGCACTGAAATTGAAAAAAGTGACCTTGTGTTTAAAAAGGTTGGAGACCACTGTTCTAAGCCAAAAATGAACCTATCATGACATTACTGTGAGCTCTTCAGTGTAATGTACTGAGCTAGAAAGCCTTTTGTATAGCTTGACAGTTCCTTCCTCCACGCCCAATTTTCCCCTGTGGTTTCCTCCTACGGCACGGGACATTTCTCCCTGACCCCAGCTGGAGAAGGACTTATTCCATGAAGCATGGGAACTGAATGTCCGTGTAACTTTATCTTCTGTGTGCAGTGCCACTTGGTTTTCTTATTTATGGGCACGTGTTTGAAATTAACACTGGTGGCTCATTAAAATGCTGTGGTAGAGAGTTCCCCAAATTAACTCCATATTATGTTAACATATATTCCTTTTGTCTGTTTTAAAAATGGTTCCCCTGTTGACACCCCTCTTTTTCTTGTGTTTATAAAGACTAGTGCTTCCCACCTGTGTTTCTCAGGATCCTGACATCTGAGTTCTTCTAACCTATCTCCTCTTACTTTTCTCCTAACTCTTAGGGGAAAGTGCTGGTACAAAGTCCTGCCAATACTGACACTCTGGCCAGTGACTATCACCTGAGCAAATCAAAACTAGTTATCAGAGGCAGCTTCCTTTAACTTTTCTGCTCACTAATGGCCTGAATTCAAGCCCGCTGAATGGAGAGAGGCCCATTGACTTCAATGGCCTTTGAACAAAGTCCATTCCTAGCCAAGTATGGGCCTAATTTTTCAGAGGTGCTGAGCGACTCCAGTGGGAGTTGTGGATTTCCTGCATCCCAAATTAAAGGCCAATCTTGAGAAGTTGGGTGTTCAAATGAGATCACAGTGATCAAGTGTGCACATCACCATTGTGCCAAGCCCTCAGAAGGAACTACCCCTGCAGGACAATGTTTTCACCTCTTGCACTGCTTTTTTTGCAGAAATGACACTTCTGTGTCTTGGAAAATGTATTCACATGATGTAAAATAAACATTTTTAGCTTTATGAATAATGGGCTCTTTGTGTCTTTTTAACAGAAGCCAGCAAAGGCAAACTTTGTGTGCCAGCGTGTGGCAAACTGGACTTCAAAAAGGAAACGTTTTCAGCACCTGATTTTATCCATTTCAGAAACCTCTGCTGCAATCCTTGAGACCAGCACCTCAGAAGGCTCTGTGTTTGCTAGCTTGGTTGCTAAGACAATTGGCTTTGCTAGAAAATACCCACTAGAAATCATAAATACAAACACATATGTCCCTCCAATCTAGTGCCAGGTCTTCATCCATGGAAAGAAAAAGCACTCTGAAAAATGATTTGCACAAGTGAACTGCCTAAATTGCTCCCAGGCTGAGGGTCTCAGCAGGGCCGGCCAGGTGAGGGGCAACAGGAGTCCCTGGTGAGCATGGCCAGGTCTACTGGCAGGGATAGGAAGCTGCAGCTTGATCAATGGTATTGCATTGCTTTACTGAAAAGGCAGGAAGCAGCTGCATTATTAAGGTCTCATCCCACTAATCCTACTGTGTGTAGAACTAGGATTTGTTCACTGAAGAGATGCTATGGCTTCCTACAATAAACCAGTGTTTCCTAGGGAATAGTGCATTGGCCTGGGTCTCAGGTGTCAGAGAGTCTATTATTGGCTTTGCTACTGCCCTTTGGGTAACCACGGGCAAGTCACTTCACCACTCCATGCCTCGCTTTCCCCATCTGTGCCTTCGCTCCTTTGTAAAGGGCTTTCAGGTCACATGTGTGGTCTCGGCTATATTCCGAAGTGCACGTCCGCCTTGTTTCCTCATGGCCATACAAGCCTCACTGAGCTCAATCTTTGCCTGGGATATACAGGGATAGTTTGCACTTCATTTTCTGGGAATGAGCTCTCCTATTGCTGGCCTGCTAATTTAACCAGCCCATCACATTGTTCCACTGGGCCTCCTTAGGTGCTGGCCCACACCTCACGCTATTACAGCAGAGCCTTCGCCTAGACAGCAACATTTCCAATAAATTTGTGCAAAGAGTGGCACTAGCTGGAAAGCACTGGTGATATGCCTGGTCTTGGCCAATGCAAATGAAGCCAGAGAGCATCCCAGCTCCTAACCAGACAGCTGCATTGAAGCTGCATGAAGACGACTTAGGGATGGATTTCCCTACTCCAGTTGTAATGAATCCATGGTCCCACGGGGTGGCACTGCTGCTCTACAGCTGCTTTCCCTGAGACACTTTAGATGCCTTGGCACCTGGCTACACTTAAAACACAGGGGTGCTTTGCTGCAGACATGGCCCCCTCTGCCAACAGGAGCACATGGCCTGTTGGTGGCCGTCAGCCACCTCCCTGTTGGTGCCCAGATAACAAGTGTGAAAACTGAAAACCATTCAGGAGTGTGGAAAGGCGAACTATTGCGACTGCCTCTATAAAATTGGGACATCTGTTAGACCCCACTAAAAAAACAGACACGCTTCGGGGGAGGGGAAAGGACCGGCCGGGGGGAGGGGTAGGGCTGGCTGGGAGGGGGCAGGAAGCAGAGCTGGGGAGGGATTGGGGGCCATGGGGCAGAATGAGGGGGGCAGAGGCAGGGGGTGGGAGCAGACTTGGTGGGAGGCAAGGGGTGCAGCCACTGGCCACAGCCAGAGTCCTTCCGGCCGTGCCCCCGGCAGGTGCTCCCTTTACTTGCCAGCAGAAGCTGGGCAGGAGCGGGGCTGGGAGCCACTCCCCCGCCCCCTCCCCACCGCCCCGGCTTCTGCTGGCAACCAGAGGCTCCCAGCCGGGCAGGTGGCTGGGAGTCCCAGCCCCCGCACCCCACCCGGCTTTTGCGCGCGACCACAGGGCTCCCAAAGCCAAGCGCGCTCTGCCTCCCAGTCGCGTCCCCCGCCCCTGCCAGGCTTCCAGCCGGCGCACTGCTGGAAATTCATAAAATACCGTACATTGCATTCTGGTATTTTCTGAATTTTTCTACCGGACTGTCCGGTAGAAAACTAGACATCTGGCAAGCCTGTGAGGTACACTGCTAGGCTTGCCAATGGCACTGGGCCCAAACTCAGAAGGAGCCCCAATGTCCCTCTGCCCCCCCACCTTGAGGCCTCACCCACCACGTGCTCCTCCTTGCCCCACCTGACCCCAGGGCGTGGGGACAGTGCCCATGGCTGGGCTGGGCAGGTTCTTGAGGGGGGTCATGTCCAAGGGTCGGTCCCACTCCCCAGCATGACCCTGGCGCCAAGCGGTCTTTGACCGCTGTGACCTGTGGGAGCCCTGGGGCTGAGCCACCTAGGACTGGCACAGGGACTGGGCTTGTCTGTCTGAGCAGGAGAGGGGACGTGGCCTGGTCCTGCCAGACAAGTGGGTCCTGAGACAGCCCAGCCCCAGCAGGCTCCACTCATTCTCTGGCCTGTCTGCGTTGGCTGCTCCCACGGGCTGGAATGAGCCCAGACCCATCCAGCGTGTAGCTGTGGGGGAGGGACAGGTCCTGGGACGTGGCAGTGAGGAGCTAGGGAGGTCTGTGTGCTTGAGGTGCTGGGTAGTGGGGGGGACCCTGTGTGGGGTACTCCGGGGAGGGGTGTGTGAAAACAGGTATTCCCCTCCCTCCCGATTTCATTGTGTCACCATCATTTTTGCCAGGGACCCACAAAGGGAAGCTGGAGGTGTGTGGGGGGGAAACGCTGGGCATGCCCATAAGCACAGTTGGGGGGGGGGGGGCTTGCCTTCAAGCCAAGATGAGACGTGTGGGCACCTATGCCACTGCCCCCCCCCCCATCCCATTTCTGTGTGTGCAGAGCTGCTTTTGAAGCTGGCGGCCCCCTTCTGTGTCCTAGTGCTGGGCACGCGCCCTGTGTGTGGCGTGCACACCGGCCTGTTTTCTGTGCAACAGTGAGTGTCTGTGATGTAGGGTTGCCATGTGTCCAGTATTGTACCCGACAGGCCGGTATTTGCGTTCTCTGTCCGGTAACAATACCGGATATGTGCAATGTCCACTTTTTTCCGGCTGCGCACCGAATGGAAGCCTGGCGTGAGCGGGGGAGTGCCTGGGAGTCCCAGCTGGGAGGCGGGGGCTGCGATTGCTGCCGGGAGCCTTCAATTGGTTGAGTGTGAGGAATGGGGGAAGCCTCCTCCTCACTCATGGGTCGACAGCCTCCACGGGACAGGCAGCACGTGCCCAGGTCCCCTTCTTCCCCCCCCCTTTTTTTCCTTCAACAAAATTTTTTCCCGGTGTTTTGGGGGGGGTCGGTATTTTTCTTTCAGCCATCTGGCAACCCTACTGTGGTGGAGTAAGCTGGGAGAAGCGGTAGTGGGGATGCAAGTGGGGGAGGAGGTAATGTAGCAGTGGGGAAGGGAAATAGGATGGTGAAGAGAGCGGGGGGGAGGAGCCGAGGGACAGCAAAGTGCCCAGCATGCAGCAGCATCTTGGCAGGCCCACTGAACTCCCCCTCTGACACGCCCCACCACCTCTGCACCCGGACCCCAGACCCTGCTGAGCTTCCCACACTCCCTGCCAAGCTCCAACCACCTTCACTGCTCTCCCCCAGCAGTGTCCCATTGCCCCTGCCTCTAGAAGACACCCCCCCCGAGCTCCTGCACTCAGACTGCCCCACATAGCACCCTCACCCAGCTCACCTCGCTGCACTTGGCATCTGCTGCGAAGCTGAGTGTGCTCACCCACACCTGGTGCAGCTGTCATGGAAGGACAGGACCCCAGGATGTTTCTGGGGCAGCTCTAGCCCTTGTGCTATGGCCTGTCAGATGCAGCCTCACTGCCAAGTCCCTGAACCCTTGGGGAGGTGGATGGGGCAGGCTGGAGGGTGCGCTCCCACTGCTGTACGGGCAGTCTGTGTCCCTCCCACTGCCATGATGGAGCTTTTTAAGGACTTTTGCAGCACTGTAAAATAGTGTGCAGCACATTTTAATTTTTTTTGGTGCAAAATTCCCTCAGGGATATGAGGTGCTGTGCAGTTATGATGGTTGGGCTGTTGAGGGGGGGGAGGGGGCGCTGGGGTGGGACACTGGGCAGTTGTGCACTGGGCGGGTGCAGAGAGAGGGCTGAGGGTGCAGGCAGGGCTGGGGGGGAGCTTGGGGTTTGTGGTGGTGGTGGTGTGAGCGCGCTGGCTTGAAGTGCTGGCTCTGGGGTGGGGTCAGGGATGAGGGGTTTGGAATGTAGGCGGGTGCTCAAGGAAGGGGGGGGGTTGAGCTGGAGAGGACTTTGGGGTGCAGAGTCCAGGAAGGAGTTTGGGTGCAGGAGGGGGCTCAGGGCTGGAGTAGCGGGTTAGGGTGCAGGAAGAGGTTGGGGGCAGGCAGGGCCCTGGCAGTGCTTACCAAAGCTTCCAGAAAGTAACCACCAGCTCCCTACAGCACCTAGGCCCATGGGAGGTCAGAAAGGCTCTGCATGCTGCCCCACAGCTCCCATTGGTCACAGTTCCTGGCCAATGGGAGCTGCAGAGACAGCACTTGGGCACAGGGACCTGGTGGCTGCATCTAGGTGCTGCAGCAGGGAGGAATCCTGCCTTAGCTCCAGGCTCCCACTGGGCCACCTATTGGACTTTTTGCAGTTGGCCAATCAGAGCCGCTGGAGTCCCTTTTCGACCAGGTGTTCTAGTCGAAAAACTGCACGTCTAGAAACCCTAGGCCCTTGCGAGGTGCTAGCTTGAGTGCTGGAAAAATTCTTCTGCAGAGCTAGGGTGGGTCTACATTGGGTGTTAGCTAGGTGAAGCTATGTCTCTTGGCAGAGGGGGATGAGCGTGGAGTGTAGCTATACTGATGTAAAAGCCTAGCATAGCGCAAGCCATGCTTAGGGTCTTGCAATAGTGTTGGTCCCAGGATCTTCACAAAAGACAAGATGAGATTTCTCCTCTCCTCTCCTCTCCTCTCCTCTCTCCCCCTTCCCCGCCCCAGCTTGTAGCAGCTGCCCTGTAGCATTGTGACATTCATTCCACTCAGAAAATGGTAGTCGGAACAGTCGCACAAATCTCCTCATGGAGAGGGCTTGAGTCTCGTGATTGCCCAGCACATCTTACACTATCAAGTGCACAAATAACAATCCACTCCCAACACAAGGTCACAGGCATGTAGAGCACAGAACACACTTGCTGTTTCAGCAGCTGGGAGCACCAGCCTCCAAGACAAATTTTCACTCTCTGCTGGTGTCTGACATGAGCCTCTCACACTCTCTGGCTTACAAAGTATTAGCAGCATTTCGCGTTTGCAGGATAGGCTCAGAGGCCACATTCTGCTCTTCTGCACACTGTACCAGGTTTGGCCATGTTTAGCTAGCCCTTGCAAACCTCGGCCTCACACTTGCCTGAAACTCATGGGCCTTCTATTTTCCTTCTTTTGCCCATGGAGGATGAAAGCAGAGAGAGTAAATGCCAGATTTAGAAAGGCAGCTAGCTGCCTTACGTTGCAGAGTGGCACCTATGGGATTCATAAAATCATATCAACAAGTTAGGTGCCTAACTCACTTAGGGGCGTTTGAAAGCCCATTTGTCAGCTCTTTAGGCACTGCAGTATCTTTGTAAGATTATGTCTACACTGCCGAGAAAAGTTGGGAAAAGATATGCAAATTGCAAACCGTAATTTGAGTATCTTTTTCTGCTTTTTTTCTGAAAGAGGTTTTTCCAAAATTTGGCCCATCTACACAGGGCCAAATTTTGGAAAAAAAACCTCCTTTTTCGGAACATCCCTTATTCCTCTCACTGAGAAGAATACAGTGATGCCAAATGAACACATTCACTTTTTCAGAAACTGTAGTCTAGCCATAACCTCTATCTGGCCTTAAGTAAATGACTTGACCCGGGTCACCCTCGAAGGTAGAGGCAAGCACGGACTCTGGTCGTCTGAACTTCAGCGCACTGTCTGCCTTGCATCATTGCTCCTAAAATACAAACCCACACAACTAGGGCAATAACCTGTTTCTGTCCATTCTGCACAATGGTAGCAGATACTAGTTCGCTAAAGTGAGAACCTCAGTGCTACGTGACATTATGTCAAGACCAAACTGCATGTGAGGCAATGCCAAGAAAGATGTGAATGCCCTGAGTCGGAGGACCTCCTGTGGCAGTTGCACACGTTACGGTGCATGCTGTCAGAACACAACACGGTGGGTGAGGCCAAAGCTTTGTTTAGTCCAATTTCTGTTGGTGAGAGAGCACCACACTTTTGAGTTACACAGAGCTCTTCTTCATGTCAGACTTGAAACTCTCTCACTTGCTACAGAAGTTGGTCCAGTAAAAGCTATTCCCTCGCCCACCTTGTCTCCACTATCTTGGGACCACTATTTTCATTTGCATGCTATAAAACAGTTTCAATGCTTTTGGGCATGATAGCGGCAGATCAAAGCTGCTATTGTTAAGGGTGCCCAACATTTCCCATTGTAAGACCCTGTTTTCAGTTGGTTGTACGTTTGCCAAACTTCAGACTTGAATTTTTACATGCCAAATTTTACCTCAGCAAAATTTCAGTAAGAATGATTGATGTGTTTCTGAGGGGGCTAGTGAAAAATACATCATTCTGTTTATCTTTTCTTTAAGATGCTGTAGGGCAGCTGTGGCAAGAGATACAGGACCTCCTGCATCCAGCTGGAGGATGACAGGTAGGAGGGCTCATTGCAGGCTGACAGCAGATGAGTCACTATGAATGAACATTTTGTCTGCATACAACTATATGGATCAGTCACAGTGGTGTCAGAAAGGCTTAAAACATGAACAGTATGTATGAAACCAAAGGAGTGATATCTGCCTGAGTCTGCAGACAGCTGGAGGAATGTGAATGGATCACAAAAAGGGGCCATCTCCAAGACCTGCAGCTCTGGGGACTTTTGCCAATGTAAATGCCTCAAAGGATTGCACGTGTGGTAGGAAGAGAAGACCTCAGGAGGGTCCATGCAAATGCATTGCTGCCACTCCAATTACCACCTGTGTTCTACATGGGGGCAGAAACACAGAGGCATCCATATCATAGTTTGCTTAGGACCCAAGATTGTCTTAATCCAGTCCTGTCTTATTTTACTATCTAACACAGGGAAATCCTATGGAGAGAGCTGAGAAAACACAGTTCAGTGGTATTTATTACTTTTATTTGCAATACTTTAGGTCCAAGTTTCAAACTGCAATATTTTTACACTCAAGACACAGTCATGCACAATCCATATTTCAAATTTTCTATTGCTTCAACCACAATTTAAAATAACTTAATGTTGGAAAGCAAAAATTCTTTTAAAAAAACTGAATGCTGAGGTCAATCAGATGGCTCCGTCCCATCAGCATATTTACAAAGTAAATAACTTAGTTCTCTTATTTTTAAAAAGATCATAAGTACCTCTTAATCCAAAGTTACCGAAGAATTTCACTACACACTTTTTATTTTTTTACAGATAAACACATCCTAAAAAAAGGAATGTACAGCAAAATGAGATACAGTTTTGTTAAACAATGAAAATGTAGGATCCTCCTGTTTACTTTTATCTGGATACCCTGCAAAAAATCCAGCAAACACCAGTGTAGCTGTGAACAGGTTGCTTCTGACTGACCCGGAGTTTACAGGTGGTTAAAACTCAAGCCAATTAATGGTTGCAGGATTCTTAGAATGTATGTGTATATGTGAGTACAGCACATGCAGTGCAGTATAAATATACATATACAAGCTCTAAAATAACACCCTAGTGTAGCCACTGGACTCAGTTTCTACCCATAACATTAGTTATTTCCACCACAGCCTCCTGGTCTGTATAGTACGCTGCTATTGCGGCATGTCACTCTCCAAGCAGCCAGACATTCATAGGATTTGCAACCAAAGAGTTGACTAGCCTTTTTGTATTGTTACTCTACAGACAGATTTATTAACATTGCCTAAAACGGACATAAATATTGCTGTTCAAAGCAACTGTGCACACACACAAGTTCAGAGCTCAATATCTTAGCTGGAGTGGATGGAAAAGGTCTGTGCGCCTCAAAAGGCAACATTCAGCCTATTCTGACCTGTAAAGCACCAAACTGAGTCTGACTCTCTTGCAAATCTTTACTTATGCAGTAGGCAGCACATAAAGTGGCATTCTGTTTGGGTGGCTCTGCCTTACCAGAACCTGCTAATTAAGGTGCCACTTCTGCTGTCATTGACGTCAAAGGCAAAATTCTTACTGATTTCACTGAGAGCAGAACTGGATCCTCTACCTGGTCCCTAAGTGTACAGCAAGACTGGACAAATGAAACCGAGAATTCTCAGCAGCAAAAGGGTTTTAGTTTAAACCAAATCAAGCCCACATTATTCCCTTAAGTCTCCTCCTATACTATTGCCAGCTTGTCAGATCTGGGAGACAGGCCTCAGGAATGTCTTGGGATTGCAGGCAGTGATATAGTGGAGGTTACGCCCCCCGATGGACTTGCTCTGTAGGCTGAGGATGCTGATTGAAAAACAATGCTGCAAACAGGCAATTGGTAAAAGGAATGACATGAGAAGTGTGACCACTTTATCTGAGACACAGTCTTGCTTAGCAGCCACTGAGGATGGAAGGAGCAGAGAGGGAAAGCAAATAAAATGTAGAGACTAGGTAGAGCACTCACTGCAGGGTTAGCCCTCTTTTGCATCTCTCTTTGGAAATATTCTAGCTGTTCCAAGTCCCTGAAGGGAGTGAAGGGGGAGACAGAGAAATGGTGATTGCTAGGGACACGTATTTCTTCCCTTGTAGCCTGCGATTCAAACATGTATATAAAAGCGTGCCCTGGCGCCTCAGAGAGGCATCTGCGTGAATGCCAGCTCACTGCTCCTGACCGCAATCTTATCCTTCCTTATGTGCTTTGACACCATTTGGTAGGTAACTGGTGCCACTGGCGATGCCTTGCAGTAATTGAGCACTAAGCATGCATGAGTAGCTATGAATGAGGACACGACTAGCTTGGAGACAGCAGTGCTTTGCACATAGATGCTAATGCAGGCATTTTGCATCCTTTAGGAAAATGTCAGGTGCAAAGCCACCATGCTCCAAAAGTAATGAAGGTCATTTTTTTCACTGAAAAGCAACTTTAATATTAACATAACATGTTCCCCACAGTTTCCTTAGGGTCTGATTCTGAAACCGAGTGCTTACTCAGAAGAATAGCTAAGCAGTGACAGAATTGGACTCCAATAACAGAACAGAAGGCACCAATTAAAGAGAACATACTCTTCCTTCCCCAACCCTGCCACACCCTTTTTGAGACTGCAGCTGTTTCCAAGGATCCACACAGCCTGCGTTGAACCACAACACATCAATATCACCTCCCAGTAGGGATTTACTCCTTTGTGACACAAGCCCAGTATGTTGGCTCATCTCTGAACCATTCATAAATAGGGGAAGGTGTAAGCAAGATTTTGCAGGCTTCAGCCTAGAGAACTACCCTTTTAGATCAAGAGGGGGCATGAATATCTTAAAGATACTTGAAGATCTCAATTTGCAGATGCTCCGGCACAAACCTGAGCAAGCTGTTAGAATGGTTGCCCTTGAAACACCGAGGTGGTCCTTTCTCTGGACCCAAAAACCATGAGTTAAAATTGAAGATATTTGCCCATTCCAAAGAGAATAGCTATTTTAAAACGTGGAGGCTTTACTTCCGGGCCATAGCCACTTCTTCCTACTCCCCATTTTTTAGTTACTCAGTGTGAATGAATGATAGTCCATTTGGGGAAAGATACAAGTCAGTGGCATTTTATACAGCTCATAAAGGCCAATCTAGCATCACTGTGCATACCTTGGTGTTCAAGCAAAGCAACATTTCCTCCTGTATTCCTTGCTAGATTTTATGGAATCTTTTTGGCTTGTCAACTGTGTCATTTGCAAACCCACTGATCAGAGAAATATATTTATTTACACGCTTACTGTACAGTATTGAGGAATATTCCTTATGTAGCGAAAACTAAGACTCCGCATTAGAAGTAACAACCATGTAGGTAATTAGATATGATTTAATATTTCCCTGCTTTTAGTGACTGGAATGTGCTTGGTTCCTGGGTGGGACAGAAACTGGGGGAACTGGCTAACGGGAACCATAATATTGAGGTGCTCTCACTAGTCTCAAAGAAACCTGAATAACAACGTCAATAGAATAAATAAATAATTGAGTTAAACTGTGCAATGAGATTTGGCCAGCCAGTAGCCAGTGATGGAAAACAGACACATTCATATTTACAAAGGCAGAAAGACATGACAGGTGATAATACAACCGTTGCCGATACTGTGACCAAAACCTGAGAGCACTGTAAGATCCAGCAATTCCTCTGGCTCCCGTGAATGCATGCAGAAGCCTTGTTATACTTATAAGGCTTGTCCCCCACCCCGCTTTTCCATTTTCTTAAATAAATAATCTGTACTGTGCTTCTCAAGCATCCCTGATTTTACTGCTTTCTTGCTCCTGTCCTAGGTCCTTTTGGAACCACAGTGAGCTAACGGCCATTTTCACTATTTTCACGCATCACTAGGGGGACTGGACCAACATTTGAGATCTAGAAGTTCTTTTACTCTATTATGAATTTAGAAATAAAACACAAAAAGGCAATTAACCAGTCTATTACATCCTGGAATGAACGTATCTGAAACATGTATAGTATGTTTATCTTTATATATGCTTTTGGCAGGAGGAACAGTTTATCTCCAATACTCCTTAAAAATATATAATTACCTAAACTAGGGATGGCTCTCAAAATACAAGATGGTGCCAGAGACTTATCTGATTGTTTCCATATTTCTTCTTTCAGTAAAGACAATGACTATCCTGAGAGGCTATTTTTCAATTCTGTAACTCACGCACCAGGCCCATCTCTTCAGACCTTCTTTCACATTAGTATTCCACTACCAAGTTTGCCTCCAAATTCAGGAAGATATAAAAGCAGATGCTACCTTTCTGCGTTCACTGGCTTGAAGCATTTAGTGCCACAGAATCTCACAAGTAAAGAGTTTTAGGAATGCTACTACTCCCTTATAAAAGGGACATAAAGTAATTGGTCCTGTTCACAGAGTAATCAGCGGGGCAATTATAGCTTGTGTGCTGGATTCAGTCACTGGCAGGAATTGGATTTTCATTGACTCTCATGAGCATGCTAGGAATTTTTTTTGAAGTAAAGTCTCTGGATTTGCTACTCCAAAATAAAATCAATATTTTTACAAATAAAATAAAAATTAAGGCCTCTTATTAGAGCAGTTGCATTAAAAGAAAACCAGTCACATCAACATTTCACACACTGAAGCATACACTGTTCTGAAGTGTATATCTTTGATTATACCTTTTTAACATTTTGGGGAAGGGGGAGGGATCTGGGAAATAAAGGCAAAATATTTATAGCTGGAAAAAAACAACTAGGAAAAAAACAGAAAATCGAATAGTGAAACCTCCCAAAGATCTGTACTGGATGTCCCCCTTTCAAGGGACAGATGTAAACACCATGGTGGATAAAAAGCAAAGAAAAAGCTACACTAGAAATAGAAACTGTCACTTGCTCCTTTGCTTCTTGTATGGAATTTAAATTCATTTAATTCAGATTGATGCTTCACAAAATAAGGTTGGGCCCTTGTAAGTTTGAATCACTGGATTTTCAAGGAAGCCTAAACTCTCATCTCCTAGATGGCTAACTAGGGAAAGACAAAAATGACATCATTACAGAAGAAGAATATTTACTTATTTGGGCATAAAACAAAAACTTGTTCTGCATCCCAGGAGGCTGGGGAAAGTTAATTAACAGCTGAGTATGGTAAACTAATAAACACTGCCTCAGTCAAGTCCCAAAGAAACTGAGCTGGACAAATAATGAGCCAGCCAGTTGGCAATATTAATGAATGTAACAACCCAACCCAAAAGTTCTGACTAAAATCCAAAGCCAAACAACATTTTAATTCCTAATCAGAAAAGGTCTGAGCACCCTTGACTCATACTAACTACAGATGAGGATGCTTAAACCTCTCAAGAATGCTCAGCTCTTTGCATTACCAGAAACTAAATGTGAAGTCATCTTGATTGACATTTGAGGGTTTATTATTATTTTTACAGAGGCATGCTCCTGTAATTCTGATTTTTACATGTAGCCTTAACACTAAAATCCAGTGGCAAATATTCCATACAATATATTTTGCAGCATGAAAACTAATCAGGTCTGTTCTCTTCACATAATACAAATTGTTTAATTAAACTAATTTACTTCTTTACAAATAATTTTAGTAGCCAGTACAATCCTCAATCAGTTCCAGCAATTATTCTCCCTTTGACATACACATACTTGCATGAAGGGGAGGTTGGTACATGTTTGAGGGGAGAGTTGAAGGCTGACCCTGTTTATGGTCTAGAGCAGTGTTTCTCAACCAGTGGTAGGAATACCCTTTGGGGTACTTGAGAGAAGTCCGGGGGGGTACGTCAACACAATTGAAATTTGGAGAAAACTGATTTTTTTTAAAGTTTTACAGTTTTATTATTTTTTTACTTTTTACACCCACACAGCTATGATTAAGTTGTTTATACAAATGTGTTGCAATGGTAGAAAAAAAAATTGTGTGTCTGAAAACTGTAGGTCCTGGGGGTATTTAACTTTTTTTTAAAGGGGTATTTTATAAAAAAAGGTTGAGAAACACTGGTCTAGAGTACAGCTGCTCCCCGAGTTATGACCACCTCCACTTACAACCATCCGCACTTACACCCAAAGCAGTCGTAAATGCGGATCTGAGTTATGAACGGCAATCCGTGCTTAAGAACAGCGCGGTCACCATGTAACTTTATGGGATCCGAGTTACGAACACTTCGAGTTACGGACCAAGTGTTGGTCCATAACTTGTTCGTAACTCGGGGAGCGGCTGTATTTATGTATTCAATTCTGCATTTACCTTTCCCTCCCTTCACCTAGCACTATACAAAACCCCTTGTTTAAATAAATACTTTTCCTCCACAGTCTTTTGCTGCGTTGGCAGCCATACTCATGTAAAACTAAATCATTCAAACTCTTACTTTCTTGAGTAGCTGCTAACATTTTCAATAGGACTATTCACATGACTAAGGGACACTCACCCGAGTAATAATTTAGAGGACTGGGCTGTCTGATTGATTGGGAGTTTTACAGATGCCTTTTCCAGCAGGTACAGCTTGGCTATGGGGATGGACAAACTCAATTCCCAGAATCAGTGGGCTGAATTCTGCCCCTCCAATACTCCTGTGCAAATCCAGTTTAAATAGGGCTGCATTGGCATGGATGGAGCAGATACCAGTTTTCATCCTACTATTGGTTCGGGTCTCATGCTATGAACTAGTATTATTCCATGGGGCACCAAGTGCCTCTCTCTGGCAAGGGGGCTGAGCATCCTCAAGTCCCTTCACTGGGAGTGTCCTTCTGTCTCTGCTGGGGAAGCTGCTTGTTGAGCACTCTGGAGGAATGAGCCAGCACCTGGCAAAACCAGTCCATTTTTATTACAGCTTCATATCACACAAACCCTTTCTGAACAAACGTGGTGGCCTTCTTGCTTTTCTGATTACCAGACCCTCACCAAATCCAACTGCCAAGGACCCAAACTCTCACAGCTGAAAGTGTGTAGCTCAACGGGATTCTCTTCCTGCTTGGCGCTTGATTTATTTTAGGTTGGAAAAGCAATTTCACTTTCATTCTTACCATCTAATGGAACCATGAATGGGCCAATATTAGCAAGTGGGTTGTATCCAGCCTAGAGGAAGTTTCTCAGCGCAGGAGGACCCTTCTTCAATTCCAAACCAAACCGAAAAACTCAGAAAAGTGATTGTGAATCTTTAAGAACCAACCAATCCTTTAAAGGTGAATGCATAGGATGGCCACTGGGAGTCTTACTACTGAGTTTCTTTGACCTTCGAAATGGCTGAGACAGCAAGGTGATTTCTGGCCTTGCGGCTCAGTTTTGGACCCCGTTCGATATCAGAAATAAGTTAAGGAATCAGAGAGCAGGAAGAAGACACATGATAGGTTTCTAGTCCTCAAAGAGCTGGAAAGCAGCTGGCCTCCATCATGACTGTGACTATTTGTCCTTATGTCTGCCTGTCCTGCAGCACAAGAATTGAGGTTTTACAGAGTTTTGTTCAGTCCTGCTCTGGAGGTAGCTGGCCGGGGGTAAAGCCAGCCCACAATGCTAGCGGCTGCTGTTCTTAATTGCTTCCTTTGCTGCAATGATTAGAGGAGTCAGGCTGGAGAGAGGCTTGGCTAATTTTAAAAATGGATGCTATTAAAAACAAAAACAGAAAGAAAACATATTTGTTATTTTCCTTTCAAAGCTCACTTTCAAGCAGTTTTTTTGTTGTGCTTGCACCATATTTAGACTCTCATTTTAAAAGGACATGATTCTGCTTAACATGTCAACACATGAAGGACAAATTCATCTCTGGTGCAATTCTAGTGACTTTGGGGAAAAGTTTGACTCAGTCTCATTTTACACTCCAATCTTGTACTCAGAAGAACTGAGGTGCAGGTTCAGAGCAGTTGCCTTTTTTATTAAGGCAAAATTCAGACTACAGAGTAGTAGGTGACAGAGAGCACACATTGGCCTCTCTCCTCTGGGGCCAGACTCTCATCTCATTTACACCTGTGATTCAGCTTTGGTTGACTTAAAAGAATTTTGTCTTTAACTGCAAACATGTAAGTAGATGAGAATCAGCCCTGTTTTATGTCCCCTTTCCCCTGCCCCATTCAAATGCCATTCCCTGGTTCTGAGAAAGAAAAATACTCACATTATATCTACTGCTAGTGTCAAAGGTAGCAAGACTGAAATATAACATAACATGATGACATGAGACTACACACTACCATCTTGTATAGCTAGTAGGGCTCCATATTTGGAGGATACAAACGTCACCTCTTAGGGTATGTCTACACTTGCAGCCTAATTTGAAATAGGACTGCAAATGTAGGCATCTGAAATTGCAAATCAAGCCCGGGATTTAAATATCCCACACTCGATTTGCATCTTCCCAGCCATGCGCCCCTTTCTTTTTTTTTTTTTTTTTTTGAAATTGACAAGACTGGACTAACTGCCCGCGTCTACACACAGCAGTGAAACGGCCATTCAAAATAAAGCCCTATTTTGAACTACCTGTTAAACCTCATTGCAGCTGTGCTGTCATCTCCTCCCACAGCTGTGCCCATTTTACCTGCAAAAGCTCCTTGGCAGACCCTCGTCTGTCTACGTCCATCTCCAGACAGCGGTTCAGAAAGTCTCGGAACACAGCAGAAAGTCTCTCAGGATTTTGAAGCTCTGGGGTTCCATTAGTAGCGATCAGATACAAAGCCTAGAGAAAAATTAAACCAGAGGATTTAATCTATTTCTTTCAGAGTCCTCGAATTCTAATATGTATTCCTGTTTAAAGCCAAATTTACACTCGAAACTTTTGCTGGCAAAGCAATGTCCATTACAGATGGGGTATTTTGTGACATTTCTATGCTGGCAAAAGCTGTAGTGTAGAAACAGTTACAGCAACATAAAGGGCTTTTGTCCACATAGCTCATTGCATTTACCTAATAAGCTACCCCAACAAAAGCAATTTTTGCTGACATAAGTTGTGAGTGCAACAGGAGGGTTTTGCTGGTAAAGCTACTTTGGAAAACCATTTAGGCTGCGTCTAGATTGGCATGATTTTCCGGAAATGCTTTTAATAGAAAAGTTTTCTGTTAAAAGCATTTTCGGAACAGAGCGTCTTGATTGGCACGGACACTTTTCCGCAAAAGCACTTTTTGTGGCAAAGCGTCCATGCCAATCTAGACGTGCTTTTCCGCAAAAAAAGCCCCGATTGCCATTTTCACAATCGGGGCTTTTTTGCGGAAAACAAATCTGAGCTGTATACACTGGACCTTTCGCGCAAACGCTTTGCACAAAAGGGACTTTTGCCTGAACGGGAGCAGAATAGTATTTCCGGAAGAAGCACTGATTTCTTACAGTAGGAAGTCAGTGCTTTTGCGGAAATTCAAGTGGCCAGTGTAGACAGCTGGCAAGTTTTTCCGGAAAAACGGCTGATTTTCCGGAAAAACTGGCCAGTCTAGACACAGCCTTTAAAGTACCAACCACACCTAAAACACATGTACAAAGGAACTTGGAACAATTCTTAAACACTGCTTACATAAGACAGTATGATACAGTTGATACTTCTCTTCATTCTGGACAGCTGTATACCACAGAGATTTTGTATCATAACTCAACCGTAGTGCATCAGTTTATACATTCAGAGAGGAAAATAGGGAAATTTTGGACTTGATTTTCAATATATGCATACAATCATATGTTCACTATGCATGCACACTTGCCATGTACATAAAGTAGATGGATACCTGCATGTCAGGCATCACACTGGACCTAAATTTTGTAGCAGTTTACAAATTCAGTGTCAGGAAAAACTGAAGTTTTAAAGAATTAAATAGAAAAACCATTAATACTATCCACACAATAGGCCAATGTTCATTAGTTTGATGTTGATTTCAATGTGCTTGGTGTAGCCACATTTTTGATATGTTGCACAAGGCTACATGACAGTGCAAAATGGGATGATACAGGTTTCTAGACAGTAAACAGAAGGTTTTGTCAGCTAAGTGACAATGGGTCTCTGCCCTCGAGAAGGGGGCAGTTTGGAACTGCTGGCTAAGCAAAATAGCTGGATGTTTTTGCAAAAGTATAAGAATATGTCTAAACTTTCTCTCCCCCCGCCCTTCCCTTTTCCTATTTATTTTGAGTTTTCTTATCCCCTCGTCATAACTCTTTTCATCTGGAGAAGTGGGCTGTGCCCACGAAAGCTCATGATACCATCTACATGTTTTGTTCGTCTATAAAGTGCTACCAGACCATTTGCTTGCTGTTTTTTTCTATAAAATTAAGTTAACCAAATTTATGCTGGCATATAGCCAGCTCAGTGATCACATGGTTGTTGTACGTCTACACTTTGTAACTTGTGTTGATGGCGTGTGTCCTCGTCAGATGTGTTTGCCTGGATTGAAATGTTATTGCGGGGCACTGTGGGACCACTTCTCAAAGTCAAGAACAGTTGATGTAAGCAATACAGTGTCTACATGGAGACTGTGTTGACTTCGCTACATTGATATTAATTCTACACCTCTCATGGAGTTATTAATTCAGCAAACCTGATGATGCAAAGGGGACAACTACCACGGGGCCTGACAATTCAAAGGGGACTGCTACTGCAGCAGTGGCAGTGGCTGGAGCCTCAGATTCTTTAAACTGCCACCAGAGCCTGGGGAGGCATGTTCTGGGTGGCACTAAGTGCTGGCTGAGGAGTGTGGTATGGTCGGGGTGATGCTGAGGGCTGGATGCCCAGCCCCATCCCTTCTGCCTGAGGACCCACCTCATCCAGGAGCATGGAGCTTGACCTGCCTCACCTTGTCCAGGGGCCTGGAAATTCTGTCAGCCCCCCTGTAAGTCAGGGTGGTAGGCAAGTTACATCAATGGGAGCAAACATTTTAGCATAGACGCTTAGGCTACATCTAAACTGCCAGCTTCTTTTGGAATAAGCTTTTCCAGAACAGATCTTCCAGAAAAGCTTATTTCGAAATAGAGTGTCTACATGCAAAAAGCACAACAAAATAGTGACTTGCTATTTCAAAAGATAGTATCCCCACTGATTGGACGCTATCTCACATTTAAGACCACCTGGAACCAGTTCAGGCAGAGCATTAGGTCAGCATTTGCTTTCTGGAGCTGATGCCTAAGGCTATCGGAGACACCTGGGTTATAAAAGGGAACTATGGAACCCTACCAACTTTTTGCACTTACACTTTCAGAATAGGAAGAGGCCTGGAAATCCCCAGGAAAAAAAAATCTGTTTCTGTTAGAACAGTCTGTCTTACAAACAGATATTAGCTTTGATCTTAGAGGGTACCCAGACTATCAGGACAGATTCAGGTTTTATTTGCACCACTGTCCATTCAGAGTAATTGCACATAACTGATGTCTCTGGATTTAAACAGGTAGGCTACGTCTACACTGGCATGATCTTGCGAAAAAACTCTTTAGCGCAAGAGTTCTTGCATTAAAGTAGTTGTGCAAGAGAGCGTCTACACTGGCATGTGCTTTTGCGCAAGAGCATCCATGCCAGTGTAGACGCTCTCTTGCGCAAGAAAGCTCTGATGGCCATTTTAACTATAGGGCTTTCTTGCGCAACAAATTCATGTTGCCTGTCTACACTGGCCTCTTGCGCAAGAACAGTTGCGCAAAAGGGCTTATTCCTGAGTGGGAGCATCATAGTTCTTGCGCAAGAAGCCCTGATTTCATACAGTAGAATGTCAGCTTACTTGCACAAGAACACACAGCCAATGTAGACAGGCAGCAAGTTTTTGCGCAAGAGCAGCTGCTTTGGCGCAAGATCGCACCAATGTAGACACAGCCGTAGTGTTTAGATCTGTGCCACTGTGTCTGAGGACTGCTGAGTTCATAGATGAATTGATCTTTTCCAGCTTTTACCACCTAAATGACTCCATCAGGATGGAGACATTTGAGATGTCAAATGACCTTCTGTTTCGACAAACTTACTGTCTCCCTTCTGTATGATGTAGGCTTAGTATTGATCTATTGGAGTTGCATCTGCCCCATTTTCAATTCCAAGTCAAATAGGAGCTGCTGGTTAAATGCAGGAGCCCTTTTAGAAGCTGATTCACTGTGCTGATTTTGTCATAATGCATGAGTCATGAGGAACAGTCATCCTTAGCCAGACATTGCACCTTTTGAACATTTCAGGGGCAGTATGCAGGAAGTGAACAGATTTCTCGTTGGTAGTAACTGAACTGCAAAGGGGCAGTAAGCATTTGGCATACAGAAAAAAAAACAAGAAGTATTCAGCAAATAGTTATAGCTGAGATTCGGGAAAGTTAGATACAGCCAGTATATATGTCACATGTCATACTCACATGTGTTAAGATCAATTTATAAGGACTCTCAGGCTGGGAACTGTAGAGGCCCAAGTACTCTAGAAATATGTTGCAATTTTTTATTAAAATTAATACAACAGGCGATTCATAGGTAAAAAGAAGAAAAGGGCTTGTTTCACAGAAGCTTAAACGACTCAACATGGATTTCAAAGTATATTGCATTTTTGTGCACTAAGGTTTGTATCTTCAGGCCTGAGTGCATATCTGGCACAGTGAGTCACTGTAAAAAGAGAGTAACACTATTGCTGGCTGTGTTTGTGAACTGGAAGTGAATTAGGATCTCCAGAGGCTAGGAAAGGCACGTGTGTCATAAACTGTCTCTGAACACTTGTAATTCAAAGGCTACAAGGAAGTAATCAATCCAGCGTGGAATGTGCTTTCCTTGCATCTGGGAAATGACACAGGCTTTTGGATCTGGGCAGCTATTAACTCCGTCCATGATTAACGACCTTTAACTGCCTTTATTATTTATTTATACATTTATATTGATGCCAGCAACTTTAAGCACCTGGGCACCTTACATTATTAAAACAATTATTCATGTAATAAAATATCAACCCTTCAGTTTAAAGCTTTGCAGAACTCCCTGAACGCAGACAAACACTTAACCACAGCCATTACAATGACCTATAAACCTGCAGGAAAACTGGCCAAAAAGGTATATTCCTAGAAGCTCCCTAGACCACCCCTGGGAGCAGTTTTCAGAAGCATGGACCCTTCCCTGAGGATGCCCTGAAGAGCTTATTTCTGGGAATTAGAGTGATCCAACAAATCATAACTTCAACAGGAAATTAACCTTTGCTTAACCTGGATGGGCAGCGGTATAGCAGAATCTGAATGCAAGCAGAGAGGAGAAGCCTAATTAACTTTGCAATCTTTGATCAGCAGCTTCTAAAGGAATCCAAATCACTCACTGATGTCATATGGTAGGGAGATTCCAGCAGGTCAAAATCAGCTGCAATCCAAGGCATTACAGTTTTGCAAGGGTTCCCAGAGGAAGATAATAAGGTAGGAAATCATTCTCCTTACCAAGGAGCTGAGCACAGCTCTGTCATACCCACACTTGTGAAGATCAATTTATGAGGACTCTCAGGCTGGTTCTGCTCAGAGGTCACTGCTGTAGCACCAGACCAATAGCACAAGTGCCCATTAGAAAGCAAGTCTCCCATTTAGTGTAATTATAAAAATCCACTACCCATGTCCCCTCCCACACAGTACCTCCATGCACTGCAGTCTGCAGGTGCAGGTTGTCACGTGCAGGGAGGAAAAGCCCACACTTGCACTCCACACCCCGAACCTGTGGCTTTCCAAAAGAATTGAGAGCCTTTTGCAAAAATGGCCACATCAACTTCGTTTAAAGCCCCATGGGCCACTTCATCCTCACTGGTCCTTTCCTTAAGGGCAATGACCAGCACACTTTCTACTCCAACATTATTTTTGATCATCTACTAATTCTTTCAGGCTATGTCTACACTGCAGGCTTCTTGCACAAGAAGCTTTTTTGCGCAAGAGAGCGTCCACACTGCATGGACACTCTCGCGCAAGAAAGCTCTGACAGAATGGCCACCAGGGCACCTGTGCTTCTTTCGATAGGGGTTTTTTTGGCGCAAAACCAGCCTATTTCCCGTCCACAATAACTCTTGCACAAAAAGGAGTTATTCCTTGTAGAAAGAGGAATACCTATACTGCAAAAACCCCTCTCTTCTGCCGATTCACTGTACATTTTCTTGCGCAAAAACGCGCTTGAGGTGTGGACGCTCCACGAATTTTTGCGCAAAAACTCTGCTGTGTAGACATAGTCTCAGAGGCAATAGCCTTGAGCTGGTGATTGCAGTCTGGATACTACAGACCAGAACCTAGGAGTATGTCCACACTGCAATAAGACTCTTATGGCATGGACAAGGCTGGCCTGGGTCAGCTAATGGTGACTTGAGGGACCCGGGCTATCCAACTGCAGTGTAATGATTGGGCTCGGGTTGGAGCCTGGGCTCTGAGCCCCCATGTGAGGTGAGGGTCTCAGAGCTGGGGCTACAACCAAAGCCCAGATATGCATACTGCAGAGATTGGCCAGCCCTCCAGGACTGTTCTGAAGTCTCCAGGAATTAAGATTAATCTTGAATTAAAGATTATGTCATGGGATGACATCTCCAGGAATAAATATAACTAAAATCGGCAACCCTGTCCAATGCCCAAGTCTGAGTCAACTAACCCAGGCCCCGAGATGGTGCTGCAGGCTTTTTGCTGCAGTGTAGGTGTCCCCCATGAGAAAAGCTAAAGGCCATGCTTTGTTTTGATAGTCTCTCTCTAAAAATCTGGAATTACTTATGAAATGTTAATCCATGGGTGAATTCAGGAAAGGAGATACAAGCTGTATCTTCTGTAAATGTAGGCTGCTCTATGGCTCCAGGAATTCATCCCAGGGACAGGAGACCCGTGTTCAGCTGTGTATTTCATTCAGGCACATATCTTTCAGGCATATAGTTATGTAAGATTTCCTTTGCTAGTCACTCATCTTAATATGCATATGGATTAATTTAGGGAATAAAGACACTTCTTAGGGCAAAAATTTAAACTATTCCATAATATAAATGCCCCAATTGTTTGCTACCAATATTTGTATTAAAGGATAACTTTGAAATTGCACTTAATAATATTTAGTAATTACAGATTTCACAGGTAATTGCAGGTAAGACATTTCATTTATTTAACAAATATACAGTAGTCTGTGTTTGGGAAAATCGTCCTTTCCCCCTTGTTCTGTTCAAAATTCTTTTCACAGGAGTTTATCAGCTGGAGAAACTTGGAATCAGAAAGATTTCTGCCATCAGAGATACGGCACAAGGAGACTTAAGAAAACAAGTCGACATACCGAGCATTTTTAAACAGCTCTGAATTAAAAAATGACATATTGAGAACACCACCATGTCCCTTATCTCCTTTATGTACCTTTAGAGGTATATAAGCTTTTGTAGCCCGGAACCAGTTTGAAAACCAGTGCTTTAAACAATATATCGGTATGCTGCAATGACACTGTTGAAACCACACCTAGCTTGTGTGGTTTAGACAGGATTTTGTATCTAAAATTAGGACAGCATAGAAGAACAGTGGTATATGATTCCACATGCACCTTACCCTGAGAGGATTTTCATTAAGGTACGGGGGTTCTCCTTCCACCATTTCTATTGCCATGATCCCTAATGACCAGATGTCAACTTTGGGGCCATACGCTTTTCTTGTTACTACTTCAGGTGCCATCCAGTAGGGAGTCCCCACCATTGTGCTCCGTTTGCTCTGCTCTGGGGTGATCTGAGCACAAAACCCAAAATCAGCTGCCGAGAAGAAAAAAATACTGTTAACACTGTGAAAGTAGAAAGAATTATACTGTAAGAAAAAGATGAATTGTGCTGTAATAACTGAATAAGTTGAAGGAATTCTGTTTGTCTTTTTAAGAGGAAGAAGAAAAGTATGTTAATGTTGATTGTAGGTATGCAGATCAAGGTGCTAGCCAATTTGGGCCTGAGTTTAACAGGAAAAGAAACATTAAGTCTTAGGAAGCAATTCCAGATAATCAGGGAGATATAGCCAGGAGATTGCTGTGTGCTTAATATTGAAATGAAGATACTTAACCACACTAATAATGTGAAGTTTTGCCACACCCTTTGATCTTGTTAACTTGGCCTTTTGACTGTATAAAATCAAGGGGTTTGAACCTTGTAGGGTACTCACATTTTCTCCATGCATTTTAGCAAAGCTTTGCTGAAATAAACAGAGCAGTCTGCCAAATCTGTGAGTCCTGTCTGACTTTGACAACACTAACTTGAACTATGAAGCAAACCAATACAAACGTCCCATTCTCCATACAAGAATGCATCAGAGTATCTGCTGGATACCTTGCTTTTGCTTACATACCAGGATATAATCAAACCAATATTGAATTGGACCATTTATGTTCTTTTAACAAAGTCTGATGCTATAGCTATGTGAGAAATGACATATCCTTCGGGGTTTTAGATCAGAAGTCTGGGCTCTAGAAGAACACAGTCAAATAATTTTAAGTCACCTACCTATGTTTTGAGATTTCCCTGAGGTGTTAAAATTGTTTTCAAAGGAAACACTCCTTGACCGCAGTGGCCAATGTACCAGCACTTCCTTCTGATAACTGACAGTCAGTTAGCAATTCCACAACCACCACTGGGGGAATAATGCCACCTGAACAAAAACACCTACTCAGTTTGACAGATCCATCCATCCCAAGTAGAATGTTGTCACTCTTGATGTCTCTATGGATCACTTGGTTTGAATGCAAGAAATCCAGCGCTTGCAGGCACTGATTAAAAAAAAAAGGAACATAAAGGTAAAAGTTAATGGCCTGATGTCATTATAGGGGGAGAGGGGCATAAAAATATCTTTAAAAGATTTAATTTCTATATGAATTGTCAGCAGTGGCAGAATATTGTGCTGTTAAGGGAAATAGCTTGCTGTTTCATCGCTATTAGAATAATAATTTACTAAATGAAGGCACATTAGCGTTTTGAATTGGAAATGTCAATTATTGTTACAGACTATAGCCTGGAAGCACAGACAGAATGATTGCTGCTACAGTGAACGTAGCTATCTCTGTCCCACATGACAAACCATTATTTGCCAGAAAAGAAAGAAAAAAGTTATTTCAGCATGAATTGGCTCACTATTGGCAGAATGCTCCATGCCAAAGAATTTAGTGTTAGAATTTACAGCAGACTTTAAAATATTTTTAGTCACTTTTCAAAAAATGCCTCAATTTTGGATGTAATTTCTCATACTTGAACAAATAAGCATGTGTTTTTATTTGCAGGTTTTTGCATTCTGTCACAAGACTATTTCCTTTTAAAAGGCAAGGAACAAGGTGCACTGCTGAACTACCATACATTCAAAGAAGCAAACCTAAGCATAACCAAATCAGTGAAAAGTGCCATCATAACTGAACTTTATTACAAGGGTGGCATCTTGCAGCAGAGCATAGATCTGATCTCCTTTAAGATACACTTCCTACTCTAATATTAAAAAGAGATCCCTTACATTTTTCCCATACCATTATACTATCCCAGCATACTCATCCATGCCTGGCACCTCTTACCTCCCTACAGACAGCTGCTATCTGTCCTTCATCCATACAGGTCTCCGTAACAACGTCTGTTAAAGAACCTCCTGCCAAGTATTCCATGACTACCCAAAGTTCATCACCTACTAGGTAGCTGAAACAAGAAAATGAAGACACCATTATCAGTAAGCACAACTATTTAGGCCTGGGGTGAGGAAAAAACAAAAACGGATGGCCCCCAACTGAGAAGGAAAAAGACACTCCCCATATTTCTTTCGTAGAAAAGAACCTAGGAGGACCCAGGCTAGTAGATTTTGTGTGTTCTAGCTCCATGGGGAAAGCTGGGGGGCCCTTAGGTTCCCCACCCCGATTTAGAGAGCTGTTTTGACAAATGATGACTTTGTCTATTTGTCATTTCTCAGGTACAATTAACAGTTCATCGTGTGAAGAATGTGTATAGTGCAAATGAAAAAAGGTAATGCATTATAAATAATACTTTAACTATATATATTGTGTGCTTTAGATAGTAAAAATACAGTTGAGAAAATGTAAACTTTAAAGAATGTTAAACCAGTCTGTCTCACATTACTTGTTTCACTATGAAATATGCATATAGAAATATAACCAAAAGCTATAAGGATATCCACTGATGGGGGCCGAAGATGGAATTTGATTAATGGTTTGAAAACCTTGAATAATGTAAAGACGGGGAAAGGAAATCCTTCATGTGCTGCCTGCAGAAAGCACAATCAAGCTGTAGCTGAATGTTTTTCATTTAGCCCATCAGAAGCAAAGCAAGAACTTTTTTCAGTGCATTTTTGAAGCATCCATGGATATACAAAACCAGTTTTAAAACCGACAAAGCAAAAGTTTATGAAGTGCTTTGACACATGAACAATTCTTTTAAAATTTAGTCTTCACTGAAATCACATGAATGGTATCCAGTTGGGAAGCACCAGTTGACAGAGTTTCTATCACTGTTTGCCAGTGCCCACTTTAAAAAATAGGAAGAATGTGTCCAACTACTAAAACACGCAGATTTATGTAGTTATTGACAGCCGTTTTCGGTAAAGGCCTGTGCTGGCCAAGATTTTCAAAAATTGTGTCTATACAGTTTGCAGGACTCTTTCACAGGTGCACATAAAGAATAACTTTCTGTATGTTTGTATAAATGGATCCTTATGTTCAGTGATCAGCTTTGTGTGCACAAAAGGTCACTGCACACAAAAGTTTAAAAATTGGCTAAATCTTTGACCCAAGCTCAAAGTTAATGACTGACACAGCTTACCTGTCTAAATAGTTAACGATATTAGAGTTCTTATTTTCCCTCATAACAAGGATTTCATTAATAATTAGTTCCTTTTTAGGCTGCTGCTGGAGATTCATTTGCTTTATGGCCACCTAAAATGACATTTAAAAAAATACTGTTTAATAGTATAAATTGCAACAGACCAGAATGTAAAAGAAATAAATGTGTTTGAAACCATACACTTCAGAACAGCTGAAAACTATACCAAACTGCCCTTTTATTGGGCATTAATTATCCATAACTAGCACAGCAATACTATGCTTTATACTTTGAAATCTACCCTATTTCATCCACTACTTGGATGCCAATTACAGAGTACACTGCCTTACATCTTATTTTGCAAAGTATATAAAATAGCTTTTAAAATGTCTACTGTTTCTTAATATCATTAACATGCTATAGTCCTTTCTTATTCCAAAATGGTCTCAATTCATTGCATTCATTTTTGCAAGTAATTACTGATTCTGGTACAGTACTTTGATTAGAATACAATACAAAATCATCTTGCAATAATTGTACAAGAACAAAACAAGTTCAATAACTGTTCTCCACAGGGAAGATTATACATTCCCATTACATAAATTATATAAAATGCACGTATGAATGTAATACAAAAAACAACATTAAAAAAAACATTATTAAGGTAAAAGAAGCCAACTTAATTCTGGCATTTCCTGACTTGAATGCTTGACTTAGCAATCTGAATAATGTTGTTTTAATGATGTCATGTGCAATTATTTAGGTTTTTTAAAAAACCTGTAAAACCCCGCCCCACCCCCAGCCAATGAAAGCGGTGGGAAGAGACACCTGCAGACTCACCTGCCCATGCTCCCCCCCCCCCCACCTCAAAGTATTATCTCTTTTGCCATAACCTCTGCAACATGTTTCTGACCCAGGCCTGTCTCTTCTTCCTCATCCTGTTTACTCATCCCAGGCCCATTCTGGGCTGGCCTAGTCTCCACTCATTAGACTTCTTATTCCAGTCCCACTTTCCTTGACCAACCTGTTCAAGTCTCCTCATCTAAGCTCTCCATTCCACGCCCACTCTTCACTCTCACCTCTGTTCCTAGTCTCCTTGTCCAGACATCTCCAGTACCTCCTAGTTCTTCCTTACATAAGAACATAAGAATGGCCACACTGGGTAAGACCAAAGGTCCATCTAGCCTAGTATCCTGTTTTCCAACAGTGGCCAATACCAGATGCCCCAGAGGAAGTGAAAAGAAACAGGTAATCATCAAGTGATCCCTCTCCTGTCACCCATTTCCAGCTCCTGACAAACAGAGACTAGGGACACGATTCCTACCCATCCTGGCTAATAGACACTGGTGGACCTAACCTCCATTAATTTATCTAGCTCTTTTTTGAACCCTGTTAAAATCCTGGTCTTCACAACATCCTCTGGCAAGGAGTTCCACAACTGACTGTGTACTGTGTGAAGAAAAATGTCCTTTTATTTGTTTTAAACCTGCTACCTATTAATTTCATTTGGTGACCCTTAGTTCTTACAATTACAGCTCTACTAAGCTTGTCCCCTATCTCTTTTCCCAGGCAGTCAGTTTGCCTCATGCCCCAACTTCCTCTTTCTCCTTTTCCTCCCCATCTATCAGTCTTCTTGCCTGAATCTACTCCGAACTCTCAACCACCTCTGACTCTTCCCCCCTCCACTCTGCCTGGATCCAGTGGCAAAGGTGTGGGAGTGGTGATCATCTCCCTGCTTAAATATTTGGGGCCCAGTACACAGCAGCAATTGCAAGGAAAGTGCTACTCAGTCCCCAGCTGTAGACAGCATTTGGAGTAATTTAGCTGCAAAAAATCTAAGACATCTCAACTGAGCACTTGCTGTAAATTTTCAAACACTGCCAAACCATTATCATAGGGACACAATAGGCACAATTTCAAATCCCTGCTCCCAGGGGAGCTAACAGCCTGAACGGGACTTTAGGCAAGGAGAGAAGGGGCCCAGTTCCGTACTCCTGGGACAGGATCTCAGGTGGAAGGGGCAGGGCTTGAGTAGCTAGCCCTTAGTACTACCCAGAGCATGGTGCACCCCCTCTCCCAGCCCTCAGAGATGCACGGAGCACACTGCACAGGGATCTGGTGGCAATTTGAATGAGCAAGGGCTCCTGGCCCCTTTGAATCAGCAGGCCCTGCGGCAACTGTCTCCTTTTCTCCCTCCCGCCATCCTCCCTCCCATTGCCTGCTCCACAGCAGGAGATTCTCAGTTTGCCAGAATGTTTAAACTGAGACAATGTAGTTTTCAATAACCTGCTTCTCAGAGAGAGCTGAACTGTTTGGGCTAAGAATTTTCTTTAAAAAAAAGAAAAAGAAAAAAAAGTAGCCTGCAGCAGATCTCTGACAATTGAAAACAGGGTCATATGACAAGAAATGTCAGGCAACCATTATATGATGTGGCATTATCTGTCCCGACTCTAATATGCACCAGAGGTGAAATTCATTCCATCTCAAAAAACAAAGGATTTGAAAGGGGAATGAATGAAATCCAGCCAAACAAACATGGGAGAAGCAGCCCTTTCATGGACACTACTGCAGCTCTATGTTGGCCTCTTTGGACCTGGTTAAGAAAATACTTCCCAGGTATAGAGGTGAGCTGAAACAGTAGGGCATCCAAACAAAGAGCTGCACTCAGACCCTCTCCCCCGAGAACTGTGTAAGATCCCAATACTCCTAGCAATTATACATGTGCTTAACTTTAATCACACGGGCAGTCAGTCAATGGGAGTATGTCTGTGCTTAAATTCAGCATGCGCGTAAATGTTTGTAGGACTGGGCTTAAACATGTGTTTTCATGGTAAACATGATCTATTCTAAACCATTATCTCCAGGGTTCTGAAACCCTTATGAAAATCCCATTACTGTAAATGTGTGACATGGTCAGATGAATGTTTTTGTGTCTGATCCTGAGAGAAGTGACTAGCAGCTCTGGATGATCAGCACTTCTGAAAACAATGCCATTTTTATTAGGATGTCTAAATATAGCTTTCCAGGGTGTCTCATCACTTAATCTTGAAAATGTTGGCCATTATAAATTATTTTATGTAATTTCAAAAACTTTGAAAAGGAAAAGGAAAAGTAGCAAAAACTTGGGAAGTTCGAAGTCAAGACATTCTTCATTCAAGACCTCATTCATTCTTCTGCACCCCCAACTGTGACTGGCTATTTCAAGGTCACACGTAATCAAAATATAGTGTCCTGCACTGTGATTGATACATGAAGCATAAGTGCATGTTTTAAGGACAGATCTTTATCTTTAATTTTGAGTTTCCTTGTTTTTAATGGTTTGGATCAACCAACTTCAATGTTATCAAAACATTGTTTATTAACAATACTCTGTCTTGAATTAATATTTGCAATGCACTCCGAAAATGAAAAGTGCTATAGAACAGCATGAAGTGTTATTAGCTGAATCAATGATTAAGATAAATTGAGAGGCACTGATGGAAACATCCAACAGCTAATTTGACAGTAGGTTGTTATATTAATACACTCAGTAATTAAGTGCAACCACAGGGAAAACAATAACAGGAAACTTGTAAATGGCAGAGGTGCTTAATAACTTCTTTGTTTCGGTTTTCACCAAGAAGTTTGAGAATAATGGATGCCTAACAGTGAATGTTAGTGGGAAGGGAGTAGATTTAGAAGTTAAAATAAAAAAAGAACAAGCTAAAAATTACTTAGAAAAGTTAGATGTGTTCAAGTTACTGGGGCCTGATGAAATGCATCCTAGAATACACAAGGAGCTGATAGAGGAGGTATCTGAGCCTTTAGCTATCATCTTTGAAAAATCATGGAAGTTGGGAGAGATTACAGAAGACTGGAAAAGGGCAAATATAGTGCTCATCTATAGAAAGAGAAATAAGAACAACCTAGGAAACTACAGATCAGTCAGTTTAACGTCTGTGCCAAGAAAGATAATGGAGCAGGTAATTAAAGAACTCATCTGCAAACATCTGGAAGAAAATAAGGTGACGGGTAACAGCCAGCATGGATTTTTAAAGAAAAAAACATGTCAAACCAATCTGATAGCTTTCTTTGATAGGATAACGAGTCTTGTAGATAAAGGATAAGCGGTGGACAAGGTATACCTAGACTTTAGTAAGGTATTTGATATGATCTCGCATGATATTCTTATCAATAAACTAGACAAATACAACTTAGATGGGGCTACTATAAGGTGGGTGCATAACTGGCTGGATAACCGTTCTCAGAGAGTAGTTATTAACGATTCACATTCCTCCTGGAAAGGTATAACAAGTGGGGTTCCGCAAGGGTCTGTTTTGGGACCGGTTCTGTTCTATATCTTCATCAACAATTTAGATACTGGCATACAGAGTACGCTTATTAAGTTTGCAGATGATACCAAGCTGGGAGGGCTTGCAACTGCTCTGGAGCATAGGGTCATAATTCAAAATGGACAAATTGGAGAAATGGTCTGAGATAAACAGGATGAAGTTTAATAAGGACAAATGTAAAGTGCTCCACTTAGGAAGGAACAAACAGTTCTACACATACAGAATGGGAAGTGACTATCTAGGAAGAAGTACTACAGAAAGGAATCCAGGGATCATAGTGAACCACACGCTAAATATGAGTCAACAGTGTGACGCTGTTGCAAAATATGATTCTGAGATGCATTAACAGGAGTGTTGTGAGCAAGACATGAGAAGTCATTCTACCACTCCACTCAGCATTGATAAGGCCACAGTTGGAGTATTGTGTCCAGTTCTGGGCACCACATTTCAAGAAAGATATGGAGAAATTGGAGAAGGTTTAGCGAAGAGCAACAAAAATGATTAAAGGTCTAGAAAACATGAGCTATGATGGAAGGCTGAAGAAACTGGGCATGTTTAGTTTGGAAAAGAGAAGACTGAGAGTAGACACGATAGCAGTTTTCAGGTATCTAAAAGGGTGTCACAAGGAGGGCGAGGGATAGGGGGGAGAATTGTTCTCCTTGGCCTCTGATGATAAGACAAGAAGCAATGTGCTTAAACTGCAACAAGGGAGGTTTAGGTTGGACATTATGAAAAACTTCCTGTCGGTCAGTGTGGTTAAACATTGGAATAAATTGCTTAGGGAGGTTGTGGAATCTCCATCGCTGGAGATATTTCAGAGCAGGATAGATAGACATCTATCTGGGATGATCTGGATGGTGCTTGGTCCTGCCATAAGGGCAAGGGTCTGGACTTGATGATCTCTCTCCCTTCCAGTTCCAGTATTCTATGATTCTATGCCTTTCTGTTTAGGATATAACTTCTCTTTTCATACTCTTTCTGGTCATGTTTTCTGGGAGTGCTCAATAGTATTGGATGACCTTTCTCTGGTCAGTGCAATGAATCACAAATTTTCCTAATACCATTTAGAGATGGGCAGCTCTTTTGATATAAATACCTTTATACTAGTAGAACTGTTTCCACACAATAAGAGTATCTCTAGACTACATGGCTGTTGACAGAGCCATGTAGATGAGTTTACTAGACATAGGAAAATGAAGCAGCGATTATTTAAATTTCACAAGGTAAACCTCATTTCACAAGGCATAACTGTGTGGTCAACAAAGGCTTCCTTTGTTGACCGCGGCGAGTCCAGACTGCCCCGCTGTGCCGCCAAATAGCTGATCGGCACAATGCGGTGGCCATTTTTATGTAAATGAAGCGGCGATTATTTAAATCGCCGCTTCATTTCCCTATGTCTAGTAAACTCATCTACATGGCTCCGTCGACAGAGCCATGTAGTCTAGACATACCCTAAGATGACAGAAATTTATCTTTATCCATTTCTAAACCAGTATAGTTAAATCTGTAATAAAAAATTATGTGTAAATCAACCCTATGTGTTATCCATGATGCCTTTACAGATTTCTTTCTATACAGCAGTACAGGGATGCCATAATAATCTAGGTTGCTAGGGCTGGGATTGGTGAGATTTAAGAGGATGCAAGAATTGGATTAAGGAAAGAGTAGGTAGGGGAAATATTCTACTTAATAGCTAGCCATATTAAGGGTTCAATTTTGCTTCAATTGGAAGTCAATAGCAAAGCTCTCATTGGTTTCTATGTAGTGAGGCATTTCAAGAGTTCAAAGGAAACCATTTTAGGGATATCCTAACGTTAAGCAATATGTGAATAATGAATATGATATAATATGACAAAAGAGAAAATATTCAAGAATCACATACAAATCTGGATTTACTACTTAATATTAGCACTCACCTCCTGTCCTGTGGCAATATCTATTGCTGTATAAACAGTACCCGATGCCCTAGAAAAAAACAGCAGGTAAGAAGTGAGGAGATGTACAGTGCCTTTGAACAAAGTGAAACTCATGCACCAAATCTCTGCCTAAGTTGTTTATGGAATACATGTATTCAGCCAGTACAGAATTTAACTGTGCACAATGTAAAGGATGTAAGATAAAAAACCCAAGCTCAGGACATGAGTGAAAGGTGTACACTGAGTCATTTGTTGTGACTAGACCCGGTCAAAAAAAAAGGGAGGGGTTTTCCTGGAGAAAAAAAATGCGTTGGATTGATTTTTTTAAAACTTTTTTTGTTTAAAACAGAAAAACCAAAAAAGTTATCTTTTTTTTTAAACCCAAAAAGTTCTGCATTTTCTTCTGTTTTGTTTACTGCTGGAAATAAGACACATTTCCCAACCAGCTCTACCTATGACTCCTTCTGCATGATTTAGGGGAAGAATTTATGGGCTTCAGAGGACCTGTACCCAATCCTCATTTCTTAGAAGCACTCTGGGGACTCTGGCAATGGAGAATAAGAAAGCAGGCAAAAATTAGGGAAAATAATTCCCTCTGTCCATCTTCCAGGAGGAAGACACAGATACACGCTGACGATTATTAGCATCTGAGATGCTCAAAGATACTGTGTTTGCTTGTAGGCTTTCTGCAGAGCAACCGGTTGGTGTCTATATCTTAAAGCAACAAGCAAACCTTGACAAAATCTCAATTTTCCTAAAGGTTTATCTTAATATTAATGAAAACCTTCTAGTAGAGATTCAAGTGTGGTTGAGTAGAGCTACTTATGTTTCATTCTAACTTTGTGTATGAAGCACTGCTAACTTTATTTTCTACTCTCAACATCCCATTTTCTGCCCAACTGCTTACTTCTATGAGCTCTTGTTTGGCTTTCCAACATTGCAAAGTTGTCCTTCTATTTTAATGTTTTCCTCAGAGGTAGAGTTTACTGATCTTCACAACATGGAAGGATAGGTTAGGAACCTTAAGGTTCTTTTTGAGGCAGAGATTTGCCATGGACTTGGTCTGTCCCTGAGATAACTGGCTAGATTGTGAAACCTCATTTTTAATTCTGTTTATGGCCCTAGAGACAATGTTTCTTTTATTTGCAAAATTCTGCCAGGTGAGAAATCCTAGATTCCTAAAACCAACTGCAAATAAAGAGATAAGAAGCCCCAGATTCCTAAGCACGTCAAGTCACTCGGCAGCTTCCTACTGTAGGGTGTGAGACGCTTGAATCCTTCATCATCCTTACATTCACATTTCATTTTTAAAGCAGATCTGGAGTCTGTCATAGAGTCACCAGAAAATAAAGTGATACACTGATCAGCATATGCAGACTAGACAGTCTGGTTTTTTGCCATCTGTTCCGGATTAAGAAAGATTCTTTTCCCACAGTGTTATGGATGGCTAGAATTGGAAAGAGGTAATACACAGAGTAAACCACCTAATTAATATTTAAATGTCAAGGGGCCAGGTAACATTTGCTTACACTACTGGAGACTAACACCTGAATTAAAGCATAGGTTCTCAAAATGTGATCCCCTAGAGACCTTTCCTGCTGGTCTGCAAAAGCGGGTGGACCAGGAAATTTTGGGAAAGGAAGCAGGAACATTTACTTACTCTTGAGTGAAAACCTTGGAGAACCAGCTAATTTAAATTGAAACCAGCTAGTGCTGCTCAGTGTTACATGACCTTCATGATACTTCTGTTTACCTGGAAGCTGAAATATTTCCACAGCATTATAATTTGGCAGACTGACTCTTTTGTGCACTACAGACTGAGAGCCTGCATTGGAAACAATGTTATCATTTGGCATGCTATGCATTCTTTTAATATAAATGCAAATGCATTTTTCTATGACTAATTATTGAGATTAATCCAATTTGTTTTCATAAAAATCAAACAGCTTATTCAGGGTTGCTAATACTGAGCTGTATGTACCTCTTCAGCTCACTCCTTGTTAGGTTTTTTTAATGAACAGCTATTTGAATTAGGGTGCTTTTTTGTAGGCTCAAGGCTATCTTGTAAGAATTTAGGTAGAGTATTTCAAATAAATACTTTTACACTATATAAATACACAGAGAAATACAGATATAAATTACATTATATAAATATGTAAATAATTTTACATTAGGGGCTTGTTCTTTCAAGTGGTTATAAATTCTACTCAGTTTCTAACAACATCTTAGTTTTAATAAAGTTAGGCACTTAGCAGGAGCTGGAATTGGATCTGTATCAGTATCCAATGGAAGTGGTGAAAGTGAACCAAGAAACTTTATTAGCTTTATTAACATGTGTCCTACAATTGACAGGTAAATGCTCTTTGCTGCTATATATATCTTAAATTGTGTTATTTCCACTCCAACTAATCTGATGAAGTAGGTTTTACCCACAAAAGCTCATGATTCTCTCATGATTCTCTTTGTGTGTGTGCGTGTATGTGCACATGCGTGTTGCACAGCTATTTTGGGATACCAGAGGTATGCCGAAATAGCTACCCCGCATCCACACAAGCCACCTGTTATTTCAAAATATTTTTCAAAATAACGGGTGTGCTATTTCACCATCCCGGTAAACCTCGTTGCACAAGGGATAAGGGATGGCTCGAAATAATACATTATTTCAAAATTAGGCACGGTGTAGAGCCATCAAATTTCAAAATAAGCTATTTCTAAATAGATTCGAGATAAGACATGCAATTTGTGTAGTGCAAATGGCATATCTTATTTTGAGTTTAGGGTGCTGTGTATATGCACCCTAAGGTGCCACAGGACTACTCTTTTTTTCAAATCATTGAAGCCACAAAATATCTTTATGGTAGGAGGAACCTGAAACTGATCTGAACCAGTGTAGCTTTCATAGAATCATAGGGCTGGAAGAGACCTCAGGAGGTCATTAAGTCCAGCCCCCAACCCAAAGCAGGACCAATCCCAACTTTCTCTATCAAGAAACAATAACCTAAGTTTCTTAGCTATTCTGAAATATCCACAAATCCTACACCAAAGATAAATACCAGGAAAGAGATTTAGCCCTGATGCTCACCCACCACCAAGTGTAACTCTGCTGACGAATGTACACTGTTCACTAACCATATGGAGCACTACTGAGCGACTGCCCACCCAGTTCACTTTTCCTTACATCAAAAGCTCTTTGACAGCTGCAGTTTGCCACGTAACCATTTCTTTCCCCATTGCCTTCAGTCTCCTTATTCACAGCTACTGAAAGATCTAGTCACACATTTCCTATTCTATTACTACCTTCATCATAAAATTTAACTGATTATTTGTAATAAATGCCAGGAAATCAGCTCGGTTCGCTGGGACATCTCGGTTCACTGGGACATCTTCATTGACGTTCACTAAATATATAAGCTGAGTGATGACCACATCATCTCATTTACCATGTCCCATCATGCACCGCAATTCCTTGTCTCACTTGAAAAGCAAAGCCCAAGTGTACAGCATCCGCAGAACAGATTTCACTTCCCCTGTGCTTCAACAATCTTTTGAGATCTGTATTCAGGGCAACGTGAAGGAACATTTACAATTCTCTTTGCCAGACTTGTGCAATATGTAGAATGAAGCTTTGCTATCACAACGGTCAAAATATACTTTCATCTTGGCTATAAAATTAAGCTTTGTTCCTGTCCCGATAAAACCAAAGGGATTGTTTTTGTATGTCTTTTTTTAAATGCAAACACTGCCACTACATTTTAATGCGAGTCCTTAATTTGAGTCATTATATATTTTTCACATTTTTTAAAAAAGAGTGGAATGTCTCCAAAAAAAATTCTTTCAAGGAAACCTGCAATGATTCAGATGCTAATCCAAAAATCGGTGTGATAAAATCAAACAAGAATTCTTAGGAGAATAGGTTCTCTTTCTCAAAGTCGTGAAAGAGCTTCTACATCCCACTTTTCAGTGACTAGAAATCCAACAAGAAAAGCTTCTTTCACTGTTTTCCTACTTGGAGGCCTGAAGTTTAAAGCCATCAGAACACATAATATAGAGAGAGTTGACAATAGTTAAGACTGCATTCTAAGACACTATTTCCTGCTTCCAGGTGCTTCTAACTTTGACAAAGTTCAATCATTTTGGCTGAAATTTGCCATATGAATTGCTGGTCTCAGGCTACTGTTTTTTAAACTTCAGCAAAAAAAAAATGTTTTTGAAAGTTCAGCCATTTTCAAGAAAATTGTTTTGCCTATTTAAAAATTCCTACTACTGTTTCATTGAGAAGCGCTTGTAAGTCCATACTTGGAAGTAGGGATTTGAAAAGTAGTGGGAGAAAGCAGGTCTCCCTCGTGTCAAGGGTGCCTTTTGCTATCTACATGACACCAAATGAGGCTGGGGAGACTGTGCAAAAGAAATATGAGATCGTTTAATAAAAGATTGTCATAATGCAAATACATAAGTAACTTTTAATAGTGTCATTTCTTAACTTTTAATTGAACAAAACTTTAAAAACAGCGAATAGTCCTGCAGCACATTAGAGACTAACAAAAAATGTAGATGGTATGATGAGCTTTCCTGGGCACAACCCACTTCTTTAGATGAACTTCTAACTGTGTGACTTTACAACAGCAACATCATGTAACACAGATTGTGAGGGGACAGGTGTTGGGTGCTTATATACATAAAATTAACAAGAGTTCAAAATGGTTCTGGTCTATTTTAGGATGAATTTTGGGCAATAATTTCATATAGTTCTTATTTTATCTAAACTTGTTTGTACATCCATATTTTGAAACAAAAGGTTTGCCATGAAAATAATTGATTTTGGTAATAGCACTATTTATGTGCCTTAAAGTTCCCTAACAACTACTGCAGTCTTGCTCTAACTATAATTGTAGGGTAAAGTGACCTGCTTAAAGGAATAGTAATAGAGATGTAGCCATGTTACTCTGGTCTTGCTGAAACAAAAGACAGAACTATGCAGAACTTTAAGGACTAACAAGATGGTTTATTAGGTGATGAGCTTTCGTGGGCCAGACCCACATCCTCAGATCAAATTGTGGAAGAAAATAAGCACGACCATATATACCAAAGGGATACAATCAAAAAAAGTGAACACATATTCTAAAATCTGTTCTAAAATATGATTTGTCAATTTTACATGTGTTCACTTTTTTTTATTGTATTCCTTTGGTGTCATGCCTATTTTCTTCCACAATTTGATCTGAGGAAGTGGGTCTGGCCCATGAAAGCTCATCACCTAATAAACCATCTTGTTAGTCTTTAAAGTGCTGCATAGTCCCGTCTTTTGTTTAAAGGAAGAATGTGTTTGCTAAAGTCTTAACATTGTTCCCTATTGTTTGGGCAAAGAAAAATGGGTCTGTTTCCCTAAATATATAGATCTTTCTTTTGTCCATTGCTTGCTGTTTTCAGCAAAACTTTCCACTTTGAGGCAAGGTTATAACGTGTGTCTCTCCCCTCCTTCCTTCTTCCCCAAATTCACATAGTTTTGACTAAAGAAACACCCTCTTCATTTCTTTAATAAAATTGCTGTGTGCGAACTTTTGAGTAAAAGTGAGTAACACATAATAGTCTAATTCTTAAAGCCCAAAATAAGAACATTGTTAGAATAATGGTTACTAAAGTTTTACCCTATTCTAGACTCCTGAAAAGGTATTTGCTTCTACAATGATAATACATAGTTGATTGTACCACTTCAGCAAAAAATCATATGGTTTTCCATAAGATTTTATGATGGTTATCAGAAATGAAAAGTCTAATTCTTCTCAAAATAATATTTTGTTGCTGTGGTAAAGTAACTTGCAGTAACACATGATACTAGTGTGTGTTTATCTCATCACAAGATTGTAATTACCTTATCTTTGTAATGCACAGGTCTGGTGAGACTATGCCTTGTGCTTAATCTACATGTGATTGGATTTGGGACTTTACAGGTCAGAGAATTTCCACAAAATCAATACTTTGCTCTTACTAATATGATAAAGCATACATGGGATTCCATTCTGGATAAACACCTAACACTTTGAAGAAACCATGTTTCTGATGACTAGCAAATGATGTATCTTATGGCCAAATATTGAGAATTCTGTGCATTAGAACAGATTGCATTTCTGTGTACCTACTTTTCATTATCTATGCTGGGAAATAAGGGTTATTTAGCCTCGGGCTTTTGTTCTCAAAGTACATGATTTTAAACCTGACTCCTGCAATATTCTTTTCAACTAAATTATTTTTGACTAATGTCTCAGCTGTACAATAATACCCAACAGATAAAATGATAAATGGCATTTTCATGCAAAACAGGGTAAATGTGTGTTTCTCTAGTATGTCTGTATAATTCTGGTCATAAAAAAATTGGCTTCTTCCATGAAAGCAGATGAAATACACCATACATCTGAGGGATGACAAGTTTGCCATGTCCCCGTAGTATGCTATCAAGCCAAACATGAAAATGTCTTTGATGACTCCTCTTGGTCACAAGAAAATATTGACCAAGTACAATCTAAACAAATTATTTGAAAGTATAACTTCCTTGACTTCAATGAAGTAATGTCAGCAAAGTATTTGGCCCGCATTTATAATTATGACTCCAACTCTACTTACCCTTGACCTATTTTTTCAAATCGTGTGTATTTCTTCTTAGGGTCACCAACACTCACAATACTTCCTGAAAGAGAAAAGAACAATGAAACTCACTTGAAAATGAGTTTTATATCTTCTTCAATGACAAACTGCGGCAAGTCAAAATCAATCATTATTACATGGCAGTATTGCCATTATGTGCCATTTAGGTTCAATGTGGTCATATAAGCAGTAAGAGTAAGAATAGCAGTTTAATAATTCAGGTGGCATCCACTATTGTTCTTTAATCCACTGAAGAGCTTGTTTGCCTCTGAAGCTAGAAAGAAAACTAAGAATGCGAACAGTAGAGAAGAGCTTGCCTAACATTCAGATATGAGTTAAAGAATTAATAAATATGCAAATGAGTATATGCTTAAATGTTAATGAGAGCTAGCATAAGAGTACTAATTTCCTCAGAACTAAACACTCTCTTTATAATTCCATAGGGGGGTTCGCACTTTCATATATTAAACCCAACTTTGGTTTTTGGAATCAACATTTGTATACAGTTGCCATGTAGAGACCAGGAAGAAAGTGATTAAATGTTTTAGCCTTTCCCACAGACTGTCTTTTTAATAAAATAACAGGTAACATAAAATATTTAATTACAGGCTTTCGACAATCTTCATTACATAGGCTTAGTTGTGAAAGAGCTTTCATTTGTGTAATTCATTTATACAACAGCAACACTGCTTGTCTTCAGTCTGACTTGTCTCAGTAACAAACATTTTATTTGGTACTTTACAGTGTGCACACATGCTAATCTGACTAAAAGAGAAGACATCTTCCACGATTTAAAAGAGCAGCAGTATTCTTCAGACTCTAGCTTTTAATTTATTTAAACAGTTATTACATTAATAAAGTGCTGGTAAGTTTATAAATAAATTGATCTCCACAAGCAATGATGGACAGAGTGCTGCCCTCTACTGAATAATTGTTGCAACAACTGGCATTTATTAGAAAGTTGCGAATACATTAAGGGTGGGATTTTTTTAAAACGTGTGGTTTAGAAGCCCAAATCCCACTGGAAAAAAAAAATGCTAATAATTCAATAGTTTCTTGCTTGATCAGAAGTGTAAATGGGCTGAATCAGGAGCAAACAGAAAAAGTGGGGAAAGTGTGCTTAAACTGAGTAATGGAGCCACAATCTTATAAACCCTCACAAACGAAAGAATACAGACTTAGCATTGCTACAAACTTCCATAGATAAAACATAAAAATTGATGAAAGCTATAAAACTAAATATTCAGTGGCTACTAAAGATTTAATTTACAGGGTATAATGCTACAATATTTGGATATTATTCCTTGATTGAGAAAAATGTCTAGAATGTGATAATGATTTGTGTGTATTTGCCTGGAAATTTACTCTCTCTCTCTCTCTCTCTCTCTCTCTCACACACACACACACACACACACACACAAAAACGCCTGTACTTCCAAATGATGGACAACTAGTTGAGTTGGAACTCTCTCTCTCTCTCTCTCTCTCTCTCTCCCTCGTCTACAGTATTTCTACAGAGCCCATTGCTTTTTGGATGGGTATCTGATTAACTCATCTCTGGCCAAGTGCAATGGGGAGAAGCACAGATATTATCTGGGGTACATTTTCATAAAGGAATCCTGCTGAACAAGGCAAGATCCTTAACAGGGAACTGTTGGGAACTGGGATGTGCTATGGCAGGTGCTGTACTGCTCCTACAATCAGGAGCATCATGAGTTACCAGCCAGGATTTCTTACTGATCGCAACATATGTTCTTGCTGCCTGGAGGAACAGCAACCAGCTCTCATATGCCTCATCCTACAAAGACGTAGCACAAGTTATTCTTTCTTTACTTTCAGTCTCCACATCAAACGTTTATCGAAAGCAGCATTTCAGGGACCTTGCCAGATGTTAACTAGTTTACACTTAGGTGAAAATGCAATAATTGCCACTCATTGACAAATGCTTGATGAACTGAAGGGAAATGGCCTCACTTCAAGTATGCCATGGGTTTGCTCAAAACAAACTACAAACAGAATGACAGTATTGAAATGCAATTGATTCCAGTCCCACCTCCGCTCTCTGAAGTTGGTAGAGTGATTGCATTCTGCCAGCCTACCAACCCTTTCCCACGGATTCACAGAAATGCAGTAAATGTGTTTAAAATAAAATAATAAAAATGGCACCCAGATGGGCGAAATGAAAGTAATTAAATACTTCCCATGATAGAGCAGTGATTTCTGAGGAATATGGAAACAATATGGAAGAGATCACAACAGGTCAACTAGTGCATTCCCCTGGCTTCAAGGCAGGACTAAGTAACAACTAAACCCGCTAATGGGGGGGGACAACAAAGAGTGCAAGAGCCTGCAGGGCTCCCAGCTGCTGCTATTACTATCGCAACAGCGGCGCCTGGAGCACCGAGCTCTTTAAATCATCGCTAGAGTGCTATGCAGAGTGCTCCAAGTGGCGGGAAGGGCTGGCTGACCATTCTGTCTGAGGCCCTGCCCATTCCAGGAGCACAGAGTGGGCCTCCCACCAACTTGCCCAGAGGCCCGGCATGGCTGTTAGCTTGCCTACCCCAGCAGTTCCCAATGGTCAGTCCGCAGACTGTCAGCGGGCCGCAAACCCATGTCTGCCGTGCTGTGTCCACAGCTTTTATTTAGCCCCACCCACTGGGGTTCCCAAAGAATTCCCTTCCTGCCCACTTCCCCAGCAGCAGCAGGATGAGTGGGGTGACTGGCGGCTGGGACTGTGGTGAGGCTGTCCCTACTGGGGCAGCCTCACCATGGTCCCAGTTCCAGCTTTGGCAACCACTACACGGCCTGGCAGGCAGGGCCATGTGGAGAGCGGCAGCCCTGTCTAACAGTGCCAAGCACCATGTGGAGAGTGGGTGCCCTGGCCAGTGGGGCCAAGCACTGTGTGAAGGGCAGCTGCCCCAGCCAGCAGGGCCAAGTGCCATGTGGAGAGCAGCAGGGCCAAGCACTGCATGGAGAACGGCTGCCCCATGGAGCGTGGCTGTCCTGGCTGGTGGGGCCAAGTGCCACACAGCTGGCAGGGCCAAGCACCCTGTCATGGGTGGCTGTCCCTGTAACTCCATTCTCTTCCCTCCTGGCTCAGCAGGATCCTCGCCCTGGCCTCCAGCTGCTCCCAGCCAGTGGGTACACACATTACTATTATGCATTATTAAGTGCATAGGAAAATATGAATGTACAGAATGTGTCAGCACTGTCAGACCGGTTAACTACTCCCTCTTTAATTCTGGTGCAATTGAAGCAAACGATTTGGACTGTAAAATACTCTTTAACAAGTATTAGAAAAATTGTATTGTTTTATTTAAATGTGTATGTGCAGCAGTTTTTTCAAATTCTCGTTAACTATTATGTGCCGCCTCCTTTGATTTGCTTGATATACCATGGGCTAAACTTACCATAATGAATATGCAAATATTTCCATGCATTCACACATTTAAGGGTTTAGCTTTAGGATTCGTTATCAGACTGTAAAGATTTTCATTAGTCAATACTAGCAATGATGAACACTGAGCATAGGTACAGGCAGTAACATTTGCCTGGTCAAAGAAGAACCACACTATCCGAAGAAGAGGCTACAATTATATAGCAAAACATCACGTTACAGATTATCTCAAACTTTTATTCATTTTAAGAATACATTTTTCTCAATTCAGGAGGGTGTTGGCTTCAAGATTATACGTCAAATATTTAAAAAGATCTAGAACTCCCCACTCAATTTATTTATCAACTAGTTATACTTGAGGATAGACTGAAATAGCCTATTTTTGGAATATGAGTACCCATTTGCTAAGAAAGTAGCAATGATCTGTCATTTTACTTAGGAGACTGAGTAAACCTGTTTTGATTGAGACTTACCAGGGCTTGGTGTACATCCATGGACTATGATCAGTTTGTTTTTGGGGTAGCTTACAGGTAGACTCATTACAGAATTATTTGGTTAGGAATTGAGTGTGGTAAAATCTCACATATGCAAAGGGTACCACAGTTGTATTGATGCTTTGCTACTGAGAGATGCTTGCAGAGATGTAATGCAATCAGTTCTCAAATATTTTTAATCAGCATCTAATTACCCCAGATTACTGGCACCAACTTTTCTATATACTTTTAATTAATGAAGTTAAAAAGTAAAACTAAACTGGGTATAGTATAAAGGCAGTTTTCAAAGGCTTTCCCCTCCCTTCCCCCCTCACTCCCCTCAGGGTTTTATAACTTCCAGCCTTTTCTATCTATCTAGATTTGATAATATCCTCATCAGGATATCTGAACAAAGAACCTAATTCCAGCACCCATTCAGATGAATTGTGTCCTTCAAGAATGGAGCACCTTTACAGAAAAGGAACTCACTATTTTAACAGAACACAGTTTTCAGAGCATGAGATTTCCAGAAGGCAGGAGGAATCTTAAAGGAGTATGATTCTACTTATGAATTACATGCTGACTGAAGTACTATCATATTTTGTTGAGATCACAACAGAATGTGCAAGCTGAGCAGAAACAGGCTGAGAAGACGCCTGGTCGGAAGACTTCCAAGGAATACTTAGGATGGTGTTACAGTGGGTATTCAGTCAGCCACATTCTTTGCACTTCATTACAGAACCAACATCCTTGGATGGTGTTTGGGGCCATTCTGCAGCTGCAGGCTCCATATTTCAGGTGAAGCATAAAACTGAGTAAGGTCTAAATGTGAGTAATTATACTATGCAGATTTAGCTGGATTAGTTCCTGTTTTAAACTGATATACAGTATAGAACCTAGCAACCAGACAGCAGCCAACCACAAGTCTTGGATCAGGCTGAGTATTGCATAGGTACTCTTGGGCTAAGTCCAGACATTTTTAACATCTGCATGCATGTGGCTCCAACGTTCTGATGCCCTCATCCCATGTTCTATTTTTGCCTCTTTCTTCCATCCTACTCTCCTCTCTCCCCTTTCCCAGCCCATTCCCTCCATCATTTTCCTGCTCCTCTTTCCCTCCACACTTCTTTTCTCAATTCCTCTCCTCCTCCCATATCTAAGACTTTGGCCAATGGGCCATAGCTCTCCAAGCAACACTAACACCCTACATGTGTCTGGCGTGAAAACAAGTCAAAGCTCTTGGGCTAGGTCTGGCCTTGGGTCAGGCTTTAAAATTAGGCCTGAACAGACCTCCAGTGTAGAACTGCTCTGTATTAACAGCTGACGCTTTCCATGCCACGGATGCTGCATTTCACTGGTTGCAGCCTTAGATGGATAGTTTTAGTTACTAGGCCAAATTCATGCTCAGTTATATATAAACGCCAGAGAACACAGTATGATAATGAAAATAGGGTCATAAGGGTCTCCCTTCTATACCACTAGGTCTGCAAACTGGGTGTAATAAAGCTTTATATGAAACAACAATGGCTTGTAAATGTTATGGATACCTACATATGCTACAGTTTATTGAATTTAGCCATGCAGCGGCTAAGGATGTAAAGGAGTAGCTGACTACACGATAAGCAGGAGCTTATTGGGTAGTGCTTTCGACTACTCACTCACTCACCCTGCCTCTCCCACACCCCGCATTTTTAAAGGGAAGCTGGCAGGAGAGGACGCTGGCTGAATCCCTGTTCCCAGGTCTCAGCACAAACACCGTTTAAAAATGCACAAACTTCAGCCCAAACTCCCTTTTAAAAAAAGCAGAGCAGCAGCAAGCGGGTAAGGGGGAAAAGGAGGGGATGCTTGTGTTGAAACCCAGGACCAGGGACTCAGACAGTGCCTCCTCCTGCCGGCTTCCCTTTAAAAATGCAAAGCACCAGTGGGAGGTTGTTCTGAGACCTGGCACGAGCTGGAAGTGAGCACTGACACTGCCCTTCCTTACTAACTAATCGAGTAGTTGATGGAAATTTCATTGACTACTTGACTAGCCAATTAATTGGTACTTAATATCCCTACTGGAGGTGGACGGAGAGGAGGTGCATTACCAAAACAGCAGGGACTGGAGTCTTTATGCCACTGTGGACCCAAAAGAGACATAGCGCCTTGAGAGGAGGAGATATTCATTGGCAACTCTTGCTACCATTTTAAAAGAGCTGTAGTATGTGTTCCCTTCTCAACCCAATAGATGCCTGCTGGTGACTCAGAACACCAAGGGTTACTAAGCCTCAGTGTTCAGTTTACCCACAAATGTTCTCTGATAGATTACAAAACCCACTCAGAAGGAATGGATTACCTTCATCTTTTATTCCCCATCCACAGAGCACAATTGCAGTGTGTACAAAAAGGTCCAGTTGTCCCAGTAACACTAAAATAAGGATATTCCTTCTGCATGCCTACTGAAGGGATACACGTAGACAATGCCTTATCAAACAAGAGGTAAGGGCAAACACTTACTCAGTTTTTCTAGGATCTCTTCATCTGTCATCTTGGATTTTTTTCGTTGCCGGTCCGTATTTCTGTACAAAGTGTTTGTGTTTGAGTTCTCAGGCTGAGGGGTTGTAGCCTCTTTAACTAGTGCTGGTGCAGCAACGGGTTCAATTACAGACCGAGTATAGATCTGTGACAGAAAATTATTTTATGGTCAGAAAAATAAATCCTCATCAGATTTTCATCTTGCACATAAGTCTTTATAGGGGCTCTGCCCACTTACATGCCACACTGAGAAAAAATCATGTTCCTTTATCACCCGCATTTGTTTCCTTTGTGCATTTCTCAAAACATGGACAATAAAAACGAATGAAGTCAGTTTCATCCATAGTTAAAATCGGTTTCATTTTTAGGTTCATGGTGCTGTAGTTTTGTGTTTCAAGCCCTGGAGGGGAACATTTACTTGCTTATAGTTTGATTAAACTCTGAAGGGAGACTGTAAAAAATGACATTGTGAGGCTCTGTGTCTCAGAGACTCAAATTCTCAGTTTACATATATAGCTAGGGAATGGAGAATCAGGCTAGGCTCTTTCTGACCTCGGCTCAAACTGCAGGCAAGATGTGCTGAGAGAGCAAGAAGACAGACATTTAAGGAACAGTGAGTGTGCCCAGTTTGGTATTGGGGGTGAATGAACGAAACTTCAAAGAGAGAACAGAAGCTCAGGGAGAAGGCTGGGCCCAGACGAAAATGAGGTAAAGACTGTGGGTTTGAATTCTATTTTGAAAGACTTTGCTTAAGTTTTAATAAATTAGACCTTGAGCAAGGGAAATGTAGTCATTTTAAGAGGAAATTGAGGAAGGCCTCTGCATAGCCATGTTTGGCCAATGGGGGCACCAAAGGGAATGGGCATTTCTTGACAATCTGTAATTAAAATATTTTTCTTTTGGAATTCAGCTAAAAATACTACTGAAGATACATGAGGCAGAAGAGTATCCAGCTCAGCCTCCAGAACCTGTGATGGCTCTGCAGAACAAACAGGAGTAATTAGTAACAAAAGCTTGTTTTAGGTCAGTTAAATCTGAAGATACAGGGTATGACTAGACTGAGGGGGGAAGGGGTAATCAAGTTGTTAAGACAATGCCCTTTCTGGTTGAAATGGCAAGAAACTGTTTTTTTTTTATGATACTGTTTGATAGCTTCCCCAATTATCACCTCTAATATCATTAGCTCACAGACATTTACCTCCCCCGCCCTCATCCCCCCTATGTTCTGAAATTTGATTTTTCCTTTTTATATGTGTTCACATTTTTTTGATTGTATCCCTTTGGTATATATGGTTGTGCCTATTTTCTTCCACAATTTGATCTGAGGAAGTGGGTCTGGCCCACGAAAGCTCATTGCCTAATAAACCATCTTGTTAGTCTTTAAAGTGCTACATAGTCCTGTTTTTTGTTTCAGCTACACTAGACTAACACGGCGACATCTCTATTACTACCCTTATAAACACAATCTATTATTGTAATAGAGCAAGTTAATGTAAAAGCAAGACAGCTACTGTTATTCAGAAAGCTTTTTTGCTCTTCTTTAAGAAGAAAAAATCATTTAAAGAAAAGTAATGCCATTCAGCTATTATTTTTTTGCTTCTGGAACCATGTTGGTCTCATGTTACAGACAGCAGTTCTGAAGGAGGCTATCACAGTGGATTTTGGAACCTCTGAAAGTAGGTACTGAGCTCAGAGATCACTGATCTAAAGGAAATTTAGCCTATTCAGTTCATGATCTAGGAGTCTGAACCAAGGACATGAAAATCTACAAAGTTTTGATCTTGATGGGAGCAGTTTCCACAAAAGTTCAGTAACAACCATGATACAAACATCACCAAAGCCAATGTCTGCTCCAATGAATCATACTGATCCGGCAGATGCAGTAGAAGTGGATATGGCTGATTTGGACTGGTTTATATTTTCATCTACCATCACAGAGTATTTAGACTTAACAGATCCCACCATTATAACAACAGGCCTTATTATTTTCATGATGGGAAACACATCTTTATCGAGTCACTATCCTGTGGAATTCCTTCCATCAATTTGTAACCTCACAGATCACTTCTCCCACTCATAACAGTGTAACAGTCCCAAAGTAATGGCAGCAATTGCTTGCATGGAGTAGCATCATTAGGAAAACATTTGTATATGTCATCTGCCTTTTAATATGACAAGTGCTTTGTCCTGTTAGAAGACAAGAAATTGCACTGTCTGTATTTGCTCTTTATTTCATCACCCCATCAATCTGTTCTCTCTCCTTCTCTCTCTCAGTCAGGAAGCAAGGAGGAAAGCTAGCACTGTCACAATAAGCTCTCTCTCCACTGACCATGGCTAAATCCACGTTTATTACACATACACACATATAAAAACTGAATTCAGAGTTTCATAATACCTATTGGCATGATGGGAAAACCTCAGGATTATATGAAAAGCCTCAAATCAGAATGTCCTGGTTTCTGCAGATTCATGGGAATTAAAAGCTATAGTTAGGATTCTATCACTAACGCTTCACTCTGAAGAAATCCTATGCACCTTCCTTTTATAACAGATATCTCTCTCCGCTATACCATACTATCACAACTGTAACCAAAGCTACAAACAGGCTTACTGATTTTGTATGTTCAGGCCGTGGTGCAATAACAGGTGGAGGTTCATTATCATCTTCTTCTTCATCATCATCTTCATCCTCTTCTTCTGAAACTGGGGGAGCTAAAGGGGGTTCTGATGCAGTTTTTGTGCTCTGTGGAGAAAAGGCAGTGGCATAAATGATTGTTCACTTATTGCTTAAAGACAGAGCATAGGAGGCTTGTCAGCATATCTACTCAGACACAGAAGAGAATTTTACATTTATATATAGTTGTAGATGCTTCAGTTGTTAGTTGCATGTGGTGCAATCTGTTTTTTTTTTTATTATTACAAATATATGTACTGTTTGGTTCATTCGTTTTGGTGTTTTTAATTTTGCCTCTTATTTATTCATTGCCAGTCTTGGTAAGGTACTATCAAATTTACTGGTTTGGGCTAGTAAATTGTACCCTGGGCAGCTTTAATAGAATAATTAAGTTAAATAAAGGCAAATAAATAATGTATTTACTTACTTAATGAACGACTAATTTAACTGAGAACAGTACTTGAACACATACAGGAATTAGAAAATCACCTCTAGTTTGTGGTTAATTGCTTTGGCAACATGTCTGCAGAAATGATTAAGCTAACAAGTCTACCTTGTTAGACTAATTAATGAATCAAAGGATCCTTCATTAAGTCAAACAGGAAATTCTGTATTATAGAAAAAAAGTTATTCTTTTTTATTATTTTACACATTGTAATATTATTTTTTTCCTATTTAGATGCTTTCTCAGTCATCTTCATCTAATGCTTAATGCTTAGCATTGCTGCTATTTACCAGGTTTCAGTGAATCAGTGGTATAAAGTTAATGGGGCTACAAGTAGCATAAGCTCAGCCACTATACATAAAATGTGGACTAATGACTAGAATTTGCTCGAAGAAAAGTAGACGGGGGGGAAATGTCCAATCAAACATTTAGCAAAAGGTTAAGGGAATTTTATAAGGGGTTTAAGAAAAGGAACACAGAGAAGAACATCGCTATCAAGGCAGGTTCTTAAGCGAACTAGAGATGCTTATCAGGTCTCTCTGAGCGTGGGAGAAGGGGAGGGTGCGGAACCTGTGAGATGACCACTTCTCTTCAGGATAGTACATGGTACCAGTGTTAAAAGGGACAGAAAAGATTGTATGGCTCTTCCAGTTTAAACCCCTATATTTTGCAGGACATTTCACTAAATCATTCCGACCACCACCTTAGTTAATTGGTCCCATATACAGTGATATTGCATCTCCCTTGAGAATCTATTTTATTGTACAACTGCTTTTATTGAAAACGGTGACCTGTAAAACAAGTTACAAAGGTGTCAAAACTTTAGAATTATATCTTGCATAACCCAACCACCGGGTTAGAGGCACATTCTCCATATACTATATGATATCATGCAACTTTGCTAGAACTTGGAGTTCTCTTAGTGTAGGTAGGAAAGAGCTCATATTAATTTGCAGCATATCACATGACTGTAAAGTTTCCTGTTCGGTATTCCTCTTTTACACACTTTGGGATATAACACAACAACATTTAAAAAAAAATCATCCATTAAAATAATCTCATTTATAAGATGTCAGACCACAACAAACCATTTCTGATGTAATTTGCATCGACTATTTGATTAGATGATAAGGGCGCCTCCGCCTTTGAAATGTAGCAAGACTCTGCTGGGAGGGCTCTTCTACATTTCAAAAGCAAAGTGCTGCCAGGAGTGCAGGGTCAGCAGGGGACTCAAACTTGTTCTTGTGTGATTGTCATATTCTTCAAAAAATTTATTTTAGTAAGGATACTTGAACTGGCTGTCATTAATAAACGTAACTGTGAAATTGAGTCACCGAATTTTAAAAAAGGCCAAATGCCTATTTAATTATTTAAGTATTTAATATTAATACTGATAAATTCAGTAAATACTTATACGGGCATCATAAATACATCTTTAGGAATTCCACAGTAATCCAGTATTATTTATAATGGACCAATGTTCAGAACATTCTTACAAATTTTTACAGTGAATTATGAATCATTTCTAACCTTATTTGTAATCAGTCATCTATCTAGTTCAATAATAGATGTACAAAAGCAAAAAAAAATAGAAGAGATTTTATTTCAAGATAGAAAAATCTACCTTAAAGTGTAGTTATAAGCTAGAATAACACATTGTACTTAATCATAGAAACAATAAAGGGCTGGGAATGGTAAACAATTTTCTGTCAACAAACCAAGACTTTACTCTCTCTGATATTACACAGAAAATTAAAAATAGCCAATGACATCTAAATGCCACTACTGCAAAGATGTTGTGTGTGACTTCCTTTCAGTTGAAGAGACTGGTATTCTGAATACCAGAAAATTCAAAGTGCCTGGATTACTCCACCACACTTACACAAACATCATAAATGAAAAAGCTGGGGTGTTTTTACACTTACCGAAGGATGGGCTGCTATGTATCCATGGGCACTCTTATCTGAAAGATGCAAAGGGAGATTAGCTAGATGCTTTTCATAACAGAGCTTGTTCTGGGGAATCCAGAAGAACAAGTTAAACCAAATTCATCAGCTTTCGTTCACAATACCCCTTGAGCAAAACCAGTTACTTCATAAAGATGACTGCAAGATGGTGTAATGACTGAGGTTATTTCTTTACTACAATGTCTACCTTTTACTTTAGTGTCTGCTTTCCATGTTTCGCTCTACCCTTTACTACTCAAAAGAGAGAGAAAATGGTCTGTCTTCACTTAGCACATGTTGCTCACCAAGGGTATGTCTAGACTACATGGCTCCATCGATGGAGCCATGTAGATGAGTTTACTAGACATAGGAAAATGAAGCGGTGATTTAAATAATCGCTGCTTCATTTACATCAAAATGACCGCTGTGCTGTGCCAATCAGCTGTTTGGCGGCACAGCGGGGCAGTCTGGACACACAGTGGTCGATAAGGGAAGCCTTTGTCAACCTCTCCAGCATGCCTCGTGAAATGAGGCTTACCCGAGCGATCGACAAAGTCTTCCCTTGTTGACCACAGCGCGTCCAGATTGCCCCGCTGTGCTGCCAAACAGCTGATCGGCACAGTGCGGCGGCCATTTTGATGTAAATGAAGCAGCGATTATTTAAATTGTTTAAATCGCCGGTTCATTTTCCTATGTCTAGTAAACTCATCTACATGGCTCCGTCGACAGAGCCATGTAGTCTAGACATACCCCAAGAGGGAAGGTAGTTTGAAGTCAGGCTTATGATAAAGTTGCTTGGAGAAAGAGAATGTTTGTTTCTTTCTATTGAGATCAAAATTTTGCCAAAAGAAAGTCACAGTATAATCCCCCTCATATTGTGATCATCCCGTTATTATGAAGACACAATAGCAACTCCATAAGATGTAATTCAGTTTTCTTTCTAGAGAGGATGAGTCGTCCTGTGGCACCTTAGAAACTAACAGCTTTATTAGGGCATAAGCTTTCATGGGTAATAACCACTTTGTCAGATGAATTGGACCGGAAGTTACAAAAGAAAGGGTATATATATATATATATATATATATAGAAGAAGTTGCTTGTGTTAATGAAGCTAATCAAATCAGAGTGGAAGTGGCTCATTTACAGCATTTGAGCTGGAGATGTGAAAATCCGGAGAAGGGAAATTGCCTTTGTAATGCATTATAACCAGTTGAGATCCTTATTCAATCCTAAATTGATAGTGTTGAATTTGCAAATGAATTCCTGTTCAGCTGTCTTCCCTTTGTAACTGGTTTTTGAAATTCTTTTGTAGAAGGATGGCTATTTTCAAATCCATTACTGAATGCCCAGGTAGGTTAAAGTGTTCCCTTACAGGTTTATGGGTGTGACCATTCCTAATGTCTGATTTGTGTCCATTTGTCCTTTGGCAGAGAGACAAAGGCAGTTGCCCTGGGGGCTGGCAATTCAAAGGGGCCCCAAGCTCCCAGCCACTGCCACTGTGTCATCACTGGTGGCTGGAGCCTCTAGCCTCTTTCAATTGTCAGCAGAGTGCCATGAGCAGGGAAGGGGGAACACCATGGTCCAAGTGGTGCTAAGGATTGACTGCCCTCAGCCCCACCCCCTTACACCTAAGGCCATGCTCCTTCTGGGGAGCTGGAGCCCCCTCATCAAATCACTGTTTAAAAGATCTTCAAGTGGCTGTCCTCAGAAACCAGTTCTACTAGCCAGATACACAGAGAAACACTGGAATTAGAGTTCATCCACAAATTCAATTCAGATGCTAATGGACTCAATCTTGATGAAGGGTGGTTGGAGCACTATCAGCTTAACACTCGTTGAAGGTGCAAACAACTCTTTGTGTAGACTCCTATGTCAGGAATGATACTATCAATTGACTTTGATTCTTATCTGCTTCATTTTAACTACCCAATCTTCAGATAGTGATAGAAATGTAGCCGTTGGACAAATGTCTCAGACACTTCGCCAAAAGATCAATGCCCACAAAACAGATATTAGACAAGATCACAAAGAAAAAACAGTTTCTTGCCATTTCAACCAGAAAGGTCATTGTCTCAATGACTTAATTACCTGCATCCTGCTTCAAAAGCCTTTTAAGACTGCACTTGAAAGAGAATCCTCTGAACTGTTATTCATGCTTAAATTCGACACTTTACACCTGAGTCTGAATAAACAATCTAATTATCTTACCCATTACAAAGATAGCTTCCCCAATTATCACCTCTAATATCATTAGCTCACAGACATTTACCTTCCCCCCCCCCCCATTCCCCTTCTGCTCTGAAATTTGATTTGTCTTTTTCATATGTGTTCATTTTTTAAAATTGTATCCTTTGGTATATATGGTTGTGACAATTTTCTTCCACTATTTGACCTGAGGAAGTGGGTCTGGCCCACGAAAGCTCATCACCTAATAAACCATCTTGTTAGTCTTTAAAGTGCTACACAGTCCTGTGTTTTGTTTCAATCTTCAGATACTTACTGATTCCCCCTAGCTCCTTTTCTCCCACCCCCCTGCTTTTTTTCCCTCCCCTCTCCCCCTTCTCTCCTATTTATTTTGGGTCTGCACATCCTAAACTCAAAACTCTGGTCATCCAAAGATGTGGGCTGTGCCCATGAAAGCTCATGATACCACCTACATGTTTTGTTAGTCTATAAAGTGCTACCAGACCATTTGTTGTTATAGAGTATCAGTTTTGCCTCTTACATACCAGCTTGGTTTTCCCTTTAATATTTATATACCCACTGCCTCCTTTTGTTCCCCTCCTCCCACTTTTTCTCCTCCCTCCCCTTCTTCCTTATTTATTTTGATTCTGGATATAGAACACTCTGGTCATCTGAAGAAGTGGGCTGTGCCCACGAAAGCTCATGATACCATCTACTTGTTTTGTTAGTCTTTAAAGTGCTACCAGACTATTTGTTGTTTTTTAAGTTTATTTCAGTTTCTTGTACAACATGACTTCAACTTACCTCCTGAAGTAAAGCTCATGTATTTCTGGTTGTTAACTGTTTCTTTGGAATCATAGAATTTGAGAACATCTAATACAGCTTGTGGATTCTTCTTTTGCTCCAGTTTAGTTATATTGGAGGTCTGTAACAACCTGGCCCACTGCTCTGGAATTCCCTGTGGATGCCAAGCAGAAGGAATGATTATTTAGGAAATTCAGTAGTCACAGTCAGTATAGTTTCTTACCAAGAATCCCATGCTACCTGTAAGATTACTTTCAGAAACTTAAATTGACATCTCATTTAAAATAAGAAACTGATACGGTAGATGTAATCCTTCTCTTCTCTATCAAAATACAGAGCTAAAACCAGGATCCAACTTTTAAAAAAGAAAAGAAAGTTATGACTGACGGGAAAAAAAGTGCATGAAACTCATCTTTAAATCAACTCTGCTCTTCCATGGAGTAATGAGGTAAGGCTTAACTTGTTTTCCTGGTGATTAAGTGCAGACATAACAAGACTACTCTATATTGGTGGACAACACGGTGTATTTTAGGAGCTTTACACTGGATTTTCAATTCTTAGTAATGGAAATATATAGTTGTTGTTCTAATTAAAGATAAACCCCCTCCCTGATGCATTTATTTGACAATATGTTTAGGTCAGGAGAATGTTGTTTCTAGTTTGGAGAAGGGGGCAACAATTTGGATTGAAATATAAAAATTGTAACACTGAGTTGTGTAACACGGCTGTTACTGCTGCTGGAAGTCTCTTTTTTCAGCACCTTTAGCTCTCTGTGTTTGTTATTAAAAATTTATAGAAAGTAGAAACTCAGAAAACAGGCTGAAAGTGCCAAAGCCTAGCATAGGTTTTCAATCATATTAGGAGGTAGGGTGGCATTTGGAAATTGGTCCAATTTCTGAAAGCTGCAAATTTGCATTGGAATATTATCGTTGACAAATTGTTTTAAACATCCAGTATAATTTCCTAAATTTCGAGCCTACAATTTTCCCCTTTTACTGCACAGCCAACATCTAGCAGCGAATTAGAGGAGCTACCGAATAAAGACTAATCCTGACGTGCATCTAAGCACAACCTTGGTGCCACCCCAATCTAGATATACATTTTACATGGCTTTTTCCTATGAAGTTCTCTGCAAACCAATGTGTGATATGGGCCTCCAGAGTTTGGGATTAATGACAAAAATGTGGGATAAGCCAAGCAACAAATCTACTGCACACACATGAACCTGCTGCTGCAGTGCTATGACATCTCAAAGAAGCACTTTGATGCAAGCTTCTTTTGGGCCTGTGACGCACCTCTGGGAGCTTCCCTGTGCACATCTGTGAGCCATAGAGATCTGGCTGTAATGAACGTAAATAAAGAAAGAAAAGAAAGTTAAAACAGAATGTGGGACAACTTAGAAGGTGGTAAGGAGGTGAAACCAATGGGCCGAAATGGGGAAAATCCCATCTAAAGTGGGAAAATTATGAAGTAGGTACCAAATAGATTAGGTACTGAACAGCTACAGGAAGACAGACTCAGGAAAAACAGAAAAATCACAATTGTTCCAAAGTTTGGAAGCATCATCCCCCTTTTTACCATTTTTTCTCCCTTAAATACATTATTGAGAATTCACAGCAAGTGACTGGAAAAATTACACAGTGGTTCTTTTTTGTTGTTGTTTTTTCTTAAACCAATTCAGCAGTTTTTAAGAACTGTATGCAATTTTTTCCATTGCTTTTCCAGTCTTCAGAACACAACTGGCCAGTGCACAAGTGAACAAAGTGCAACTGAGAAAGCAGTTTTCTAGTTCAGATTTCATATTAGAGTCAAGTATTGCTATAATACAAGAAATATATGTGTCAGAGTGAAAACCCCAGGAAACTTTGGACAGACAATTGTTTAGGTCACTAATGTGCAACTTCTTTGGACCTAAAGCCATGACTTCTTCCAACTGGCTAAAATCTTGGTCAATAATCTTTAAAAGTTTGGTGTATGGCAAGTTTTTTTTTTTCCAGAATGGGGTTCAGAAAACTATTTCCCCAGAAGGCATGCCTTACAAAATTCACTTTCAAACAAAACAAAACAAAATCCTACAAATCTGGAGCCTTTCTTCCCTCAAAATAAATACAACAGCTTCTTCAAGAGAATTAATAAAGCTAAAGAAGCATGCTTCCACCCTACAGTTTTCAACCAATTTCATTTGGTGTTTTGTGCCCTAATTCCTAGCAATCACGACCGCTTCAAGCATAGTGAAATGGAGATTTAACATGCATACATGAGTAACAACACAGCTTGATGCTAAACTCTTAAAGCCAAAACTCAGGAACCCATGCAAGTGTTCCTGATTCCAATTCTAGATGAAACAAATAGCAGCCAGGTAATAGTCATAGGGGCAATTAACATTAGGTGTTAGAAATTTTTCTATGCATTGCACGTAACCATAAAGCAAATATGGCTAGCATGATGACCACTACAATCATTTGACATTTTAAATATTCGCACATTTCTTGCATATTCTCATGGCACTTCCAAACTTCTGAGAGACACAGACAGTGTGATCACTAAACGGTGGGAATTTTTTTAAAGTAGCTAATGTCAGGTCCTTCAGCAAAATTTACTTACCATGCCACAATTTCGCTGACATGAGACTTGTGTTCAGGTTGGGAAAAATCAGGTAAGCCAAATGTAATACAATTCTTATAGCTGGTGACCAAAACTAGTTTGTGTCTCTCGGGCAAACTGTGGTCCTTAATGGAGCAAAATTTCCTTTGATCTGAATGGGCATTTTGCTGTATTAAGTATTGCAGGACAGACCTCAAGATCACCAGGCTTGTTTGTTTCATGTTGGCTTTCTTTTTTTTTTTTTTTTTTTTTTTTTTGTAAGTATATTCAAATAGTGCAGTTATCCCTTTATGGCAGCAGCCCAGTGAATTAACTTCTGCACTCTCATGCTTCAGGAGCAAATATGTAACACTGTAGAAATTACGGTCCAACAAAGTATGGTTGGACAACAGCAAGCTAGTGCCCATAATTTAAAAAAGAAAAAAAGTCTTTAAAAAGCAATTACTGCTATAAAAGTGCAGACTTTCAGTGCAGAACAGATGTTGCTTTTTATAAAAGGCCAGACCTGTGCTGATGCACTGCCAGTGGCACTAGAGGTGAAAATAGGAAGTCTGATGCTGCAGACCTTAGACACAATGGAGGCTGACAGAAATATTAAAAATGACTCAAATGGTGATCTCTGAAGTGCAAGTAGAAGGCACCTGAAACTTAAATTCTTGTTTTTGTTGTTGTTCCACTCGTTTTTCTTCTAGCTGACAGGGAAGTGAAAATTACTCGGATCACTGCCTACTGGGGAAACAGGGATAATAACTGTGATCCATTTCCCTTTTCTTACAGCCAGAATATAGAAGAGACTAAGGAGAAGAAACAGACAAAGAGAAAAGACTGAGAAATGCTGAATGCAGAAAAAGAGCAAAAGAACAGAACTGAGAGAACAGTGAACAGAGGGCTCAAAGAAAAGAAGAGAGAACACAAAAGAAAAGGAAAGAATAGGATAGAAAAGATGGGAGGGAAAGTGAGAGAAAATGTAAACACTAAAGGAAAATAAAAAAGGGACAGAATGTAATGTAGCACTGAAAAATGGCAGCAAAGGTTAAAGTTAGCCTTAGTATCTACTTCAAAGCTATGTCTACACTATGGAGTTTTTTTCCAGGATACCAAAGATATCCCAGAAAAACTCCGCCGCATCCAGGAAACGCGTCTGCTCTTCTGACATTTTTTGCAGACGAGCAGACGCACTCTTTCGGAAGCCCTGTACACCTCGTTTCACGAGGAAGAAGGGCTCTTCCAAAAGAGGAGGCTTTTCCGTAATTTGGCCCAGTATAGACGGGCCAAATTTCAGAAAAGCCTCTTCTGAAAAAACAATCAGAAAGAGGTAAGCAAATTGTGGAGCGCAATTTACGTACCTTATTCTGAAAAAAAAAAGTGTAGTGTAGACATAGCAAGAGAGAGACCGAAGGGGAGGGAAAAACAATGACATGTGGAGAATACCAGAGAAGTATTTTGAAATTGACATCGTTGTTGCATTTTTCTCAGGGCAAAAGACCAATTCTGGAGATCTAAATTCAATCTCTCTCCAGATATTACATAGGGGAAATTCCCAGTGAAGCTAGTCAGTTTTTCCTGAGTAAGAACCTCCAGATCTGGCCCAGAATATTTCTGTACAGTTTGCATTAGAAGTCATATCTACTCTTTAAAATCCAATATAAATATCTGAAGGTAACATTTTCAAATCACTAAGGGCTCTTCAATTCTAGTTCTCTTATAAAGAGGTGTTGCCACTCAAAAGCTTTCATTTTGTATGCATTGTTTGATTTTATTTATTTATTTATTTAGGAAGCAGGAAGGTTCTAATTTCCTGAAACATGTTAAAGAAACAGAAGAAGAAACCAAAACAAAAACCACAGAAGAACTGCATTTAATACCCAGATTTTGGAAACCAGGGCACATACGACAGGAAGCCACAAAATGGTTGTCCCATTTCACCTGTTTTATTTATGCTCCCAATCAACACTAGCACTTCCTATCGTTCAACGTTTGTACAGCAGAGTCTGATCAATCAGCGCAAAGGATACTAAAAATATGGAAAGTTGTGAGCAGTATTAGGCTGGGATAAAGTAAAAGCAAACTCACTATCATGTTAGGCGTACTAATTAAATACAATACCTAACCAGAGATCCTCTCCCACTGACTTCAGTGGGCTCATTCAGACTCATTTTTCTCATTACTTGCACTGAAACACACTGCATTAGCTCTTCCCACTAATCTTATGTGGTAAAGTTGACTATTACATTATTACCATTCTCAAGCTAAAAGCATGCTTGATTACCAAGTCTTTAGACAGGGAATACCTCGGAGGCTGTTTACTGAAACAACTGATCAGCCTTCCACCATGGCTGATCTGCAACTTTCAGCATTGCTCTAAAGCTGTCTCCACTCCAGCCCAGAGTATGCACGTTAGAGCCAGAAGTGTCCAGATGTGTGTGTGGGTGCATGCTTTCCTTATTTGACATCTTTCCAAAGATAGTGACCAGGATAGAACAACTTATAAGACTTATCCAGGCAGGCACCTGGGTTCTTTCTAGTTTTCATTTTCCACAGGCACTGTGCTGTTAATCCGGGGGGCTAGGGTGGGGGGAAGGCCAGGGGATAAGCAGTGGGGAAAGCAACCAGAATCAGAGGCAAAGTACTGAAAAATCCAAATCCAACAAGTTTGTTTTTTCTCAGCGTGACTGATGTCATCTGAAGTTTCTGGCTACAAAAGACTATTTTACTGTCAAGGAACTGGGAGACTTACTAAAAGTGCAATATAGAGGTTACTTACAGTGAATTCCCCGGTGACTGCATCAAACCCCACATGAATCGTATGTTCAAAATCTGATGGAAGAGAGATCTCAGGACGTTCTTTCTCTTTCTTCTTATTGGCTAGAGGCAAAAATGTTAACATGCCCTTATTTTTGAAGTTTTTTCATTCGCAGGTTTTAACAATCAGATTTAGTCAAAGTAACCATTTTAAACTGGCAATCAATAAATTCAAAGGGAATCTTATCCACAACATAGACCCAGGTTAATGAAGTGCCAGCCTAATGTATTCCTTTTTCCAAGGTGGTCCATAAGGTTATGTTTGATTTTCTTCACGTGACCAATCCAAATTATAGCTACCAAGAGTCATGCAGGGAATCCACTTCAACAAATGCAAAGCCTTCTGAGGCATGTATAAAAAGGCATCAAGTAGGCAAATTATTTCCACCATCATTTCTCTTTACAATCAAACCTTCATATTCAGTTGTTAATACTTAATTTATTTTTTCAAAACCTTGAAGTCTGTCCTAACAGATTTTGGTGCTTCTTGTGGAAGGAGTTTGACTTGGGGGAAGGGAATCGATAAAAGTTGCACATACATTTCCTCTCCATTCTCTTCGAGCACTTTTTGCAAAATCCATTCCCAGCACTTATCTCCACTGAAGGACTGAATGCAGCACCACTTCCAAAACCAGTTTTCCTGGGTAGTCAACTGACAGAAAACAAAATTTTGCCCCGACTGGTGGCCAAATCAAGGTACTTCAGGAGCACTTTTGTGTCTGGCAGATTGTTTGAAATACTATGCCTGACAGCCCTCTATAGAGGTACCTCCGCTACTGTGTGTTATGGTGAAATCACTGTGTTCATGCAACATCTGGGGAAGCCTATTCAAATACAGGCAGAGCCCTAGTTAAAATATCAGATATAAGCTTATAAGCTTATGAATATACTTTACCGTAGAACATATTTACATGGACTCTCAAATACATCTCTAAAGGCTACATATAATTTATACGCTATGTTCAAACACTAATATAATTCATTTTGCTGGCAGTACAAATGGAAATATTTGGTTCCTTTGGAGAACCATCATACTTTCCAAACAGAAACCATGCAGCAGATAGTATAGGATATAACTATTTGCAAGTTCTTCTTTTATCCAGGTGCAGTGCTGTTGAAGGGAGCAACTGAATCCCTATGGAATAGTTTTGCCTCTTCACTTGAAATAGCACGTACTAAAAGGGGGGCTGGAAGGTATTCAAATTTCTATCGACAAAGTGTTTAATTTACTAACGACAGTTCAAGAAAGATGTTAATAAAATGTTTTATGTAGAATGCACATTGCATTATCTCTGGTTCTTTATATTGAACATTTCTGCAGTACACCTTTGAAGCCAGCTATTCCTCCCTGCCCATCAATTTAATACACATATTTAGGGAACTGTTTCCAAATTCTGATCATGTTCTTAGACAGACTGGATCTGCAAGTCAGATATGACTTCACACTAATTGTCACAAGGTCTGCAGAGATATATGGGGTCACGATTCGAGTCTTCGGGTGCCACTGTAATACAAATTAATAGATAATATGGAAACTGTGAGCTAATGATCTAAGATAAGGCACTACTGGATAGTGGAGGCAAAGAACACCTCCTCAAAAGTTGTGGGAGTCATGTTGTGGACCTGCATGTTCGGTCGGCCAGACGCACGCCAGTTTAATAAGACAGCAAGAAGTGATTGTGTATTCCTTTCATTTGTCCTTCAAACTCCCTGAGTGCATTATTAAGGATAACCAAATTGTACAGGAAAAAATGGTTCTATGGCAGCAATTTTGTTGAGAGACTTATCTCCACATGCAAGTTTCATGTTTTATTGACACAGAGCAATGGAGAGCTGAGTGATTTGATTCTTTGTTCTATAAATATTAATATTTTGCACATTTATTTGTATCTGAGCCAAATCAGACTTCTACCTTAAACACTTAGGGTATGTCTACACTACCACCCTAGTTCAAACTAGGGTGGTTAATGTAGTCAATCGAAGTTGCAAATGAAGCCCGGGATTTAAATATCCCGGGCTTTATTTGCATCTTGCCGGGCACCGCCATTTTTAAATCCCCAGTAGTTCGGACTCCATGCCCGCAGCTACACGTGGCACGGAGTAGGTAGTTCGAATTAGGCTTTCCACGAGGAGTAACGGTAGTTCGAATTAGAAAGCCTAATTTGAACTACCTACTCCGTGCCGTGTGTAGCTGCGGGCACGGAGTCTGAACTACCGGGGATTTTAAAATGGCGGTGCCCGGCAAGATGCAAATGAAGCCCGGGATATTTAAATCTCGGGCTTCATTTGCAACTTCAACTGACTACATTAACCACCCTAGTTCGAACTAGGGTGGTAGTGTAGACATACCCTAAGCTAGTGGCTTTTCCTTTAGTCTTTCCTGATGAATGACAGCATTGGGTCCAACTGATGGCATTAATACACTCCGTCATCTAGGATACGTCTAGACTACATCCCTCTTTCGACAGATGGATGTAAATCAGATACTTTGAAATTGCAAATGAAGCCAGGATTTGAATTTCCCGCACTTCATTTGCAGATCATGGCACTCTTTTGAAAAAGCGCTATTTTGAAAGTGAAACCGCAATCAAGATGGTTTACAGGATCTTACGAAAAAGGCTTCTATTTTCGAAAGAACCGCATCTAGATTGCAGTTTCAAATAGCCGCCTGTTATTTTGAAATAGCAATTTCAAATAAGCCGCCTGTTATTTTGAAATTATTTTGAAATAACGGAATTCCTGTGTAGAAGCTCGCATTGTTATTCCAAAATAATGCCAGTTATTCCAAAATAAGCATGCTGTGTGGACACATCCGAAGTTAAATTAGGTGCTATGAAATATGCTCTATCAAAAAATAGAACTCATTATCCTTTACAGGATGCTCATTCCTGGTGACAAGCATTATAGATTACATGGCATACCTTTGACAGGATTCAAAACACTGATAAAATGTAAATTAAATAGGGAATTAGATGTCTATATATAGCCTCACTATCTAAACATTTTGACACTTTTCTATGCCCTGCAATCCAAATCACACACATTCTATGTGAAGTGGTGAAATATAATGTGATGGACTAATTCCTCTGAGATGGATGACTGGATTGGTACTTCCATATTGGTAATTCTTGCTCCCTTATGTTATAAATATCTCTGATAAAATGGCCGATATAAACACAGCTCTCCAAGTTTGGGAAGTGTGAAATCACTTATCACATCTGCAACAGTTAGTACAGATCAAAAGATGACAAGGAACTACACCGTGTTCTGTCTGGTGTCTCCCAACCACACTATTATGATGTCAAAAAAAGCATCTCTTCAGCAGTAAAATGTGACTCAGCTAAGTAGTGACTTTTTATTTTCTCTTATGAGAGAAAAGCAGCTTGCCCTCTGTTTACCTGCTCATTTCATTGTTGAATTCCCTTCAATCCTTATTTCATTCTATTCTTTTCTCTGTGTCCTTTTCTTTTTATAACCTCATTCTAACCTTTACTTCTTCTATTTTACCTCAATATTCCTGTTCTTTTCTTTCTTCTCCCTTTCTCCACTATCCCATCAGGTTTGTTCTTCTCCCGATTCCTTATTTCTTTTATGTATCTTAGGCAAGGCCTAGATTTAGTTCTCAACTGCACTAGTCAATCTTCACTGACGAGTAATCCTGTGGCACCTTAGGGTGCATCTACCCTACATCCTTTGCTCAAAATAAGCAATGAAATTTGAACTATGCAAAGTGTGTAGCTCAGGGATATTCAACACGCGGCATGTGGCCTGTTTGTTTGCGGCCCGCAGTGCGGTTTGGGTTTATGCGGGGCTCAACACGTAGCACAGGGAGGGGATCCTTTGAACATGGCCTCCACTGATAACATGCTCCACAACGGAGAGGCGTCTCCCAGGCGGAGTGAGCACTGAAAGATGTAAACAGACGGGCTGGATGGAACCGATGGGTACAGGGTGTCGGTGTTTCTAGCTACCAGGGAGGAGGTGCCGGGAGCGCTGGGGCATTGTGAGAAGTGCTTTGTATTCATGCCCTTCAGTGTCAAAGAAGCTATTTGCATATATATGCAACCACACTTAAATTGAGGCCCTCAGCATGTGCTGTATCATTGTGGCCCCCGGTGCTTCCAAAGTGGAGTAGCCCTGGCGTAGCTTTCTTTGAGTGTATTTCAAAATAGCTTTTTTCATAATTTGGCACTATCTACACAGCGCCAAATTTTGAAATAAATCGCTATTCCAAAATGTCCCTAATCCTCATAGAACAAGGTTTGCAGGGACACTGGAATAGCAATCCCGTTATTTCAAAAGATATTTCAAAATTATGGGCGCACTGTTCAAATGCGGAATAGTTATTTGGGAGTACCCCGAAATAGCACTGCAGTGTAGATGTACCCTCAGAGACAAACAACAATATATTGTATCATGAGCTCTCATGGGTAAAACCCACTTCATCAGATGAGCAGGTGAAGTGGGTTTTACCCATGAAAGCTCGTGATACATTATATTTTGTTAGTCTCAGGACTTTTCCTGATTAATTAGTGTTAATATTGTTATTGATGCTACAGATTTACACTGATATAACTGAAAAGAAAATCAAGTGGATAAGTTCCCTATAATTTGCTCACTGGGACACCACTTCCTACTATGTGGTAGCAATTTGTTTTTCCAGAGCAGCAATCCAGGTGATTCAGTAACAAGGGAAAAGGTGGCTCTATCTATAGGACTGCCCCTCCCAATCCCTCCACCACACAACACAGCCAGATTCCTTCAAGGGCTCTCTCTGTTCGCTGTTTTCTTGAAGGTGCAGAGCCCAGCTGGGAGGAGAAACCCCTATCGCTTAAGAGAAAAGGAGGTGATTAGGGCACCAGCCTGGGACATACAAGACCTGGTTTCAATTCCCTGCTCTGACACAAGACTTTTTGTATGACCTTAGTCAAGTTACTTATTCTTTCTGTGCCTCAGTTCCTCATGTGTAAAATGCGTGCACTGCCTCTCAGGCTGTTGGGAGCACAGAGGTGCAAGTTTCTCAGAGCCTAGGACCACACAGCTGTGACTCAGCCTCTATGACCATAATTCATGCACCACCACACATCCACTTCCAGTGGCTCAACCCTGCCCCAAAGCACATACCCCATTGAAACCTTAAATCATCTCCCACTTATATCTGAATTCTCCAACACTGCCAAATAACCTCATCCCAGTAACTCACCCCAACACATTCATAACATAAACTCCCCCTAACACAAACATCCCCACTGTGTCTGTGCCACACACACAGTTACTATCACACACATAGCCGTACACACTTTCCCGCTTCTGTGCCTGACATATTCAATCTGTGTGTCAAAGTCTGTCTCCCATACACACAGTGTCTCTCTTACACACACACACACACTCTTTCTTTAGCCTTCTGCTCAACCCCTTCCACCTGAGGCCCCGCTCTTTCTGAGGCTATGTCTAGACCGCAGAGTTATATCAGAAAAAGATATGCGCAATTTGCGTCTCTTTTTATGCTTTTTTTTTTTTGGAAGCAGCTTTTCTGAAATTTGTCTCGGCTACACGGGGCCAAATTTTGGAAAAACCTCCTTTCAGAACATCCCTTATTCCTCATACAATGATTCCTCGTACTCCTTGGACACAGAAGAGTTTGTCCAGAATATCAGAGGTATCCCGGAAAAGCTCTGCAGTGTAGACGGACCCTAAGGGGCCTGCGGTCAGCCCATGACCATTTACCAACATTCATGGAGTACCCCTCCCCCCTGCGGCAGAGGCTCATGCACTAAGCTCCAGAGGTCCCAGGTTTGATTCCTCCTGTCGGTGTTACGAAAGCATATTAATCTTCCGTTCTCTTTGCATGGTGCAGAGCCTATCAGAAAAATCTATTGTGGCATCAGCATGGAACTGGGAGGACCTGTACTGCTCTCAGAGTAATGTGACATGTCACAAAAATACCTTCTGACACAAGGGCAGATATACGTTATTTCCTGTCTTAGTTCAGATGTCAGACTGATTTCTACCTTTACAGCTGTAAATGCATGACATGTCAAATGATGCAATACAGCCAGATGGCTTAACTGTAACTGCATTTAAAATAATAACCATATTTACCTTCCTTAACTCTGCAAATGCATTTACTGCAAGATACAATAACACAACATATATTCCTAGTTCATGCATTTGTAGTCCTCTTACTAAAGGTGCCTCTGCTTATTTTCTGGGAAGATCCTGTGTGCTGCAATCCAGCCTCACAGACTACAATTCCCATGAGTCCTTGGGAAAAACAGGAAGGAAGTGACTTGTGTGTGGAAGATCTGAGTCTCTCCATGTGTGTGGAGGAAGTCTCAGCAGTCTGTGGACTCATCCCTCTGTTTTTGGAGCAGAAAGGGAGCTAGGCTGCTGTGGAGGAATTTGATCCAGTTTGGGAGCTGTTATGTCCAAGGGTATGAGGAATCAAATTTGTCTTTTTTGTATGTGTTCACTTTTTTTGATTGTATCCTTTGGTATATATCGTCATGACAATTTTCTTCCACAATTTGATCTGAGGAAGTGGGTCTGGCCCACGAAAGCTCATCACCTAATAAACCATCTTGTTAGTCTTTAAAGTGCTGCATAGTCCTGTTTTTTGTTTCAGCTAGACCAGACTAACACAGCTACATCTCTATTACTATTGTGTCTAGAAGCTACTCTGCATCCAGCACACAGAAGGAGACTGAATAACTGGGCATCTTTGGGGAAATGCAGCCTGGGGCAGACCTCAGAGATACAGACTAACTCTGGGTTCAAAGAGAGGCAGAGAGGCCAACCCAGCAAACCAGAGCTGCTGCATAGCTTGGACCCACATACACCCTACCTTCAGAGAATCTCCATTACAGCTGCAGTTCTTAAAGCGCGTCCACGCAAGCAAGAGTCTGGGACTCTGAATCCAGGGGTGTGCACACTGGGGTAGGATAAATATTGGCAGCTAGATAAGTTCCTTTTACTTCTGTGTACTTTGTTAATTGATGTATTCACTGGTAATTTGTTAAAGCCAAGTTTATTCCTGGAGGCTCCCAAGGCACACCAGTGTGTACAGGGCCAGCCAGGTGGAGGCACCACCCTTGTACATTCTTTTTGAGCAAGGGACTGTAGCAAGGGGGTGGATAGGTTTTCCCTAACCAAACAACATCACCACTGGGTTACTCAGGATCTCCTTTTATGTCAAGACCATCAGGCACCCCGGCACACCTGTGAGTGTGACCTGCTCCCAAGTAACCCAGGGAGGAAAAAGGGGGTTACACATTTAAAAAAAATCCAGGATACACTTCTACCTTAATTGGGCACGTATTTACAAAAAAAATTGCAACCCCCTTTCCTCATCTCTACAACTGCAAATAAAAGCAACAACCTTCTCTCTATTCCTTAAATGCAATTAAAACAAATCAAAATGCACACCTCCCTTAATTCTGCACATAAAATCTGAAACTTATCGTCTGGGTTTCAATTTACAAATACAAGACAAAACCCAGTCTCAACTGCAACTGCATTTAAAAAATGTAAGACTATATATGTGTGTTTTATTTTTCTGGTCAGCTACACAAAGATAATTAATTAAGAATCATCTCTTCCTCTTTAAAAAATGGCATTAGAATTATAGTAACATAAATCTTCGTGTGTGTGAGTGTGTGTGTGTGAGAGTGAGAGGGGGGAGGGAGGTTAGTTACCCTGACCCCACAGATGAAACTAAAAGAAAGCACAGGCAGAAACAACAAACCACAGAAAGAGAAAAGTAGCTCCTTTGCACTGCTGATACTTTACTTTTATCCCCTCCTCCTGGGAAGATGGAGCGCAGCCTGGCCTTCTTGTTCTTCTCTTCTGGGGCCATTGGGAGTGGTTTGGAGCTGTGGTTCAGTGCTGAAGAATCACGATTGTTGCTGTTCATTCTCAATGGAGGGGCAGGAGGTTTCTCTTCAATATCCAGACTATCGGACATCTTCAGCAGCCCTCACTGCTTCCTGTAAAAAGCAGCATGGAAAGCTAGAGATCACAAAAAGACACTGATCTGCAGATGAGATGAGTTGTTACAGCCCCCAGGCTAGGGAACTGAAGCTCTTTGGCTTAAGCTATAGCTGCTTGTGCTTTAACTCTGGAAGCTCCCACCTTGTTGGCCAAAGATGTCAGCCTTCACACTTGCAAGGTCACACCTTATAAACCCTGAGGCCCTATAAACTTAAATGTTATGTTCAAGGTTTGGCCCTGGGAAAGTTATTTATGTGTTTGCAGGATTGGGGCTAAAGTCTCTAAGGCCAGGTCTGCTCTAAAGGGGAAAGTCGACTTAAGATATGCAACTCCAGCTATGTTAATTATGTAGCTGGAGTTCACATATAATAAATCGTGGTTTTGTACCATCCACACAGCGGGAAGTTGATGGGAGCAAGATCAACAATGGCAGCATTGGTCTTCCACATAGTATAGACATGGCTTAAGAGTAACTGTATTAACACTCATACAGTTAAAATTCTGTCAAGATTTTCTCGATACAACTTTTTTTATGGGTTAATAACATTCCTATTGGCTTTAATGAGAGCTACATGCATCTGAACTCAAAAGGATTGGTCCCAAAATAGAGACGGTCACCCCAGGCCAAATTTGTTATAAAAAACTTGGAAAAAAAATAAAATGTTTGTTTGTTTTTAAAAGTACTACACACCAATTGATTGTTTCTGAATTTTTTGTCTTTATATCTGTCTTTATTTTAACTGAATTAAGCAGGCATGAACTCTCAGATGGCTAAGCTCTGAGATTCAAATCCTTTTCCCCACAGACAGGTACAATACAGAAATGGGCAGTGCAAAATCAGCTAATGTGCCTCATGCTTGCACTAGAGATGTGCTAATAGACTTTACAATGAGTCAAAATTTAAATCCAGTTTCTACAAATGAGCTACTGAACTGAGACCTCTCTCTCCAACGCATTTCATTCAGGCTAAGATCACTATTGACCTGAGATTCATAGGGCCTAAATGAGAAAAGTTCTTTGGGCATGTCTAAACTAGGAAATTATTTCAAAATAACTTATTTTGAAATAATAACTCCCGAAATAATAATTTTGAAATTGCGTGTTCACACTATGGGGAAGCCTTGAAATTCGTTTGAGGCTGGCTCCGTTAATGTGGACGTACTACCTCGACTTAGAGCCCCAGGAAGCACTGGAGAGTAATTACTTTGAATGACTCTGGGGAGTACTTATTTTGAAATAGCAGCAGGGAAGCATCCACACTACAGCTATTTCAAAATAACTACCGGTATTTAGAAATAGGCGTTATTCCTCATGAAAAGCAGGAATTATTATTTTGAAATAACCAGCCACTTATTTTGAAATAACGGGTTTGGAAGTCTGGACACTACCCTAATAACTCCCCTGATTTCGAAATAATTCCCTAGTGTAGACCAGGGCTTTGTCTCATCAGCAGCACCCTGAGCCATCCAGCCCCATTTAAATGTTTTAACAATTTTTTCAGGCACTTTTGGTGGAGTTTGGAGGGGGAAAATTGATTGCTTTTTTAAAAATAAATTAATGACAGTTGTAAATTAAAAAAGCTAGTAGAAAGACTTTGAACATGTGGACATAGTGTATGCATACAGCTTCCACATGGATCTGACAGACCATAGCAGCACTAGGTAGATCATATTAATGATCCATGAACTAAAGTGTTTTCTAAGGATTTAATGTGGGCCTCAGAAGTGATTACAGTTGTTCTAGCCAGTGACCCTATGAGGCCTTGACACCTCATAGGGTCACAGAGTTCAGGCTGAAGTCTGGGCCCAAATCTCTACACTACAATTAAATACTCCCCCCACCCCTTAGCTTGAGCCCCGCAAGTCCAGGCCAATCACAAGTTTTTAATTGCAGACACATTCTTAATGTATTATAAACTGCTCAATGAGCATCCTGCCACAGTATTTTGTTCTGTGATAAAAAGGTTTATGTCTCCTTCCTCACATGGCTTTAGACAATTCTTAAAAATTATGAACTAGAGGCAACCATAATCTCAAAGATGTTATTTATCATTAACCCAGATATAAATACATTCCAGTATGCTCAAAATAGCCTTCACCCTCTGAGATCACTACATTAAGGAGATAACAAAACCATGGAGGCGGGTTTTTTTATTTGTTATTGAAAGAAATAAGTTTATTTTGTGAAGTCTTTTGCACTGTATGAATTTGCAGCTCTTCCATAGAATGGAACAATTGTATCTGTTACTGTATCTGTTTGTAAACGATGCCAGTTTTATGAAAGAGGCCTTCCCCTGGGAATTCTTTCCACAAAGAATACTATTAATGGTTTCTGGCCCAATGCGCCAGTGATGTAATTGTTTCCAAGATCTTGAAAGAAATAGTATATTTTGTCCAGAGCTGCTTCAGGCTCAGTTTCAAAAGCCAAACACAGCAGAATTTATTCACTTCTAAACCTAATAAGGGTGATAGTCTAAAAGGTCTAAAGGTTGATATTACCTTTCTAAAGGTGTCTAAAGGAAAAAAATAAAGCAAGCCACGAAGTAGTGTGCACAGAAACAATTTCAATTTATAATTCTTCTGCTCACGCCACATCTCCTGTCCTTTCATTTAAATTTCAAACATCATAATATAGCTCTGGATTGAGACAAAAGAAAATTAACAGTCTGAAAGGGTGGATCTGGCCTTTGTGGTTCCTTACAATAGGGCCCACAATCCTACTACTCTTTGCCCCAGGAAGCAGTGAAGTGACAGGAAAGAAGCAGAAGAGGTGGGTCCACCAAGCCTTCTTAGAGAGGCCTCATGGAAGCAGCCAACCATAGCCCACCAGACTCAGATAAAAGGAGAAACCTGGCTTAGCAAGTTCAGTTCTTGGGTGCAATAGGAAGGGTGTTGACAGGTGCTCTTCTCTGACCTGCAGCTAGAGAAAACCTGAGGATGTTGGCTCTTAGATAGGCTGGAGATAAAAGAGGCCCAGCAAAACAGCAACAATAAATTGGAGTAAGTTACTCCAATATATGTGGCTACTGTAGACAGAGTCCTTAGGCTGAAATCTAGAACAGTGGACAGATTCCCCTACTAGCCACAGGTAAAGTGGTGTAAATCCCCAAAAGGGGACAGGACTTATTTGGGAGCCTAAGGGCCAAATTGAAGGGACACAGAGCTGGGGATGAGGACCCTAGAATGCAGAAAGAGAGTCCAATAAATAAGCAGGCTAATATCCTGAAAGGGTTTCATTTAGACATTGAGAATGGGCTAGAAAGAAAAGACACTGAAAACTCACCAAAGTCAGTATGCAGCCTTCAGGAGGCACTGGGGCAAGAAAAGGACTGTGGTACTGCACCCACCCAGTTGGAGGCACTCAAGAGATGAGTGCTTCCTTGCACTGTCATGCGCGGCTTCAGACTTCACGATAGGACTGCATAGTGTGTCCGTACTTTAAAAAATTCCTCCTGGCTATTGAAAGTGCTTACACACCATTCCTAATCAGACACCGTTAACATTACCAATGATCTTCCCTTTGTCCAGAGACACTAACGAGACTGGAAGATCAAAAACTGGCTACCATTTTCTTACGTTTGCAAAGGCCGTGATTCTTTGGATATGGAGTTTACCTTTGAAAACAATGCTTTAATTACTCTCATCAATAATGCTGACAATAAACCAGTGGAAACGTATAGCACAACACTCATGGGAAACACTCTCATTACAAAATGGTATTTACATCTGACTGATTCTTAACAGGGCCCAATGACTTCCATGACATAATGAGACTAAATTCCTTCTTAAGTACCCTAAATTCTTCAGTAATATTTATTTATTCCCTCTGTCACTCCTATTCCCTTCCATACTATTCAATACACACACCTCTGATCACAGATGAAAATATTCATTGTTATGTTTCCTTGTTGTTTACTTTGTCATCTCTCGTTAGCATGACTCCCTGGGCCTCAGCAGCAATAAAATTGTCCTGTGACCCAGTTCAGAGCCTCGTTCAATCCTAAGGAAGGTGCAGAGGGTGTAGTCAACTTTAGCAGCTCGCCTTCTTAAAAATCCAGGCCTGGCTGATTTGCTGTTCTCCTCCCCTTCTGGTTACAAGACAGACACCATTTCTGGAATCCTGACCCCATGCTGTTTGGTTTCATGTAATGAAGCATGCTACATAACTCTCCCTTGTGGGAGAATCTGGAGTACAAGAGGCACCTGAAAGCAGGACCCAGCAGCCCAGAGAGACACACACACACAGGGCATGTCTAAACTACATTTTTTGTTATCATCTTCCGATCTCACTTTTGAAAGAGGATCTTTTGAAAGTGAAAGTAGTTTGGACGTGTGTTTTTTTTTCGGGAAAAAAACCTTTTTTTGAAAAAAAACCCACGTAAACCTCCTTTTTTATGGAAGGGCAGGTTTTTTTCGAAAAAGGTTTTTTTTTTCTGAAACCCCCCCCCCCCACGTCCAGACTACTTTCACTTTCGAAAGATCCTCTTTCAAAAGTGAGATCAGAAGAAGATATGCACATTCCCACAGAATTTGTATATCCTTTTTCGAAAAGGCTACATAGTCTAGACATAGCCACAATATCTAGTGCCCACTACAGCAAAACTGCAAATTCCAGGACAGAAAAACTGAATTCTCCCGCTTCTTGAAATAACAGCATATTCTACGGCCTAAAGATTGCGGAGTGAGTGAAGTGAATGGCAATTCAGACTTCTGGAAACTATTGTTTCAGGTTATTTGCAGACTCAGGAAGACAACAATGTTGTTTTCACTAGTCATATTTCATGACTCTTTGCAGCCACCAAGGCTAAAAACTCCCAAAGAAAAGACTGTAGAGCACAAATTTGCAATAGGAGATAAATTCCCTGGTAAATTACGTAGGCACAGAACTGTGAAACACACAAGCCCCGATTATAAGCCCCTCTACAGTGTGACTATGAACAGGCTAATACTGTTGAGCAACCCTACAGCAATGTACCAGCACACACCAGGCAGCAAGAGTAGTATTAGCTCATCATCAATTAGCACCTTTTTAAGAGGCTAGCTTGCACAGAATAGGCTTTTCCCTTCTCAACCCTCTAGAATCTAGTTATTGCAGTCTGACCCACAACTCTTTAATAACAGACTGAAAAACTGATGTGCACATGCAATGAGTAAAAGAGATTTCAATTTCATGTTCAAGGGGATTGTTTAAAAACAAGTGTGAGGATTTTGGTTTTTTTACTGTCTCCCTTAAAAACTCTGACTTTAGGGAAACGTTCCAACCACGGTCTGTTTTGCTTGGGAAAAAAAGGCCCCGTGCTTCAACTACATTTCCTAGGCTTTCTCTATAGTGTTGTAAAATCATAACTTTCCTGCCTCAGTGCCCCTCTCATCACTGTGCCACACGACTTGTGTAGTAAGCAAAGGACAAAGACATTTGCCCACCAATGACTTCTCATTCTCCATCAGTTGCCTAAGTGCTGTAGACCAGTAGGAAGGTGAGCATTAGAGTTAGGCATAAATCTATGACCCTGCACACAGACTCCACTGGTAGCACTTACTTACATCACTCTGGAGCTCTCAAAGGAAGATTAGATTTTTGTCTGCACTTAAAAGTTTAAAGCCTAGCAGCAGCAGTGCTTTAAAGTGAAAGTGTGGCCATGGCACAAGCACTGGGAGAGAATTCTCCCAGCTCTCTATGGGCACATTCAGTGCTTTTTTTGTTTAAAAAAAAAAAAAAAAAAAAGTGCAGGTACTCCCCAGCTGAAGGATTTTGTTGAGCAAAAAACAGTCGGACACCTGTCCTGAGCGGCAACAACCCAGACCAGGAAAAAAGATGACGGTACTCATTTCTTGAGGAAAGTAAATTGGAAAAATGGTCTCCCACCCTTTTTCTTACTGAGCCCCCTAAATCCTTTTCTATTGAATTTGTGATAAACTTTTATAATTACGTTGAAATAAATAAAGATTTTTGAACTAAAAAATCAAAATGAAACATTTGTATGTGCCGTTTGTTACTTTGATTTTAAGGAATTAATACATGAAATGTACTAAATTGAGTTTTATAGAAAATTCCAAATTTTCATAAAGTTCTCATCCAATGCAATGTCCTGACTTCGTTCCTTACTGTTGGTGTCTATGGCTGAATGTTTTCGGAGTAACCATGAGTCCACATATTTTTTAGGGTCGAAGCATGGGAGGAGCAGACCAACAATTTTAATAAACAATAGTGCTGAAATTGTTTTTGTTATAAACAAAGCTCTGGTCGAAGTGATGATCAGATTCATTTGTGAAAATCCTCATTCACATTCACTTGAAGAAATGTGAATAGTACTCCGAGCGTTTCAAATGCAGCAATTTTTCCGGAGCTGTCTTTTCAGTCAGATATTCACAAAATCCGTAAATCAGATCTCTTTCATTTAGTTGCAGACTAATCGATAATTTTCTAACTTCAATCTCGCCGAATGTCAATTGAGAATTAACATCTTCAGGCCACTGTTTTTTATCAAGCACACGTATCCATTGCATCAAATCATCATCTTCACTATCAAGCAACCTTTTTTAGATTGATTATTTTCAAGGTTCTGTAAAAAGCTTCCAGATCAATTGAAGGATAATTTTTATAATCTTTCTTGTGAAGTGAAACACCCCGAAAGCAGAGATTTTTAACAGATTTGGTGGCACTTTCATAATACAGGCCTGGGTTCATTTGTCTTTCTTGAAAAATTTGTTCCCACAGCTTTTATCTTGTGATCCACCCTGTATAGGTCCATGTCGCGCTCTTGCAAGTCCAAGCTCAATTTGGACAATTCTTGATGAGCATCACACATAAATCCTAAATTCAATATAAAATCTGTGTTTGTAATTTTTCACTGTAAGCCCTCATATATGCATTTATCTTTTGTGTCCCTAGTTGAATCATTCTTTGCTTCTTCGAAATGTTCACTAAAGCTTCACCATTATCCCAAACAGCTGAAACTGTCCGGAAACTGGATGCCACCCATCGTGTGCTTAAAATTCAGCCAATTTTTACAAGTTGAATCTCCAGCAAGTTTGCACACACTTTCAGTTCTCTGCTATTTTTAGTCAACATGTTATACAGGACATAAAGCTTATCAATAATTGCTTTCAATCCGTTGATACCTGAAACCGATTTTACTGTGTCACTGACCAACAGTTCTAATCTGTGATTAATGCAATGCCACACAATTAAAGAAGGAAATTTGTCCTTCATTAGTTTCATATCTCCACTTCTATTCCCCAACATCAGGACTTCACCATCACATGCAACACAAACTAAATAAGTTTTTAAGTAGTCTTCTGTCAGTCCATATGACTGAAGACAATCAAGCAAAGAATCAAAAATGCCTTTTGCACTAACACTTCGGAGTACGATCAAGTCCAAAAATAAATTTACCACAGTATTCATTCCACTATCTGTGACACAAATTCGAACATACGCAATTAGGGTTGATTTTTTACTCAGAGTAGTAGACTCATCAATTATCAATGAAATTTTGCTTTTTGATCTAGCGATTTCATCAGCCAAATTTTTTCTCATTTCATCACTAATGTGATTCATGCTGTTAATACACGCGTTCGCTGAGTGATGAATACGGCCCATGTCAATTCTGTTTAGTTTTTGTAAATCAGTTTCAGATTCAAAATTATGAAATGATTGGTTTTCTTTTGCCACCTTATATGCTATGTGAAAATTTTTTGCAGTAATCACTTTTTCGCGAGATAAAGCCTTTAAACACATATTCTCAAGGGTCTCTTTCTCAGCTTCTGCAAGCAATTTTAACACAGCTTTATGCCATGCAGTTTCCTTGTGATCAAAGTTTTTTTCGTAAAGACATAAGCTGTTGCTCTTGATTTCATTGTTTGCCCATTCTTTAGAAATTTTCATTCCAGCCTTCTTTTCTACTCCAAGAGTTCTAATTTTTTAACAGGGCGTACAGCCAAGCTTCTTATTTCAAAAATTTAGCCAATTGTACTTCATGCAAAAGTCATTTTTTTGATCAACAGTCCAGTGCCTAGGCCAGTTGTTGTCAGTTTGCTCTTGGACACCAGTTGAACCAGGAACAGCAATGGTCACTGACGCAGTTAATTCTTTCTCTTCATTCACGTCCTCACTTGTTCTGGCTTTCTTATTCATGGAAGGTGAAAAGACCTTGTAATCCTTTTTATTTTTATGCTGGGGCTCATGACACAGTAAACTAAAATATACACATGTACTCACATTGGCATTCCGTCTCCACGCTGGAAGTCACATGACATGACTATTTCATGTACCAGGGAAAGCTGCTTCTGGGGTCAGCGGGAGCTGTGCTGGGGGAAGCGGCAGTGCAAACTGCTCCTAGACCAGCGGGGGCTGTGCCAGGGGAAGCAGGGCAAGCTTCTCCTGGTGCTGGCTGGGGCTGTGCTGGGGGAAGTGGTGGCGCAAGCTGCTCCCAGGGCCGGCGGGGGCTGTGCCGGGGGAAGCAGACGCGGGAGTGCTCCCCAAAAAAGGTGACGGTATGCCATACCGGTGTGTACCGTCACAAAAAAAGCACTGGGCACATCTATACTTACGAGAAGATTGATGCTCAGGAGGTCGATCTTGTAGTGTTTGATTTAGCGGGTCTAGTATAAATCCGTAAATCGAACTGTGAGGACAGCCCTCACTAGCATCTGGTACTCCTCCTTCTGCAAGGAGTAAAGGAAGCTGACAGGAGCATTTGCTCTCGTCGGCCTCCTGCAGTGCGGATGTCTCCACAGCTCGGCTTAAGGTAAGCCAACATCAGCTATGCAAAATGCATAGCTGGAATTGCGTTTCTTAAGCTGACCTTCCTGGTCTAGTATAGACTAGGCGGATGTAAACTACTTTCACAAGGGGTAGTAGCTAACTGCACTGGGAGCTATAGTACGGTTCACACTGGTGCTTTACAGCACTGTAACTTGCTATTCTTAGGGGAGGAAGGGGAGAAGGAGGGTTTCACATCTCTGAATCAGAGAGGTACAGCACTGTGACATGCCAGTGTAGACTCAGCCTGGTACAGTGTTTCTCAACCAGTGGTAAGAGTACCTTAGAGGTACTCGAGAGAAGTCTGGAGGGGTATGTCAACAACTGAAATGTGGAGAAAACTGAATTTTTGTTTTAAGTTTGACAGCGTTTTATTATTTTTGTACTTTCTACACCCAAAAATTTCATCGCCCTCCCTGCTACGATTAAGTTGTTTAAACAAATATGTTGCAATGGCAGGAAAAAACCATTGTGTCTTAAAACTGTAGGTACTGGGGGTACTTATAATTATTTTAATGGGGTACTTTATAAAAAAAAAAGGTTGAGAAACACTGGCCTAGTACACTGGCTATACAAAACTATACAAAACTACCCTTTTGCAAAGCACTTCCTTAGCTCTAGCCTTAGCATACCTGAAATTATGCATGGCTATAGACCTCTAAAAGCTCATTAGGCATGTTGTTTACAATTGGTGGTTTGTAAACAATGGTTCAGACTGGTGGGCTCCAAAGACATTTTCATTTATTCTCGATTGGTATTTACTAAAATGGGCATGTGGCTTTGCCACTGCCACATTGGACAGACTTGATTTGGAATGCCCTCCTCCATGATCCTCTGCGCTGGGATCAGAGGCCTTTAAAGAAGGTGCCATGGCAGCTGCTACTGAAGTTTCCACAGATACCATCTCTACCTATTTATCCATTTCTCCCCTCACCAGTCTTCATTTAAGTGGATTTTTCCTCCTTGTCACAGCTCTCCTTTGTTCTTTCTTTTTGTTTAGCCGCCTTTTCTTCACCTCCTAACTGTTCACTCCTTTTCCCTTCCTCACTTTCTTTCATGGGTACTTCGGGTTTTTTGTACTCCTGTCTTGTGACTGTACATGGTCAACAGCTGTAACCTAGAGAAGAGCTTCAGACGGCTGCAGGTATATAGCAAGGACTCAGGTCAGCAGTCCAGTCTGCTCTGCAGCTCTTTCCATGTGCAGTCTATTTGCAGATCCTCAATGCAGAAGAAAACTGTCTAGGATCAGTCAGTTTCACCTTGTTAAACTCTTTCTACAGGATTGCAAATAGTGAAGGAATAGGACACTAGTTACTTTCCCAGTGGAGCCCCACCCAGCTCCTCCTCCACCCTTCTGGCCACCTGTGTCTAAAACCCCTGTAGATTATAGGTTACAAAATCTTACTATCATCAGTGAGGAATGTGTACTACTGTTTACAACAAGAGACTAAGACTCCTGGGTTGTTTAATTTCTGTGCCTCAGTTTTCCCATCTAAAATGGCTTCTTGGGTTCTTTGGGTTAGACAAGCCAGCAGCAAAGTCAGGAAAAGCATGAGCAGAAACGTTTAAAATACCCAAGCCTTTCTGAACACGTGTTGATTTGATTCAATGTAAGTTTTGGGCAAAGCTTTATTCCTACAGCTCTACCAAACTGACAGCTATGCAAAAACATCACGGACTGTGAAATCTGGTATCCCCCTGTGAGATGTCTCTGGTGTCCTCCCTTGTGTGCTTTTATCCTATACTATACAGATTTCACATGGGAGATGAGCATTTCTCAAACTGGGGGTCCTGACCCAAAAGGGAGTTGCAGGGGGAATCACAAGGTTATTCTAGGAGGATCATGGTATTACCACTTCTGTGCTGCAGTTAGACTTGGACAACTGGAGAGTGGTAGCTACGAAGTTGGCCAGGTTGGTCCAGCTCTGAAGGGAGCACCCCGCCAGCAGCAGCAAAGTAGTAAGGGTGGCAGTACCACACCCATGCTGCCCTTATTTTAGTATTGCTGCTTCAGAGATGGGTGGCCAGAGAGTGGCAGGTGCTGACTAGCAGCCCAGTTCTGCAGGCAGCAGTGCAGAAGTAAGGGTGGCCGTACCATACCAGGCTATCTTTGCCTTCAGAGCTGGATTTCTGGTCAGCAGCTGCCATTCTCCAGCTGCCCATCTTGGAAGGAAGTACTGCTCGCAGCTGTACAGAAGTAAGGGTAGCAATGCCACAACCACCATACAATAACCTTGCGACCTCCATACAATTCCTTTCTGGGTCAGGACCTCTACAATTACAGTGCCATGCCATTTCAGATTTAAGTACAGGCAGTCCCCGACTTACGCAGATCCGACTTACATCGGATCCGCACTTACGAACGGGGCTTTCTCACCCCGGAGCTCACAGGCAGCGGTCCCGCCACCTCGACCTCTGGGGCGAGAAAAGCTGCTCCCGGTGCCCCTGGTCTGCTGGAGACGGTCCCCAGCAGACCAGAGGCACCGGGAGCAAAGCCGCAGCCGCGGCGCGGTCCCGCGCCTCTGAGGCTTTGCAAGAGCAAAGCCTCAGAAGCGCGGGAACCCGCCACGGCTGCGGCTTTGCTCCCGGTGCCCCTGGTCTGCTGGGGACCATCTCCAGCAGACCAGGGACACCGGGAGCAAAGCTGCAGCGGTGGCGGGGTCCCGCGCCTCTGAGGCTTTGCTCCCCGTTTCCCTGGTCTGCTGGGGGGGGGGGGAGCGCAGCTAGTGTTGCCCCCTCCTCCCCCCAGCAGACCAGGCTTTTCTTGTGGACCCTGGGGCAGAGCGGCTGGGGCGCTGCCGGTTGGTCCCGCAGTGCCGCTCTGGGCACTACGGGACCAACCCCAGCACCCCGGCTGCTCTGACCCAGGCGTCCTGATTCAGCCGCTGCTGGTCAGTTTCAGCAGCGGCTGAATCAGGATGCCTGGGGCAGAGCAGCTGGGGTGCTGCTGGGTTGGTCTAGTAGCACCGAGGAGCGGCGCTACTGGAGCAACCCAGCAGCACCCCAGCTGCTCTGCCCCAGGCGTCCCCAAGTCAGCCGCTGCTGAAACTGACCAGCGCTGACTACAGGAAGCCCGAGGCAGAGTTGCTCTGCCCCGGGGTTCCTGGAATCAGCCGCTGATCAGTTTCAGCAGCAGCTGACTTGGGGACGCTTGGGGTTCTTAAGTTGAATCTGTATGTAAGTCGGAACTGGCGGTCAGTTTCAGCAGCGGCTGAATCTGCCAATTCCGACTTCCATACAGATTCAACTTAAGAACAAACCTACAGTCCCTATCTTGTATGTAACCCGGGGACTGCCTGTATATGAAATCATGAAATTTACCATTTTAAAAATTCTATGACCATGAAATTGACTAAAATGGACCATGAATTTAGTAGGGCCCTAGTTTTACTGGTCCTATATCTGGGCAATGCAGCCTAAGTGCGGATCCTGAACAGCTTTTTTTGCCTAGACCAGGGGTGAGCAAGACAGCCTCTGCAGGCCGAATTTGGCCCGCCAAGCAGGTGGATCCGACCCGCAGCTGCCCTGCTGCTCCTCTGCCTCAGGCCAATCAAGACCTGGGGGCAGGGGAGCAACCAAAGTCTCCTCCCCCACCAGGAGCGCGCGGCACCAGATGGAACCACCAGCTGTTTTAAAATACCCAGCAGTTCTCTCTAGCCACCGTGCACCCGTGTCAGGATTGGGGCCCGGGATGAGAAATTTTGCACACTCCCCCCATCCTCAGGCTCTGATTGGCCCTGATTGGCTTGGGGGGACAAGAGGAGCCCGTGAAGTCTCCTCCTACTGCTGTGTCTAGAGGTAACCACCAGCTGACTATTTTACTCTAGGCACCAGTGGCAGGGAACAAAACTTCACGTGCCCCCCCCCCCGCACCCCGCGGGCCAATCAGGGTCTATGGGTGGGGAAAAATGAAGTCTCCTGGCCCCAGCCCTTCTGCCTGAGGCCATGCCCCTTCCGGGGTGGCCTGTGATCACTTCTGAAATTTATGAAGTGGCCCCCTTTTTAAAAATTATTTCCCACCCTTGGTTTAGACTCATTATTTCAAAGACAGCAGGATTTAGCCACAGCCTGTTACAATTAAGATTCAGAATATCCTGTTTCTAGAAGCCTTTGTGTTCATTGTCAAAGAAATTTGCCTCTGAGATGCTGTTGCAGCCTGTGATGCAGCAAAAATATTTCTAAGATCCCTTGCCTGTGAAGAAATTGGCCAATTTTCAAGCAGACTTGCAAATGAACTTAACGTTGCAATGGTCTTTTCACAGAGCTTCGTCTATAAATATTTATAGGGCAAAAGGGTACTTTACTAGTGATTGAGATGGGCCAAATTCTGCTCAGTTACATCCATGCATCTTGCAAAAATCAGGAGAGTTGCATGGTTGTAGCCAATAGGGACTATTGAGCTCTGAGATACTGTGTATATTTCATACTAAATAATCATATTTATACAGTACTTTCCATCCAGTATCACTCATGCATCTATATTTTCTACATCTTACACAATTAGAATAAACCTGCATCTGCATGTATTTCTGGCCTCCCTGGAATTCAGTAGAAAAAGCTGCTCATTAGCTCTAGTTTTGCTGTTTGAGAGCTTCAATTGTTGATTATTACACTGACATCTTTTTGATAAGTTAGACCAAACTCACAAAATAGAAAAAGCAAAACCCAGCTCCTCCGGCCTTTACTTCTGTTTCTGCAGAGGAGTTCACCAACTTTTTCCAAAGGAAACCTGGAAAAACATGTCGTGAACTTTCTGTTCCCCTCAACTCATCACCCTTCCCCTCCTACAACTCTCGCTTCTTTCTCCTCGCTTGTCACAAACACGGAAGTTTCTTGTCTCATTCTCTGGTCCTTCCACTTGCCCTTGAGTCCCCATCTATCTTCTGATCTTTCTCTTGCCAACTCTCCCTCCCTTACTCATTCTAAATCCTCACTCTTCTCTGGCTCGTCCCCTCACAATACAAGGATCTGTTTATCTCTTCCATCAAAAAAAAATCCAAAACTCCCAAAATCTCTCCTGTTACCATGTCATCTTCCTTTTCCCTTTCATGAGCATTCTGTTTACAATTGCTATCTGAAATTCCTCTCCTCAAATTTCATCCCTAGACCCTTTCCAATTCAAACTCTACCCTTTGCATTCCATGGAAACTACTGTTGTTGAAGTCTTAGCCAAAACCCAGATTTGGTGCTCCAACCTTATCCTTGAGCTGTCAGTGTCCTTCAACAGCATATAGACCATGATGATCCTCTTGAAATTTGTTCTGGTTTGGATTTTATGACTGTTCTCTCCTGGTTCTCCTCCCACCTCTCTGGCCATACCTTCAGTATGTTTTTTTGGAGAACCCTCTTTGTCACCTCTCCAATTTTCTGTGAGGGTTCCACAAGGCTGTGTCCTTGGTCTTCTTCTCACCTCCTTCTATACCTTATCTCTGTATATTTCATCCACATATTTTCCTTCCATCATCTCTATGTGGATGATGCACAAATCTACTTCTCTGCTCTGGACCTCCTTCTGGCCAAACTAGAATTTCCTGTTTTCCCTAACATCTTCTCATGGTTATCTAGCTATCAGCTCAAGTTCAATATGACTAAAAACAGAGCTTGCATTTTTTTGATCCCAAGGCCTTCCTATTCCTTTCTTGATCACTCTGGAGAACACCACCATCCTGCCTTCCAATCAGCCCATAACCAAGGATGGGTGGCATCCTTGACTCAGATTTCTTTCCAGGCTCTCACATCCCGACTGTACTTAAGTCTTAGAGATCCATTCTCTAAAATATGGCCTCTCCATTCCATTCATACAGCTACAACTCTCGCCCATGTACTTGTCTTAGATTTCAGTTGCAGCAACATCCTTCTCTCTGGTTTTAACCCCTGCAATTTTGCTCTGCTCATACGCATTCTGAATACTTCTTCAAAGATCGTTTTTCTAGCTAGCCACTTTGATCATGTCACTCCCTCTTTGCATCCTGCCATTGCTCCTCCTTTTCTTCCATATCAAATGTAAGTGGCATGTCTCCATTTTCAAGGCTCTTCATGGCCTGCCTATCATCTCTCATTTGTTACTGAAACGTTGACTCCAACCTACAATCATCCCATGATTTCATCCACCCTCGTTGTTAAAAAACAAGTACTTTGTGCTTTCTCCCATGTTGCTCTCACGCCTGGGAACAGTTCCCTGCAAAATTAATGCATTGTCTATCCTCTCACCATTCTTGTCCCAAAGCCTACAAAAAATTGAGAATGATTAGGCTGCTGGTGTGCTAAGCCATTATCATGATGACCAATCTTTGTTGCAATATTTTCTTGTGCTCCCGAAGGGTATAAGATCTTTAAGGGATGGCCCATCTTTTTATTCTTCATACAGCAACAAGCCCAGTGAGGTCTTGGTCCGCAGCTAGAGCTCCCCAGCAATATGAAAAAGCAAAATAATAACGCCAGTTGTGGCACTCACTTATGCCAGCTGTTAGTTAAATGGACAAAGTGGCACACATTTTCTGAATAAAAGAATCTTTCAGCTCTTATTAGTACACGTATCCCACTTATATAGCTGTAAGCAGTATGATTTTTATCCAATAAAAAAGTAAACTATAACTCCACAGCGCATGAAGAATTACAACTATTCTCACAACTATAAGCCCTAATTTAACAATGGCTCACCATTTAGAATTGTTTTTAGATGAGTATCTTAAAGCACTTTCCAAACATTCAACAATTAAACTTCCCAAAATGTGTAGATGGCAAGTAAGCATTATTTGAACTGAGCAAATAATTCAGACTGAATCCTTTTTTAATTTACTCTGTTTCTGTTTGCAACTAGTCTTTGAGGAGCTTGTAAGTTTCTCCAGGGTATTCATTATTCAAAATTATTTCCAGAAAACTTCTACATGTAACTCTTGGCCTCTGGACTGTTCCCAAGCAACTCATTTTGAGGACTGAATGTTCAAAATTCAAGTTGTGTCCAATCCAAACTAACCAGGTCAGATGGCTAACATAGAATCACTTCTCTTCTCTGAACTTTTAGAACCAGGTCTGCTATGAATACTAATGTCAGAATCCAAAATTCATTTCCACTAAATTATTCTTTAATGTTGGTTTAAAATTCACTATTCCATGTAAATTAACTTACTAGATTCTTGTCAGAAAGCCATCACAATACATTTGATGATTTTGAGTAAATATGTATGGAAATGTAAAGGAGACAATATAGATCTAGGTGATGATTGTTCCCATTTTTCTGGCCTAGACTGCCCTGTGATTGAAGGTCACACCGCGACTTGTTAAGAGAGCCCAAAATAAAACTCAGAGGCTGTGTCTAGACTGGCCAGTTTTTCTGGAAAATCAGCCACTTTTCCGGAAAAACTTACCAGCTGTCTACACTGGCTGCTTGAATTTCCGCAAAAGCACTGACAATCTCCTGTAAGATTGTCAGTGTTCTTGCGGAAATACTGTGCTGCTCCCATTCGGGCAAAAGTCCTTTTGAGCAAACCTTGTGCGCAAAAGGTCCAGTGTAGACAGCTCAGCTTTGTTTTCCGCAAAAAAGCCCTGATCGTGAAAATGGCGATTGGGGCTTTTTTGCGGAAAAGCACGTCTAGATTGGCATGGACACTTTTCTGCAAAAAGTGCTTTTGCAGAAAAGCGTCCGTGCCAATCTAGACACTCTGTTCCGAAAATGCTTTTAATGGAAAACTTTTCCATTAAAAGCATTTCCGGAAAATCATGCCAGTCTAGACCGGGGGGGGGGGGGGGGGGGAAGAGAGAGAGAGAGAGAGAGAGAGAGAGAGAGAGAGAGAGAGTTTTACAAACTCTAATGCCAAGATTTTTCTTTCAATTTCATTTTAACAAACTTTTCAGCCAGGCCCCTGCTCTAACCATTTGGCTACAGTGCTTTCCATAGTTTTTTCCACTCTTATTCAATGCACCAATCATGTCCACAGTAGCCAACAGTATGAAATAATGTGTCAAATAAGATTTAATCTCCTTGCCCAGCCTGAGCTCTCTTCCCACCTGGGGAAGATTTGCTGCACTTCTCCAGATTCCTTAGCATCCCAATAGCCACTCCCAGCACCTGCTCAACTCAGCTGTATGAGACCTCTGACTCCCGTCAACTTCTATAGCCCAAGGGCGTATGGTAAATCACCTGTACCTCGCCAGAGGCTCAGCATGGAGGAAGTATTCACTCCACAACATCTGCACTCACAAAAGCTGTCTGTAGCTTTTCAGGGCAGGCCCTCAGCCCTGCAAAGAGTATGTTTAATTTACAAACTGAAGTCACTGATGCTGAATGCTAAACACGTGCTTAAGTGCTTTGCTGAATCTGAGCCTAAACGCATTGGATAGTCTGGTCTGAATAGCACCACCTAAATGGGATAAGGAGTAAGGACATTGGGGCTGCAGTGCAGCAATGAGACTCCACTGGATCACCAGCTTCTGCGGTCCTCCTGGCAAGGTGTGGGAAGGGGCCCAGCTCTGCATGGCCCAGAAGGAGCCTTGGGCAGAATGGACAGGGGCAGCCAGCCCTCAGCACCATCTGCTCTGCAGCACTGACACCCCCACTTCAGCCTTCAGAACCATGTGCCACCACTGTCACAGGAGCAGCTGGGAGCCCTGATCTTCTTTGAATTGTTAGGCCCCAGGGCAATTTCCCCTTTGCCCCACCCCCCATCGGCAGGCCTACCAAACAGGCAAACAGCGGGAAACAGGAAACACTCACTGCTCTGTGAGATCTGGATCAAGGCCTAGAACATATACGAGCAACACAATTTTTCCCTCTGTGCACTTTTAATCCAAACTGAACACATCCAAACTCTGCAGTGACCCCATAGATCTGACCACCAGATGAACCATTCAAGCTTTGCTCTGAGGCTACGTCTACACTGGTAGCTTCTTGTGCAAGAACTCTTTTGCCACAAGAACTCTCCTAGACTGGATGGACTGAAGGTTGAATGGCATCTGATTGGTCTGGACTGGAAGAGTTTGCAACCATCGGAGGGGAATCAGCATCCCCACTCTAAGCCCCTTGCGCAAAAATGGTGGTTCATTAAGTATGCAAATGAGGCGTGGCAATATATATTGCCACGCCTCATTTGGATATGTTCTTGCGCAAGAGAGCGCAATGTAGACATAACCTAAAAGTTATTCCAGCGCCACTGCGCTAGATGGAACAGAGCATTATTAAATATTTGTTCCACATGTAGATAATTCAACTGCAATCAAGTCACCCCTTAATCTTCTTTGTGAACAGGTTGAGCTCTTTGAGTCTATCACTATTAAGATGTTTTCCAATTATTTAATCATTCTGATGGTTCTTCTCTGAACCCTCTCAATAGAGCAACATCCTTCTTCAACTGTGGGCACTGGAACTGGGCACAGGATTCCAGCAGGTGTCGCACCAGTGCCAGGTATCGAGGTAAAATAACTCCACTGCTGCTCTTCTCTCCCCCTCTTTGGGCATCCCAATTAGCACTTTTGGATACTGCGTCTCACTGGGAGCTCATGTTCAAGATTTTTTTCAGTCACTGTTCTGCTAGATGAAGCCCCCCCATCCTGTACATAGGTCAGGATGTCCCTAGAGGTGAACAGTCAGCTGTATTAAAATGCATATTGTTTGCATGTGCCCATTTTACCAAACAATCCAGACTGCGCTGAATCAGTGATCTTCCTCTGCATTATTTACCACCCCCCCCCAATTTTTTATATGAGGTAGCATACAAGGGCCTATTCTGTTAGGTGCTTATTCTGCTGGCTTCAATTACTCTGTTGTTGGGTTATTTTTTCCACAGTAGTACTGCTCTAGGTGGAAAGCGTCTGAGTCTCACTAGCTCCTCTTTGAGCATGGTTTGAGGAAGGCATACTTACCCCATTTTAATTCCCCAGGTACAGGCAGTCCCCGACTTACGCGGATCCGACTTATGTCAGATCCGCACTTACGAACGGGGCTTTTCTCGCCCCGGAGCTCACGGGCGGCGGGTCGCCACCAGTGTCCTCCGGGGCGAGAAAAGCTTCTCCCGGTCTCCCTGGTCTGCTGGGGGGGGGGGGGTCCCACAAAGCCGCTGGACCCGCCCCAGCAGACCAGGGACACCCGAACAAAGCCGCCCAGGCGGCGGGAGTTCCGCTGCCTGGGTGGCTTTGCTCGTTTGCCCCGGAGCAAAGCCGCCCAGGCAGCAGGACTCCCGCCGCCTGGGCAGCTTTGCTCCTGTCCCCCTGGTCTGCTGGGGGGGTCCAGCAAAGCCACTGGACCCCCCCAGCAGACCAGGGACACCTGAGCAAAGCCGCCGCCTGCCCCAGCTGCTCTGCCCCAGGCGTTCCCAAGTCAGCCGCTGCTGAAACTGACCAGCGGCTGACTACAGGAAGCCCGAGGCAGAGTTGCTCTGCCCCAGGCTTCCTGGAATCAGCCGCTGATCAGTTTCAGCAGCAGCTGAATTGGGGACGCCTGGGTTTCTTAAGTTGAATCTGTATGTAAGTCAGAATTGGCATCCAGATTCAGCCCCAGTTGAAACTGATCAGTTTCAGCAGCGGCTGACGCCAGTTCCGACTTCCATACAGATTCAACTTAAGAACAAACCTACAGTCCCTATCTTGTACGTAACCCGGGGACTGCCTGTACTTTTTTCCCCTTTTGTTCCTCACCAGGCCTCTTTAACATCCCACTAACTCTGTATTTCTAAAATTCTCCTGCAGTGGTAGTGATCTTATTGTGTGTAATAACAGCACAGCAACGTTACGGGGTTGGGATAATTACAGATCTAGAGTAGGTAAAGGGGGAAAGCGGAACACTCAAGGTCTATGCTTACCAGAAGATCGATGCTCCAACATTTGATTTAGCGACCCCTGTAGACCCCTAAATTTACTGTAGACCCTTAAATTGAATGCAGAGGGGAGCTCCTGCCGACATCTGATATGGAGGCCCCTTTTACAAGAAGTAAGAGAAGCTGACAGGAGCATTTACTCCTGTTGGCCTCTTGCAGTGTAGATGCTGCCAAGGCTTGGAGGGTTGGCTTAAGGTAAGCCGATTCCAGCTATGCATTTTGCATAACTGGAGTTGCATATAATTTCATGGAGGTTAGGTCCATAAAAGGCTATTAGCCAGGGGATATAAATGGTGTCCCTGGCCTCTGTTTGTCAGAGGCTGGAGAAGGATGGCAGGAGACAAATCGCTTGATCATTGTCTTCGGTCCACCCTCTCTGGGGCACCTGGTGCTGGCCACTGTCGGCAGACAGGCTACTGGGCTAGATGGACCTTGGTCTGACCCAGTACGGCCGTTCTTATGTTCATATCTTAAGCCTACCTTACTTGTCCAATGTGGACCAGGCCTCAGTGTGTGATCACATTTCAAGTTCCCAGCTATATCCCTGCTTTGGACCAGTAAGTGAGGTTTAAGTAGGTTAGAGGAAACTTTCAACTTACATGCAAGAAGCTCCGGAAGATCCATACAGATCTCCAGTTTAACTTTAAAAAGGGGCAACTGAAAAAACAATGTGCAATTTTATATCCTTTCTATAAAGCTGTTACACCAATTGTGGGTTTGACTGCTCAAAAACATAAGAAAAATGCTTTGCTTCAGAGATTCTCTGGCTTTTCCATATTGTGACTCCATTTTGCAACAGTCAGTCTCCTCCCTACCCCATCTAGAAGAAAAGGAGAATAAAGCCCCTTCCCCAAAACATGTTCCTGGACATGAAGGGATTGGGATCCCCAGCCTATGAACACCTAGTCCATAATAAGAGAGTTTCAACCTGTACTAAGCAGGATTCTCTGGTCTGGCAACATACATGGTCCAGCACGGATGTTGCAGGACCACAGTCCCAGAGGAGGCCCAGCGGCAGGATCCCTGCAGGGCTGGCAGGGAAGTGGGCTGTGCACAGCAAGCTGACAGTGGGGCCACAGCACATGGCAGCAGGGTTGCCCAGTGTGCTTGGGAGACCCGGCACATGGCTGTCCAGTGGGGCTGGGAGCCACAGCTGCCTGGAGGGTCCCGGAGCCCCAGCAGGATGTGTACAGCTACCCTGCGGGTCCTAGAGCCCTAACATGACACACCTGGCTGCCGTAAAGGGGTCGGCAGGGCAGTAGGGCCAGCAGGATGTGGGAAGCCAGCCAGGAAGCAAGTGGGCAGGGCCAGAGGGACAGTGGCAGGAGTCCAGAAATGACCTCCCCTGGTCCAGCAAAATCCCTCATCCAGGACTGGACAGGTCCCGAGGGAGCCAGACCAGGGAGGTCCAACCTATATTAGTTATATAGAAAGATGGAAGTATCTAGAACTAACACAGTCTAATGTTTAGAGCAAAGTACTTGGGTTTTAGTCCCTGCTTTCTGCCACTGATTCAAGGTGTTATCTTGGACAAATCACATAACCTTTCGGTGCCTTAGTTTCCCTCTGCATATAATACAATGCATGTCTTTCAGAGAAACTGAGGCCCAAACTTTCAAAACTTCTCATGCAAACTCATACAAATGTTCTGATGTCAGAACAGAAGGCAAGGCGTCACATGCCTGTATCTTCATACAAAGGTTTATGTGCACACCAAGGGCTTTAATACCTCAGCCGGGAATGTGTAAGCCTGCATATGCTCCTTTTGAATCCTTCATCCTCTAATGAATATTTATGAAGTATTCTGAGATCCCCAGTACAAGTCTCTAGAGAAGAGTAAACATTCAGGATGGCAGTAAGCACTAGTGTAACCTGATATCAGATTTAAGTAAACATCAAAAACTACTACCCAACAAAAAATGCATATAAACAAAACAAAGAAACAAAATATCGGAAGAAAGACTGGGGAGGGAGGGGAAGGAGAAGAGAATGGGAACTAAAATAGATTCCAGTGTGTCAGCCTTTCTGTGCCAGGCATAGGCAGGGTTCTGCCATAAAAGCTTAGACAGGATCTCTTAGAATCAGCATTTGCCTCCCTGATGGCTGATGACCACCACTCTTCAATAACTGCCTGCTTTCATTTTACATCATCATCCAACCTTTACCGGAAGCTGGGGAAAACTGAGGGCCTTCCTAGGCACCAAGTGGCTGCTGTTTTCTTATGAATCTCACAGAAAACAGACTGAAAACCCGACTGAGGAAAGGTTGAGGGTGCATTTTGCTCCTCCATATGTCAGTTCCTTAGTCATTACAAACATGGGCCTGATACATACAACCAAAGAACATGTAATCTTCCCTGAAGTAAGCAGGAGCTGTGTCCGAACAGAGCAGGAAAAGTCTTGTTGCCAGCAGAGCTTGTTTTGGGAGCTGCAATATTTCACACTTCCATTGTGATTGCTCTAGCTGGGGAGATACTTCCCAGCTGTCCCAGTTCCTAGGAAGGAAGGATGTTAAGTATCGGGTAGCTGACTAATCGAATAGTCGATGCATTTTTGCATCAACTATTCGATTAGTCGATAGGGCGTCTCCACGGTGAAGTGTAGCAACAGCTCTAGCGTTTCAAAGCGGCAGCGCCACACTGACCCTGGGCCTCTGCGCAGTGCTGCCACTTTGAAATGCTCTAAGGAGCCCAAGGCCGGGCTCCCCATGGCATTTCAAAGCATCAGCGCTGCACAGAGTCCGGGGTCAGCTGTTCCCGGGCGCCATGCAGTGCTGCCGCTTTGAAATGCCATGAGGAGCCTGACGTTGGGCTCCCCGTGACATTCGAAGCAGCAACGCTGTGCAAAGCAGCTGACTCCGGACTCCATGCGGCCGCTTTGAAGTACTCCCTTCTCCTCCCCCACTGCTGCCTCTATCTGATAGAGGCAGCAAGGGATATGGGGAAGCAACTAGTTGACTAGTCCTTTACATCCCTACTAGGAACATCCCTCATTTCAGAGACAGCTTCACCTCTTACACATGTATGTGCTGCACAAGCCCGCACGGATATATGCTAGAGTACAGACTGACAGTGTATCTCTTGCGCCACTTCTGCCAATTCCTGGCTGAGCAAGATCTAATTGGCATGGTGACATGGGACAGCCCGGCCAGAAGACATGTGCTCTGAGGTATATGTCCGGCAAGTTCCCTCCAGGGCTCCAATCTGAGAGCACTCATGCTGTACCACAGGACTTGGAAAAGCCAGTGCCAAACTGCCTAAATTTCAACTTGCTAATCTCCATCACTCAGGGGAAAATGCCCTGATGATGGCTGTAACCTTTTGCTTCTTTGTTCTGTCTACAGAGAAGAAGGATGAAGTGGTTGGGTCAGCCGCCTGGGATTTAAAACCAGGGGTTCAATTCCCTGCACTGCTACAAATTTCATATAGGACTTTGGAGATGGCACTTAGTGGGAAAAAAAGAGAGATAACAATAGGGTGCAGTTACACAAACATCTGGGAATGAGCAGTCTGTTGGCAAGCTTTGAGCAGGTTGGGAACTACAACAGTAAAGCACTTCAGGTTGCAGGGCAAGGGCGATGCAGCCCTCCATCCCCTCTCTGCTCTGAACAACACAGAAGTCCATATGTGATAACATTGACAAGCATTTGTAATATAACTGCATCCTTCTTAGAGATCCCTGGCACATTTTAAAGGCCTGGGCAGTACTGCCAGCACCGAGCATTAACAAATTGATAGTGTGGAGCCTGAATCTTGAAATTAACTATTTTTTTTAACAAAAATCATAATGTTTAAGCTAATGTGGGAATCTCTATTAGCCTTTGGGGTTTAAAATGTTTAACTTTTTAGTCTTCAAGATTCTCTCTGCAAACACGAGGGCTTTGAAATGAAAGTTGAGATTTCTTATCTAATCACATGACTCCAAGAACTGGGGGGTTCTAAAAAAACAAACAAACATGAGAATTCAAACAAAATTACAATACTGCCTGTGTCACATTAAGACTGATATAGAGTTGAGAACATATTATATGTGCATCCTACCTGAGGTGCCAGCACAGAGATTCAATAGGTGAAGTGGAGAATTTGGATTTGGTGCAATCTATTTGACCAGGGGCTCTCAAACTTCACTGCACTGAGACCCCCTTCTGACAATAAAAATTATTACTTGACCCCAAGAAGAGGAACCAAAGTCTCAATCCACCTGAGTTCCACTGCCCCAGGTTTGGGGGGGGGGGGCAGGAGAAGAAGGACAAAGCCAAAGCCCAAAACGCACTGCCCTGCACGGAGAAGGGCTCCAAGTCCCTGCAAATTGAAGCCAGCCCAGGTGAACTAGGGTTGCCAGATGGTTTAACCAAAAATACCAAATAACCCCCCCCCCAAAAAAAAAACAGGGAAAAAAATCTGTTGAGGAAAAAAAAGGAGGAGACCAAAGTTGTTGACCAAAGGGGGACCTCCAAGAGTTATTAAGCAAAAAAAAAAAAAAAACACCAGCATGGCCCCTTTAAGAAATGCTTTTGAGACTTTTTCACCCTAACAGGCTGCAGGCAGCCGTCTGCCATCTTGTCTTCCTGCTCCGGGCCAGACAGCTCCCCCTGCAGAACCAGGTAAGCACCTGGGATTTTCGCCTCCTGTCCAGGAAAAAAAATCAGAAAATACTGGACACACAACTTCCTGCTGCCACAGAGAAGCATGGCACAGCAGGCTAGGAGAGGATGGCAGGCCAGAGCCGAGCAGGCTGCGGGACCACTCCAGCTCCCACCACTGCAGTAAGTGTGAGGGAAGGGGTGACTTCTGTTGCTGCCCCTCATCAGGGCCCTAGTAATCCCTGGCTTGCATTATTGCATGGGGAAGGGAGCAAGGGGGAGGAGCAGGGGCAGGAAGGGGCATAGTAGAGGTGGGGCTTAAGGAAGAGGATGGGGCAGGGCCCCCACTAAGGATGGCTTTGGGCACATCTGTAACATGAGGAAATGCAGAGGGGAAGAAAGAAAACTGAGACTGCTTGTAACCACACACCTTGTTGACAAAAAGGTTACGAAACTGGATCTTTTCAGTGGTAAAGCTGTCAGCAGGAACAACAAATTATTCATTAGACTTAAACTGTGGCAGATACTATAAAAAACCCAAAGTTACTATTCTATCTACAGAGACTTCTAAGTTCAACCAAGTGCTACTAATTTTTCATGGAGGAAGGCTCATCCAATATTATGTATTTTAGATACACTTACCTAATCATTACTATTGTTTTGCATTCTTAGGGTCTTATCCAAAGCTTAAAGTCAAAGAAGAGAATCCCAACGACTGCAGCAGACATTGTATCAGCTATTTTTTATACGTATCTCAGACACACACATGCTCAAACACACATCCCTCCCATTAGAGCAGTTCAATGGCAGTCTAGACGTAGCCTATGTGTCATCTACATTTTGTTTACCGTTGCCCACATCAGGGTTGCCAGAATCCAATGGTTTCTGCCCACTTAGGTTTTTTTCCTACTGATGTTACTAAAGTGACACACATGTAAAACAAGGGCACATGAAGTGAGGTGTGTGCTGATTGCATACAACATTGACTGAGAACCATGCATGCCTTCTGCATCCAATCAAAGCACTGCTCCAGTGGGCACACCCTGCATACTATAGGTATGCAAACACGGTTTGCAAAATACCTTATCCCAGGAGACCGTCTTGGTTATGACAATCTTGCAGCCCACTGAGATGAAGAAGGGCCACTCATGTGGCCCACTCACTAGCCTGGGTTACCCATCACTGAGTTAGAGACTAGGCAAGGCTTTGGAAAGTGTATGCTATTAATACTAGTATCTAGGTGGCATGTCAAAAAAGCAATTGCAAATGACACAGGCATTTTTGGCTTCTATTTTTAATTATGCATACACCTGGTTTAGACACATACAAGTTCTTGCACATAGGTATGCATGCAACCCAAATCTGCACTAGGATTTGAATGCACTAAATGCAGATGTATATGAGTTTTGATATGTACATGTTCGAAACTTTGGATCATCACATCCTCATTTATTATGTTTTCATTGTCTTAAAGCTTAACTCAGCTTTCAAGGAGTCACTTGTGATAAGCACGGCACTTCAGAAAAGTTATTTTGATACTTTCAATGGTCTTAAATATTTCATATTACATGGGAGAGACGTATGGAGAGTGGAATTATATGCTCTTGCAAAACCTTTTATCTCAGGCTCACAAATTTCTTTACCAGTACTAGTTAATTAAGCCCCATGACACCACATGGGTATACAGATGTTTACCTAGCCTTAAATCCAGTAATCTCAAAGGGCATCAGGAATGAATCAATGTGCTGGTACTAAATGAATCACACACTCTTCTGCAGAGTCAGAACCATAGACTATCAGCTCCAGAAAGACAGGTCTCTGCCAATTGAGCTGAATGAGAACAGCCACTAGAGGCAGACACTGCACACAGAACATGTCCCCCCAGGCAGTCAAAGCTCGCCCTGAGCATCTGATACTAAGTGGAACTTCTATACAGGTGTGACACCAATCTGTAATAAATTAAAAGACGAAGAGACAGAGGCAAGGAGACGTTAATAAATGTGTCCAAGTTCCCATGATGGGTCAGTGGAACTAAGAAAAAAATAGTTATATTGCCACTTAGTTCTTAGATAGTGCTTATAGACCTACGACGTTTCAGCAACTAGTTCTTGTATGCTCTAACCACTAGGACACACTCCTGTTGGTGCAAAGAGGATAGCCCAGGAGTCTTTGCTCCACCAATTGCTTACAGAACGTCTAGTATGTAAAAATTGTTATTTTTAATTCAAGCATGCAAAATGTTCACTGTAATCCAAAAGTGAGCAAATTATTCTAATAAAAGGTGCATTCAAGCCAACAGATTTATCTTTCACATTACATTTCTGCACCTGAGATGTCTTATGGACACACGTGACTCCAAGATCTGGGACATTTAAAAAACAAACAAACATGAGATCTATAGCAAAATCGCAAGAGCTGGTAGTACTGCATATGTCACATGTATTGATAGTGCAGCCCTGTCCAAACAAAGGAATACAGTCAGACAGTTTATCATTCTGAGAGATCAAACCTACAAAGCCAATTGATCAGTCTGTGTACAGTGCTAAGATTTTCATCACCCACCCTGTTACTATGAGCTATGATTTGTTTCTCTGTGATTTGCTCCTTTTGTTCCAAGAGGTTTGGCCTTCTGTGAATGTTTCTGATTAACTCTCGTTTCTGCAGCACTAGCTAAGGCAATCGGGGCCAAATTTCCAAACTATCTTGGTCCTATTTAAATACCAAAACAAGTGGCTGGATTTTGAGTGTTCAGCACCCACCTGTTCCTGTTGTTCTTAAGAGGAGCCACTCGGAGTAAAGTACGTTTAAAAATATGGCCCTAGATCTTCATGTCCAGGCTCAAATAGGAAGAGCTTTTCCCCACTCCACCATCTGACTGCTGCGTAGACATACCCTTAGGCTATGCCTACACTGCAGGCTTCTTGCACAAGAAGCTTTTTGCAGAAGAGATCTTCCGCAAAAACTTCTTGTGCAAGAGCACGTCCACACTGCAAAAGCGCATCCAAAAAGTCGTGTGCTTTGGCGAAAGAGAGCATCCAGACTGCATGGATGCTCTCTCAGACAGAAACTCTGATTGCTATTTACAGAATGGCCACCAGGGCACCTGTGCTTTTTTTGATTGCTTCTTTTTGTCCAAAAGACCCCTCTGTTCCCCGTCCACACACACCTTTTTTCACAAGAACACTTGCGTAAAAATGAGTTATGCCTCATAGGAGGAGGAATACCTACCCCGGAAAAACTGCTCTGTTCTTTCGTTTTACTTGCGCAAAAACGCGATTGCAGTGTGGACACTCCATGAGTTTTTGCACAAAAACGGCCGGTTTTGCACAAAAACTCTGTAGTGTAGACCTAGGCTTAGAGTGTCTACATTAGAGATCTGCACCAGTTTAACTGGATGATTGTAAACTAATTTACACCAATGCAACTTATGTAACAGACAAGCCCAGGGATTCCTGTAAACTTGCTCCTTGTTGGTGAGATAGTTTCCAACTTCTGATCTTTTGACTTACTAGCAGGGAACCACAAGTCAGCTGATCTAGAGATCAGGGAGTTTTCCCTTTCTCACTTCACTTACACCCATGGGAAAAATCCCTCTCAATAACTTGCTAACAACAGCTGTTGAAAAGCCAACTGTGCACACACACACACACACACACACACACCCCAACCTTATTTTGCATCATTCAGCTATCTCACTAATCTTCCTACTGAACTCAGTGGATAGGGTAACAGGGTATTAAGTAGACTTGGCAAGATTATCAGTATGTGCTGCATGACGCACCACGGTTTGTAGGTGTTCAATCAGCCTGCAAGTTCAGATAGCTCCCTTTCCCCAACTTCTTGTGTTTGCTTTATATAACTTTAAGAAATAAAGAGGCAATAACTTCTCTCTCTTCCTCCCAAATGATAAATGATCTAGCAAGCGGATAAAACAATGATACAATAATACGTCATTAAGCCGCAAACACTGCTGGTGGAGAATGGCTAAAGTCTTACTGATTAGAAATGATACCTAGATACATCTAGACGCTGCACTGTGAACATGCAGAGAGACTATACAACGTCTTGTTTTCTCCCAGAAATGTTCAATAGGCTTTCTAGCTAAGATTGCTTACTGCTTTGCTTGGGATGAAAACTTTTCAGAGTCTCAGCTGCTGTAGATATTGCCTCCTGCCCCTCACACTCTTGCAGTTGTTTGATTTTTATTTAGTATCAGAATAGTCTCCCTCTTCCAACCCCCATTTTTCTGTGCACTCAGTGGTTCATAATGTGCACCTAGCTTGTTGTGTTGAAAGCACAAATGGCATCTACTATTAGAGAGATGTGGGACTCACAAGCAACTTGGTACAACTAGGGTTGCCAGATGGTTTAACCAAAAATACCAAACACCCGCCCGTTTCCCCCCCCCACACACACACACACAAAACACTGGGAAAAAAATTCTATAGAGGAAAAAAAAGGGGGGAGACCAAAGTTGTTGAGCAAAAAAAAATAAAAAAAATCAGCATGGCCCCTTTGAGAAGAGGCTTTTTTGCCGGTGGCCATTTTGTTTTTCTGTTTCAGCCACAAGACAAGCTCCTGAGGACCCAGCTAAGCGGGCAGGTGGGAAGGGTGTCCGGGGGCCCAGCGGGAGGTCCGCTGGCTGGGCTCGGTTGCTAAGTGTGTCGTAGGGTTGCCATGTGTTTGGTATTTTCGCCTCCTGGTGGGAAAAAAAAATCAGAAAATACCGGACATTTTAGGTGTCCAGTATTTTCTGAATTTTTTTTACCGGACAGGAGGCGAAAATACCAGACTGTCCAGGTCAATACCGGACACCTAAAATGGGCTCATCACATGAGGCCCATCAGGGTTCAATGTGTGGCCTGCAAGATATGTTGTCTACCACTGCCCATATGCAAAGTTGTCAGATTCTGCTAGTTTCCATTGGCATGGGGTTTTTTTCCCTACTGGTATTAGTAAAATGACATGTATGTAAAGCAAGGGCAAGTAAAGTGAGGTGTGTGCTGACTGCACACAACATTGGTTAGAGAGGTGTGCACTCTCTCTGCATCCAATCAAAGCATTGCTATGGTTCAGCTGGCATATGCTGCAAATTCTAGGTACACAAGTACAGCTAGAAAAACTACCCTATTCCAGGAGACCGTCTTGCTTACGACAATCTTATAGCCCACTGAGATAAAGGAGGGGTCAGTCATGCACCCTACTCACTAGCATAGGTTGCCCATCGTTAGTATAGCCTCTTGACCCACCCTTGGATCATGACTGTAATGAGCTATTCAGCTGCAAAAATCAAATGTTTTCAGCCATTTCTCTGTTTACATTTAGGAGAAATTATAGTTAGTCCTCTCAGGGGCTTCTGGTGAACAGATAGGATGGACTCGGGGCTCAAGCACAGAATGGAGGGTCAGAAGATCTGCATTCATCCAGAATGACCTGGGGCAAGTCTATGCCTCAGTTTACCCATAAATAAAATGAAGATGGTAGCACTGCGGTAGCTGCATAGTTCTTCAGTGGGGTAATGAAGAGCTACGCAGCTGCCTTCACTAGTGTCTGCAAATTACCTCAAGCTGCTTGGGAAGAAGACGCTATAAGTGCAGAGTATGTGTGTGTGTGCGTATATATATATATATATATATATTTGCACAAGTCTCCACTTACAGTAGATAAGCACTGCATAGCTCGAAGGTGCATGCTCTGCCTGGTGTTCTGCCCTTTGACATGTAAGCTGAGCTGGCACACACCAGCCTGTCTGAAGGATTTAGGGCAATGTGTGTTTTGCTGCTGATTTCACACATTTGCATAGGTTAATATCTGCTGTCCCTCTGACTTGGCCAAGACTCTTGCCAAGTACAGACTCTTCTTTTTAAATTTCCATGTGAATCTCATTTTGCTTAAAGTGTCTTGCCAGCCTATCTTGTGTATCAAGTGCCGTATTTATCCTCAGAACCAGTGCTGCATAGACATCAGCAGTGCAGACTTCCACGTACTGCTCTCCCTCCCCCGCCTCACTAAAGGCTGGAGGGACACTCTCTAGGAGCTTGGTGTTATTTGAGTCTCCATTTGGTCCATGGCCTTTCTTAGAGTTGCCAGGCCTGGTTTTTGACCGGAATGCCCAGTCAAAAAGGGACCCTAGCCAGTCTGGTTACTGGTGCAGGAGGCCCGGGGCTAAGGTAGTCTCCCTTCCTGCCCTGACTCTGCACAGCTCCCAGAGTGGCCGCCCAGTCCCTGTGACTCACAAAGAGGTACCAAGCGCTACCCCCACCCCAAGTTCCAGCTCTACAGCTCTCATTAGCCAGGCACCACAACCAAATGGAGCTATGGGGGAAGCACCTGCAGACACAAGGGCAGCACACGGAGCTTCTTTTCACCTAAGGGTGGCAGGATGCGGCTGCCACTTCCTGAGAGAGCCTCCGGATCCTACAGAGCCTAACCCCTTGTCCCACCCTGAGTCCCCTCCTGCACCCCACAGGCCTCATTCCCAACCTCACCCCCCCTCACAATCCAACCCCCTGCCTCAGACCAATGGAAGTGAGTGAGGGTGGGGGACAGCAAGTGACAGAGGGAAAGAAGGGGTGGGGCTTCAGGGCAGGGGTGTTTGGTTTTGTGTGGTTAGAAAGCTGAGGCTGGCAATGAGAGTGCCAGCTATACTAGCGGCATTTATGTTGTGGACAGCAGCACCCCGGGAAATGGACTGTGAGCTGCATTCACGTAAACAGGCCACTGCCGGGTTATTAGGTGGCCAGAACTTTTGGTGACTATCAGCCTGGACCACAGAGACGTACGAAGATTCCCTGATATGGATGCGGATTTGCCACCTTGGCTCACACTGAACACGTCACCTTTCTTTGATTTCTATGGGGACTCATGAAAGGCAGCAGAATCAGGCACTTCCTCCCTCTGATCCTTACAAATGGGTAATTGTTACAACTTTCAGAATCTCAGCAGGGACTGTCTGTCCTCTGTGTTTGCACAGCACCTGGCACCACGGGGCCCCATCCCAGCCAGGGCCTTTGAGCATTGCTATAAATAGTTACGGCTACTACTGTTAGCAAAAATGTCAGCCTTGATTCACTCAGGCAGAATAGTTGTTATTTTCAGGCCACATTTTTAATCATTTCTTTAAATAGACACTGCTTTGATCCGGTTCATATGCATGGTTTTGTATCTTGAAGCACATGCCATGAATATACAGTTATGATCCTGGTGCCGTGATACCAGAGAGCAGCAATTCTCAAACTGAAACTCAGGACCTCACTGTGGGTGAGGACCCCATTTGAAAGGGATCACTAGGACTGGTAGGCTTACACTTGCTGCGGCCCAGAGCTGAAGCTGAAGCCTGTGTCTCTAGCACCCACAGGCTTCATCCCTGGGTGATGGGGCTCAGGATACAAGCTGCCTGCCTGGGGCTGAAACTCTTGGACTTTGACTTTGGGCCCACAGTCTGGAGTGGCGAAGCTTGGTCAGGCTCAGGCTTCCATCCCACATCCTGGGGTAATGTAGTAATTTTTGTTGTAAGAAGGGGGTCGCGGTGCAATTAAGATTGACCCTGCTAAAGGTCTAAATAGGAATGAATAACACAAAGAATACCTATGAAAATTACATTTGCCCTGCAGCACCTCAAAAGAACAAGCCCTAATTTCCTGAAATGGCTTTCTGTCTTGAATAGGTGAAGCTTCCAGCATGCAAACTACTTCTTGAATGAGTGGGTAGTGAAAGGAGTTGGCTACGACATACATGCCCCAAGATCTCTGGGGTCTGAGAAAGGAAGTCCGTGAGAGGAAGAGGAAGTTGAGAGCTAGCTAATGGCAGATAGCAGGTTAGGTGGACATGAATTGGGAAACTATATTAAACTAAAAACCGTGTGTTCTTTATACTAATACAGGAGTGTTACATCAGGAAAAGGGCTTTTACATTATATTAAATGGTGCCATGTTATCATTATCAACCACGTACATTACATGAAAATCTGAGCTCAAGCCACATCTGGTCCACAGGATACTTTCTGTAAAGACAGCTAGCGGACTGCAATCCATTCCACAATGCAACTAATCACAAACTATTGGAACAGTTCTAGCAGATTTAGATTTTGCTAAATGTAATCCCAGCACCAAATTCAGGCATTAGATTTTAAATCTATTTAAATCCCAGAAGCTTGACTGCAAAATGACTCAGACTGTGAAAAATCTCACTAACCACCAGTATCTAGATTTTAATTGAGATCCGTCTTGAAAGGTTTTCTTTGTTTTTAACTGGGTTATGTTTCCAGCAGCTAAGACTGGGGGGAATGGGAATCACAGCTAGTATGGAGCAACACTGCAGATATCTGCTTTATATCTGTGGTGTTTTTTGCAGATATGAATGTGGATACAGATACAGATTTTGTATGTAGATCCCTACAGATTTGTGGATATCTGCTTTATACCCATGGGTATCCACATCCACAGATATGGATATCCATGGCTCATTTTTGCGGATATGGATGCAGATACAAATTTTGTATCCGCACAGGGCTCTAATCACAGCTTCCCAACATTCAGGAAAAACACTGCAAAATTGGTTCTCTTCACTATACAGTAACAAAGATACAATCACATTGCTAGGATTACAAAAGTTATCAAGCCCAATTCATGTATGGTTCAGATTCAGAGAGTCTCTGATAGAATGAGTGGAGTAGGTTACAATATTACAGTCTTGTCAGAACTGATTCAATGGCCTCATTTTTATCCTTAACTACTTCACAGGTAATTGGGCTGCAATGTAATTAGGGGATACCCTGAGCAGAGCACTATCAGTTTCCACTATGCTAATAGAGACCTGCTGCATCTGAATGCACTTGGGCTTATACTTCTTGTCACCAGGGTATGAGAAGAGATGTTGGTTAAACAGTGGAATCTCAGGTAGTAGGAATGTTGTTCACAACACAGTCCTAGAAAAGGCATGAAATAAGGGGGTTCCAGAGATATAGCCTGTAAGAGATGGCTCCAGCATGTACATCTGGCCTGAATTTTTTACTGTGCTGGGGAGGAGCTCTGTTCTCCCAGATGGCTGCTGTTAGTGGGTGTTGGAGCCCACCAAGGAGCAAGCAGGCATGCAATATTAATAGCATGACTGAGAAAATTATGAGCCCACATCAAAGCTTTGAAAGTTGTTTCATAACACTTGGCTTTAAGACCAAGAGACAAGCAAAAGGAACTCAACTTGAATTATACGTGTTTAGAGGCTTTTTCTGTTTTAAGTTGTGATTCTGCAGTTTTCAAACACAACAGGCAAAAAGAGAATGACCCTCTAAGGACATCCAAAAGCTGCCATCAGATGAAACTTCGCAAATCCCAAATTACACAGAGAAGTAAAATCACTGGTTCGCTGTCCGTTAACTAACAGATGCCAATGTTCTTGCACGACAGGTTGAGCAATCCCTGTTGGTTCTCTGTTACTGCTACGATGCAGTAATAACTTTGTTGTCTAAAACCTGAGGATTCTGCGGTCCTCTAGGAATTAAAGGAGTGAACATAAAGTAAATGAAGCACTGCAGGCTAGTTTGCTAGGATTTCCTGTATAACGCATAATAGAAAATAAATTAATGTAATTTGTAAGTAGCCTCCTCCACTACAGTACTCAGGCACTATACAAAAGCATATACAGCCATAGTTAAGAAGAGTGGGGGGTCTTGGTATATGGATTTTGTATGCAGAATGGAGCTGCCAGTAAGGACCGTTGGCTTCAGAATATGAGTAAGCAACCAAAACAAGTCAAAAATATTACTGCAAGGTACTAGCTACTATCACTGCCCTCTGCTGTATGGAATCAAAATTGCTTGACTGTGTGTGATGGGTGCTACACCACTAACAGCTAATGGAGATTCTGGCTTTTGGGTATGAGGAAGATCAGAGTTCTGCCAGTGCCAAGTTCCAAATGGTCATGGAGTATGGCATAGTGGTAACTTTTAAATCACTAATATTGTATCCATTCAACTGCAATATCAGCACAAAATGAGGGCCTGCCATATTTGAATGGAGTTTGAGATGACACCACAGTCTGATGACCAAAATTAGACACTTCTGCTGGAGTGTGAGAGACCATACACAACTGGGACTGGTTGTTTGCTGCTCCATGCAGACAGGAGATATAACAGGAGAGGAATTCTCCCCCTTATCACTGGCAAGCTAACCCATTTGTCCTACCTTCTCTGCTCTAAAAAGCTTTGGACCAATTAGTTTCCATCCCTAGTGTTTCATCTGATGGAAACATACAAGGCCAAAGTCAGCCCTCAGTTACACCTATGCTGCTTCCCTGACTTTGGGGGGGCAAGGGGATTGGCTAAACATTCTGAAGTTGTATCTCCTGCATCTTGATGTAGCTTAGACAGCCTCACCTCAGGTTATATTATGACATGTGCCTCATCGGGTGTACCTCAGACTGGCTATAAGTGATGTAACCTGACACATTAAAAAAACAACCTGCCCACAATCATTCACATGTTGAAAACAAGATCAGTGCTTGCAGCAAATAAAGCAGCAGCTTAGTCCAGTGATCAAGGCAGCAAGGCTGGATGTCAGGACACTTGGGTTCTATTTCGGCCTCTGCTGCTGACCTGCCATGTAAGTGACTTCATGTCTCTGGCCTCAGTTTTCCTATTGGTAACATGGGAATAATGCCCCCTGTGTTAGTCACCTAGGAGCTGGAAATCAAATGTGCAATATAAGAGCCCAATATTTTTTATAAACCTAATCTTCCCAACAGAGTTTTAAAAATTCTTTTAAAAACTCTCCTTTGTAATTCAGTCTGGATAATTTGCTGTCTGTGCAACTCTAAAATTTAACCTGTCAGAGCCTAGCAAAGGTGTAATCTCATCCCCAGGCTTCTATGACTTAAAACTCTAGCGCTTCTCTTTGTGTATGAGATGTCAAAGGAACAGCTCTGTGAGCCTGCAGCCATTCAATACCCCACAGCCCATGCATTATTCTCACTAAAAACTGACTAGTTTAACAGGCCAGACTCCGAACTTTTCTCCACTCTCCTTTTTAAAGAAAGGACAGACACAAAGAGAGCGTGAGACAGAGAATGAATGTTGCATCCTAAAAGCAGAGGATTACTGCATCATGATGTAGTGACCTTGCTCAGAAAACAAGAAAGCGTTACTTCCATGACAGCATGAGTTGAGGAAGATCGGCTCCTTTGCAGAGCAAGGTAAAACAATGACCATTTAAAGTTAAGCTGAAGAAAATGAAAAACACTTGTCCAGTGAACTGGAAAGAGAGAGCAAGCTTCAGCAAAATTGGCCAGTACAGAATCTCTCTCCAGACAAACACACACAAAACACTGAATCAAATGAGTAGGCAGGTTGAGTAGGTAGCTAGATATTGAAAGCAGGTGTCATTCTGTTTTCTGTGTACTGCTCCTTTAAACAGCTTGGAGCCCTGAGGACCTGTGACACAGCTGCCATTTTTTGTTTAATTTCAGGTGCAGAATGTTTCAGAGAGAGTCATGGGGGTTTCTCTCTAATGAGGAATCTATATTCGTTCTTTCCTTGCCATTTTCTTAAATCTAAAGCTCATGTAGAATATTTTTAGTTCTCTAAGGAAAACAAGGGAAATACGGGAATAACTTAGGGCATATCTACACTAGGAAATTATTTCAAAATAACTTATTTTGAAATAATAACTCCTGAAATAACTATTTTGAAATAGCATGTCCACGCCACAGGGAAGCCTCTAAATTAGTCCGAGGCAGGCTCCCTTAATGTGGACACACCACTTTGGACTTAAAGCCTCAGGAAGCAGTGGGGAGTAATTACTTTGCATGACTCGGGGGAGTAATTGTTTCAAAATAGCAGCAATGGAGCGTCCACACTACCGCTATTTCAAAATAACTATTTTGAAATTAGTGTTATTCCTTGTGGAAAGCAGGAATTATTATTTTGAAATAATGGGCTTCGTAGTGTGGACACTCTGCTTGTTATTTCGAAATAAGGGGAGTTATTTCAAAACAACTCCCTAGTGTAGACCAGAGCTTAGATTCTAAACTGGTAACTGATGAGGTTCATCGGTTTACGTGCATAGTTGCACACAGGCACCCTCTTCCCCACATTGCTATATCTGTGTCAGAGGCAGCAGTGCAGGGGAGGAGGGCAGGTGTGAGCCAGTATGCATGGGGAACCGGCTCTTAAGCTGGTTCTCCATGTGTCCTGGCTCCTGCAGAGCTGCCTGCCACCCCCGTCTACTCCCGCACTACTGAGTCTGTATCAGAGCCAGCAGCACGGGGAGAAGGGGGTGAACACAGGTGTGTACCAGCTCCTGCGGAACTGCCTCCCCCCCTCCATGGAGCACCTGCCCCCTCCGTATCAGAGATACCAGCATGAGGGGGCTGGTGGGAGTCATGTGGAGAACTGGCTTTTACCGGCTCCTGCCCCCCGCCCCGCCACACTGCTCCCCCTGCGTGCAACTTTTCAGCGGTCATACATTTACTTGAATAAATGCATTTTAACATCCCTAGAAGGACTGTCTCTCTGTTCTGTGTTTGTACAGTGAGAAGCACAGGGGGCACTCCTCCATGACTAGAATTTCTGGATGCCAGAGAAATAAACTTGAGTTTATTATAATTGCCTTTTTGTTCTAGTTAATTATCTGAGCTAGGAAAAGATAAACAGTATTTATAGTTCAAAGTCATACAATTAATTACAGGCAGTCCCCGACTTACACGGATCCGACTTATGTCGGATCCGCAATTACGAACGGGGCTCGCCCCGGAGGACACGGACTGCGGGACCTCGCGGTCCTGCCGCCCGTGTACTCCGGGGCTTTCTCCGCGTTTCCCTGGTCTGCAGACCAGGAAGACGCGGAGCAAAGCCGGAGGGGCTCGGGGAGCGGGGCAGCCCGAGCCCCTCCGCGGCTTTGCAAAGCCTCGGGGAAGCCGGCAGCGGGACAGCCCAGACGCCCCGCGGCTGTCCCGCTGCTGGCGTCCTCCGAGGCTTTGTTCCCCGTCTCCCTGGTCTGCTGGTCTCCAGCAGACCAGGGAGACTGGGAGCAAAGCTGTGGAGGACCCAGGCGGCGGGACCGCGGTGCGTCTTGGTCCACCGCCCACGTCTTCCTGGTCTGCTGGGGTGGGGGGGGCGCAGCTAGTACGCCCCCCCCCCCCTCCAGCAGACTAGGCTTTTCTCCGGACGCCTGGGGCAGAGCAGCTGGGGCGCTGCCGGTTGGTCCCGCAGCGCTGTTCTGGGCGCTACTGGACCAACCCGGCAGCACCCCAGCTGCTCTGCCCCAGGCGTCCTGATTCAGCCGCTGCTGGTCAGTTTCAGCAGCGGCTGAATCAGGACACCTGGGGCAGAGCAGATGGGATGCTGCTGGATTGGTCCAGAAGCGCCGAGGAGCGGCGCTACTGGAGCAACCCAGCAGCACCCCAGCTGCTCTGCCCAAGGCGTCCCCAAGTCAGCCGCTACTGAAACTGACCAGCGCTGACTACAGGAAGCCCGAGGCAGAGTTGCTCTGCCCCAGGCTTCCTGGAATCAGCTGCTGATCAGTTTCAGCAGCAGCTGACTTGGGGATGCTTGGGGTTCTTAAGTTGATTCTGTATGTAAGTCGGAACTGGCGGTCAGTTTCAGCAGCGGCTGAATCTGGACGCCAGTTCCGACTTACATACAGATTCAACTTAAGAACAAACCTACAGTCCCTATCTTGTACGTAACCCGGGGACTGCCTGTACATACCTCCATCCCAGTGTTCCAGTACATTATGCTTAGGGCACTTCATTTTTTATTTTTATTTTATTTCAGTTTTTTTCAGGAATTGATTGGTATTTATTACTAGAACAATAAGAGCAGGTGAAAAATCGATGGAAAAACTAGTCATATTTTTTCTGGGTAAATGGTGGGTTTATTTTGGTGGATGGAAGGACGGGGGAAAGTATTCATAGATTAGTGCTTTGATGAATGGAATTCGACATGGTTTGCTGCAGAACTAAAAAAGAACCCAAAACACAATGGCACCTCTGAGTTAAAATAAACAATCTCTCTCCAATGCCCAAATAAAACTTTTCATATGAATAAACAATTTACTGTTGTTTACTTAGAACTATTAGCCTTTCAAATGGTTAGACTCTGGGAGGCTGTTGGGGAAAAACAGTGTCTGGGTTCTGAGGGGAGGAGATGCTGGTGTCTGAGCTGGAACATGTCCCATAGCTGGGGTCTGGCAGAGACAGAGTGTGGCTGTCTGGCCTGGAGTATGCCCCACAACTAGGCTCTTTGGGTAGGGAAGTGTAGTGTCTGGGCACTGGTGGTTCCACATAGTCCCCTTCAGTACCACACAACTGGAACTGGGTTTTCACAGGGGTTTCTTTAACTTCTGGGGCAATCTATTTTGTTGTTGTGTTTATTATTGACAGGCACTTTGAAAAAACTTATTGAGACAGGAGTGATTAAAGTGTGTTATTTTGACAAATAAAATATGCAAAATTTTGCAGAATTTTTAATTTTTTAAACACAGAATTTTCCTAGGATGGATACATATATCTCATACAATGTATTGTATTTTCCTAATAAAATAAGTTATTTTTATATATTTGAATGACTCAAAAGTGGGAGGAAAATTTTTTTGGGGGTAAACACATCACTTTTTGTGGTAAAAATCAATTTAAACTGAAAACAAAGTGGCTTAAAGATGCTCCATTCAAAACTCAACATTTACCACCCGGTGCTACTGCTTTACTGGGGTAGAGGGCCTGCCATTAAAAAGACAGTACTTACTAAAAGTTACCACATAGTGGTAAAGATACCAGTTTTCCTAAGTAAAATGATAGGAAGTAACAGGCAATGCTGGTGGACACTTTTAATGGTGGTCACTGCATCTCTTATTGCAGCTACAGGAAAATTTTGCAGGACATAGGGTGGTGAATACTAAGTTTTTAATGATGATTATGCCATAATCCTATCATTCAAGTGGAAATGCTACAGCAGGCACACAAAGTTCTGAGGCTGAACTGATAAAGATATTTTCAAAAAAAAAGTTGATTTCATTTTGTTACAGAGCAGAAAAAAATTGGTTTATTTGTCAGCCCAGGTTTCTTCAGGTAGGAATGGCCTTTGATAACAAGTCTGCACACCACCTAACATAACTGGGCACCCACATCAATTGGGGGTTTTAGTTGTCTCAATTCAGGGCAGCTGCACCTATATTTCCTCTCAATGGTCCACCCACAACACCCATTGTAGACCCTCAACTCTCAGATATCACCCCTCTTGGGCACCCACGTCTCTCTCCCTCCTGATCAGGGATTTTTCCAGGCTGTATGGTTCCCTCCTTACACTGTGATATTCCCAGCAAGGCAGGCTGCCTAAGCAGGCTGGTGTTTGCACATCAGTTTTCACAGTTACAAGTTTCCACACTGATATTTCTAAGCAAGCACATTTATTCTTAAGGTTAAAGCATTACATAGGAAGCCTGTTAAAAGACATAAAATAACCTACCTTCATACTAATACTTTTACCAGAGGTTTCACCCCCAACTCCAACAAGGACTGTGGTAAGAGTCAGTCCTATAATTTCACAAAGGGGATTTTCAGTGTTTACAAGGTCATAACAACCTTAGTTCAACCCAAGATCTTAACTGGGCAGATCAGATTTTTTCTTTTATCTCAAACCTTCAGCAACAAGTAATCAGGGCCTAGCTCAAAGGCTGGGTTTTCGCAAAACTGGAAGTGGAAAGTTATATTCACCTTCCCATAGAACAGGGGTCTAAAACTCCTGGCCTATGGGTCAGTACCAGATGGAGCAATTGAACAATGTGGGTTGGGGGATTGTGGAGGGAACTGTCCATTACTAGCCTCCAAGCCTCACCTCTTTCCACCATTGGCCTACACTCTCTGCCCCATGTCACCCTGTCGCCCAAGCACATTGCTTTGGGGGCCACTGCGGGCCCTGCTGCCACATGGCGGCAGGAGCCGTGGGAGAGGCGAAGCACACTGGACGGGTGCATTCACTCTGCTGTGTTCCTCTTCCCCTGCAGTGGCTGTATGGCACTAGGCTCCCCGGTGATCTCCAAAGCCGCGTGCTAGAGGGCCAGGGTGTCATGGGAGGAGAGGGCAAGGCAAGGATAAGAAGGGGCAAGGCTTGGGAGCCAGTAACAGAGAGCCTCCCCCAACCCTTGCCCATTGGAAGTCCCGGGCCAGATTGCATAATTGCTCTGGCTGAGGCTGACCAGTAGGCCGGTAGTCTGAGACCCCTGCTGTAGAGATTCCCCAGGTAAATACTCACTACTGCCTGTCCCAAAAGTCCATTCTCACCTGGCACATTGTTCAGTCTTGTCCTTTGAAATTCAGAACAGTTCCCAGATGTGTAGAGCTCCCATCTCCTGCCTAGAAAAGTTACATGCACTTCTGCCCCACAATCATACATACCAGTGAAATACACAGTGAAACTTAGTTCAGTGAATATTTTAAAAACAGAAAATCGCCAGATATGTCACAAGACACTACAGGTTGAACCTGCCAGGCCCAACACCCTCAGGACCTCACTGGTCCCAAACCAGGAAATTTGCCAGACCAGGGGAGGTCAATGCTGGTCCCTCTGCCTCTAGCCCCTTCCCTCTCCAAGGGCACAGGACTCTGCTGCCGGTCAACTGATCACTGGAGCTCCACTACTCCAGCCAGGACTCTACTGCCAGCCCCCAGAATCCTGGAGCACAGGGCCTTTGTGTCCTCATCCCACCAGGCTCTGTTCTTTCCTGGTCCCCTAGCCCGCCCATTTTTCCCAGTGAGTGCTACAGTTCCTGGAGCACCCATTGCGTCACCGACAAAGCTGAATCAGGGAAGCTGATTAGGGAGGTTCAACCTGTAGCATCACACCAATCATATTGTTATTCCAGAGCTAAAATTGACCCATTTTGACAAGCCCCTAAAGCAGCCTTCACAAGTTGATCTAACTGAGGCTCCCCAAGAGCTCAGATTGTACCAAACACTGAAAAGTACTTGATTCAGATGCCTACTCCCCATAACAGTTTTATCCCAACATCAGGCATTCCTGTGACAACTTTCCAAGCTGTGAGGAGGACCCAGCTTCTGTATCACTGCATCACTCTTTCAGCAGTTAGGGGAAAGTAATTTCAGTAGGCTTGGAAGGATTAGATTTTATCAGTAAATGGCAGTAAGCGTCAATTTCCACACACACAAAAACCAACATAAAATATTTCCATCAATAATAACTGAAAGGAACAGATAGGCAAAGTAAGAAAAAGCAGCTTGACAACTCATGAAAGTTTAATTTAGGGCTATATACTTTGTATATTTTGACATGTGACTATCACTGTTTGCTTTTTAATGGTTACACAAAGCTTTAACTTTTTTATTCTCTCTAACTCATTAAATAATTATTGCCTGACTTCCCCTATTGTCTTAGCCCTGCCAATAATTTCCTGCAAATGTGAAAATTTAAAATCAATACAAATCTAAAAAAATACTTTAAAATAAACATCAATATTATCAACCAATATTATCAAAAAATTGAATTCTGCCAAGCCTAAATGTTAGGTCTGGTCATCTTATTCCCACACTCCATGAAACTGTGGAGCATCTGATGCTCACTGACACTTTATGGCAGTATTGAGACCCATCACTGGGGTCCGCATGCTACTTAACTCCACCAGAAAGCCAATGGCAGTTCTAATAGATGTTTATGCTTTAGAAGCAGGGCAGATGGGAAAAGTATGGAAAGATTTTTTTCTCCCTCCTTGCCCAGGAGCAAATACCAACAGAACTGTATTTCCCAGTGTAGCTACACTGGTATAAATTGATTGCTTTAATTAGAATCCCCCATTTGGACACACTACTCCATATACTTTATATCAGTATACTTTCTCCACTTTCCATGTGGACTAAGTATATTTGTCTAAAATCACATGTGCCAGAACAGAGTGTCTACCTGGGGACTTATACCAGTGTGACTATAACAATATTATTATAGCTACACTAGAAAATTTCCCTGCAAAGACAGCTCTTAGTCCAGTGAACACTGCCATGCACTATGGCTCAGTGAGCTAAACAGAAGAAACGAAGATCAAACTGCGTTCAGTAGTTGATTTCTGGCACCACCTATTGGCTGAAAAACTCCATCCACATGATGTTGCTCCAGAATCTCATTGGACAAGGAGAGAGACAGGTCAGACATGCCTAGAAGTAAAAACTGGAGAAACATCTTACTAGGATACGCGTTTGCCGCCTTTTATTAGTTCTGCTTGCAAACAATAATATGGTGCTCAGAATTCCTCACTGCCCGTTTAAGTCTGTACCATAGCTATTCCTGTAGACTGCACCGTAAGTGTCCAGGGGGTTTACAGGCTATAGCAAAAGACAAGGTCCCTATCCCAAAGAACACATAACTCTAAGACCAGAATATGGATATAAAGTCGATGGCTGCAGCAGAAGTGAGGGCAATGGGTGGGTGCAATCCCTGTGGGTGAGCCCCTGGTAGCAGTATGCCTGGTGCAGGTACAATACCTCTGGGAGATCAGGAAAGAGTGGTTGCTGCTACACCCCTTGAAAAGAAGGGTCCAACATGTGTTTCCTGCCCTTTGTGCAGGGCCAGCCCGGCTGGCCAGCGTAATAAGGACAAGGCTAGGGCTCCGCTCTCAACCCACATCACTGGTGACACTGGGTTCTCACAACATTTTTGGTTGCCTCAGAGTGTGGCCACCAATTCTGGCTGATGGCCACTCTGGCAATTTTTCCTAAAATACTTAATTAACTTTCGGAAAACTACATAGATGTCCAAATCACTGTCCTTTAGGTATGTCGCAGGGAGGCAGTGGGAAGTCAAGCTCTCCAGTCAGTATATACCCGGACTTCACTACCTGTGTTTGGAGCAGTCATGGAGTGGGAGTCCCTCACCTGCCAGGCTGCTGCCAAGCAGCCCAGAGCCTTTGAGCTGCTTAGTAGCTAGAGCAACTGTAAACAGCAAGTGCGGCCCAGGCAGGGGACGCACTGACCCATTTCTGTCCCTGCCTCCTAATGGCCTGTTAGTAAGAACTCATCCCGGGGAAGGCTCGTCCCGAGCTCACTGGCTGAATGTGGAGTTCCAGCCTCTTCCTGCCCCAGCTGGACAAAAATTGGGGGGGTGCTCAGGGAAGCAGCATGGTGACTGAACGCTGCAGGCTGCCTCCTCCGCTGATAGTCCCACATATCTCCAGAGACACTGGCCAGAGCCCCCAGGCAGACTGCACAGTGCCAATCCCTGCTGGCAATGCCAGTGCAAACACTGAGGCAGCACATCTCGGTGCTCTCAGTAACAGCTGGTCACTGCAGAGGATGCGGGTCCTGCTTAGTCCCCAACAATCTTTTCCCGGGTTTTGTAGACTGTTGTGGCTGGAAAAATATCCACTGGTGGCCGCATGCAGGAGGCTGAATTTGAGAAACACTAGACTAGAGCATTCCTCGTGATCCCTTAGTTCAAGGACTGGAATGCTGACTGGCCTCTCTAGGGATGCAAAAGAGAGAGGGGATTCTCCTCATTCCCCCGCTCTCCACCCCAAGACGTGTCCCATTAGTCCCGTCTGGTTCCAACCCCATCAAGTCCAGTTCCAGCGTGTGAAGGACCAGTAGTGGGATCCTCATAAGGAAGCTTCAGAAAAGGGTTCAGAAGGTGGGGTGGGGACGCCATTGGCACATGGGAAGCAAAAGGCTCATCCAAGCAAAGAGCCTGGCATTAGAAGGTACAAAGCTATGAGTGGGAGAAGGACACAAAGGCTACGTCTAGACTACATCCCTCTGTCGGCAGAGGGATATAAATGAAGCACTTCAAAAGTGCAAATGAAGTGGGGATTTAAATATTCTATGCTTCGTTTGCATAGTCACGTAATGGCACTCTTTCAAAAAAGTGCTATTTCGAAATTGAAACTGCAGTCTAGACGCAGTTCTTTCAAAAACGGGGCACTTTTTCAAAAGATCCTGTAAACCTCATGACATTTAAATCCCTGCTTCATTTGCACTTTTGAAGTGCTTTATTTACATCCCTCTGACGACAGAGGGGTGTAGTCTAGACACACCCAAGGGAGAAGTCTGGAGAGAGAGCAGGTGGAGGCGCATAGGGCGTAAGATACAGAGTAGAAAGTCATAAGGACAGAGACGTAGAGTGGAACAGACTTGATTCTCCCAACCATGACTGTATGAAAACCTCCCCCATAACTTTTTGGACTGAGCATCCCCCCCAAAAAAGGAATGAGCCTCCTTAGTGCATCAGTACAAAAGAAGAATTCTTACTGCCATGTTTTCTTCCTCGAAACCATGCACTTTGCTCAACTCTGAGCTCCCACGGGTCCAGTGAGGAAGAGGACGGGTCACAGTACAATCCGTAGAAATGTAGTTATTATCAGCCACGCTATAAGAACTAACTAGGATGACAACCTGAGCCAGCCTGAGGCCTGTTCATTAAAGGGTCAAATGAGGATCCGAACAGCTCTTTTCTGGAGCAGGCAGACAGCATTTCAATTGTTAAAATATTCATGCGCCAATAGGAGATGTGATCTTAGTGTCCACCCCTGAGACAAATGAGCCTCAGCTCAGAGCACAACAAACAGTGTTTTACAGACCAGAATGGAAGGTATGTTCTGCACTTCCACCTGTACAAAACCTCTTTTTCAACAGCTTTAGAAGTGCTGGTGCAAGGCGATCCCAAAGCCACGTCCAGACTCAGCCAGGAAACAGTGTGTGTGGGAAGGCTGACTGGCAGTATTGTGGCACATTGTGTACAGGAATTTAACAAAGGGACTACCATCCCTGTCACCAGGTACATAGTAGAACTGTAGCTGCAGTTCTAACAGCCCCTCATTACGTCAAGACTGTGGCTGTCAAGAATATGAACTGGCACCTGGCCATTACAGGTCCTGTCAAGAGTCACTCCAGAAAAGCACTGGACATTTTCAGGTCTAGAGGATTTTCTTTTACAATGGAGAGATGGGGAGGAGACAACACAGAAAACATCATGACCTTCACCACCAACCAGTGAGACACAGCCACAGGCCTTCTCAAAAGGCCTCCCAAAATAAACCTGCTTTACTGGAGCATATGTAAGATAGGTTATTGGGTGTGCAAAACAATGGACGAGACAGCAAATCTTCCAGGGGCATTTTTAGTGCCTACGCCTTCTCTACAACACACTAGATACTACTAAGGCAGCAGGAGCAGCATGAACACTGCCACACCTGTGATTCAAGTTATTTTAACTGTGTGACTTGATGGTAACACGTAGATGTAGGGATCCTGTCTTACTCCGTCTGTGAAGGACCAGGTAAATTTATATCACTTTGTAGTAAAATGAGCTTATTGTGAGGTCAATATTTCTAGGGAGAGACACGCTTACCTACTTTATACACCCACATGTTCAAAGTCCATCAAAGCAATACAAACTCTGAGCTAGTCCCAGCTCCTGTTACTTGCCACCACAGTTCCATTGGCATCAATGGCAGAGCTGTCTTGAAGGAGACAAGCAGGATTTAACCCAATTTTTGGAAAAGAATAAATTGTGATTTGATCAAAATCCCCACAGAAAACTGAGGGATATTTTCAGACCTGACACTGTTCAGTGCTCACTCATACCAACTACAACGTCTCAGGGTGCGTCTACACAGAAGTGTTATTTCAGATTAAAATAGCTGTTATTCCGAAATAACAATGCGAGCATCTACACAGCAACTCCGTTATTTTGAAATAAATTCGAAATAGCAGATGGCTTATTCCAAATTCTCTAAACCTCATTCCATGAGGAATAACTCCTCTTCTAAAATAGCTATTTCAAAATAGCTGTAGTGTAGACACTTCACTGTTGCTATTTCGAAATAGTTCCTCCTCAGGGCCATTCAAAGTAATTCCTCCCCAGTGAGTCCTGAGGCTCTAAATTGAGGTAGCGGATCCACATTAGGGGAGCCTGCATCAGACTAATTTCAAGGCTTCCCTGTAGTGTAGATGTGCTATTTCAAAATAAGCTATTACGGAGTATTTTTCAGAATAGCTTATTCCAAAATAAGCGTGCAGTGTAGATGTACCCTCAGGGAGTAACCATGTAGACTGTAACTTTAAAAACAGAGAGCAGTCCTGTGACACTTTAGGGCTAGGGGGGCAATAATTTGTGCCTGGGGACCACTTCAAAAAATTTTGAAGTAGCCCTGGGCCACCCCAGAAGGGGTGGGGCCTAAACAGGAAGGGGCGGGGCTATCCCAGACCAATCATGGTCTGGGAGCAGGGGAGCCCCTTTGCCCCCCCTTCCCACTAAGCACCCATGCCCTGGAAGAGGCTTGGCATGCTTTCTCACCCCCAGGACAATCAGGGCCTGGGAGCAGGGGAGCGTGGGAAGCCTCCTCCACCCTGCGAGGAGCTCATAGCACTTTGAAGTGCTACAGGCTCCTCACAGGGCCAGGAGAAGGAAGCTTCATGCGCCTCCCCCGCCCCCAGGCCCTGACTGGCCTGGGGGGGGAGCTCGCAAAGCCTCCTCCACTCTCCCCCCACCCCTTCCCCGCCCTGCGAGCAGCACGCGGCGCTTCAAAGTGCCATGTGTTCCTGGCAGTGCAGGAGAAGGCTTCGCGGAGGCCCTTTTGCCCACCTCTGCCTTAGGGCATGTCTACACTGAGGAGCTATTTCAGAATAACTCCCTTTATTTCGAAAAAACAAGGTAGCGTCCACACTACCAAGCCCATTATTTCAAAATAACTCTTGCTTGTGAAGAGGAATAAGCGTATTTCAAAATAGTTATTTTGGGCATTATTATTTCAAAATAACTTATTTCAAAATAACCTGGTAGTGTAGATATAGCCTCAGAGATTAACAAATACATATAGGATCATGAGCTTTCGTGGGTAAAACCCATTTCATCAGATGAGTTGGACAGCTACAAAGTCATACTAGTTCCTACTTTGTGTGAACTAAAGATTGCAAAATGAAGTCTTGTGTCTGCCAGACACTGAAGTGGATATGACCCATTAGCAGAATCCCCATCCAGGGGCCTGGTCACTCTCTATGAGCTTTGTCTCTTATCACAGCTAAGATCTTTTTTATTTCTATGTGTCAGTTCTCTGTAGTGCAGCAGAAATGGAGTATTCTTCCTGGGATCACCAAAACCTAAATACTTTTGCAATATGTTTTTAATTTCCATCTTAGGAGTGACCTCCCAGGGAATCAGCTAGCTGGAGAGGAAAGAGAGAGCCCCATTTTCATGCCCCACCATATGCCAGAGATAGGTCTAGCTCACGAAATTAAAATCCAGGATAGGATTTTAAGTTTCCCAGATTTTGGGGTAGCGTGGGTGGGACCCCATACCCAATATTCTTGTTTTAGGTAGGTGCTTCCCTAACAATATTCTACATGTCACAGGACTTTCAAAAATTAAATAAGTTATTATAATAACTGAAGAAATGAAAGATGCAAGAATAGGAAAATGCCATCTGGCTTCAAACCTTTGCCTAGTGTTAGCTGTTCCTACATTTTCTCATATCCTTCATATAGGTTAGCCATTGTTGTTTTTTGAACTCCTCTTCCCCAGTACCCTGTTCCATATGTTTACCCAAGTGACTCATTTTTTCTCTCTCCCCCCTTTCAGTCCTTTGCTCCCAATAAGTACCTTGTTTTCATAAGGTTGGAGAACTGTGGTCAGATAATCTCTGGGTCTCTTTTCCATTTAGTTCATGCTCCTTTAACTTTTTCTTGCAACTTGGCTTTTTGAGACCTACTGCTGTATCATCTCTGTTTTGTTTTATGCTGTACCCTTTTCTCACTATTTGGCTTCTTACTCAAGAGACCGTACCTCCTGTTGCATTAAAGCATTCTTGGTTGTTCTTCATTCACATTCGGCAGAGGCAAAATGTCCAAATACTTGCTTATCTCACAGGTAATTGAATTAGGATCAGAATTAGAGGTTCTCATGGTTTCCCCATGTTCTAAAGACAGCGTTCAACACTGAGAAATGTCTCAATAAAAGTAGAAGATTGTATAGGAAACACTGCAATACCTGTATGACCTCAGACACTGAAGTAACTGTACTGGAAGTTGTAGTTCATTACCGGTTTGATGTCATGTTCAGAACAAACAAGCTCGAAATCTCAAGCTGTGTGACTGTGGGGAAAGTTTAACTTAATTTCTGTGTCTCACCTTACCCCTCTTTGAAAGCTAATCTTATAATACTTTCCTACTTCCCACATTCATTATGAGCCTTATACGCTGCAAGGTGTTGGAGAGCCTCAGGTGGGAAGTGCTAGATAAATGGACAATATTACAGCTGTTAGTAAGTTTTATTATGGCAGAACAGAGTAGTGGGGATGGAGTTGCTATGAAATTCCTAGAAATCTAACTAATGAGTAAATGATTCATGAGGGTTTTTTTTGTAAACTGAGAATACAAAAGCTGATGGTGAATGAGGAAAATCATAGAGAGTTCCCAAAAGAGTCAAGGCAAGCCCAGCAAAAGTTCATGGCGGTTATAAAGGAAGACAGATCTGGCAACATCTCCCTTTTGACCTGACAGTTCCACAAAAACATGATTAAATGAGAGGGGAATCCAAAGCAAAATCTGAAAATCCTCACCCTATGAAGCCTGTTCTGAAGTTCCCAACAGCCCCTTTCGTGGTCCTGGTTCTGGACACCACTGAATTCTGGGAAAGTTCAGATTCAGACTCAAACTTTGTGGTGTGGGTCCATCTCCAACAATAGCACAGAGGTGAGGTGGTTTCACTGCAGGGGCATGGACATTGGAATGGGCTTGTCAACAGTACCCAGCACTCTTCCTGCTGGAGCATGACAAACTGATGGCTACCAAGGCTAATAACTGATCTGGATTCCTCCCATATGTATGTGCAATGACTGTATATAATGGCGTGGGAACCATTTTTAGGGTGGAGGTGCAGAGCTGTGTCTGTCCCCCCAAAAAAACTTTGCACACTCCTCACCACCCCAAACTGGGGCAACCTAATGCTGCCATTTCTCTGGACTTTGCTGTTAATGGCATCTAGTCCAGGAATGCTGGCAGCCTGGAGGCAGATGCAAAGCCCCTGTCCAGCAGCAGGACCCAGTACAGCAGCACAGCCTCCAGGGCCAGTGGTCTGGACCCCACAGACAGCGAGCTGCAGAGCCTGTGGTGCAGGAGCACAAGAAGTGCTGAAGTCAGAGGCCAGACACGAGGCTGGTGGAGCCGGTGGCGGAGCCAATCCCTGGGTGCAGGGAAGCCAGGTGGAAAACCAGGGGTGCTGCTGCACCCCCCACACTCCTATTTCCCTTGCTTATGACTGTATAAGCACCAGGGTGACAAAGATGCAGCCTGTGGTGCCCTTACTGGGCTGTCACTGCCCCTTACTCCAGGCTTGTAAAGTGGCTTGTGGAGAAGGGCCCAGGCCACAAAGGTTGGATTTGGATCCCAGCTTCCCAACATGTTTAGAGGCTGTTTGGATACAGGATTTTGATTCTGTCCAATACAGACAGAGGAGTCAAAGTCCTATTGACTTCAGTGCGGCTGGGATTTCACCCAGGGAGTTTGTTCAGATTTGTCTATTTGAAAGGATGATGGGTGCACAGCTCCCTGGAGACCCAGCACTGCCGGAGTCATGAGAACCAGCCCGACTGCAAGGAGGATGGGGGTGGGTCCTTCCATTGGTGAAAGTGGTGAGGGAGCAGGAGGAAACATATCTGAGCATAGGGCACTGAGCCCATGATTACAAAGGCAGACTGCCCTGGTTAATGCGTCCCACTGGGCTGATCAGAGGTGCTACTGAAGCTTTTTCACATTGCTACGGCTGCAAACAGTAGTCCAGGGTACTCTGAATCCTTCTCATGGCCTGTAGGAGCAAAGGTGCAACTCAGATACATCTCTAGTGTACACGAGTAATGAGCCAGCCAGCCACCCAGGTCTAGAACAAGGAACCACTTGTCCAACTTGTCCAACTCCAACTCCAGAGCAATTCCCTTCCAGGCCTAGATCAGGTTGCCTGCAGAGCCCTTGCCACTCTTAAAGAAGCTGTGTCATCCTTACCTAGGCCTAGGCCACCCAGCCCTACTGCCCATCCTCCAACCTCAGGACAATTTTCCTCTCCAGTCCTGAAGGAGCCTACCCAGGTTCCAGCCCAGACCTACAGCAAGACACCCTCTCAAGCCCACAGCAACCGCACCTTCTTCCCACCCAAGCAGTTACCTCACCCACTAGTCCAGGCCTCAAGTCCCTCTTTTCCTCCTATGCCTACAGTAAAAGAGAAATCTACCAACTCATCCTTTCCAGACCTAGAGCAATCCATCCATCCATCCATGCCTGCCCAAAGCAACCTTCCTGCCCTATCCTGGAGCAACCTGTCAAAGCACTCAGCTGACTCAGAGCCTCCTTTAGTTTTTTAACCACTATGACTATTAGCAAATAAATTCTCCCTAATGACCAAATTACTGCAGTCACGGCCTCTATCCATTCATCATCCGTGACATATGTAGGAACAAAGGACCTGGGACTCATGGTGGGAAATGTTAAGAAAAAAAGTGGAGTTTTGACAAGACCCGTGACAGGGAATGCTACCCCCATGGCTCCTACGCAGGAAGCATGAAGGGTAGGCCAGCCCTCGGCCTGTCAATCCTCTTCTCCCCTGGAACTTATCCAGCCCCCAGCTGCTGCCTCGGTTGAGTGAGATTTTTCACCCTTCTGTCCCCTATCATGCTCGCTCATCCTGCCACTACAGACTTGGCCCTCTGCTTTTCCCTTTCCAGCACCGCCTCTGCCTGTCCACCCTACCCTGCCTTCTCCAGTTCCTCTTCAGAGCCTCCTGCTCACTCCTTCCTTCCTCCCAGCTGCCCACCTGGCCCACTTGTTCCCTCACCTCCACTGCATACCATGCTCCTCTGTCCCATCCTCCTCACTGTGCCCATCCCCCTCCGCTCATCACAGTGCTACACTATCCCACACATCCCCTTTCCCTCCAGGTTCCTCTCCCAGCAGTCATACAGAGACCTGATGTAGATCGCTTACTCACACAAGGGTTATGACACTGGGGAGCGTTTTGTTTCATCTTCCCTTCAAGCCCCAGCATTTTCTTTTCTTCCTCCCTCAGGCCAGCAGCTGCCTTGCCCATGCTGCTTACCCAACCCACCCCCACCCATGTGACCGCGAGTCCTGTTGATCACGCTGGGAAGAGTCAGAGCAGCACCAAGTCACCCAGCAGAGTTTGAGCTCTGTCTAGCCACTTCCCACAGCTACCACACCAGCTTTCACATCATAAAAAACAAACCCCAAATGCTCCTTACACATGGCTAAAAAAAAACTGGTGGTTTTGGTGGGGGAGGGGAGCAGAAGAGAAGGAATGAAAAGTACAAACTTGTTTGCCAATCTCTGCTAACAAGCTGCTCACTCCTAGTGAGTTGAGCATCAAAGTTCTATATTAGCCTGAATGGGGACTATTTAGACGCCCCGGCTCCCAACACTCCGCACCTTTGATGGGTCCAAATACAAAGCCTGAGCCAGATCTGCACTTCACAGCTCAGGCCCAAGTCCACTCAACACTTCCAGAAACAGCACTCAAGGAAGCAATAGCTGTTCCCTTTTCTCTCCCTCTATTGCTTTACATGGAGCAATATTGAAAAGAGTCTGGCCCTACAAAACGTGTTTCAATTCTAGCACCAGAAAAAAAAACGGATTCTAAAAGAAGTTGAATGGTCTCCAGAGCACCACTGTTGAAATCCTCTCCCCCTCTGAGACTGGAGCAGCAGGCCACTGGGCTGTAACACTTTGTCAGTTGGCTAGTGTACAATACTGGGACAAAGGGACAACCCAACACAGGGCCAGCTTCATTCCGGTGTCACAAACCACCACCATGTGTGTGCATGAGAGAGACCAAAATTGCTGCATTTAATCGATTTGGAGGGAAACTTAGCAAGAAAGTGTTTTAAAAGGGATGAATTAGGTGCCTTTTGCCAGCAAATTACAGAAGAATAAATAACAAAGGTTTTCTTACTCTTCCGCAGAAGCACAGCCTAGAAAACTGCATTGTTGGGATTTGATTTCAAACACAGCAAGACAGCTTTTACGGCTGGTGTCTGTGTTGACACAACTTCAGTGCCAATGCAGGCTTTGCCATTTTCATTTAACCAGGAAGTATTCTACCAGAACATATCAATCTCCATTTTAAAAAAAATCCAGATGCTATAAAATAATACAGGTGTCAACTATAGGGAAAAAATACACAAAGCCTAGAATACACCACCGGAGCCTCTCCCCACCACCAAATACTCCAGACAGCATCAATTGTGTTGGATGGTTTCCCTTCCTTACATACAGTTTTGGCAACAATAAAGGGAATATAAGCAGAACACATAGCTGTTTGTAATGCTCATTGCAGGAAGCTTTAAGAAAGCAACCATAGGCCATTCCTCTCCCAGCTGAACAGCACAAGATAAGGCACCAATTGCACTGACAGCCTGAAAGCAAACATAAAGGCATTACCTGCACTTTGTCCTGTCATGATGCACTCAATCTTCCACCCTCCAGGTCTGGTATTGTCAGCAAAAGCAACCTCCCCTCCAAGCTTAGTCCATCTGCAAGCTTCCCATTCTCTGTGGAGAGCAGCTTCTTGACCTCCAATCCTAACATTAGTAGCTTGGATGCTCCACTGCCTCCTTGCTGTTCCCTAGCTCATGTCGTCACCAGATTTTGGCTGCACTCATTGGTGGAGAGAGAGCAGATAATAATACTACTAATAGCACTGAGAGGGCTGGAACAGACAAATCTTTTGTTTCAAAGCAGGAAACACACGGAAACTGCACAGAGAGAGGGAGTATAGAAACTTGAATAAAATAACACAGGAGGGGTGTAAGAGTCTCCACACTGGCAGCAGGTTAAAAAAAATCAAGTGCCCATACCAGAAACACACACACACACACACACACACGGATCCCAAAGCCATACATAACTATTCCCTAAACCCAACAAAGAAGGGATTATCAAGACATTCCATTTTTACACTCTTTTTTTTCATTTGAATTTTTGATTTAGGTTAGGGCATTGAAATGTACAGCTATTGACAATGAAGACCTCTGTTTATCCATGGAGCACACATTGAGCACAGGCAGAGAAGTTTCCTCAACTTTGTCCTGTCAGTATACCTCAATCCGGAACAGCTGGGATAAAAGGGTTGTTCAGTCTTCTGGGCTCTTTCAGTTCTTGGCCTTCGTCATTCATATTAAAGATATGTCTGATTTATGCTGTCGGTTTTGGTTGGCATCATCGAGTGGTTTCTCTTTGTCCAATGACAAGATGAACATTTAACAAAACTTGCTTGGGTTCTCACAAGAAGCCACTTGCAACACATCATTCCCTTGTGCTTTTGCTGCAGCAGTTCTTTTTCTACACAAACGCCCAGCCAGTCCTGAATAAAGAGGGCACATTTGTGCAATGAGCCATAGACTAGTCTGAAGAGATTCTTATTTCCCACAGTGTCATTTCTGATTATTTTTCTTGTTCTTTCTCTCTGTTTAAGATTTTAAAGCACTGAACTTTGGCTTGAAGAATTAAATCTTCTGAGACATCATCTGATCCATTTTACCACTTCACCAAAGTTGGATTCCTCCTGACAAGATCGGTTCAAAAAGCAGCGACCCATCCCATTTTAGTTACAATACTGATGATAATCATCTTACATTTAGATTGAGACTTTAAAAAAAACAGACCTTGTGATCACTTTGGCAGCCATTAAAATGTGTCCACCTCTAGGATGAAGCACAATGCCTTAGGGAGATGGGCACTCAGTTCAAAAGCCGCCGTATGCCGTACGCAACACTTTGGGACAGGAAATGAAGATTGCCTTTTCTGAGCTGACACTTCAGGAGAAATTTAGGCATTACCCGAGTCAACATGTGAGCTAGATAACAAGCACTTCCCAGCCTACACAGCACCATGTGATGTGGTCATGCCAGAGTTGTACAACTCATTCAGAAGACAGCTTCTCCAGCAGCAACACCATGCCAGGCCATCAAATCAATGCTGACTAAGAAGCATCAGTTATTATCACTACTTCCTGCAGCACACAGAGATTTCTCAAAAGTCTTCCAGCCACTAGTACTAATCTAACCTCATGCTAATTAGCTTGTGAGATCTGGCATGATCACAGCACCTGGGATATGGCAAGGTGGCATGGCTGTTCCCCGTCCTACAGAGAGATGTTTAGTTAACCCAGAATAGTTGGTACCAACATTTGCTAGACCCTGCCCAGCAATCTCATAGCAGTCTAAGAGGGGCTCTGTCCTCACTCAATAAGTAGCAGGAGTGGGTGTACTGGTAATTTACATATCAGGCACACGCTGTATCCCATCACAGTTTCGGTGGATCGCCACCCACCTTCAGCACCATTCCTGGCCCATCTTCAGGAACAGCCCCTCCTAGTAGAGAAGAGAAGGAGCCCCTCAGGGAACAGAGAGGAAGGAAACTCTAGTGAAGGGCCATGGAGAGAGATTGAAGGGAAGCATGGAATAAGTAAGAGGAAGAAGCCACAAAAAAGGCTCTGGGGGAATCCCGCTAAGAACACAATGCCTGTGGATGTCTTCTCATTCTGAGAGTCACATGCACTGAGATACACATAAGAGGTCCTGTGCTGTGTCCCTGTAAGCTGAGTGCTTGGGTGGCTACCCAGCAGAGATACAAATGCCAACCAGCTGACTAGCAGAGTGCCCATAACTGGCAGCATATGTTTCTATTGGTGGTGCACATCCACACATGCATTGGTGCACATAACAAAATTTATTCTGCACATGGGTGGAAAAATGAGAGGGAACATTGTTCCTGTGTGCTTCCAAGTATTATGAGGAAGGAAACATTGTTCTTTGCACTCCCAGAGGCTAACTGCTTGCCCCCACCAGAGACTGGTTTCATGGCCTGGAATTTCAAAGGCCGCAGGGCACTGAAATTCTGCACTTCAGGTTGGACTTGCTTGACTGGTGAGGCACTTTGGACAGACATGGGCTTTGATACTGCTGCAGAATCCTGCTTAGCCTGGTACCCCAAACCTTTACTGGGCCATAACAGGATTTCTTTCTCCTATCTACAGGGCACAGCAGAGGATATCTCCCTGCTAGATGCTAATTTTCTCTGGCAGTCTCATTGTTTGCCAAAGACAGTTAAAATGTTACATAAAATATAAGTGTCTTGAATTGTCATTTATCTGAAGGGCTGATCAGTGTTTGCTTTTACACAGCACCTTCCTTTCCTAAGCACATTAGGGACCCTATTCAGCCCTGTGTCAGCTGACAAGGGGCATGCTGAGCCCTCCCTCCAAGTTTGGGAATGCCAGAGGCCAAATTAGCTCTGGCCCATGTTAGAGTAGCTTCAGGAGCTGCCCTAACTTGACCTGCAGCCTCTATGGGCCATAGCAGTAGCTGAGAATAACCAGGGCACAACTTGGTCATGTCTCCTCCCTCCTCTGGCCTCCCCCTTTCACGTCTCCTGTGAAAGCGTACAGCTGGCTGCACCAACTCCATGTTTGCAGAGGATGCTTCCTACACTGGGATGCTTCTTAGGGGAGCTTCATAACTGCTTCCTAGTGATTTTGCAGATGTAGCCAGCATACTGTGGCCCTGCAGCAGGGATGAGTTCCTCCTGACAGCTACAGAGCCCTACTTAAAGCACAGGGCTGACAGACAGAAAACTGGTGTATAACCAGTAGGGGAAAGGGAAATAGCAGCAGAGTGGGCCCCTATTGCCCTGAAACAAGCCAAGGACATTACAAATTACTGCAGAGGAGCTGAAACCTGCCTTTTTAGATCTGATCAGATAGACCATCTCACAGCGACAGTAAATAATAATACGTGGCACCCATACAGCGGTAAACTCCTGCATACTCAGTCTACCCTGAAAGGATTTAGCGCTCACTAAAACCATTTATTGGCACTCACCACTGAGTACCTGTCAGCCCTGAGGTCTCAATAAAAGAGACCAAGTCAAGAGCTCCCACGTGTTTGCAGGAGACCAGGTAGGATGGCTGACCATGCAGGCAAGGAGGCAAATCTTTCTTGGGCAGAGAGCAACTTTTTGTAAAGTTTATAAGTTTGTGCTTCAGCTGATTTCTATCAGGAGTGAATTTTAGAGCAGTGTTTCTGAACTGATTAGGTACCAGGGACCAACTTGTTGCCTTCCTAAACTGTGTCAGGGAGATCTCGGGTGGGTCAATGGACCAGTTACTCAGAAACACTGTTCTAGAGAAGCAGCTATTCAGGAAAACTCTGCAACCAAATGTCAGAAGCATCAGCACTGGGAATCCTCAGGTCCATCCTCCTGAAATGAATTCACCCCAATCACGTCTGTGGCTCCAGGTGCAAGAGTCCAAAACCCATGCTCAGAGACACTGAGCAATCCCTCACTGGTATCCATTTGGCAGTATGTGCAAATGTATTCTCTGTTAGTTACGGAACTGGTTCCACCGCATTTACCATACCTTGCCTGCAAAACAAGCAATATAATGCATGGTTCTCAGTATTAGCACAGGATCCAGCCTACTGACAGGATTGCAATGGATCACTTTTCTCCACTAGTTCTGACCAAGCCTGAATTAATTAACTGAAAAGCTGTTTGTTTGTTGGCTCTGGCGACACATTAACACCCCTATCCCCACCAACCAGCCTGAAGCTTTGAGATCAGCAGGGAAAGGGTTTGAAATGGGAACAAAAACCAGGACTATGTAGCACTTTAAAGACTAACAAGATGGTTTATTAGGTGATGAGCTTTCGTGGGCCAGACCCACTTCCTCAGATCAAATAGTGGAAGAAAATAGTCACAACCACTTTTTCTTCCACTATTTGATCTGAGAAAGTGGGTCTGGCCCACAAAAGCTCATCACCTAATAAGCCATCTTGTTAGTCTTTAAAGTGCTACATAGTCCTGGTTTTTGTTTCAGATACACCAGACTAACACGGCTACATTTCTATAACAAATGGGAACAACTGAGCCTAGTTTGGCTCCTTACGTGCCCAGCTGAGGGTTGGGGAAAAGCGACAAGGAGGAAGACGGCAAACCAAGAATTTTTTATTATTTTTTTTTGGCCTGCTTGGACTATGATGTCATGGTTTCCCAGCTCGCCGGCGATTGGCTGAGGGGTTGAGCAGCTGCTGCGAGCTCAGGGCTGGTTCTTTGCCTGAGGTTCAGACCTTTCCGAGCCGCTTGGAATCACGGCTGGTTGTCGTGACAACCTGGGTAGTGCCAGCGCCTGCTAAGCGAGTCATGAGGTTGTCACCCAGAGGCGCCCCTCCGTCCGTAGTGGAGTCCGAGCGGAGCGGGCGGGCAGGACAGGTAGGGCGGCCGCGCACGGCCAGCCTGCCTCGCAAAGGTGCTTCCCTAGCTAGGAAACACCCAACAAGCCATGGAAACCAGGGCGCTTGTGTCACAGCAGCGAGGGTGTCAGAACAGCCCAGTCATGGGACCTGTGGAAATCCAGGCAGAGGGGAAAGCAAGAGGAATTCCCACATTCTGAGCTGAAATGACTCCCGCCAGCGTTGAGCCAATAGCCAGGTGGTTAAACCCTGCCCAGTGGACAGTGACCAGAGCATGGTCCAGTGGACAGTGACCAGAGCATGGTCCAGAGTAGAGGGCCCAGGACTGGGGGGGTCAGGAGACCTGAAAGCGACTTCTAACTCTGCCACTGACTTCCCGTGTGACCTTGGGTAAGTCACTCAATCTCTCCCTAGCCTCAGCTTACCCCATCGGGAGAAAGGATATGATGATACTTACCCATTCCTGTGAAGAAGTTTGAGGTCCAGGGATTATCAATCCTAACTACTAGTTATTGAGGGCAGTGGCTGAGAGCAGTGGAAAAAAACTAAACAAACTAAGCCAAACTAAACGGTCGTGCTCTACTGAGTAGCCCATCAGGTCAAAGATGTGGGTGCCCAGTTAGAACAGAGCATTTTTCTAAGCCTGCAGACATTTATACATAGACTCCAAGGGAAGCTTCCTGCCTCGCACTAACTGTTTCCTGACACTAAACATTCAATATTTTCTTTCTTTGTCCCCTTTACCAAATATAACCCAGTCTTTTGCCTCACCCTGCTTATGGGCTTGACCCTGCATTGACTGAACTCAATAAGAGCTTTCCCATTGAATGCAATGGGAGCAGGGTCCAGATCTATATTACAACATGCTTTGTCCAAAGTCCCAGACTTCTGTCCAACGTCCCAGACCTGTAAGTGTCACCCCACACCGCTGTCTGGGGAAATTCCATCGCTGAGTTTTGTAAACTAGCACTCCCCCTAAAACAAACTTCAACCAAAGAATGAATTTTACAAATGTTCTTTGCTGCCTTAGTTGCTGCTGTTGCACACTCATTTCAAGTGTGTTTTTAAAAAATTCAAATGTTATAAGTTTGCCAAAAAGGAAATGGCTGTGGAAATTCTCTCTTTTAATTGACAGATTATTTTTGCTACCTTTCTTACATAGTTTTAAAAGTACCTATACCAAATCGACTCTTTCATTGGTAGAAGAATATTCATAAAGTGTTTGTATTTAAGATCAGCTGTAGCATATGTGATTATATTTTAGTTTATGTTTTTACCTCCCATCATAATTTGGTCATACTCAAAACTGAGTGCTTCAACTGAGGATTTAATTGAGATGTAATAAGAAAATTAACATGTCAGTTAAACACCAATTGACTATTGAGATTGTGTTTAATAGATATTTATTTTAATATTTAGTTGTTACGTCTCATTAAGCAGTTGTTGAATCCCAGCAACAGTTGTTATAATCAACTGGCATTTAGCCCACATCCAATAACTAACAGAGCTAAATGGGGTGTTCACATACTGGGGTGATGGTTTGCAGTATAAAACCCTACGGGGTAAGATCTTAGATGCAGGAAGAGAAATATCAGAATAATAATGGGCCACATAATGGACCATAGATCCTCAAATCCTGCCTCTGCTAAAAGAAACAGCATTAAGGGCTATCCACAAGAAGATCACTGTCTCAGAAAAGGATTAAATGAAACATTAAGGATTAAATATTACTTTACTTTGTATTCTACCTTGCTTGTTCTAAAATTTGTATAAGACTTATTGAACCCTCACAACAGCCTTGTGCAGTAGGGAACTAGTATTATTCCAGTTTTGCAGATGGGGAAACTGAGGCAGAGAAGTGCCATGACTAGCTCGATGCTGTCCATCAATTCAGGGTAGGGATAGGAGCATAACCGTACTCCCCAACTCTTTGTCCTGTGCACTGTTCATCAGATAACTTTGCCTCTCACCATTTTGCACTGAGGTTTTACAAATCCATTCATAAGGGTTCTTTTGTAAATTGCAGTGGAAACAGGGTTTTGGTCTTGATTGCATATTGCACTGCAGGCTGGCACCCTAAGCCTCACAGCATTGGGCTAGTGCATGAGACCCACATAGTCAAAAGTGAGCAGTGTGCTTTTATTGTGTAAACAAAATGTTTAGTTTTCTTGTTTTTTAAAAAAAGTCAAAGCTGAGGAGTTACTCAGGGTATGTCTACACTACCCTCCTAGTTCGAACTAGGAGGGTAATGTAGGCATACCGCACTTGCAAATGAAGCCCGGGATTTGAATTTCCCGGGCTTCATTTGCATAAGCGGGGAGCCGCCATTTTTAAAACCCCGCTGGTTCGAACCCCGTGCAGCGCGGCTACACGGGGCACGAACTAGGTAGTTCGGACTAGGCTTCCTAGTTTGAACTACCGTTGCTCCTCATTTCACGAGGAGTAACGGTAGTTCGAACTAGGAAGCCTAGTCCGAACTACCTAGTTCGTGCCCCGTGTAGCCGCGCTGCACAGGGTTCGAACCAGCGGGGTTTTAAAAATGGCGGCTCCCCGCTTATGCAAATGAAGCCCAGGAAATTCAAATCCCGGGCTTCATTTGCAAGTGCGGTATGCCTACATTACCCCGCTAGTTCGAACTAGCGGGGTAGTGTAGACATACCCTCAGAGATCCAAAAGGCTGGGTGCCATAGGTGGTGGTGTGGGCTAGCTGCCTCAGTACAGTGTTTCTCAACCAGTGGTACGAGTACCCTTGGGGGTACTTGAGAGAAGTCTGAGGGATACGTCAACACAACTGAAATGTGGAGAAAACTGAATTTTTGTGTTAAGATTTACTGTGTTTTATTATTTTTGTACTTTTTACACCCAAAAATGTCATCACCTGCCCGTCTACGATTAAGTTGTTTAAACAAATGTGTTGCAATGGTAGAAAAAAAATGTGTGTGTCTGAAACCTATAGGTACTGGGGATACTTACAATTTTTAAAGGGGTACTTTATAAAAAAAAAGATTGAGAAACACTGCCTCAGTACATACCCAAGGGGTCTAGGCAGGTATGTACTTGAGTGGCTAGCCCAAGTCACTGACAGTGCTCCCCAAGCTAAACTGCTATTTTAATGTTCTAGTTTGAGCGGAATTAGCAAGGGTTTATCTCTGCAAGCTCAAATGTAGACATACCCCTTAGTGATAGGGCACTGGACTTGAGGATGAAACCCTGACTGCATTGATGTCAATGGCAAAATTCACAATGACTTTAACGGGACTAGGACTTCCCCCAGAATTAGTATTAGTCTCTCCCCAGGCACTGATATAATATGTGGACCTAGGCATGTGACTTAGCCTCTCTGGCCCTTAGTTTCCTGAATTAGGTATCCCAACATAGCGTTGCAGTGTAGACGTGGCCTTACGGTAATGATCCTATTTACTCCTTTTTGTAAAGCACTTTGAGATCTGCGTATGAAGGGTGCTAGATAAGGGCTACATATTTTAATGATTAGAAGAGGAAGTAGGGAAGTGTTTGGGAACTCATCATCTAGCAAAAATGTCTCAGACAGAGTGCCCAATCCTTTGTTGGCATAAAATTACCATAGTTCATTGACTTCGGCACTATGTTCCCATTTCCCCAATTATAGAGAGGTTACAGCTAACATCAAAATTATCAAAGTTCTATGCAAATACTGGTGCAATTTTTTTAAAGTATTTTCTGTTTTGTAAACAGTTGTTAGAATGTCTAAAATAGGGACCAATTTGAAGTTTCAACTAAACAGGTTTCAAAAAGCATCAAAACATTTCACAAACAATTTACTTTCCAACACCTGACAATAGGAGCACTTGCTCATGTGCCTCACAGGAACACTACCCTTGGATGGGCTCAAGAGCCGAAGTTCTGACCAGGATTCAGACTTAAAACACCAGATCCAAACATGGCTGCAGTTTGGTTAATTGAGATTCATCTTTAGGCGTGAAGATTGAATATTGTACAGCTGGAAAGCACTATGGGATGGATGTGCTAAGTGGAAAAGCAATTGAAAAACCTCGTGCTTGTGATATCCAACTGCCTGGGCTGCCGCAATCAGTGATTACTGACACTTAGGCCAGTGTTTTCAAAAGAGACCTATGAAGTTGAGTGTCCAACAGCATCAGATGACCTGGGTCTAATTTACAGAGGTGCTGAGCACCCACAACTCCAAATCACTGTGTGGAACCAGCACTTCTGAAAGTCAGTCCAGAGTTATCCCACCTAGCACCTCAAAATAGAGACACTTGAACTAATTGGTCACTCTTGAACATTTGGACTTTCGGTCCTGATCTGGAGTGACTTTCAAATGACTTTAACACAGACACAGGGGCGCCAAGAGCCTCTTCAGGTCAGCGGTCAAGATGCAGGGGCAGCTCCGCACATAAGGGACAGGGCCTCCAGTGGAAGGGGAGGGGCCAAGAGCGCAGCATAGCCCACCCCCGAACCCTCAGAGCTCACCAGAGCCTGCTGGGAAGCACTCCAGGAGGTGATTTAAAAGGCCTGGTACTCTGGCCACCGCTGCTAAGGCAGTAGCAGCACTGGCGGTGACCGGGAGCTCCAGGCCCCTTTGCATCGCTGGGCCCCGAGCAACTGCCATCTCTCTCCCTCCCATAGGCAGGTCTGGATAGATGCGGCCTCATCACAGTATTGGGATCCAAAGGAATAAAGATTCTGCTCTCAAACCTACTGAAGTCAATACAGAGCCTCATTGATTTCAGTGGGCTTTGCCTCAAACCCTTAATGGCAACTACCTCAGAGCTGAAGGAAGGGAAGAGAATAGAGAAAAAAATTACCACCAGGAGAGATCAACAAAATGGTTTCTAAATGGAATGATTTTCAAAGGCTTCCCCCTTCCCCAAAGACACAAGTGTGTCATTTAAGGTGATAACCTCATTATGAGATGACAATTGCCAAAGCAACAGCCACCAAGGTATGCCAGCTGCAGGCCTGACCCCCCTGAGAGCATCCCCGCAACAGCTGGGAAGCTTGCACTTGACAGCTCGTCAAGTCCTTGCCAGCAACACAGCACCTGGACAGCAGCTTTCCATACATGATGTCCTCCTCCTAGGGGCCTCTCAGGTGCTGCTGCTGCTGCAACAGGTGCCTCATCCTTTTGAGATGGAGAAAGCGTTCCCGCTAGGGTTGTTACAAGAAGGCCACAGCAATATTGACTTTTGTCTTATGAATCATTTATGTGTAATTAAAGCTGCTATGGCCCTTAGACAATGACACGGTATTAACAGCTTTTTCCGTGCAGCCTCGATTTTTGTATATGCCGGTCTCTGTGTCAGAAGGGTTTTAAAGCTTACTCTTTAGTTCTGTCCCAGGCAAAGGAGTTGTGTTTTGCTTCATGAATACAAGGGCCTCATAAGGGGACACACACAACCATTTTACAGGGGCAGGCCTGCTGATGGGGGCGCAAAAGAGGCAGTTGCTGCAGGCCTCATCTCTAAAGGCTGGGGGGCAGTGTGGCGCACTCTGGGTGGCACTGAGGGCTGGTTGCCCCTACCCCACCCCTTCTGCCTGAGGCCCTGCCCCTTCTGGTAGTGCAGAGCCGGCCACCCCACCTTGCCTGGGGCCTAGCATGGCTGTTGTTTCCTCTGCATATGGGTGTTTTCCTCCCTATCTTCAACAGATTTAGCAGGCAGGGAGACCCCTAGCACAATGAATGAAGCCAACAAACCCAGCATGGACACATGGTGCAAGCTTCACCCAGCCCCATTACACCCCCTGCTAATCATAGTCTGTACAAGCCAGATGCAAGTCTGAGCCCACTGAAGTCAATACAAAACCCACTGATTTCAACAGAGCCAGGATTCTCCCCTTCTTAGCTCTGGCTAAGAAGGTATTTCAAACTCCATAATCCAAAGCCTCCTGAAGATTCACTTCTTCAAAGCCAACAACACACACTAATGCATGGCTGAATAAGAAGTGATGGAGGGGAAAGAAGGAAGAAAATACACACTGTAAAGTGAGCTCCGTTCTCTGTGACAATGCGTAAAATCCTGCCCCCACTGAAGTCAGTGGCAAAATTCCCATTGATTTCAATGAGGCCTGGATTTCAGACTAGATTAACAAAGATATTTAAAGGCACGAAAAGAGGCATGTAGGTGTCTATCAGGATTTTCAAAAGCAACTATACAAGATAGGTGTCTAGCTCCCATTGACTTTAGCTGTCTTTGGTGCATTTGGACAACCCAGTGGGCACCTCTCTACATAGATGGTTTTTATCTGTTATATAGGGATAAGACATCCCAGACATCTTATCAGAGAGCTAGTGTACTGTGAGGTCAGATATCATGAAGTATCCTGACCTGGCATTCTTTACTTTTGTTTTCTCTTTTGCCATTCATTATTTACTATTTTTCCTCAACTGTCGAATCCTTGGATTTGTCAACTGAGATGTTACCCAATCAGATTCCTTTGGGATAAACTGGAATTTGTGAAGGCTTCCCCAGCCTCTCTCATGTTCAATTACTTATATTTCCTCTCTCATTGTCCCCCAGTGAGAAATACTACCTCTATTTTGGAACATGGGCAGGTGGCTGGAAAGTAATCTTATGCAGAATCAATTGTTGAGCCAGCATACGATTATTTCTTTATGAACATGAATTGAGAATATTTTGGTGTGTGGTTACATTGGTTCAGAATAATAAATCCTTCTGCACCTCCCTCTCTTCCATATCTTAAAATAGTGCAACATTCATTCTCTGGCCCCTTGGCAGTGGGCCTGATTCTGAGACCATCTAAACAGGTTTTACCTTGGGGCTATCAATGGATTAGCTCCAGATATACACCAATGTGAAATCACAGCCTGGATCTTTCTTTAGACTCCAGCGTCTATGCTTTACTGCAGCTGTGCAAAGGAAAGAGAATAGATGCCATTACATTTGTATTGATTTGAGTGGGCTCCGAGATAAGGGGTCAGATTTGTCACTGTTGCAACTCCATTGACTTCAGGGGAGCTACATACACTAGGATGAACATGAGCCAATGAGCTGCCAATCAGCAAAGCCATTCTTTCCTCTACAGCTGGAGAACTCGGTCCCCCAGCTCGTATATCGAAGAGGAAACTACACCTCCACTGAATGTTATTACCATTCCTTTCAAATCTTATGCATGAGTATTTGTCCATGTCCATTCTGCTTAGATTACTCTAATCCAGGGATGGGGAACTTTATTTGGGTCGGGAGCCACTGATCCACAGAAAAATCAGTATGGGTATGGCTACACTAGCCCCCTAGTTCGAACTAGGGAGGCTAATGTAGACATTCGAAGTTTCAGCCCCGAGGAGGGGCAGCGGGGGAAGCTAGAGCACCAACGCCGGGCTGGAGCAAACAAGCTAGAATGTCTGACTATAAAAGCAGTTTGAAGTGGTCAAACTAGTGTTAGGTTTTGGATTAGAGAATCAATAGCATGGAAGAGGAGAAAAGGCATCAAGCCAGCAATACAATCCCAAAACAAATTAATGCAAAAGGCTAAATTTTGTGGGATTAATTTCTTTAGCATAATTAATAGCTTCTAAAACAGCAACATGATGACTCTGCCTTTCTGATGTTAATTATTTACAACAATCAAAGAGAAAGACAGAAAGTCCAATGTTGTGGGGCAGTTCTCAGTCTGGATCTGAAGAAAAAAGATTTTTTCAGGCATGAGGACTTCTGAATTTGACGGGTTGATCATAAAGTCACTATCATAAATGGAGAATGTGCTAGGAAAAAGGAACCTGTACACAGAAAGGGGAAACACAAAAGCCTTAAAAACAAACTGGTTCACTTCCCCATTCCAACACATCTCGTTGCTATTTCCTTAGCAGATGATTTCTTCAAAATCTACACATTCTCCTGCCATGTGAGGCCAGCAGACTCATGGGGCACCTAGGTGAGGCATGGGGGGGAGGTGGCTCTGCACCCTCAGAATGAGCAGGGCCTCAGGCAGAAGGAGCAGAGCTGGAGCTAGTTTCCCCCACGCAGCCCTCAGCACTGCCAAGAGAGCAGTGCACCTACCCCAGGCAACCTTCAGTGCTGCCTGGAGTGCATCATACAGGGCTCCGGCAGCAATTTAAAGGGCCTGGCATTCCGGCCACCGTCACTGCCACAGTAGCTGTGACCAAGAACCCTGGGTTCTTTTGAATCGCCGAGCCCTGTGGCAGTTGCCCCTTTGCTCCCGTCACCAGGCCTGCCATCAGGGCTTCTGTGAATATTATCCTACCACCACCACCCATTTCTTCCTCTTAAACTCTACACAGGTCTGTGTTGTAATGTATTTCCCAGCAGCAGACACCAAATAAAATGTGAGAGTGCGCAGATTTAATAGGGCCACAGGTTACCTCAGTACTGTCTGGCAGGCTACTTCCTGTTCTGTTCAGTCACAAAGAGAACTAATTAAGAAATAATGAAGTCTGGGGACCCTGGCTCTGTGCAGCTGCAGATACTAATAGGAAAAAAAGAGGTTTGCTGTATAGATTGATCATGTATGCTACTGAGAAATTAATACCCACATGGACACATCACAGACAAGGCCAATAACTGTTTTTAAGACAGAGTGGCAAAATACTTGCAAAAAACCCCCCAAAACCCCAAACAAACACAAAAAAACTCTTCCCATAATGGGAAATACGGGACGGGTGTCCAGAATTTGGAACAGCATCAACATTCCCAAATGCATTGACTCTTCAGCTCTAGCCAGGAAAGTTAGGTGTTTTAGACAATAGCACCTGTTTTAATTTTCATGCTTCAGGGCCTCATCGGATCAGCAGCTGGGATCAGAAAAAGATCCCCTTTGGTATCCCGCTGTTAGGTGCATTGAGCCAAGTTCAGCTCTCACTTACATGAAACCTATTAATCGCCCAGAACCTAATTAATTACTTCACTGAGGTTGCCATCATATGGCGTTCCTCTGAGGAAAGCATCTGGCATTGATTGCGTGGTAAGCAGGTTTTATGACTAGACAGATCCTTTGATCTGCTCTGGGATTGCTGTGGTCTGTGTGAGGAGTCAGAGGGCCCTTTGCAATAGGCAGACTGGCACAATCCAAAACAAGGAGTTTAAACCCTTTGCCCCCTTCCCAGGAAGGTTAACTTGCAAGGCCATGGTGGACAGCACCGTGGCAGCTCCCACAAGGCTATAAGCTTGCAATTGCTCTCCAGCTGTTGCACTGACACACATTTTCAAAAAGATGCTTGTTTCTTTTAGTATCAGTGAGACCGCAAAGCCTAGAGATGCATTGTTTCTTGGTCATCCCAGAACATAAGAGAAGAAGCAGCCTCCTTTTGTGGATCTGTGCTATTGGAGAACCTATCTAGGGGTTCCACTCACTGAAAGATGCAGTACCTTCCACATGTCCATGTACATGTGTGTCTGTGTCTGCGTGTGCTGCTTGTTGTGTCCCAATTTCCTTCATTGTCCCAGAAGTAGCTTTTGCAGTTGTCCTGTAAGTTTCCATGCTTGGCAGAGCTGCCTTAGCATAAGCACCTGCCTCAAATATCCACCACCAAAAAAGCATCACTCCATAAGAGTGACATGACTGGCTTGGGCTGACAGTCATCAGCTGTTGTGAAGCTCAGAATCCAACTAAACAAAGTCATCTTGAAAATAACACCTGACAAGAAGAACATGCCAGTCAGGAAAGACACTGTGGCGGTCTCTCTTTTTGTCCCCACACTGGGAATCTCAGTCATCTAACCCCTGTGGGTTAGCCATGGGCTGGTTCACATCAGAAATGTTGCTAAGCAATATCACAACCGGTCCTACCTCCTTGTTCTTAAAGTGGGGACAGCCAGTTTCCTGGGAATGGTAGACTGTTCCAATGAAAAGTGATGTATAGTTTATACTCCCATTCAGAGAGGAGAACACAGCTGAGCACCTTCATCTGTAGTATCCTGTGTGTTTTCCTGATATAGTTCCAGCAGCAGGAGAAGGGACCAAGTGGCAGTGCATGGATCTGGAGCCAAAGTCCAAGTGGGTTTGGAATCAAGGGTTTAGATCAGCCATATTGCAATGTGCTAGAGGAATGTGTTTGCACTCAACCCAGAGAAGTGCAGCCTATGGCTTTTTACAAGGTATGGGAGTTCTGAATTCCATCGGCAACGAACTTCGCCTTCAAAGTGTTCCCAGGGTCCATGAGGAAAATTCTGCATAGTCTTAATGTGAGAGTTACGAGGGCATGGAGCTGGACTGGGAATCGCTTACTCTGCAGCCAGAGCTGAGCACTCTCAAAGTGCGTCTACACTGTACCGTTATTTCGAGATAACAATGCAAGCATCTACACAGCCATTTTGTTATTGTGAAATAATTTCGAAATAACAGACATCTTATTCTGAAATCTGTAAACCTCATTCTACGAGGAATAACGCCTTGTCTGAAATAGCTATTTCGAAATAAGGCATGAGTGGATGCTCTACTATTGCTATTTTGAAATAGCGCCTCACCAGGGCCATTCTAAGTTATTCCTCCCCTGTGCCTCCTGGGGCTCTAAATCCAGGTAACGCATCTACATCAGGGAAACCTGCCTCGGACTAATTTTGAGGCTTCCCTGCAGTGTAGATGTGCTAATTCGAAATAAGGTATTTTTGAATAACTATTCCAGAAACCCTCACAGGCAGGGGCGGACATAGGGCAGGGCAAACGGGGCGGCCGCCCCGGGCCCCGCGCTTCAAAATGCCCCGGGCATGCACCGTGGCGCCACCGCGCATGCGCCGTGGCGCCACCGCGCATGCACCGTGGCAAAGGGGGGGGGCCCGCGAAATTATGCTGCCCGGGGCCCCGCAAAACGGTCATCTGCCCCTGCTCACAGGCACTCCGCCAGCTCCATCAGACTTAAAGGGGAACTTCAGGGTGTTGATCAGTGTGTGCCCCTGTCCTAATGGACTGCATGTCTAACCCAGACAGCCTGATCTACCCACTCCTCTCCTTCTTCAAGCACAAGAGGAATGGGGTGTTTTCGTTCCAGGGTAGCTTCATGCAATTGGATTTAATTTTGGTTCATTCACTCAGGTTTGCACTCTCCAGAGATTTGAATTCAAACAGTCCCCAAATCTCAAAACAAAACACAGCCAGTGACACCCAGTTTTGCTGGATTTTTTTTAAAGCTAGTTGTCGTCCTAACTGCTGCCGTTGTCCTTCTCATTAGCTGCCATGCACAGCCATTCAATTCCAAAGGAGAAGAAAGGGTCTAATCGGCTACCACCAGTTCCCAGGGAGGTGAGACAAGGCAGTGCATAGTTTCTAAAGGGTAGTGTATTCGTCTGTTTCAGCAAAAACAATGAGGAGTCCTTTGGCACCTCACGCACTAACAAATGTATTTGGGTGTATGTTTTTGTGGGCGGGAACCCACTTCGTCAGCTGCATGAAATGGAAACTTCAGTTTGGCAGGAACATGCAAAGATAGGAGTGTTACATTACTATGTAGAGGACCGGTGCTAACGAGGGCAGTTCAGTCAGGGTGGACGTGACTCAATCCCAACAGTTGACCAGAAGGTGTGAGAACCAAAAGAGGAAAATTACTTTTTGGAGTGAGCTAACCACTCCCAGTCTCTATTCAGACCCAGTCTGATAGTGTCCAGTCTGCATATGAGTTCCAGCACTGCAATTTTACACAGTACACTGTTTTAGAAGGAGTTTTTGCTGAAGGATGGCAACAAAACAGTACTTGTTTCCTATGGAATGAGTGGTTTCCCTTCACACAGGGGCAATGATAAAAAAAAACTCTCAGAAAATCTCTGAAAAATAAGGAAGAAATGCTGTGCATGTTCCTGATCATCACAGTAAGAAACAGGTATTTTTCATTAACAATTACCTCTACCTCCTCCATGCAACAGAGGGTGGCACATGGCCCTATAGTGCAGCAGCAAAGGAGCCATTTCAAGGGATAGCTCTCACCGTGGTCAGCAAGCAGGCCAGCACAGCTTTGAGAAACTCATTCAGCTCTGGGTTTGAAAGCTGGTTCTGGATTATAGTTCTGTGGCTCCGGCCCACCTCTGGAGCTGATTGACTGAGGCCTACTTCATTCAGTGCCCAAGCTCCATCTGATCAGCTCTAAGCTTCTACAGAACAATCTCCTTGGCTTGGAGTTATTTTTTAAATCCAAAAGTGGAAGAACAGAGCACAGAAACGCTCCACCACAGTTGAAACGCCCTGGAAACACTGAATCTAATGGAACAAGGTTTACGCAGTGTTTCACTTGGTATGTGCAAGCAGTGGGTGCCAGCTAAAAGGTAGTCGGAAGGCAATTATTTTGGACACTAGTTGATTCTGAAGCAGTTAACTCAGGCAGAGGAGGCTAACTGCAAAACTAAAGTACAGAAATGTGGGGAAGCTACACTGCATGGGAAAATGAAATTTGAAGAGTATTGTGCAGAGAGCAGAGCACAAAAAGGTGAAACCATAGAAGGGTTTGTGACTGATCTAAGTCTGAAGAGCCAATCTTGCAATTTTGAGAGGCTGAATCTATAAAGTAATTAGAATTTGAAGTAATTAGAAGTGAAGTTACCCAGTCCAGACTGAACATGATAGAGGGTGGCCAGTGATCCGACACTGTGGACATGAAATAGAATCCTAAATACTCCAATAAACAGAAACCTGAGGCAGAATGAAATATCTAACTGGCATGTCTCTCAGGGATGGGAGGAAGGAGAGACAGAGATACTGTTGTTCAGAGCCATCTTAGGACTTGGGGTCTTATGCAGTACTATTAAACTGGTGCCCGTATGCCCAATGGCGGCCTGGTGGGGGGGGGGGTGATGATTTTTTACAAATGTGATTTTATAATCTTCAGCAACACGCTAATGAAATAGCTTTTAAGCAAATTTAAAACTCAGGTCCCATCCACTAACACAGTAAATTCAGAAACTGACAGTATACGCCTAGGGTTGGCAAATGCCTATAAATGGCGATCACCTGAATGGCTCTTTCACAGGTTCAGTGTTCTGCTAACAGCTCTGGCAGGCTTTTTGCACTTTTAAGTTAAGTAGATCCGCTCCAGAGGAAGAGAGCCACAGACCAGAAAAAGGAAAAGGCGGGTGGGCGAACACTAAGATCCAGTGGTGCCCCAGATGTTCAGATGCCCTATGCATCCGTATATTCTGCATATGGATAATGGCAGCACTGCTGTGGCTCCCATTTGGAGGTCTGTTCCCTCCTGGGCTGCCTCCCCTCCACCTTCCTACAGCAATCTGGATTTGTCTTCTATTCACACAGGTCATGTGATGCCCAAATAACTTCAGAAACATCAAAGTCCAGGCCGTTGACCTATTACACTTCATTTCATCTGGCAACCCTACAAATGTTGCATGCTCCAAAACACATTGACTTCACTGCCAGGTAAATTACCATTGTGAGGAAAATGCATGGACAACTACCTATGACAAAAAGGATTGGTGCACCCACATGCACAGCGCTTCATGCCACTATAGCCAATTATCTCCTTCCTGAGTGATAATTCACTTGCCATCTTGTCCTCCCTGAACAAAGGAGGAGGAACTCTGGTCATTCCTTGTGCCTCATTCCTTGTGAGAATACCCTTTGACAGGCAGATCACTCCACTCTTGGAGCGTAAGCTTTCGTGGTCTTTGCCCATGAAAGCTTATGCTCCAATATATCTGTTAGTCCATAGGGTGCCTCAGGACTTCGCATTGTTCTTGCAGATTCAGTCTTAACATGGCTAACCCTCTGATACTACACTCCACTCTTCTGATTCCAAAGAGAAACCATTCCCCCTCTCCCTCACCTGGGCTGTGGAAATGAGTCATCAAGTAGCTGATGATGCTGGAAAGTGGCGATGGGAGAAAATGGGGCACTATATCCCATTATACTTCTCTGAAGCCAAATGGGAATTTAGTGCCACCATTTTCTCCCATTCGGTGTAAGGGCATCATAATCAAGAGCAAAATCTCACCATTCAGCAGTGATAGTTCGGGGTCTATTAACGTGAGTTAGTGTCTCCAGGATCAGAGAACCCAGTGCAGTCATTTTGAAGACTATTCAGAGAGCCCTTGAAATAGATGATGTGTCTGCAGTTATGTTCTCCATTCCAATCGGTATGTGTTTGGCACTAGGAACCCCTATGTTGTAACGTAAAAACAGGGGTGCTCTGCCTCCCTGCAGAGTGTCAATTTTGCAACGTGTTACAGCCTTCATTTAACTGAATTAATTTAGTCCTTGTGGAAGGAGCTGGACAGACAGCACAGGAAGCCAAATTTCATCCAGAGAGCGGGCGCCAGCACTGCCAGCTACTTTCAGAGTCCACCCCGCTAATGTGCTTCAGATGTTAACTGAGAGGTAACCACATTCCACATATGGTCTCTCTTGTAGTTACCAGCATAGGCATCAGTTTCAGGGCAGCTGGAGTGAGGGGCTATCGATGCTGACATCTGGATTGAAGGTTCATTTTTTTCCAGTTATAACAAAATGATCTGGTGGGAGTTAGATTTTTTTTAAGAGTTTATTTTTACTAAGATAATGACAAACAGGAACAGTCTCGAGGCTCAAGTCCTTTCCATATTCATGACATACCCTAAGTTATAATCTGTCCAGTTTAATGAAATTTTATTTGACATGTAGTCTCTGAAAATATTGAATCTCTCTCTCTTGCGCGCGCGCGAGCACACACACACACACACACACACAGAGCACGGCCCCATTTGAGCTGCAGATGCCAGTTTGAGTGCCCAGTTCGTGCCTAATGTGGTTCCTCTTAAAAAGTCACTGACCTGAGGAGTTGTCAGATCTCAACCCAGGTCCTAGTGGGGAAATCTCCAAATCACAAAACCAGCTCACTAGAATTAACAGGAACTGAGCAGACAGGATGAGGATGGGATGAGATATGGAGAGCCAAATGTTCTCTCACTCATGGAAATGTTCTCTCCATGCTAAGGTTGAAATGTGGGGAGAGGAAAACAGCTTGAAAAGTTTGCATCATGCTACCCAAGCTCTATCTGTTCTGTGGACAAACAAAAATGATGCACTAAATACATTTTTGTGGTCTTCCCAAGTCTGGTGCAGGTAAAGCAGGCAAGAGAAACTAGACAAGACTTGTATAGCTATTTGAGAATAGACTATTCCAGAACAAAAGTGATTTGATTCTAAAATAATTATTCCAGAGTAAAAGTCATTTGAATTCCAGAATAGAGAGTCCAAAGGGGATCTACTGTGGGACAGCTGTTCTGGTCAGTTTCACTGGCTAGATAAGATCTGTTTAGGTGAGCTGTTCTGAGTGGAAACAGATAACAACCCTGGCCACCAGACTTAAGAAGGCAACAGGTGAACTGACCCTAAGTAAAGTCCATCTCTCATCACCCACACAGATAGCGCTGAGATTAAAACTATCCACTTGCTTTAGTATACTAGATACTTGCCTTTCAGCCACTGATGTACAGAATGATTTTCTTGCCAGCAGCCCACTCAAATATCAATTCACACACAGCAGCAGTGGATTTTCTTACCAAAAAGAGATGAAGTTACAAAGATATAAGGTAACACAGGAGGAAATGACCTCTAACCTTCATGGACTGAATCTGCATTTTCTAAATTACTGACATGAAAGGGACAAGTATTATTTGGCTAGATCCTTGGGTGCCATCTGCTGGCACCTTATCTACTCAGTACTTATATATAAATGGACATTTCTTTCGTTTATAGAACACTCTTGTAACAATGTGGATGTGCCTCCACTGAATTCTGTTGGAAATTAATAAGCAAACCCATGTGAGCGACCAGTTGTGTGATGTGAACTTGATCCCTGTTTATAGAAAACAAACTACTGAGGTCAAAATAAAACCAAGAGCCTTTTCCAGTTTCTCATTGTATCATTTCACAACAATTAAAGACAAATAAATCATTTGTATTCATCTCCATCTATTATCTGTCCCAAGAGACAGTTAATAAAATAAACTAATTTCATAGGCTTATTTGCGAGAATAATCTTTATGGAAACATCTGAAATATATCAGAACTCCATTTTTGCTTCTGCTACTGGAATAACATGATCATTTATGAGCAAAATATGCAGTCTAGTATCAGGGCTTGTAACCAGCTGGTACTTTCATATGCCTTGTTGGCACCTCCCTAGAACTACTGTTCTCTTCTCCAGAATCCATCCCTCCCTCCCTCCAATCCCCCAGATTGGATGCATAGATGTGTGTCTCAATCTGTAGACAGCCTAGAAATAAAGCTCTGAGATTATGTCTACACTACAAGTTTTTTGCGTAAAAGCAGTTGTTTTTGCACAAAAACTAGCGGAGTGTCCACACCTCAAGCGCCTTTTTGTGCCAAAAAAAAGATACAGTAAATCGACAGGACAGAGGGCTTTTGCCAGTAGAGTTATTCCTCTCCCCACAAGGAATAACTCCTTTTTGCGCTATAGCTCTTGCGCAGAAAGTTGTGTGTGGATGCTCTGCAGGGGTTTCTTGCTCAAAAAGAGCCTATCAAAAAAAGCACAGGTGCTCTGATGGCCATTAACAGAATGGCCATAAGAGTTTTCTTGAGCAAGAGCATCCATGCAGTGTGGACGCTCTCTTGCGCAAAAACACATCGCTTTTGCACTGCGCTTTTGAGGTGTGGACGTGCGTTTGCATAAGAAGTTTTTGCGGAAGATCTCTTCTGCAAAAAGCTTCTTATGCAAAAACCCTGCAGTTTAGGCAAAGCCTAACATTTTTTTAATTCTATCCTTTGGTATATATGGTTGTGACTATTTTCTTCCACTATTTGATCTGAGGAAGTGGGTCTGGCCCACGAAAGCTCATCATCTAATAAACCATCTTGTTAGTCTTTAAAGTGCTACATTGTCCTACATTTTGCCTAACATTTAAGTGAGATGTTAACTCAGATGTAATAATATTCATTTAAATGTCAACATTGCTAACTACTATATTTCTCAAATAAAAAAGGAAAGGGGAGAAATCACAGATTTCCATTATTTACTGTGAGTTTTGTCCCATTTTGGTGTCACAAGTGGGTGGTGTTTGGGAGATACACTGCTTACTGTCTCTCCAATCAAGAAGGAGACAAAGCCAATAACAAAAAGCACAGCCTATGAGCATAATGAAGGCTCATCAAATAGGAATCAGGTAGCACATACCATCATTATTTGAATATCCTCACAACGTACTATAAGTGCAGCTTATTTTGTGGGAGGAGTTTGAAAGACTGCCACCACCTTCTCCTACCTCCCCATTTTACTCCAGTCTATCAAGTACCATGAGTTTACACTATTTTCATTAAAACATCAAAGACCAAGTTTCACCCTCAGTACAAACATGAACTTCCATTAATGTCAATTAGCACCAGCAGTTCTGGGGTCCACACTTTTAAAAGGATGTTAACAAGTTGGAAAGGTTTCAGGAAAAAGCTACAAGAATTATCTGGGATCTGAAACAAGAGACTAAAGAAGCTCAATCTACTTAGTTACACAAATAGAAGGGTAAGAAGTGATCTGATCACAGGTAGTAAGTACCTACATGGGGAAAGGATTTCTCATAGTTCTGTGTTCTTTAATTTGGCAGACAAAGACATAAAAGATGCACTGGCTGAAGCGAGATAAATTCAGACTATAAAGTGCACAGTTTTTACAGCGAAAGTAGTTAACTATTGACATAACTTACTTAAGGGCGTGTTGGATTCTCTATGGGTATGTCAACACTACAACGTTAATTCAAACTAAGCTAATTCGAACTAACGGATCCAGACTAAAAAACTAGTTCGAATTAGCGTTTTGCTAATTCGAACTAGCATGTCCACATTAAGTGGACCCTGAACTGGGGTTAAGGATGGCCGGAAGCAGTGCCAGCAGGGCATCAGAGGAGAACTTAGAGCGTGGAGATACTTTCTCAGGCTAGCCGAGGGCTGTGCTTAAAGGGTCCCGACCCCCACCCCGGACAGACAGTTCTCAGGGGTGCCCCGCTTGCAAAGCAGTCCTGGCTTGGAGTGCCTGGATTACCCACACTGGGCACATCACACCACTCGTCCCTAGAGTTGGCCACTGTCGGCAAACAGGCTACTGGGCTAGATGGACCTTTGGTCTGACCCAGGACGGCCATTGTAAGCTCAGGGCTCAGGGTCGGGGGTCTCAGTGGACCACCTTGATTTTCATGCACACCTGCTCCTGGGTGGCCAGGCTGGCAGCTCTCCTGCCCTAGACGGCCACTTTCCTGTGCCTAGTGCGGAGGTCGTGGACGAGGTCCACGATGTCCGCACTAGCCCAGGCAGGTGCCCGCCTCTTGCGGTCTCGGGCAAGCTCCCGGGAGCCGCCAGCCTGGTCCCGGGAAGAGGGGGAGGGCTGGGGGGCATCCGGTGGGTGGCTCAATCCATGCCAGGTGCAGGGTCTGCTGGCTGGGTGCTGGCAGGCTTGCACCTGGCACGGGCACTGTAGCCAGCCCGTGCCCCTTTAAGGAGTCCGGGGCCGGGAGGGGGGCAGACGAGTTTCCCTGGTGTTGGCCAGAGTGGCCACCAGGGAAACCTGGGGAGGGCTAGCCTCCCACTAGATCGAATTAAGGGGCTACACACCCCTTAATTCGAACTAGCTAGTTCGAACTAGGCTTAATCCTCGTAAAATGAGGTTTTCCTAGTTCAAACTAAGCGCTCCGCTAGTTCGAATTAAATTCGAACTAGCGGAGCGCTAGTGTAGCGCCTATTAAAGTTAGTTCGAACTAACGTCCGTTAGTTCGAACTAACTTTGTAGTGTAGACATACGCAGAGTCTGGACAAGAATCCAGAGCTCCTAACTAATCAGCAGCCACTTTCTCCCTAGCCAGGATTGGCCTAATTTTCAGAAGTACAGAGCTCCCACAATTCCAGCTGTAGAAAATGGCAATTGCAGGGTGTTAGCCTCTTTGAAAACCATGCCCTGAGCTATGTTTGCTTTGCTGATGACTGAAGCTGTAAATGTGTCACTTCTGTCCAATACTCAGATTCAGTATCTGAAGTTAAATTCCATTTCATACCAAAAAACTAAAAGCAAATTACAATTTCAATGTACTCTGCTCTGCTTTAAGGCTGGCAGACCTATGGTATAATTTATGACACGATTCTCTCTCTATTCCGAGTTGTCAGGGCCGCTACAAAAAAACAAACCAAAACACCCAACAACTAAAAAAAGCACATTGCAGAAATTAATGCAGCTTTCTGAGTACAGATTGTTCTTTAGGCTGTGGACTGGACTGGATAATCGAGTAAGTCATTTCTATATCTAAATACTGTGGTTTGGGGAAATCATTGTGCATAGACAGCATAAAGGTAAATTATACTTGCTTAACCCTATAACTATCTTGCAGTTTCAGCGTTATGATCAGGAACCAATTAGGAAAAAACTACTACGGCTGTCAGTTTCTCTCTCATTTTGAAATGTAAATTCTACATGGAAAATTGTTAGCAAGTGTAGTATGTGTATGTAAAAGGATATATTCTATTTTCTGACAGGCAAGGAAGAGTAGAGAAAGGCTTACAAATAATAAACACTAAAGAAAGGAAGGCAACCAAAGCTGCAATCTAAACACATGGCTGAAATTGAAATGTATGTATGAAAACGAAACTGCAGTCAACATTCCCACTAATCTTTTCCCTCCATATGCAGAATAACTTTTCTGTGCACCAAAGTATGTGTAAATGTGCATCACCAATAGAAACAAAAAACCTAGCGGTGAGAGTTCTGTGAATCTCTCCTGAGTGGCTGTACAAGTGCACATCTTACAGGGAACACTGCTGCAAGGTATGAAGCTGTTATCCCAAACACTAGCATGAGTTACAAATGATCAGAGGTGAAATGCTAAAACCGATAAAGAAAACTGCTCTGGGATGGCCTGAGAAGCTGATCCAGAATGTTGACTATATGCCCAGGACTGCACTGTGCAAGCTGCACGTCCAAGATAATCCCATGCCAGCCCAGACACCCTCTGGAAGCAGACAACACCGATGCTGAGTTGCATAAGCACTTGGCAGAGAAGAAGGGGGAAAAATGTCTGAACTTGGAAGGTAAAAGATGAACATTTCAAACCAAGTAACAATATGTGAACAATGATGCCCAGCAACACCGCAAGGAGTTGCCAAATGTTGGGAAGGAATATTGCTTTGAAAAGAAAATGGGATGTTAGAAGGAGTTAAAGTTAAAAAGCCAGGCAGTTATTTCTGATTCAACCATTTTCCCTGGGAGCATTTGTGGCAATAAAGAATAAACATAAAGACAGAGGATTTCTCTGTTTGCCTGGCAGAGAAGAGCTAATCAGCACCATGCTTCAGAATCACGTGGAAATTGAAAGTCTCTTGGGTTTTAACATGAGACAGTCTGGACAGACCAAAGCAGAGGATGTAGTTAATTTGAAGGCATGACAACAGTGCCTAGCCACAGTATCACACTGCAGTCATGCTCCATGTTGCTCAATGCTAAAGTAAGGTCAAAACGCAGGAGTGAAAAGGCCTTAGGATGCTTGTGACAGATTTGGAACTGTTCTTTAATAACTTATGGCTATTACACTTTCTGTTTGTCTGACTGTTGTAAGGGGTGTACTGTATGAATTCAAGCAGAGGTTGGCAGCACCAATGCAGCAAAGAGGACAATGACTTCAGAGAGCCATCCAGCTACCCACATTTGAGGGACAATAATAGACCGCTTTGCTTTGATGCCCCTTCTCTGACTCTTTTTCTTCTTCCATTAAGCTCAATAAACCAGTTTATTGAGGTTGGGAATTCCACTTTGTAAGCCCAGGAGAGCCAAACAGCCCTGAAACTTAAAGGTTTACCTAGATTTGAAAATTGTCTCCAGTAAGGCAGGGTGTGATAAACCTAACTGGGAAAAGGCACTCTCATTGCAAGATATGAGCATCTACACAGGATGCAATCACGTAACAAGGCTCCAGAAGAAATGTTCTCTATGTGCACCAAGAACATTTTATGTGCACCAAGGCACAAAACCTATCTGTGGGCTCTCTGTTAATGAGCTGGTTGGCACCTGAGTTTCTCCTGAGCAGCCACACAAGCATCCAGTTTACAGGGAACACTGTCCAGGAGCTCTGGTTCCCTGTGTTTTCATCTGTCTCCCTGTTGCTTCTTCACTAATCAAACTCTTGTTTTCCCTTCCATCTTTGATAAAACCCTAGTGATGGCTACAGACAGGAGGTGAAGAAATGTAATTTGCATGCCTGTCTGTGCATTTCAGACTTATGTGTATGAAACGCTGCCGCACAGCAGGATTTGCACATACAGAAGAATGAAAGATTTGCAAGAAATAAAATACTGAACTGATTTGTTTCCTATAAAATGGTAATGATCGGGTGGTTTCACTAATGTTTAATATGGAGTGTTTTTAAGCCTCTATGCTACAGAATTTGTATGTATAAAAGAGCCTCCCCCTCTTTCCCCAATCCCACAAGCCTGTTTGCTTCAGATTAACATGACTGACCTGAACTTCACTTGATCTTCATTCATCTCCCAAGAAGTAGAGTCTGATTTTACTGCGTGATTTCCCTGTCATCACAAAACATTATTCAGCTGCATTTGACGGGAGAAGGCATGCATTAGATTTCTGTTAGGTTAAGCTTACTGCAGCCAATCATCTTATTTAAATCTTAGCTCTATTAAAACATATCTGTACTTAACATACCAAGAATAGTGTCTGGAGATCATGGGCCAAATTGATAGGGGCTGCAAACAGAGGGAAAACTGCATACTAATAAATAAGGGCATTTCATGTCACTGCTGATAATCACCCATATCTGAAAGATATGCCCAGTTCCAGAACCACGAGAAAGAGAGGACATGACCTGCTTTCTCCAGGCCATTGAGAATGACTCCCCAGTTCCCTCTGAAAGCCAGATTTCCTATGTCATACGAATTATTCTGACACACATATGCAGTTTTGTTGTGATAGAATGGCCATTGGGCAATTAACAGATCAAGCTTAAGTCTGTCTCAGTCTTTGTTCTACATCAGGGTTGTATGACTGACTGAGTGAATCCTTACATTTGGAAAATCAAATCTCTGGCCTGGTTTTCAGATGGAATAAGTCATTGCCACACTACTGATGATTTTGATATTTATACTGGCTGAGGATTTGTCCCGTGACTGTTAGTTGTATCAAGGCTTTTATATACAATGCTACCTAAACTGTCCTCATGCTTGTGATGGCCTGGGAATACATCCAGAAACCAAAGGAGAGACTACTTCTCCCACCAAATCATTAACAGATTTTACACTGCGGCAGGATTTTAGGTGATTTGGTGGCAATGTATGAATACTCATAAAGTATAGATACAATCAATAATGCTCATTATTAGAAATATCTCTACTAAATATCAGTCCCTTGATTAAGGAAATCTCTAGTAACCTAGGAGATAACAACTACATTATAAAGGAGTAATGTTAGGCTATGTCTACACTGCGGTGCTATTTCAGGATTCCAGAAGTATCCCAGAATAGCTATTCCACGTCTTTTGAGCATTCTCGTTATTTCAAAATATAATTGGCTCACTGATGTCCCTGTAAACCTTGTTCCACGAGGATTAAGGGATCTTTTGGAAAAGTGCTTTATTTCGAAATTTGGCACTGTGTAGATAGCACCAGATTTCAAAGTAAGCTATTTTGAAATTACCCTGAAATAAGCTATACAATTTGTGTAACTGCATAGTTTATTTTGAGGTGAAGGTGCAGTGTAGACGCACCCTTAATGACCAATTTTAGCCCTCGCTAACTGAGCAAGGAAAAGACTAACTGCCCATGATATTTGAACTATCCAAACACAGAGTAACTTGCTTAGCTACATGGAAAAACTGTGTGGAATTCTTGCATCTTGCTCAGAAAATAATTATCTCTTGCATTAGATGCACAGCTAATTTTCTAAAAGAAAAATCACATGTGATTCATGAGAAAAAAAACATTTGAACAGTCCAAGTGCCCAGAGGCAATCAAGAAAAATAGAAGAGTGGTTTGTGTGCCTGTCTTCAGAGCACACACTTCTGTGCCTTCCCTGTGATTCCATCTGAATAGCAAGACAGGCCATTATTATTATTTCATTCGTTACTTTCATGTGCTTGTGATGTACTGTCCACAGCAGTCTGAATAAAAGATATATGTGCACGCACATGCTACATTATCAAAAACAGAGCTGTGAGAAATTTTTCAGATAAATAGTACCTTTTCTGGAAAAGGCAATTTTAGGATGACCAAAACAATTTGCATATTCAGGTTAAATACGGCAAATAATTTCAGCCAAATATTTTGTCATTTAAAAATTCAAATTTCTTCACTTCAACATTTTCAAACAAAATGTTTTGACTTTCAATTTCGAAATGTTTCATTTTAGTTAGATTTGTTTAAATGATTTTACAAGGGTAAAATATACCTCAAAACATGAAGAAATGAAAAAAAAAAATACACTAGGGAGTTATTTCAAAATAACAAGCGGAGCATCCACACTGCCAAGCCTGTTATGTTCTGCCTGGTCCATTAAACAAGCACCCTTCATGCTACTCTGCTACATTCTGAGGTATTGAGAATTTTATTAGTAAAATGCAGATTTATGAGGTTCCAAGATGCAAGAGGAAACTAGATCAATTCAAAGCAAACACATATAGGGAAAAAAAAGTCAATACTCACCAGAGTTGTCAAAAGTCCTCTTATTAAATCTTGGCCACAAACATAACAAGCTCTGTACAAATCTGGAAAGGAATACCCAAAGTAAAAACTAGCTTCTTAATGAATTCTGTCGTCCTGATCATTTGTCTCTCTTGCCTTCACAAATACAGAAGACAGGCTCATAATTGCTCTTGTAGATAAATTGTTATTTAGGATTTTCTGTACTGTGTCTAAACTAGAGTAAGTAAGGGTTTATGAGATTTTTCTGTCAAAGCAATTGCCATTACTATACCAAAAAGGACACTTTTACTGTTAAACAAATGGTTAGGGGATGCTGTCAGGTCAAATTGGGTTCAAAATTTAAGTTATATAAAAACTGGAGTTTATAGGATCTGAGGAGCAAGAGAAATGTTTCCATTATTTTAAAAAATATTCAGTGGAAACTGCCTTCTTTTCAATATTTCCCACAATATTTGCAATCCAAATATTGTGACATTGTACTGATCTGTGAGAACCAAAACATGAAATTGATTAAAAGTAAAAGTAACTGACTAATTGTGTGTGTCTTTATTGTGTTTGCACATTTATGACAAGGATGCTCAGAGCTCTGGATGGGCAGTTTATGCTATGGCACTTTCTAAAGACATAAGTAATAGTCATTTTTATTGTCCAAGATATGTGGAATGAAAATTCAATTTTTGTTTTAATGTTCTTTTTAATTGGACTGTGTCTCTTGGGCAACATGTAGCATTGCCTTAAAAATCATTTAATTCATAATGCAGTTATTTATTCAGTGCTTTAAGTGAGAAGTCAAAGATACAAATTGCCATGTAAATATGCTCTTGAAGGAAAACGGATTCCTTAGCAAGTACTGGTACTCTTTAGTGGTATGGTAAACAAATGACCGTTAAGCATAACTAAAACATATCTGACTACCCAATTCTTCTCTTCTCATATGCAAGGAACTCACTTTGATGTTTTTGATATGCTCCCTAATGTAAAGGAAAATGGGGGGGAGGGGAGAGGAGGGTCAAGAAAATAGGTAAAGCACTTTAAAACACAAGGAATCCTGGGAGAAAGTCAACACCGAGAACAATAGCCCTTTAAATAAACCTCAAGCTAGCACAGAATCCCAAATGTGATCTGTGCCTCTCTTTAATATTATACTGCTTTTCCCTCAGTACCATTTTAAAAAATGGAAGCGTGTGTATCAAATATGCATTGAAAGAATTTGGATGCAATTTATGTTCCCTTCAAGTAGTACTTTGCTCTTCCCCTCTAATAGTCTTTCCTCTCAATTACCCCTTTTGTCTTGCCCTTTCAAGCAACTGCCCAGGGGGGACAGAATAAAACATACCTTATTTAGAGGACCCTAGAGTGATGTGTGAAGCAATGCTAGCTGGTGTGAAGCCAGCTGGCCCACTGCAAGGTACAACACTCCGGGCTCTCACCACCAGTGTGAAAAGATGACTAAACCTAGGGCATGTCGGGCAGTGCAATCAAGATTCTGCAATCCCATATTTTAATTTTACAAACTGGTTGGGAGTCAGCAGGGGTTTGCCTAGTGAGCAAAATTCAAGTTTTCCGACCACAGTGAGAACTTACTATGAATGTACTTGAAAGCAGAGTACACATGCAGAGATGCTTTCGTTAACAAAGGGTTACTTGGATATGGCTGAGTCCAAGCGAGATTGTGAAGATTTCTCATTTCTCTTCCACCACAGGTTGACTATTTGAGTCTGCTGTCCTCCTGCATCTCACCCATCAGAAATATACTTTACACATTCCTGCTCACATCATGAGGCACTGTCTAAGTATATTGGCCTGGAGTGAAATAGATCTTCTGATGGTGTCCCAGGTACTTGCACTGTAATCTATTTCACTGCTAGCCAACGAAAGAACCCACCACGGTTGATGGAATTATTTGTATTGTGTTGGTGCTTAGGAACCCCAATCAAGAGTTAGGCCTCCATGTGCAAGATGCTGCACAGATGTTCAACAAAGACAACAGCCCTGCCCCACAGAGCTGACAATATGTATATCACACGGGATTGGGCAAAACCAACAAGGGAAAGGGGAGGGAAGAACACAGGACTGGGAGCTGAGTTATCAAACAGAATTGAACATAAAAGCACAAATGATGCTTAGCACTTGTCTAATCAATACCAGATGGTCGCAATTTTTAGGCATCCCAAAGAGACAGGTTTGAAGGGGGGCTTTGAAGAAGTTAAGATGGCAGTTCCCTTAAAGTTACTGTCCTCATAGGCAGAGCAAAGGCAAGGCTCCTGATACATTTATAGATCTGATAGACAGGGCAGGGTTCAGTGGTAAAGAGCTTAAAAGGAGAAGCTTATCTGATTTTTTTTCCACAAGCAGCAGTCAAAAACCAAAACTCGAGATTATCGTCGATTATTTTTTGGTTACGTCTCCTGTCCCTAAAGTGTAGCCATGTACTTTTGTCAGACTGGCTTTGGCTTTACGATCGAGGGAAGCAACAAGACAAAACAGAGGCACCCTCCATGAGACAGCACATTCTGAATCATTAATGTCTCACACAACAGAATAAAACAGACATATGCTTAAGTGCAGGACACAGTGACACTGGAACAATTTTTAGGGTGGAAGTGCTGAGCTGTGCCTCCCCCACATTTCATCCGCAGCCCACACTGCCCCAGGCTGAAGGAGGATGCAGAGCCAAAGTTGGGACCTCGGGGCCTGCAGTGGAGACGCCAGGTGGCAGTGATGCCCTTAGCTGTGCCAGCCTGGCTGCTTCTGGTCCCATGTAGGGCTGTCAACTTAGGCTTCTGGCCCCTGTGCGGGGCTTCTATTGCTGGTCCCGGTGCAGGGCATCACATTAAGCACGATGCTTAAGAGCATAACATTTTACATCCCTAACTGTCAATCTTTAGGCCTTGATTCAGAAAGATACTTACACAAATACTTAAGGCTAGGCCTGTGAGGGGGCCTAGGAAAGCCAATGAAGCTATTCACATATAATTAGCCACACCTTAAAATATCGTGTAAAATTGTGATTTTAGATTGGGATCTCTTTGGAACAGGAATTACTGATTATATACTTGTATAGCAACCAGCATAACGGAGTCCCTAATGCAACCCCAAGAGCAGTAGTTTAATTTAAATTCTTTGATGGCATAAAGATTAGCCTAAAATTGTGAATCCTACATATGATCCATTTTTCCATAAGCAACAATCGTGCATCAAGAGTGAAATCCTGGGCCCAAGAAGCCCATGGGAGTTTTGCCACTGACTTCAGCAAAACCAAAATTTTGCCCCAAGGCTACGTCTAGACTCGCCCCTAATTCCGGAAGAGGCATGCAAAGCAGGTAAGTCAAATTAGGGAAATCCGTGGGGGATTTAAATATCCCCCGCGGGATTTAAATAAACATGTCCGCCGCTTTTTTTCCAGCTTGGGAAAAAGCCGGAAAAAAGCGTCTAGACTGGCGCGATCCTCTGGAATAAAGCCTTTTTCCGGAGGATCTCTTATTCCTACTTTCAGGTAGGAATAAGAGATCCTCCGGAAAAGGAGTTTTATTCCGGAGGATGGCTCCAGTCTAGACGCTTTTTTCCGGCTTTTCCCCAAGCCGGAAAAAAAGCGGCGGACATGTTTATTTAAATCCCGCGGGGGATATTTAAATCCCCCGCGGATTTCCCTATTCTGACTTACCTGCTTTGCATGCCTCTTCCGGAATTAGGGGCCAGTCTAGACGTAGCCCAAATGTTTTCATAAGATGATTGCCACTAATGAAGGCTTAGCATCTTAATTCAATCTTGGTTTGGACATGAAAGATTTCCTCTGGGTTGCTATATAGAATTGTGTTATTTTGAACCTTGACAATGATGCCACTTGCACCCATGCCTACAATTTGAGAAAATAAAACCAGGGAGGAAAATATTTTTGTACAGGCTACAAATGGATACTTCTAGCAAATGCATTTATGGAAGTGTTCAGTGACATAAATGACACCTCAGGAAAAAGAAACTGTCAACAGAGGGACTGTCTCTGACATAAGGACCATTTGTATACTTTCCTAGTTTGTGTTTTGCAGGGTTGCCTATTGGTGGAGCAACACAGGACAGGCCTTCTGGAAACCAAACAGGAACACTAAGGAAGTGGATGACTTGTCACACTTATCCATCTTCATCTTCTTTCCATCACTTGGAAGTTGAAGGCTGCCCCACAGTGCCAATATACATCCCTGATGTGGCTTAAGAAGATCAAGATGGCTCTGCAACGTTTCCTCTTTTCTCTCCATCAGTTCTGCTATCCTTATACCATGTGCACTTAATCATTATTTCTTAGCTTGCCCTTGTGATGTTACCAGCCAATGATCAGTTTATCTTCTACACAGTTGTCAAGAAAATTATCTTGATCATGGTTTGGGTTTTTTTTCTCTGTAATTTGGTTCTCCGTGCTCCTGCATACACAATACAGCACAATAAGGGCCAGAATTACAAAGGTATTTAGGAATGCAATTGGGCCTGCAGTGGGTGACAGATGACTAACCTGTTTATCAGAGGGGTAGCCGTGTTAGTCTGGATCTGCAAAAGCGACAAGAAGTCTTGTGGCACCTTATAGACTAACAGACATAAGCTTTTGTGGGCAAAGACCCAGATGCATGCATCTGACAAAGTGGGTCTTTGCCCACAAAAGCTTATGCTCCAATATGTCTGTTAGTCTATAAGGGTACGTCTACACTACAGCGCTAGTTCGAACTAACTTAGTTCGAATTAGTGAATTCGAACTAAGCTAGTTCGAACTAACGCATCTAGAACTAAAAACTAGTTCGAACTAGCGTTTTGCTAGTTCGAACTAGTAAGTCCACATTGAGTGGACTCTGAACAGGGCTTAATGATGGCCGGAAGCAGTGCCGGCAGGGCATAAAAGGAGGACTTAGAGCATGGAGATACTGTCTCAGGCTAGCCGAGGGCTGCGCTTAAAGGGTCCCGACCCCCACCCCGGACACACAGTTCTAAGGGGTGCCCCGCTTGCAAAGAAGTTCTGGCTTGGAGTGCCCTGAGTGCCCACACTGGGCACATCACACCACTCGGCCATCAGCCCGGCTGCACTTGCCGCAGGCTGCCATCTGGGGAGAGGGAGTAATTGGGGGGCTGCAGGAGAGCTTCCACCCCCAGAAGCCCGCAGAGCCAGCCCAGTCCTCCCCATCGGGGGCTCGTACCCCATTCCTCCCTCACCTCCTTCCACTTGCCCTTCCCTAGCCCCCCTTCTTCTTGATGTACAAAATAAAGATAACGTTTCTTCCAACATTGACTCTGTCTTTATTGAAAAAAACTGGGGGAGACTGGGAAAAGGAGGTGGGAGAGGGGAAGAGAAAGGCTGGGAGAGGGGAGGGCAACTAACATGATCAGGGGTTGGGAACAGGTCCCAGATGAAGAGAGGCTACAGAGACTGGGACTGTTCAGCTTAGAAAAGAGGAGACGGAGGGGGGACAGGATAGAGGTCTGTAAAAGCAGGGGTTGGGTGGAGAGGGTGCATTCAGAAAAGTTCTTCCTGAGTTCCCATAAAGAAGGACTAGAGGACACCAAAGGAAAGGAATGGGTAGCAGGCTTGAAACTAGTAAGAGAAAGTTGTTCTTGACAAAGCAAATAGTTAACCTGTGGAACTCCTTGCTGCAGGAGGCTGTGAAGGCTAGAACTAGAACAGAGTTTAAAGGGAAGTGAGATCAAGTCATGGAGGTTGGGTCCATGGAGTCCTATTAGCCAGAGGGTAGGAGTGGTGTCCCTGCCCAAAGTTTGTGGAAGGCTGGAGAGGGATGGCACGAGACAAATGGCTTGGTCATTGTCTTCGGTCCATCCCCTCCAGGGTCCCTAGGGTTGGCCGCTGTGGGCAGACAGGCTACTGGGCTAGATGGACCTTTGGTCTGACCCAGTATGGCCATTGTAAGCTCAGGGCTCAGTGTCGGGGGTCTCAGTGGACCCCCTTGATTTTCATTCACACCTGGTCCTGGGTGGCCAGGCTGGCAGCTCTCCTGCCCTAGACGGCCACTTTCCTGTGCCTAGTGCGGAGATCGTGGACGAGGTCCACGATGTCCGCACTAGCCCAGGAAGGTGCCCGCCTCTTGCGGTCCAGGGCAAGCTCCCGGGAGCCGCCAGCCTGGTCCCAGCAAGAGGGGGTGGGCTGGGGGGCATCGGGTGGGTGGCTCTGTGCCGTGCCAGGTGCAGGGTCTGCTAGCTGGGTGCTGGCAGGCTTGCACCTGGCACGGGCACCGTAGCCAGCCCGTGCCCCTTTAAGGGGTCCGGGGCCGGGAGGGGGGCATAGAGTTTCCCTGGTGTTGGCCAGAGTGGCCACCAGGGAAACCTGGGGAGGGCTAGCCTCCCACTAGTTCGAACTAAAGGGCTACACAGCCCTTAGTTCGAACTAGCTAGTTCGAACTAGGCGTTAGTCCTCGTAAAATGAGGTTTACCTAGTTCGAACTAAGCGCTCCGCTAGTTCGATTCAAATTCGAACTAGCGGAGCGCTAGTGTAGCGCATAGGAAAGTTAGTTCGAACTAACGTCTGTTAGTTCGAACTAACTTTCTAGTGTAGACATACCCTAAGGTGCCACAAGACTCCTTGTTGCCTTAGCCTCTTTATGTAATTTCGAAAACTCCACTTGACATCTTTCTGCCTTTGTACCATTGCAAATCTGAACCTAAGCACACATATGTCTATTCTTTGATGTCTAGATTTTGACTTCTGAATTATCTTCCCTGGTGAGCACTTACATATATAATGTGAGGAAGAGCCTAATAGGCTATCTCGCCTCTGGAGAGCGTCATCAGAATAGTAGGATTTAGGCAGGGACTGAAAGAATAGGTGGGGTGACTTGGCTAACCACTGGGGATAAGGGATAAGAATGGGAGAAGAAACTGGCTGGGGATGAGGCAGCTCTGGCCAAGCATAGCAGGATTGTAAAGGCATGGGGAAATACAGTGAGTCTGCAAGGGGTCAAAGATTACACCCCAAACAGCCTGACAGTAATTGTTTCACTAAAAAAAGCTTTTGGGCAAAGTGGAACATTAAGACTAAGAACTGTTTGTGTGACCCCAAGAGGAAACTTCATATGACGATTTAGTTTGTACTGTTAGGAATACATTCTGTTCAAATATCCAGTCTATGGAGTTATACCAAAGATGAACTTGGCCCGGCGAGTGTCTGCCTCTGATCTGGGAAATAGCTTAGCAGGAGTTTTATTATTTATATCTACATGTAAATAAATTCACCTTATATTTTACTGAGAGTCTGGCGCAATGGAAGAACCATGTAAGTCATTAAATCACTATTGTGCCATGAATCCTGAGTATCTAGTGTTTTCTAATTATAGCCTGTTTTCACAGATATTCCTAAACCACTTTGAATAATTTATTCATTTGGGCAGTGCTATCATTTACATGATCTTTCACACTCCATGTTGTCTAGGGATCTTTTTCTGCTACTTCTTGTCCACCTAATCATTCCTTCATCTCTCGAAGACATTATGGGTATGTCTACACTATACTATTATTTTGAAGTAAGTTATTCCGGAAGAAATACTCCAAAATAGCTTATATCAAAATAGCACGTCTACCCTACAGGGAAGCCTCAAAATTAGTCCAAGGTAGGCTTCCCTAATATGGATGTACTACCTCGATTTAGAGCCCCAGGAGGCACTGGGGAGTAATTAGTTTGAATGGCCCAGGGAAGGAGCTATTTCAAAATAGCAGCAGTGGAGTGTCCATACTAATGCTCTTCCAAAATAGCTATTTTGGAATAGGTGTTATTCCTCATGGAATGAGGTTTAGAGAAAGTTGGAATAAGCCATCCATTATTTCAAATTTATTTTGAAATAACAGAATTGTAGTGTAGATGCTCACATTGTTATTTTTGAATACCGGCCATTATTGCGAAATAACGCTGCTGCGTAGACGCACCCTAAACTGTAGCTATTCAGGCCATTTCTACACTAGGAAAGTATTTCAAAATTACTAAATTCAACTTAATAAATCCTGATTTAATAATTCGGAACTAGTGTGTCCTCACTACGGGAACGCCTTGAAATTAGTCTGAGGCAGGCTCCATTAATGTGGACATGCTGCCTCAGACTTAGAGCCCCAGGAAGCACTCAGAAATAATTAATTTGAATTATTCTGGGGAGTAATTCTTTTGAAATAGCGACACAGGAGCATCCACATTACCATTATTTCAAAACTATTTCGGAATTAGTGTTACTCCTGATGAAAAGCAGATTTTTAATTCCGTGGCCTGTAATTTTGAAATAACAGGCTTGATAATATAACAGGCTTGATAAATAACAGGCTTGATAACAGGCTCTTATAAATTCGACTTTGGGTGGTGGGGGCGTTATTTAAAAATAAAATCCTAGTGTAAAGTCCCAGGGCTCTGAAGTGCACTCCTGCAGGACTAGTGCATCATGAAACCATGCACAGAGATCAAGAGAGGAACATTTTAGGGTGAGTGAAACATGTCAGAGTTAGAATTATCACCATGTCCTGATTGCTAGACATAGAAATATTTGACTTTATACTGAATTACCAACTCTACAAGACTTGCTCTTCTCACTGATCCAACACACAACAATAAGGGCTACAGTATCATCTCAAGACACAATAGTTACATATTCCTAATGGATTCAAGGAGCAAAGTTTCTTAATATTACCTAGAATCCTCTCCAGGTACACCTGTAAGCATTAAATAGAGGGGGTTGGTTTTGTGGAAGACTGGGCCTGCTTCTATAGGGAGAGGATATATAACTTGGACTGCTTTCATCTGTAATCATACCTATGGTCAGGTTTGGATAGATACCCATAAACTAAATATATACATCGAGTAAGACTGCAGGCTAATGGGACAGTTGGTTATTAAGTCACAGAAATCCAGTCGACCTGCTCATCTGTAAGTATCAGGGGAACATTCAACTGTGATAATTTCCTTAACTCTCCTGCGGTTCAGTTTATGAGGGTACGTCTACACTAGCTTGTTAGTTCAAGCTAGGTAGGGTAATTAGGGCAAGCGGAGTTGCAAATGAAGCCCGGGATTTAAATATGAGGAGTAACGGTGGAATGAGGAGTAACGGTAGTTCGAATTAGGATCTTTAATTTGAACTACCTACTCCGTGCTGCATGTAGCCGCGGGCACGGAGTTCGGACTAAGGGGGATTTAAAAATGGCGGTGCCCGGAAACATGCAAATGAAGCCCGGGATATTTAACTCCCGAGCTTCATTTGCAACTCTGCTTGCCCTAATTACCCTACCTAGCTCGAACTAACGAGCTAGTGTAGATGTACCCTGATCTATTAAGGCAGATTCTACACAAACGTTAATATCTCAATAGATCTCTGTTTGCAGGTCATTTTAAAGTCATCATTGTGGGTGGTCCTTAACAGCCACAACACTAAGGCATCCTTCACATTACCTACTACAGTGAAAAGAATTCAGGGGCAGTCTTGTTTTCTTCCTAATTCTATTAACATTTATCTTTGGTCCAGTAGCTGAAGGTTGTTTGCATTTGAAAAGTGTTTCAATGCCTGGCTATAATTGAGAGCCAAGCAATTTTCCTACAACTATAGGCCTGATCCTCTTCTCTCATACAGTGGTGTAAATCAGGAGTAACTCTGCTAAAGGCAGTGCAATCACACTGGCTCAAAACCTGTATCAAGTGAGTGAAGAATCATGCCCGAGTTTTTGGCACAAAAGTTGATTCAATTTGCTAAATGATTTTATTTCAAAGCTCGTTTGGCAGAAGGGTACGCAATAGCAGCTGCCACCTTCCAGTACCTTCTGCATATTGGTCTTGCTCATGAAGAACCATGAATAGATTAGTATATGAAAGCCAAGCTTATGTGCATTCTATTAACTGTACTACCTGAGTCTTTCCTTAGATTGCCTTGCTGAGCTCACACAAAATGTGAGAGAGGGAGGCTCTTTGCTGTTGAGTGAGGAGCAGATGTTATACCTCACAAAACGAACTTTGAACAGCACAGATTCCAAAGCCAGATTCACCGGGGTAAAAATAATTTGTTTCCTTCATATCCAGTTTGGCCACAAGTTATCAGGCTCAGCGGAAGAATTATTGAGCGAAATTGTATTATTTGAATCATATGCAGGAGGGCAGATGAGATGATCACTGGTGGTCCCTTCTGGTTTTGAATTTTATGCCTCTCACTCTTCCCCTATCCCCACACTGAGCTGCTATGACTCAGTCCACTTACCATAAATAACCGATCTGCATCACAAGTACCTGAAATGCAGCACCTTGGCCTAATGCCATACCTCTCTTCAGAAGAATAAAGTGTGCTGCTCAGTCAGCCTCCAACCTGCCTGTCTCCTCTCTGATCTACAAATGATCATCAAAAGGTTTGATTTGACCTCCAAACTCAGCAATGAAAATTATCACAGGGCTGGACGACAGAATCCATCTCTCAGTAAGGTTCTGTAAAGAGCATCCCTTCATCAGATTGTAGCACATACAATGAGAAACCTTTCCAGGTGCTCATTGCAAAAGTCACTCCTGAATGCAGAAACAGAGACAGAAAATCTGATCAGGGTGTATAAATCCACGCTTAACACATGCCTGCCAGGATTTACAGACCCAATATTTTCAGGGCACTAAATCATTATAAATGTGAATAAAGAGGGATAAATCAAAACATTTCAATTAGGATCATTTTCACTGAGTATATTTCCACTGGGTGCTTTTTCAACATGCCACTGAATTTTTTTTTTCTGATTTTCACATCAATCAGGTTTTTTTAGAGGTAGTCTCTCTAAGGCTACATCTAGACTACAGGCTTCTTTTAGAAGAAGCTTTTTTCGGACTAGATCTTCCAAAAAAGCTTCTTCCAAAAGAGAGTGTCCACACTGCAAAAGTGCATCAAAAAAGCTATCTGCATTTTCGAAAAGGAGCATCCAGACTGAATGGACGCTCTCTCGCATGTAAGCTGCGATTGCTGTGGACGGAGTGGCCACCAGGGCAGCTGTGCTTTTTCCTCTTGCCTCTTCTTGCAAAAGAACTCCCTCTTCCCTGTCCACACACACCTTTTTGCGAAAGAGCTCTTTCGCAAAAAGGCTTCTTCCTCATAGAATGAGGATTACCTATGCCAGAAAAACCCCTCTTTACTTTTGATTTATTTGCAGAAGAAAGCAATTGCAGTGTGGATGTTCCTCAAGTTTTCTTGGAAAAATGACTCTATCGTGTAGACATACCCTAAGTCTTGAGCCCCAAGGAAAGAGCCACTAGTGAAAGCATGTCATCATATCTTGTCAGGCATGGCATATGGAATGGCAGCATGTGGGATGAAGTGTAGCCGGGGGAACACGGGTTCTGTTTTCTGCTCCACCATTGATTCCCTATGTGACTTGGGTCAATTTCCTAGGGTAGGTCTAGACTACAGACTTTTGTCGACAGAGGCTATGTTGACAGATACTGTCGACAAAGCTTCTGTCGACAAAGAGCATCTAGACTACATCCAGTTCTGCTGACAAAGCAAGCTACTTTGTCGACTTGAGAGTGTAGATGCAAAGGACAGTGTAGATGCAATAACGCCTTCTGTCGACATTACTCTGTCGACAAAAGACGTTATTCCTTGTAGAATGAGGTTTAGCGCCGTCGACAAAACTGCCAAGTTCTTTCGATGTTATATCGACAGAACTCGGCAGTAGTGAAGATGAAGGTATAGTTTTGTCGACAAAAATCTACTTTTGTCGACCAGGGCCGGCCCGAGGTATTCTAGCGGCCCGGGCACAGGCGCACGGTGCCGCCCCCGGGCACACAGCACATACACGGCCTGGCTATGGCTGCTGGCGTGCAGCCCGGGGCCCGCCCCCAGGGCGCACGGCACATGCATGGCCCAGTCCGTCCCAGCTCTTGCTGCTGGCGCACATGCCGAGCCATGTGGGGCCCCGCAGCCATGGCGGGAAGGGTGTTGCTGGCTGGCTCCGCAGGGATGTGGGCGGGCCAGTGTTGTGGGAGCCAGGTGCACGGCGCCTGATGGCAGCTGTAAGGGACGCCACACACCCCTTACAGCTGCCATCAGGCGCCTCCCCATTGGTTGGCGCCCTGGGCAGCTGCCCGGCTCACCCACGCCTCCGTCCAGCCCTGTTGTCGACAGAACCCTGTAGTCTAGACACACTCCTAGGCTCAGACTTTCAAAGTTATTTAGGCACATAATGTGGGTAAGAGCCTAATAGGCTCTCTCGTGTGACAGGGTCAGGCCAGGGAGCTGCTGCAGAGAAGGGAAAAAGCAGCCCAAAAGGGAAAAACCCTGTGGCTGTGTCTACACTGGGCCACTTATTCCAGACAATCAGCTGCTTTTCCGGAATAAGCTGCAAGCTGTCTAAACTGGCCCTTGAATTTCCGGAAAAGCAACAACGCTCTACTGTACAAAATCAGCCGCTATTCCAGAAAAACTATTCTGCTCCCGCTCGGGCATAAGTCCTTATTCCGGAACACTGTTCCGAAAAAGGGCCAGTGTAGACAGCCCAGTAGTCTTTTCCGGAAAAGCGCGTCTACATTGGCCACAGACGCTTTTCCGGAAAAAGGGCTTTTCCGGAAAAGCAGCCTGCCAATGTAGACGCTCCTTTTCCGGAAAAACTGAAAACGGAATAGTATTCCGTTTTAAGCAGTTCCGGAAATTCATGCCAGTGTAGACACAGCGGCTACGTCTACACTGGCCCCTTTTCCGGAAGGGGCATGTAAATTTCACCAGTCGTCGTAGGGAAATCCGCGGGGGATTTAAATATCCCCCGCGGCATTTAAATAAAAATGTCCGCCGCTTTTTTCCGGCTTTTAAAAAAGCCGGAAAAGAGCGTCTACACTGGCCCCGATCCTCCGGAAAAAGTGCCCTTTTCCGGAGGGTCTTATTCCTACTTTGAAGTCGGAATAAGACCCTCCGGAAAAGGGCGCTTTTTCCGGAGGATCGGGGCCAGTGTAGACGCTCTTTTCCGGCTTTTTTAAAAGCCGGAAAAAAGCGGCGGACATTTTTATTTAAATGCCGCGGGGGATATTTAAATCCCCCGCGGATTTCCCTACGACGACTGGTGAAATTTACATGCCCCTTCCGGAAAAGGGGCCAGTGTAGACGAGCCCAGCCTGTGAGAAGAAGCAGAGAACTGCAGCCCAATTAGATGCAGCTGGGAGGGAGCTGGCTCAGGCAAATTGGGGCCAGCTGACTTCTCTGCTGTCTGTCTGAGGGCCTTTAAAAGCCTCAGCAGTTGGAGGCTGTGGGGGGGAGAGTGAGAGGATGAAAGGAAGGTGGTGGTGCAACAGAGAGGAAGAAATTGGAGAGAACAATTTTGACCAGCATTAGGTAAAAGTAGCTAGGGAGGGAGCCTGTGGGCCCCTGGCTGGGCTCCCTACCATTGAGACCTGCTGAAAAACCCACAAACTTGGGAGCTAAGGGGAGGAGGCCTACCCAGTGGTGGCTTGGGGAAGAGGGACCCTTGCCACACTCTCTTCTCTAGAGTGTCATCAGAATAGTAGGATTTTGGGAGGGACTGAAAGAAAAGGTAGGTGACTTGGCTAACCACTGGGGGTAAGGTGCAAGGATAAGAATGGGAGAAAAAACTGGCTGGGGCAGATGCAGCACTGGCGGAGCATAGTGGGTTGCACAGCAGGACTATATAGGCATGAAGGAATCGAGTGTGTCTGTGAGGGGCCAGTGATGACACCCCAAACAGCCTCTTCTCACAGTCCCCTGTGTAGATTATTCCCATTTCTGCTGTTTCAGTATCATGACAGGAGGTGCCTTTGAAGAGGGTGGCAGGATTGCTCTGCATGGGGAGCTGTGCTGCTGCTCAGGACACAGGTGACAGACACCTCAGTGCTGTGTCTGCAAAGCGTTTGCACATCTTTGGGGGACCTATTTACATAGCTCCAGAATGTGGCCCCTAGTTCTGATCTATATAGTTGTGTGTAGATTTTAAGGCTCAATGAGTCATTTAAAAATCACACCTAAGGCTCTTGTTTTATGCCTCTAGGTTACAAATAGTGCTCCACATGCTTAGGAGCAAAACCTTCACCAGTACTGAATTCCCATTACAAAAATACAGGTGCTACAGAAACTGTAGTGCAAAGATTCTAGGCAAGTGTGTCCAATTAAAGGAATTTAGGCACCATTAGCTGAGCTTTCCTCTTCTAAACAGCTACACCTTGACTCCCAGTGAATTTCAAATGCAAATGCCATTTCCCAATTTAACCTTTGATTGCAGCTTTCATGTTACAGTGTGGCAACGAAAAAACAATGCTAGAATCATCTACAATTTGGCAGACGTGAAGTTGATTAGTGCTGTACATGAATCACTGTCTGACCTTTGCATTTATTTAATTCAGCAGCGACGCTCATTTGACTTGATCTAAAAGGCTGCTTTCTGAAACGCTGTTACACTCATGAAAACAGGCCTAATGGATATGTAAAGAAACAGATACAGTGCCAGTCAGGAAACAGATTCAAAAAGTCCTTTCAGGGAGCTCTGACTCTGCTGTAGGGAAAGTATTACAAGTAAATTGGCCTGAATTTCTCCCCCGTTAGATTTAAATAAAACCAATGGGGACATTTTCAATGGAACTTTTTTCATTAGAATATGCCCATTTGTCAAAACTAAAACTTTTCATAGAAATGTATCAGGATGCCTAATTTTCTTTTAAGGCAAAGATACAATAAAATGTTAAGATCTAAGACTATACAGTTCTCAGTATGGGTCATGTAAAGATTGGCTTGCTGGCTGGTGAACCTTCCTCCTCTGAGGATGCTTAAAAAGGTGACCATATTTCTAAATACCAGTCCTTTCTCTGGCACTTCTCTTGTGTATGTGCTTGGTGTGAAAGCTTTTCCATGACAAGCACAGTCCTTTTTCTACTCTACCACAATTCCACAGGAAAAGGCACACTTTCCCAATGATTTGCCACCCAGTCTTTGTCAACCATAAAAAAAATGAATGTGTTGTTCTGTTTAAAATGTAGATCCTGTACTGAATGATGCATTAAGTAAGCTGGTCAGGGGATCTCTGGGAGACTGGCATTATGTTAAAAGATAAATATTTTTTAAAATTTCCTCCTCAAACCTAGGATGAAACTTTTTCAGGTCCTGGCTGAATTTCTGATCGAAACCAGAAAGAACATGTGAATCTCTCTCCCAATGGCCTGATGAATATGTATTTTATGCAAAGTGGGACAGATCCAGCTGTGGAGATTGAGAGCGAGATTGAATTTATAGTGTGGTAGGTCAGGCAGTGAATCAGGAAAAGCAAGGGCTTCACAGATGAATAACCACTGGACTATAGGCTCCTTCAGGACAGGTGGGTGGGTCTCTCTCTCTCTCTCTCTCTCTGCAGTAAGACCTCACAGGTAGCTGCTCTATAGCAACAGGAGACAGCTCTCCCACAGACATAATTAAACCACCCACAACAAGCAACAGCACTTTTGCTGACATAAGCCGGTATAACCATAGTTGTGCTGACAGAAGCCACTGGTAGAGAAGTAGTTATACCAGCAAAGTGAGCTTTTTTACTGACACAGATTATTTTGCTTGGGGAAGGTGTTGGAATAAGCTATTCCGGTAGAAGCAAAGCTTTGTCATGATAAGCTGCAGCCACACCAGGCATGCTATGTTGGTAGTGTAGTATACCACTATTCCTTTTCCAGTGGGAAATGGACAGAATTATTTAACTTAACATCAAACCCACCAATGAAGGGAATAGGGAAGGGAACAGTTGCCCTGAGACTGGAGCCCTGAGTTCTTTAAATCACTGCTCAAACAGCATGTTGTGTGCTCCAGGCAGCATAGAGGGCTGGCTGCCCTTGGCTCCACCCCTTCCACCTGCACCTCCTCCCTTTGTAGGATCACAGAGCCAGCTCTTGCCACCTTGCCCAGGGCTTCTGCAGAGGCTGTTGGCTTAACTTCTACACATTGACCTACTGTTGAAGCACTGAGCGCATTGTCCATCTCTAAGCACATCAAAGCTATTGGGATGAAGGTTTGTCAGGAAAGAGCACTATGCTTTGCATTAACTGCACCAGAATTCATGCCAACCCGAATCTGCTTCTGGAAAGTGGGCCCGTTCGGAGACTTCACAAGTATTAGCGGAGTCACTCTCGAATTAACAATACAGCACCTCGTTGATCTAGTCACTCCCACACTAGTAACTTGATACCTATACTTAAAATATTTACCCGCACTCCACAAAACAAACGTTCAGTGTTGAAATAAGGATGTGGGTGGGCATAATACACCTTTTTTAAATTAGTTTTAGGAAGTAGGAGGTGAAATTATGCACATTAGTCTTCGGTCTCCAGAGAATTGCTGGTGGTTTCTATACTTACACATTGTCACAGAAATTCTTTCAAGAGATTTGGATCCTGTAAAATGACATAGACTAAAACGGAGGAGAGGAGAATCTGCAAAGAAGTTCTTGCCATATCCCTAACCACAGCAGAAGCTAATGAGGTGTAGATGGCTCAGAGATTTTTCTTCTCCTCCTCCTCTGTAGCCAAGCAGCGGGAGCCTTTCACACAAGTGGCAATCATAAAATTGACCAGGCTATCACGAAGTGGAAAATGTATGAAGGAGCATTTGTTATTCACTAGCAAGTAGCCAGGCAATGGTACTCTTCACACACTGATAGCAGCATGGCTTGAATCATGCAAGTAGGACAGATCTGTCTTACTCTGCTCTGGGTAGTGGCACCTGGGTTTGTTCTTCGCGCTATGGGATTGGGTGGATAGAATCAGAGTTAGGCCCAGGGTTGGGTGTTGTATTTGAACACAGACAGATGGATAGTCAAATTACGCACTGTGTATGATGAGAGAAAAAGGTGAAAATCCTTTGGCTAAACAGAATTATTCACGGGTACAGTTTTTTATTCTGATTGGCTTTGATTGATCGTCCCCTGAGAGAGGCTGCCTGCTTAGCCATCTGGCTGAGTGAACACACCGGAGGTCAGTCATCCAGCAGAGTAATGAAGAAGGAGAATGCTGTGGTTCAACTGAAAAACATGGTGGTTGCTGCACCTTCAGTTACCTTTCTCTCCCACCATACTGCCGTAGCTGTGGTCTTAGGGCACTTGTGTTGGGCCCCCCTCATTACAATGAGAGACAGGACTGCTGGCTGGGCAATTCCCTATGAGGACGAGGAGTCTGCAACTTCCTCCCTCTCTTACCTCAAAAGAGCCTCAATGAGGTAGTTTTGCCTTTTGCATGGATACAGTTTTGGAGAAAACTGAGGATCTGTTGGGGGGGGGGGCGGGATTGGGACCCTGCAGAAGACTGAGGGTCTGTTTCCTTAAAATATGCTAGGGTGGAAGAGAGCTTTGGTTGGCAGCTAGTAGAGCACCTGGGCTCCCCACTGGTTATTGTTTTGTAATGCTGCTGAGATTTGAATTCATTCTTAAGGGCATTCTTCCCACAGGACATAGACTCAGCAGTGAGGCTGCACCTGACACTGACACAGCACAAGACCTGGGCCTACACTAGAAACACCCTCTGTGCTTGGTGCACCAGGTGAGGGACAGACAAGCGCAGCCCAGCAGGATCCAAGTGTGCAGAGGCTCAGCATGGAGAGATCCAGTGGTGGGGCTAAAGGGGTTTGTGTGAATCTTGGTGCAGGCAGCTTGAGGGGGGAGGAGTTAGCTGTGGGGGGGATCTGGATGCACCGAGGCTTACGGGGTGGGGGACGGATTCCAGGTGCAGGGGCACTGGAACTCTGCAGAGGCTTCCAGGTGAAGATGGTTGGGAGTTTTGGTCAATGGCATGGGAGTCTGTATTTGGGGGCTCAGGGTGGTACAGGAGAGTGGGGCTCATCAGGGTGGAGGGTTGAGTGCAGGAAGCTCACTGAGGGGTGCAGAGTTGGGAGTCCGGGAGCAGGGGTTCCAGATGCAGTGGTTGAGATTCATGGGGTGGGGGTTGGGTATGGAGGACTAGGGTGGTTCTGGATGCACCAGGAGAGGCTTGGCAGGGATGTCTTGGTATGCAAGGTCTGGATGCATGGAGTTTGGGTGGATAGGGAAACAGCTCCCTGTACAATGATTCCTCCCCCCAGGGCTGAAGAGTCACCAGCTGGGGTGTCCACAGCCCTAAAGTGATTTACCCCTCTGCTGGTGATACCTGAAACGATGTAGCTGCGTAGCATCAGAGTCATTTTTCTGTGTGGAATCAAATAACACGTGGGGAACATGAATTCTGCGCGCACACAGTGTTGCAAAATTCCCCCAGGAATATTGAAGTGTATTGGTAAGATGTGCTAGGGCTCCCAGAGGCTTGGATGGGCTTCATTTTAGAGATTTTTTTTTTAAAAAATCAACTAAGTAAATCACAAGGGGGCAGATTCTTATGACTCACTTTAAGGTGCTATTCAGTCAGGTCAATATATTGGAAGGGAGACATCAGGGCCTGGGATCCAGTGGGCAAATTACATGCAGAAAATGAAAGTTTAGCTGTAGAAGTTAAATGCAAGCAGCACATGTTCAACCAGGAAAGTGGCATTCCCAGTCCAGCAGGTGGGGTTTTGTGTATCACAGCAGGTGCAGGTGCATAGTGACAAAACAGGAGCAAGCGGTCAGCCTGCCTCTTGCACATTTTTTCCATACTGCACGCACATCTGACCTGCTTTCATGCCCCAAAGCGTGCACTTCAGGTGCAAAAGCAGGGGAGAATCACTACCAGAGTGAGGAGAATGGGGTGTCTCTTATTGTAGACACACTCGGCCCTCCAACCTCAATATAGCTAGCTTTGGTCAACCCAGTTTTGTTGCACATTTGCCAAAGCAACTGGAGGCACTTGAGGCAGCTAGTGGGAAGGATCAGTAGCAAAGCTGTCCCTCCCTCAGGGGCATAATCTTTGCCTTATTTCATGAGTCCTAGTCCCCCATATTTGGCCAGTGCAAAATTTGGCAGAGCCCTTGATTGAACACATGCAAGGGACAATAGAAACAGATAGAAAAACATGTTCTATATATTATGTTTCTTTTCCATTAAATTTCAGCATAACCACTCCTACTGTTATCATTCACCCTAAGATGGTCTGTTGAGTGAACTGCAAAAAGACCAGCTCAGACCCCCAGCTGATGTAAATGACTGTAAACTGAAGCTTATGTCAATTCAAACCAGCTGAGAATCTGGCCCAGTGCTCTGATTTATACTATAAAATTATATGTCATACTAGATAGAGGTTGTACATCAGCTGATTTCTATGTAGAGGATATTGCAAGCAGTTTGGATGTAAGATGATAGGTCCATGGATTATAGTAGCTATTTAAGTTTATACATATTCTAACGAAGAGTATCTCTCTATATGCCCTTGATTAAACCTAAAAGACACATAATACCTACCCAAAATTAACTTACGCTGGTATTTGGCTGTTGGGTCTTGCTGAATGCTCAGGGCTAGTCTACATCAGAAGCGTTTTGGTGGAGCAGGCACATCGGTGTAACTGTGCTACTGTAGCACATCTAGTGAAGATTCTCTAAGGGCTTGTCTCCATCACAGTGTGAATCGATATTGCGGTGACTGAGCCATCACGGGATTGATTTAGTGAGTCTAGTGAAGACCCACTAAATCAACTGCTGATCACTCTCCCACCAACTCCCAGTACTCCTTCAGAACGAGATGAGTAAGGGGAGTCGACAAGAGAGTTTCTTCTGTTGACCCCCTGCCATAAGTAGGTCTAAGCTACATCAATTTGATTCATACTTCTAATGTAACTCAAATTCCATAACTTAGATTGACCTGTCCCCCTTGTGTAGACCTGCCCTGAGACAATGGGAGGGAGCTCTTCTGTTAACGTAATTACTTCACCAAAAAGAGGAGATAGATAAGTCAGCAACAGAATATTTCCCACTGACATACTACTGTCTACACCAGCACTTAGGGGCATGGATTATCCACACTGAGTTATACCGAAGTAAGTGGCAATGTAAAAAAGCCCTCTGGGTCCAAATGACCACCATATTTGGGGTCAGAAAGGTATTTTTCCTGGGTCAGATTGGCAAAGACTCTGGCAGGGAGGGTTACCTTTCTTTGCAACATAGGGCACAGGCCCCATTTGAAGGTTCTGTGGTCTGAGCCTAGATAACCATGAGAGTCCCTTTGTGAGTCTGAAGTGTGCAGCATATAAGTCAGTACAACCCACTATCAGGAAACCAGGCAACTCCAACACTCCATGCGAACTAAGACAGAAGTCAACATTAATGAACAATATTAAAGCTACTTTCAAGGGACTAAACTGGGTTGAAACTACTACACAGTATGTAATCCCATGTACTCTGCTGAACAGATTATTAATCATGTGTTTTATGATGTAGACAAATGCTCCATTTCCTGCCTGTTTGGCAACTTCAGTATCTTCTAATCTGAAACACACTCTTGCTTGCTCTTTGTTTAAAACCCCAAACACACACATAAGAAAACCCACACACTTGTAATAGTTGTCAACAAGATTGTAGTAGTGAAAATTGTCTCAACTAACCACTCTCTAATGCAGTAAATACTGTGGGACATCACTGGGTCACAATTCAGTGAAGCTTCATTGTTGTGGGGCAGTTTGAATGTTAACATTTTACCAAGCAATTGGAAAAAGCTTTAGGATAATCTCCAGCCTGAAGCAACAGTAAAGCCTTTGCTACCTTTAAACTCTTGACCAGATATTTTTTGTCCTTCTCACTTCACATTTCTGTATAGAAGGAGAATTAGTTAGCTCCCCCACATGGGCAGTTTTAAAATAGGCAAAATTCTCTTCTCAGTTCCAGATCTGCAGCTTTCATTGCCACCAGTAAATGCTTGTGTCCAAGGAGGCCGACAATTTCCACGGGCCCCTCAGCAAGTTGTAGGTGGGGGGCTGGTTCCGCATCCCTGGAAGGGGTGAGGCTTCAGGCAGAAATGGGTGGGCTGAAGTAGCCAGCCCTGAGTGCAGCTCGGAGCAAGGCTGTGGGCGCTCCCCCACAAGCTCTCTGAGCCACACACAGTTGGTGTGGAGCTCCAGCAGCAATGTAAAAGGCCTGGGCAGTAGCAGCAGCGGTGGCTGGTAGCCCTAGATCACTTTGAATCACTGGGCCCCAGGGCAATTGTTCCTTTTACCCTCCCCCCCCCCCAACCCATGGGCCTGTCTGTGTCACTCTTTTGCTTGACTTATCATTGTAGACCTACACCGCATTTATTCAATTAGGAGAGAAAGCAACAAGAAGCAGATATGACAAGTTCTGCCAGATAATCCTCTATTTATCTTCCATAACCTCAACCTTGAGGTTCTTTTTTTTTTCCACTTAAGATTCCCAACTACTTACCAGTCGGATTTTTTTATCTTAGGAAAAAAATAATTTGTCATCTTAGTCAGAACAAAAAAAAAAAAAAATCTTGGATGAATCAGCAGAAAAATGGATTGTTGCAATAGATTTTTTTTTTAAGTCAGTGTCACTGCATATGCACACCCCATCTCTTGAGGTGCAAATTCCCAGGGTGTGGACACGTCCTGGTCAGCTGCCAGATCTTCATCAGCAACCTCTCTCAGGCTGTACCCACAGCCCTCACTCCAGGGCAGTCCAGCATAATTGCATGAGTCAACAACAACAAGGGTCGATAAGGGTAGCCCTGGGTTCAGGGCAGCAGAGCCTAATGACTAGAGTCAATAGAGAAGGCCCAGGCCCACCCTATTCTGGCAGGCCCTGACCCAGAGCCCTGTGGGTGGCAGAGTGCTCCACCACTTGCTCAGTGGGGAATCCAACTGCAACATGCAGAGCTCACTTGGGTGGGAGATACCACTCCAGCACACTTCCTGGCTCACTTCCTACCAAAGTTGGTGCAGGGACATTCCACATGGTCTCTGGGTCCTCCAGTTCCCCAGCACAACCTCTCCCTGGGGCTCCTCCGGTGCTAGCAGCTCAAGGTTGCCTCTCTGGATCCTGTTGTCTGGGTCTCTGACGCTCCTGCAGAAGGTCCTTCTCCTCTAGTGTCCAGCCCAGACTGAGCTGAGCTACTCTTTTATACTGCTCCAACATTTGGAGCATGCCCAGTCTGGGTGGAGGGGTGGGACTTTCTCTGCCCACAGTGTTTTAACCACTCCTGTCTCAGTGTGGGCATGAACACCCTGTCACAGTCAGAAAGAATAGATGGTTAACTTTCAGCACTTTGCGGGCCGTTAGATCTGAAGAACCCATTTAACAACAAAGGCAGCTGTATACAAAGTTCCTTGTGCGATCCTCTCCCCACCACACACACATGACCAGATAATTATATTGCATTTTAATGGGCTTTGGACAACCAACTCTCTTAGGTTCCCTGCAAAAACCCAGCATTATACAGTAACTCTCATGCCCGAGCCCACTACAAACTCATATCCAAGCTAAAGGCAAAATCACTTTGAGCTACCACGGAAGTGCCACCACGTCCCTGGTGAAACAGCACTTGTTAAAAAATCCACAACATTCTACGGAAGGTGAAGAATACTGTATCCAGCTGCTGCCGGCTGAAGGATTTCAATAGAAAAATGTAATGCCAAGACACCAGGTTTCATTGCCCTACTCTCTTAATAATGCACCTTTTTGAGGATTCATGAGCAAGGTCTTCCATAAAATCGGCTCGTGCAGTGGCACAATTCTCTCCCTCCCACCTCCCCTGCATCACCATACAGTATTCACTCAGAGCGAAGAGCAACACTGCTCAAGGCCCCTGCATGTTCCTTAGAAGTCTCCCATCCAAAAGCTAACCTGAGCTGTGCCAAACCTTGTTTAACTTGCAAAAGTTTAAGGCAGCATAGCTGCATGTAGATATATGGGTCAGAAAATACAAACTCACAGGGAAATAAGTTTACAAATGGAAATAATCATTTTAGAACAATCCTGTTTTAAGGCTTGGGAGAAACTCTCATTTGGGAATGTGGGCTCTATTCTCTCACTAAGATGAATGATTTCACTCTTCTTTTCTCACTCTTCACCTATACGTGTCAGCTCTCATTTATGTACTATGTAGGCAACTCACTCTAAACTGGATTTAGTCAGCCATGAACAGGCGAACTAGGTACAGTACTTCCACATGGAATGCCCAGGAAAGATCTAACAATGTTTGGATAGTTCAGGTCTGCCAGTGGGGGAGGAGGGCAAGGGGGCAACTGTCTCAGAGACCAGTGATTCAAAAGTGCCCAGGCCTCTGGCTGTCACTGCTGCCGCAGTAGTGGCTGGAGTCCTGGGCCCTTTAAATTGCCACCCAACCTCTCAGGAAGTGCTAAAGGGCTGGTGGGAGATGATAGGGCACGTCTTCTGCCTGAGACCCTGCTTCTCCCAGGAGCCAGCCCCCAACCTTGACCATAGGCCCAGCAATTCTGTCCCCCATCCCGGGACAGTTCCATCGAGGTGAGAATCCTTGGGAGGCCCAAGGACTAGGGGAAAAGAAGAGTTCCAGTCCTCTCCTTCGGCCTTTGATTCCCAGATTTTAAGGCCAAATTATTACTGTCCAATGTGGGTTTGTTGTGAGGGTGCTGGTGGACCTGAAGGTGCAAGGAGCCCCTCCCCCTACCTCATCAGTGCCAACTGCTACAGCACACAATACAGCCATGGTAACGCAGCACAAACTCCCTGAACACAAAGAGGCTCTTGGACAGGGGTGGGCAATAATTTTTGGTGGGGGACCACTCCAAGATTTTGGAAAGTGGTCAAAGGCCACACTTTTCTGTGGAGGGGGGACAGGGTCTAGGATGAAGGTTGGGTACAGAAGGGCACACACGGTAAGGAACTGGGGTACAGGAGGTGGTGTGGGGTCTGCGAGAGTTTGGGTGAAGGAGGGGGCTGTGACCTGGGTCAGGGGAATGCGTGCAGGATCTGGGAGGGTGTTTGAGTGCAGGAGAGGATTCTGGCCTGTGGGAAGAGTGTAGGGGGAATACAGGATCTGGGAGGGAGTTGTGATCTGGGGCAGGAGAGTGCAGAGGGTTTGAATGGTGACATGAGGGAGGGAGCTGGGGTGCAAGAGGGGCAGGTGTGCCAGAGGCAGGCTCTGGCTGGAAGGTACTTACCTATGTGTCTCCTGGCCAGCAGCCCTGCAGCACCCCTAAGGCAGGCTGGACTCCCTGTCTGCTGCTGCCCCAGTCCACTTGAAACTGCAGGCTGTTCCCTCCAAGTGGCTCTCAGCTCTGAGAGGAGGAAGAGGCTTGCATTGCTCCCACCCCTAGCCAATCTCTCAGTTTCTATTGGCTGGCTGTTTCCAGCCAACAGGAACAGAGAGATTGGCTAGGATCAGTTCCTATAGCCTGGTTGGTTCCTATGTGCTGAAAGCGGGGACATCACACAAAGCTTCCCCCTGTCTGCAGAGTAGAGAGCCACACACGCTGCACTTTAACCACGGCAGCTGTGTGCCTGAGGGTCCCAGCAAGGTGGTCTGCGGGCTGGATCTGGTGGCTTGGCAGGCCAGATCTGGCCCCCAGGCAGTACTTTGCTCAGCCCTGCCCTCGGACCTATTATTTATTGGTATTGTGGTACCATCTAAAGCAGTGTTTCTCAACCTTTTTTAATAAAGTACCCCTTTTTTCAAAAAAAATGTATAAGTACCCCTACTACCTACAGTTTTCAGACACAACATTTATTTCTACTGTTGCAGCACATTTGTTTAAACAACTTAATTGGAGCTGGGCAGGCGATGAAATGTTTCGGTGTGAAAAGTACAAAAATAATAAAACGCTATAAAATCTAAAAAGAAAAATTCAGTTTTCTCCACAGTTCAGTTGTGTTGACATACCCCCCAGACTTCTCTCGAGTACCCCTAACAGTACTCATACCACTGGTTGAGAAACACTGATCTAGAGGCCCCAGTCATGGACCAGAATTTTATTGTGCGAGTTACTGTACAAAAGGAACAAAGAGTCCTTGCCCCCAAAGAATTTGTAACGAGGGATATACCAAATTCAGACATGAAAATCATGTCATGGACTATGAAATCTAGTCTTTTATGCACTTTAATCCGTACACTACATCAGGGTTCAGCAACATATGGTGCTCAGTATGACACCAAATAGGACTCTTTTGTCATTCCCAAAATACATGCAACTTTTACAATTAAAATGAAAAATTAATTCAAAATTTTAAAAGCTCGTAATTGCTCATGTCAAGATGTTTTTGGGGGTTTTTTTTTTTGGTCTATGGGTATGTCTACACTTGCAGCCTATTTCAGAATAGGACTGCAAATGTAGGCATTCAGAATTGCAAACCAAGCCTGGGATTTAAATATCCTGCACTTGATTTGCATCTTCCCGTCCGGGCGTCATTTTTTGAAATTTACAAGCCTGGAATAACTGCCTGCGTCTACACACAGCAGTGAAACGGGCATTGAAAATAAAGCCCTATTTCAAGCTACCTGTTATTCCTCCTGCAATTTCGATATTTAAATCCCGGGCTTGATTTGTAATTCCGAATGCCTACATTTGCAGCCCTATTCTGAAATAGGCTGCAAGTGTAGACATACCCTATTTCACCTTTAATAGGCGGTGAAAGTAAAGCGCACTCTGGAAAGACCCGGCCGGGGCACTCTGTTCATTTAAAGAACCGGCTGAGGGTGCGCAGGGAGGGATGTGTGTGCACTCCCAGGCAGGCTGGGGAGAGGGGCTGGTGGCAGCATATGCCACCACCTGCCTGCAGTGTCCTGTCCCCGGCCCCAATCCTGGGGCAGGCACCATAGTCTGGCCCCCATCTGGCCGCAGGAAGTGGCACAGGTAGGAGGAGAGGCCATAATCCAGCTGTGGCGATCCTGGCCCAGTCCCTCGTCCAGCCACTGCTGCCGAGGTGCAGCAGCCCAACCCCAGCCAGGTAAGGGAATCCAGCCCAGGGCCCCCTACTTACTCTATTTCCCACTCCCAGCGCCCTGCCGTGCCTCCTGCACCTCTCATACACCCCTAGTCCCTGCCCTGAGCCCCTCAACCCTGACTCCTACCCCCCCAGATCCATAAACTGCATGCCCAGCAGCTGCAGAAGTCCCACTAAATAAAGTCTGTGAGTACGTTTCCTTTATGCCATTATTAATCATCGTGTCAATTCTCAATATATTAAGGTGTATATTTCCAGTCATGCAAGTGGGCAATCTTATAGGGCTCTTTGTTGACCGCTTGTTCTGAATTTTGATGTAGTTTGCCTCAAGGTTACCCACCCCTGCTCCAGACAGACTTAAGGTTCCGTCATAAATTCAAGGCAAATAGTTTGTCCTATTGGGGTTTGTCTCTAGAACTTCCATGATGGCATCTGACTTCAGTTTTAAGCTACACTTTTTAATGGTAACATTATATAAGAACCTTGGAATGATGATCTAGGTCAGTTGCAGTAGCTGGATCTTCCTTAACTAAGTGGTTCTCAACCAGGGCACATGTATGCCTGGGGGTACACACAAGTCTTCAAGAGGGTACATTAACTCAACTAGATATTTGCCTAGTTTTAAAACAGGCTACATAAAAAGCACTAACAAAGTCAGTGCAAACTACAATTTCATACCATGACTTCTTTATACTGCTCTATAGATCACACTGAAAAGGAGTAGACTATTTATATTCAATTATACTGTTTAAGTAAATGAGAAAAAATGAGAACGTAAGCAATTTTTCAGTCATAGTGTACGGTGCAACTTCTGTGGTTAATTTGGTAAGCAAGCAGTGTAAGTGAGGTGGCACTAGGCCAGTGTTTCTCAAATAGGGTGGCCAGATGGTTTCCCAAAAAATACCGAACACACATGCTAAAAATTTGTCAAATTAAAAAAAGAACCCACCACAACTAAGCTCAACACTGAATGGGAACTTTATTATAAACAATCAACTGTTTCCTCATATATTTTGACTACATGAACCACTGGGAGCCCTCAGCTGGTTCTGTGCAGAAGCCTGGCAGGGGGAGTGGCTAGGGCCTCCCAGCACCAATCACGGCTCCGCCTCCCCCACCACTCCCCCCACCCCCGCCAGGCTTCCATCAGGCGCCCAGCCAGAAAAGCAGAAAATACCGGACATTGCACATGTCTGTTATTTTCTGAATTTTTTTACTGGACAGAGTGTGCAAAAAACGGACTGTCCAGTTGAATACCAGACACCTAGCAACCCTGTTCTCAAAGTGGTTCATGGATCTACTCTGAGAAACCTGCTAACTGGCTGCTCCAGTGTGTTTATTTACTGGCTCCACGGGCATGCAGCCTCACAGCTCCCGATAGCTCCAGTTCACTGTTTGCAGCCAAGGGGAGCTGCAGACCACTTTGAGAAACGCCGCACTCCTGAAAGGAGTTCCACGAGGAGTGCCTAATCCGAACTACCTAGTCCGTGCCGCATGTAGCCGCGGGCACAGAGTCTGAACTAGCGGGGATTTAAAAATGGCGGCGCCCAGCAAGATGCAAATGAAGCCCGGGAAATTCAAATCCCGGGCTTCATTTGCAACTTTGGTTGCCTACATTAACCACCCTAGTTCGAACTAGGGTGGTAGTGTAGACATACCCTGAGTTACAGATTATGGTCAGATTTTCAACTAGTATAGGTCATCAGAGCTCCATTGTGATCTTCTGCGCATTAGGGTTTTTTTGGTGACACTGTACCCAGTGCAAGATTTCCAGACAATCAAGTGTCTCAATAAGGCAGGCAAAAAGGAAGAATGTGCCTAGGATAGAAATAGGTGACCTACATATTAATAGAAAAACAAATCCATTTGCAAGTAAATCTTAGAAGGCGGCTCTGTATCAGTAGTTCACCTTTGTTTTGGTAAAGGTCCTTCCATTAACCAGTGACCCTGGATGCATAGCAGGCTTTCTTTCAAAGAAAAATTCAGTGAAAAGCAGGCATGGGGGAGGACAGTCTCCCAGACTCTCCCTCTCACATGCCATGAAATCAGAAAGTAATTTCCAACAATGTTTGCACTGATGCGCTCACATGAAATTCATATTCCCTGGGAGATGAAATTTCTGGGAATCTCTTTTTCTGTCAGGGAAGAAATAGAATAAGGACAAAGCACAGCAGCTGAATAATGATCAAGGAAGGGGATCTGCCTGGCAGCATAAAGAAGAAGGGAAATGCATTGCCTGACATGATCGAAAAATTAAATTAACACCTTCTGCTTTCTGGGTTCCTTTCCCATTAAATGTATACCAGCTGACTCAGGGATTCTATCAGTGTCCCCTGATCTCATGGTAATCTTTCCATGGTAGGGCACATTGAGCATACTTCCCTCACAGTAACTTAAGGCTAACACGCTACCCCTCTGAGACTTGAGGACACTAAGGCTACGTCTACGCTGCAGAGCTATTTTGGGATACTAGAAGTATCCCAAAATAGCTATTCCATGTCTTTTGAGCAAGCCCATTATTTCAAAATATAATGGGCTCACTATTCCAACGTCCCTGTAAACCTCGTTCCACGAGAAGTAATGGACATTTCGGAATAGTGTTCTATTTCGAAATTAACTCAAAATAAGCTATGCATTCTGAAGATGTCAAAATGGCACAGTTGACAATTTCAACATTATGGCTTTCAAAATTGTTTGAATCAAGCAATTTGTTGGAACTGACCCTTTCGCACAAGAAGATTGGGGTTGACAAGTTAGAATCTTGCAACAAAGATCATTTTATTGAAAAAATTCTCAATCAGCTCTACTTCTTATCAGATCAGACTAATGTACTGACTCAAAATACCAGACACAAACACCCAAAGTTCTGGGGGATTTAGTATCTGATTTCAAAATCTCTACAGTGGGGCTGAACCAAAATTCTGGATCCAAACACCACAAAACACCAAGAAAATTCTGATACAGATCCAAAAAACTGTTATTCAAGCCAATTTCCAAAGAACAGAGAAGAGAATACTCAGGCCTTGTCTATATTAGCCCCTGCCAACAATCTATTACAAATAGGGTCACTGAAGTCGACATACTTACTGCAGCATCTTGTATGCAGTAAAGTCAGGGTGGGGAGCACTCAGAGATTGATTTATTGCATCTAAGCAGACAGGATAAATCAACAGCCAGTGGCTTGATTGCTGCAGCATTGATTCCTGGTGTAGTGGAGACAAGAGGTTGGCCAAGTGCTACATTTCAAGGGATATCATGACTCAGAAATTCCATCCAGGAAGTTAGCTCCAGAGTGGGTCAAAGAAGGCAGGCTGGCCAGAAGACAAGGTTCTGGCCCTGTTGAGGAGAAACGAAAGAAATGGAAAGCAAATGGGTCAGGTAGAAGACGCTAAGTTAAAGGGGCTGATCCAACCGAATTGAAGTAATCTTTGGCAATATTTCCAGTTAAAAGGTTAAAAAAATTCGCTACCTCAGGTTTCCATCCATAATAGATCTTAAAGATCTTAAGGGATCAATTCAAAGCCCACTGAAGTCAATGGGAATACTCATCAATTTAAATGGATTCTGGGTCAGGTGCATTGTGCGGTAGATGTATTCCTTCAAAGCACTGGGGAAGATTTTGAATGACAAAAAAAAAAAAAAAAAAAAAAAAAAAAAAAAACGAGCAGCTGAGAATTTCACACTGCTAAAATCATCCACTGGATAACTGTTCATTTTAAACACAATTATTAACCAAAACAATACACCTGTTAGACTTTTCACCTGGGAACATTGTATTTTGGCAAAGGGTTTATGGCCATAAATTAGCCCTGCAGCAGCTGAAAAGGAGAAGCATCTTTCTGCCTGAAATGACCCAAGTGTTCCATGAAAGACCTGTATGTCACAGAGCAGTTCCCTTTCATGGTAATATCTTTTCAAACTGCTTACAGACACTTAGCGGTGTCATTAAGCATTATTTTTCAGCTAACGTTTCATTATGCAGATTGGAAAGTTAATCAATTAATTAAGCAACCTGCAGCATGTTCTAAGTAGCTAGTTCAATGCCCAGAAGAAAATCTACCGTAGTCTTGCTTCCTTCTCCCAGGCCCATAAACATCTCAGAAGGTGCAAAGCAAACCAAGCAGTCACTTGTTCACACCACTCTTGTTTATATCATGCAGAATTTGTTTTTCTTAAGAGAGCAGTCACCTCTGAGTATGCGGATGGAAGAACACAAAGAAATCATGACTGCCACAATGTATTGACACACGGCTCAACTGATATTCTTCCAAACAGCAGGAGCTTCACAGAGACAATAGGATTTTACACAGAGTAACACAGGTGTTGCCATACTGGAGCAAACCATTAGGCCATCTACCCCCAATGACCTTGAGGAATGGCCTATTCTGCAAACATGTAGCGTAGAGGTCTCCAAACTGTAGGATGTAACCTCCCCAGAGAAGTACAAAGAACCATTTGGGGGAGCGCTGTGGGGCACAGGCCAGCCTGCATGAGGGATGGGGAAGGAGTGCCACCCCTCCCCGTGCTACCCGCTGCTCTTCTACTGCTGTAGCTCCAGCTCCCAGTCCTGCTCCTGGCCCCAGCTCCAGGACTGGCTACAGTTCCACTCCTGCCCTATTTCACACTCCTGGTCCCCTTGCCCTTGTCCAGATCCCTGTACCCCCACCCCAGGACCTGTTACCTCAGAGGTTCAGACAGGGGTAAGGGTGGTGAGCACCTGAAAAGTTTGGGGACCACTGACATGGAGGAAGCAACCACAACCAACATCCCAAGTAAACCTAGGGCCAAATCCTGTAATCTTTGCTCTGCTGAGTGTTCCCACTTAAAGGAAATGAAACTTCTCACCAGAAGGAGGATTACTCCCTTGAATAAAGGTTGCAGGATCAAGCCTTTAGGTAACTGTGCAGTACTATACTGGGTGACATGAGTGTAGAAAGGAATCCCTTCTTTCACCTCAAAGCATGAGCTGTGATTGCCTTTATTGTTGTCTTACGGTACATCTACACTGCACGGCTATTTCAGGATACCAGAGGTATCCCGAAATAGCTTGTGTAGACACGGGGTAGCTGCCCGTTATTTCAAAATATTTTTCAAAATAACGAACAAACTATTTCGGCATCCCAGTAACCCTCCTTCCATGAGGAATAAGGGACGTCTAAAAACAGCACGTTATTTCGAATAGATTCAAAATAAGATACACAATTTGTGTAGTGCAAACTGCGTATCTTATTTCAAGTTTAGGGTGTTTTGTAGATGCACCCTTAGTTTGCAAAGCTGTGTAGACACACCCTTAGTTTGCAAAGCATTAGCACTTATAATGCTTTCCAGACCTTTCCTCAACTCTTGCTGCTCAATTTGTGCACAGAGATGACACCTTGTCACTGTATATTCCATGGGTCAACTACACACTTTTTTAATGAAGAATTTCCTTTAGAACATTTACAGCCGAAGTTTCCTCATAGTCTCTCAAAGTAACGTAGGAAAAAAGAGACCGACCAGTCTTCATGCTACCCTTATGCACCTCATTCAACCCCCTTCATGCTCTCTCAGCTTCTCAAATCTCCACAGCCCCCTGCAAGCCCTTAAAGCTCACAATGAAAGTCTACAAGGGGGGTATGTCTACACTTGAACACTCTTTCGAAAGAGGGATGCAAATGAAGATATTAGAAACTGCAAATGAAACCGGGATTTAAATATCCTGTGCTTCATTTGCATATTTGTGTTATGGCACTATTTCAAAATAACAGATGCTGTTAAGATACAGTTATTTCGAGAGAAACCCCTTCTTTCGAAATAACTGGTAAACCTCATGGTATGAGGAAGAAGGGTTATTTCGAGAGAAGGGTTTTCGAAATAGCGCCATCACGCAAATATGCAAATGAAGAATAGGATATTTAAATCCCGGCTCCATTTGCAATTTTGAATGTCTTCATTTGCATCCCTCTCTCGAAAGAGAGTGCAAGTGTAGACATACCCCCTCTGCTTGTCAATTTTCTGCAGTTTTCCTCACACCTTGGACCCACATTTCAAATTGCTCCTAATCTGGATTTCTCCTAATATAGTTCCTGCAGGGCTCTTGTGCATGTTACCTTTCCAAACAGAGTGAAATCTACCAGACAGATGACTACTGAGTACCTATTATGTACTATAGATTACATAAGAAAGAATTTTTAAAAGGCAATGTTTTTCCTCCTTGGAAAACCCTTCAGAGTGTCTGCTAATTCATCATCATCCATCCTGTAAGGCCTTCTCGTTTTAGAGGAAATGCAGGTTTGCCTTTCTTTTCTCCCTGTGACATGACAAAATAGAGAGAACAAATCCACCCCTAGTGATCTGACAGCTACAAGTGACACTAATAATATTTCACTCCTTGCTGCCTCCTGATTATATCAGGGGAAGAAGAACTGATAAAGGACACCAAGAGGCAATATCGCCAGTGAAGACTGGGAGCAGCAGGTAAATTTGTACTTTGTGCTTTGAAGTACTGATGGCTTATCCACAAGGACAGCATTATATACCTGGTTAGGGAGAGACTTAGAATATTGAGTAACCAAACTTTATAGATTCTTATGTAAATAACATATCTGAAGGCTATTTCACTACATCACATCCTGAATTTGCAGACCAGCTCCTTGCCCAAGCGTGTCTGAAGTAGGTGCAGGGGAAATCTGCAAAGACTCTCCCCACAATGGCTGGAATCACACAAGCCTGCTTAGAGGCTTCTGTAGTGTATACAACAACAAAATAACTATAGGACAACAGTGTGTACCTAACTCAGCATGTGGTGGGGAGTAGGGTGGTTAGCTGCCACAGATTCTTGCTGGGCTTTAACCTTGTGGTGCCCAGATACAAAGGGTATTTAGAGTCAGCCATGCTAAAAGTGGTCACAGACACAGCTAAAAAGTTGGGGGCCAAGCTTGTCCCCCTATATCTCTGAAGCAGTTGGCATAGAGATCAGGCTGAAATTCAGCCTGACTCCTGAGTTCTTATTTTTGAATGATTAGAGGAGCTATTCCATTGTTTGTAACATTTATTTCCAGATGACTGGGTAGCTGGTTTCAAATGTCCTCCCTCACTATCAGTTTTGCTTCTTCAACAGTACAAGAGAAGGCCAACTCCATTCATCACAGATCTAGTTATATTTTTGCAATAGTTATATACTTAAACCCCATATCTCTCATGTGTTTATGCTAGGAGCAGGAAAAATCACCATTTCCTCAAACCATTTCTGAGATTCCAAAAGAAGTCTGATATTCTTTCCCTCCTGTTATCTTTCATTTTCACTAAACCTCTATTTTGGCTAAAAGCTCATCTACTTAACATATTGTGAGACAGGCATTCGCCACACCATCATAGGAGCCTAACTGAAACCAAAAAGTTCCAGAATTCTTGTGGGAAAATTCATCTTCTTGAAACCACCCATGCAATAGTGAAAATGTAACACCAGCAGGTGGAACCAAAGTGAGACCTCTGGCGCTTACTGCATGAGTCTCTACAGTTTGAGCTATAAAGCCAGCTCTGAGTTAAGGCAGTAGAGCCAACTCAACTCTCTCTAAGGCCTCTAGACTGCATCCCTCTGCCGACAGAGAGATGCAAATCAAGCACTTCAGCAGTGCAAATGAGCCTGGGATTTAAATATCCTGGGCTTCATTTGCATACTCACGTTCCGACACTGTGCCGATCAGGCTCAGTGTCGAAAGTGAAAGTAAAGTCTAGCCGCGACTCTGCCGACAGCGGGGAGCTTTTTCGGCAGCTCCTGTACTCCTCAATACACTGATATTTTTTGGTTTGTCTTCCTCTGGCTGAAACCTCTGGCTCTAACCAAAATATTAGATCTGAATAGTTGAAAATTTTGGGAATGTTTCTAAACATTGTGACTTGAACTTCTCTCTGTTTTAAACTTCATCATGATTCAGCCCAAGGCACTTGGTAGGACCCTTACATTTCCAAATGAATCCAAGAGACAAGGGTGAGATCTCCAAAACGCAGCCACACCCTCTCCACACCCACTGGTTTTTCTGAGGACTTTTTCCATATAGCAACCACCTTTTTCAAACTGAGCATCTCTTGCTTCTCCATCCCCTTTTGGGGACCACCACCCCAATTAGCAACATGGGAAGAAAAGGATGGTCTTGTGTCCCAAACACCTGTTCATGACCCACAGGTTGCAAATTCTTATTCTAAGGAGCAGGGACGGATGCCACTATTAAAGCGGCTAATATTCATTCTGTTTTGAATGTGTAATAGGCTCTGTGGCTCAGCCTGAATTTCAAACCAGCTGGCTGATTGTGGGGCAAACAGCTGCTTTATTTGTTAGGCTTCATTATCTGTTCAGTGAACAACATTAAAAAAATCTAAATAAATCTATAAAGCGTTCCAGTAAATACATTTAAGTCTTTAACTTTGCTCCACACAGACACCCTCCTCATCACTTTAATGAGGTCAGGGTTAATTAACCCAATTTCAACCCCCTTCTTTGAATAACCTCAAAAAAGCCACTTTTGTTTTCCACTGATGAGCAACTACATTATGTATATTTCACAGCGTACTATGAAAAAGCAGCTTGGTTTTGGGAGAGCCATTACTTTATTGTCTGTAGTGTACCGTCTGATAAGTGATTAGAGAAAGGGTCATGAATATAGGAGACTGTATAGGTTAGAATGTTTGCATATTTTACTCAATGGCAAAGTAGGGTCATGGAATTAAAGGAGCACTTTTAGCATTGGAGTGGGGCCCTTTTAGAAACGTTTGGCTATACTCTCTAAATAGACAGGCTTTGTTTTCAGTGTATATATGTTTATTTCATAAACAAGCAGCTATAGTATTTATCATATAACAATGTTAAGGGATCTCCTTTCCTCTGTCCCTGGCACACACAACTTGATTTCTCATCTCCACTTACCAACGAACCCCTCCAAAACACCTCAAACCACAGAGGACTGCTAGAAAAGCCTTGACAAAAACAAAGGTTGTGTCAAAAATGAAAAGTAGAGCTTGTGTTTCCTGAATTTGTTGCTAACAAGCCAAGGGGAGATGACTCCTAGAGCCAGTCTAATGTGATTTTTCTGTTGATCTGGGTTACAGAACTTTAAGTTTATTAAGACTAAAAGAATTTTCAATCTTTTATTTTACAGTTCAGACTGTTTACTTGTTTTTTTGCAGTCCACTCAGCTTATTGCAGTGTGAAATGTATTCACTGGGGAAAAAACCACTTGTGTTTTTAAACTAAGATTGTTATCCTGATGTACAATTGTAGCATAGAGTGGGCACAGATCTTAGAGTGATTGACCAATGTAAACTCCAGGTAGGAGAATTTGGATTGACCTCCGCCAGCTGCGCTGAGATTAAAAGCTGTAGTATTATCAGTCCCAAGATTTTAAAACTCACGAGTCAGGCATCAAAATAATAAGACTGGCTTAAAAATGATGAGATTTTTAAAACAAACATAAGTCTTAGTTTGCTTTCTGGTTTCTGAGCCTTTAGGGGTCAGCTGAGTCATACTTTTCCCTGAAATCATGAGAGTTAGATTTTTTTTTTTGTAAATAAAATCTGAAATTCTCACCTAGTCATAAGCATCCAGTTATTGAGGTTTTAAGAAAAACTTCAAATATAGTAAGCCTCATGACAAAATCATTGGAGTTGACACTACCTGTGCCCCACCAAGATTTTGTTTCAATTAATCTCTATGTAAAACCACACTTTTTTTTTCAGTGAAGACAGCTTATAATATTCAATTTTAGAGAATTCTTTGCAATCGTGATTTCTAACTTCCCCTGTAACATATTCTATTATTTTATCAACTTCTCCTCCCCCCCTCCACCAGTTTGTTCCTTAAATATAAATCTTGGTTATGCAGAAGCTCAGAAGGGAAATGATCACTTATAACATTTCAAAATTTAAAACCAGAGAGGTTGCACGTGCCTCTCTTGTTACTTCATACAACTGCCCTGGAGCAGATCATGCCTGTTAAGACTGTCTACTCTTAATGAGAATAGTGATAGAAATGTAGCCGTGTTAGTCTGGTGAAGCTGAAACAAAAAACCGGACTATGTAGCACTGTAAAGACTAACAAGATGGTTTATTAGGTGATGAGCTTTCGTGGGCCAGACCCACTTCCTCAGATCAAATAGTGGAAGAAAATTGTCACAACCATATATACCAAAGGATACAATTTAAAAAAATGAACACGTATGAAAAGGACAAATCAAATTTTAGAACAGAAGGGAGATGGGGGGAAGGTAAATATCTGTGAGCTAATGATATTAGAGATAGCTTCCCCAATTATCACCTCTAATATCATTAGCTCACAGACATTTACCTTCCCCCCCTCCTATCCCCTTTCTGTTCTAAAATTTGATGTGTCCTTTTCATACATGTTCATTTTTTTAAATTGTATCCTTTGGTATATATGGTTGTGACAATTTTCTTCCACTATTTGATCTGAGGAAGTGGGTCTGGCCCACGAAAGCTCATCACCTAATAAACCATCTTGTTAGTCTTTAAAGTGCTACATAATCCTGTTTTTTACTCTTAATGAGACATAATGCATATACTGTAGCATGGTACCTACACTTATTCTGCACACCCCCGAAATGTATGCATGTCTCTTGCTCTGGCTTTGGGATTGATTTCTGAAAGGTACAGAGCACCTGCAGTCATTAGAGTCATAAGTGCTCAGTACTTATGGACATCTGGCTCTTTGTCTTTAAATTCCAGCCAATCAAAACTCATTGGTCTGGCCCATTATTTCCTTCTATTCCCTGTCCATTATTGATAGGATAATAGAACTGTAGGACTGGAAGGCGCCTTGGGAGGTTACCTAGTCCTACCCTCTGCATCCTGACTTTCCTTTTCCCCCATATTTGAGGCCCCACAGCCCATGCCCTCCCCACCAACCCACTGCACCCTCTGCTGAGTCCCTCTGCTCCACGGTGCCCCCTGCTGAGTCTCCCCTGCCTCGCTCCACAGCATCCTCTGGAGACTCGCTGATGAGGAAAAGCAAAGAGATATCACAGGATGACAGACACAGGTGCTGGGAGCCATGACATGGGGATGCGGACGGAGGTGAGGGACGTGCTTAGACCAGGACTCAGCTCTAGGAAGGGGGTGGTCAGCCAACAGTGGGCAGAGAGGCCCCTCAGTGGGGGCTACGGGGACAGGATTGGGATAGGGGGACCAGGGACACAAGGACTCATGGGCCATTGCCAGCAGCTCTGGGAAGGAATCTGGCAGGGTCAGCAGTTTCAGGCCCCCCAGAAAAACAATGTCAGGATTCTGGCATCTGACTCCAGATAGCCCGGGTAGGAGCCATCCACCAGAGGGTTTTTGTCTGGGGATATGGGGTCAGTGGTGAAGTGTGGTGGCCCCAGCCATTCCTACCTGGCCCTCACCTGGACACCCTCCTCCCCCCCCCCCCCCCCAAAGGCCTCCAAGATTTTGGTCACCTGCATCTGTGACCCTGGCATCTGGAGTGAGGGGGAAGAGCTGATCTGTGGGGCCATCTGATCATGGGGTGCAATTTGAGAAACCCTGACCTAGACCATCCTGGACCATCCCTAACAGGTGTTTGTCTAACCTGCTCTGAAAAACCTCCAATGTAAGCACTTTGGGGCAGAGATCATCTTTTTGTTCTGTGTTCGTGCAGTGCCTAGTACAACGGGGTCCTGGCTTCTTACAGGGTTCCTTGTCGCTACATAATTCAAATAAAGACATACATAATAAGGAATCTCTTTGTGGATCATGTTATTTGCCAGTTTTAGCTCTTTACAGATCCAAAAGCCTCACAGTCCAATCATAGGGTAAGACGGGGTTGCAAGGGTTGTCCAGTCGAACTCCTGCCAACTGAGGAGCCAACAGACTCGCTGGGCCCCTGAGCAAGGTTGGGTGGGGTCAGTACTGCGCGGGGTCAGCACCATGCTCTGAAGCTATGCCTAAACTGCAGGCTTCTTTCAGAAGAAGCTTTTCCGGAAGAGATCTTCCAGAAAAATTTATTTCGAAAGAGAGAGTCTACACAGCAAAAGGGCAACAAAAAAGCGATGTGCTTTTTTGAAAGATAGCATCCACATTGACTGGATGCTCTCTCGCATTTCAGTTGTGATTACTGTGAATGGAGTGGCCACCAGGGCACCTGTGCTTTTTCCTGGAGGCCTCTTCTTTCGAAAACACGCTCTCTTCCACGTCCACACACAGAAAAAAACTTCTTCCTCATAGAAGGAGGTTTACCGCTGTCAGAAAAAACTCCTGTGTTCGACTTTCTGTCGAAATAACATGATATCTGTGTGGACGTAAGTGTACTTTTTCCCGGAAAAACAGCTGTTTCTCCAGGAAAACTCTGCAGTGTAGACATACCCTCAGAAGGGGCAGGCCCTCAAGCAGAAGATTGGGGTTAGGGACAGCCACCCCTCAGCACTACTCGGAGTGCTGCTGCCTCCAGGCAGCCTCACAGCCACCCAGTGTGGCACCATGGCCCCAGGCAGCCCATAGAACCGCCCAGAGTGTACCACACAGCTCTCTAGCAGCAATTTGCTACTGCTTCTCTGGTGGCAGCAGCCAGGAGCCCTGGGCCCTTTTGAATCGCCAGGACCCAGAGCAACTGTCCCCTGTGCCTTCTTCCCTCCCATTAGCAGTCCTGCCTGCCAATATACAAGGCTTGCATCTAAGCCACCCAAGAGAACCTTTCTAGGCATTTGTTCCATTGTCCTTCTCTTCTTATAGTTAGGAGGTTTTCCAAGATGTTATCTAAATCTGCCATGCTGTCGTTTGACTCCATTGCCTCATGTTGTGCCCTCGGCGGCAAGAGAAAACAACTTTTCTAATCTTTTTTATGGTAGCCTGTTAAGTACCTGAAGACCACTACCAACTCCCACTTTGGTCTCATCTTTCAAACTAAACATCCAGTTACTTCAGCCTTTGCTCCTAAGGCTTCCATTCCGTCCTTTCACTCATCTTTCTTACTCCTCTCTGGATCCTTTGCTGTTCCTTTACATCCTTTCTATTCATTGGTGACCAAAACTGGACACAGCACCAAGGAGAATGGTACTATCACATCCTGTGACTTGCACACTATGCCTCTGTTAATGCAACCTCAAATTGCATTTGCTTTTTTTTTTGCACCAACATCACACTGACTCAACTCGTGTTGAAACTATGATCCCCCACAACTTCTTGATTCTTCTCAGCAGTGCTGCTGCCACACCAGTTCTATATTTGTGCATTTGGTTTTTCTTCCCTATGTGCAGCGCCTTTCATTTCTCTTTGTTGAATTTAATTGTGCTGTCTAGAACTCAGTTCTCCAATTTATCAAGATACCTCTTCACTTTTAGCTCTATCCTCCAAATTGCTGGCAATCCTCCAAGCTTTGTGTCATTTGCAGGTAGTATGTTCTTTATTCCTATGTCCAAGTAGTCAATGAAGATGTTAAGCAACACCAGACCCAGAACAGATCCCTGTAGAACCCCATATGAGACTTCCCTCAAATCTGACATTATTCCATTAATAGAAACACTTTGCAGTTGCTTACCCAATTAGATGCCCACTGAATGGTAGTTCCACCATGCCCGCATTTCTCCAGCTTACCTATCAGAATGTCATGTGGGACAGTTTCAAAAGCCTTGCTGAAGTCCAAGTATATTATGTCCACTTCATTCACCTACCCACCAAACCAGTAGCTCTGTCAAAGAAGGAAATCGAGCTTATTTGGCCTGATTTGTTCTTAGTAAATGCATAATGGTTGCTAGTGATTACCCCCTTCATCTTCCAAGTATTTGCAAATTGAATGTTTTATACATTGTTCTAATAACAGGTACTGAAGTCAGCCTGACTGGTCTGTGGTTCCCCAGCTCCTTCCCCTCCCCCCCTTTTAAAGAAGGGCACTATGTTAGTCCTTGTCCAGTCTTCTGACACCTCACCTATCGTCTAAGAGTTTGCAACTATTATTGCCAGTAGCTCTGAGATTTCATCAGTTAATCCCTTCAGTATCCTGGGGCAAATACCACTGTCAAACTCATTCACATTGTTCAGAAAATCTCTGATGTGTTCTTTACTTATCCTGCTTTGCATTCCTTCCCCTTTATTGTCCATGGTAACTTTGCTAGTCTTTGGTCATGTTATTTTTTTGAGAAATGTATCACACCTGCAGAAGAGCTCTGGGTAGCTTTAAACTTGTCTCTCTCACCAACAGAAGTCGGTCCAATAAACAATATTACCTCACCCATCTTGTCTCTCTCATGCTCTAGGACCTAACTGGCTGCAACTATATTACATTTAAACATATAAAAAAAATATATGCTTGCACCAAGTTTACCAAACAATCCAGTTTGTTCTGTATCAGTGACTGGTCCTTTCCATTATTTACGACTCCCCCAATGTTTGTATCTTCTGTGGTGATTTTCTCAGTGGTGATTTTTTTCTTTTCTTTGATGTCACCAGTAAAAATGTTAATTAACATTAATGCCCAGTGGGTCCCAAATCAAGACTTACAGAGTTGCCAAGCAACAAACATCTCCAGAATGCCACAGGAAGTTCTCTCTCAAGTAGTTCAACAGACAACAGTCTTATGTGGCCTGATTGGCTCCCTGTCCTATATAAACCCTAGGGCATCCCAGGAAGTGTCCAGGCAATCTTAACTAGCTGCCACAATCAACCTTCATTCTCTGTTTCTGAGCTCCCAGTACTAAGCTCAACTCTGACTTGGACCGTGACCCCTGCTTGAACCTCAGAGCACACACACAGACCCCATATCCAGTATTGACTTTCAGCCTGATCCCTGACTTGTCTCTGCCCCTTGTTCCTGCCTATCAAGTTCCTGACATTAGTCCTACCTATCTTTGTCCAGAATCCTGACAACTGAGGCCAAGAACTGATCTCCACTAGAAACATACTTGATGATTCTCCATTCAGAATTACAACCAATTATCCAGTTTTTAATCCATTTAATTCTAGTCTTTTTAATAAAAAGTTATGTGGTACAAAATCAAACACCTTACAGGAATCTAACCTTGACATTATTACCTTTATTAACCAAATGTGTAATACCATAAAACATATCAATTTATTTTCCCATATTCATTTGCATTAATTACACTACCATCCTTTAATTTCTTATTTATTTAGCCTCCCTCAGCTACTCTATTATCTTGCCTGGGACCAAAACTGGGCTGACCCATAATTACTGGTTCATTTCATTTACTCTGTTTTAAAAATTGGCATGTTCGCTTTCTTCCCGTCTCCTGGAACTTCTCTGGGGCTCCAGACTTATTGAAAAATCAATATTGATAGTCCAGTAATCTCCTCAGACAGCTCTTTTAATCCTCTTTGGTAGACCTATCTAGATTTGCTGATTTAAAACTGTCTATCATCTAGATCAGAGGTCCCCAATGCGGTGCCCGTGGCTACCATGGCGCCCGCAGGGCCATTTATGTGCACCCACAGAGCAATCTGGGCTGGGGGGGGATTTACCTCTGGGGAGACTGGGAAAAGGAGGTGGGAGAGGGGAGGTGGAAACCTGGGAGGAGGGAGCTGGAAGGGGGAAGCCAGGGGAAGAAGGAGGAGGGGAAGTATAAAACTATGGTACGCCATATCTTCAGTACTGTGTACAGATGTGATCTCCTCACCTCAAAAAAGATATTTTGGCCTTGGAAAGGGTTCAGAAAAGGGCAACTAAAATGATCAGAGGTTTGGAACAGATCCCATATGAAGAGAGGCTAAAGAGACTGGGACTTTTCAGCTTAGAAAAGAGGAGACTGAGGGGGGATATGATAGAAGACTATAAAATCATGAGTGGTGTGGACAAGGTGAATAAAGAAAAGTTCTTCATTAGTTCCCATAATATAAGGACTAGAGGACACCAAGGGTACGTCTAGACTACATGCCTCTGTCGCCAGAGGCATGTAGATTAGGCTACCCGACACAGTAAAATGAAGCGGCGATTTAAATAATCGCCGCTTCATTTAAATTTACATGGCTGCCGCGCTGAGCTGACAAACAGCTGATCAGCTGAGTAATCCATTAAATCGCCGCTTCATTTTACTGTGTCGGGTAGCCTAATCTACATGCCTCTGGCGACAGAGGCATGTAGTCTAGATGTACCCCAAATGAAATGAATGGACAGAAGGTTTAAAACTAATAAGCGAAAGTTCTTCTTCACACAGCACATAGTCAACCTGTGGAACTCCTTGCCACAGGAGGCAGTGAAGGCTAGAACTATAACAGAGTTTAAAGAGAAGTTAGATAAATTCATGGAGGTTGGGTCCATGGAGTGCTATTAGCTAGGGGGTAGGAATGGTGTCCTCCAGCCTTTGTGGAAGGCTGGAGATGGATGGCACGAGACAAATCACTTTGTCATTGTCTTCAGTCCATTCTCTCCGGGATACCTGGTGTTGTCCGCTGTCAGCAGACAGGCTACTGGGCTAGATGGACCTTTGGTCTGACCCAGTACGGCCATTCTTATGTTCTTATGTTTTAAGTTCAGGGCTCAGGGTCGGGGGTCTCACTGGACCAACTTTATTTTCATGCAAACCTGCTCCTGGGTTAGCATGTGGCCTTTGGTGGCCAGGCTGGCGGCTATCCTGCTCTAGATGGACGCATTCCTGTGCCTAGTGCGGAGGTTGTGGACGTTGGAGGCCTCCCCCCAAACCTCGATGAGGTCCACGCTCCCCGCACTAGACCAGAAGGGTGCCCGCCTCTTGCGGCCCCGTGCAGGCTCCTGGGAGCTGCCATCCTGGTCCTGGGAAGAGGGGGAGGGCTGGGTGGCAGCAGGTGGCTGGCTCGGTCCGTGCCAGGTGCAGGGTCTGCTGGCTGGGTGCTGGCAAGCTTGCAACTGGCATGAGCACTATAGCCAGACCGTGCCCCTTTAAGGACTCCGGGGCCGGGAAGGGGGCAGAAAAGTTTCCCTGGTTTGGCCCAGAGTGGCCACCAGGGCAACCTGGGAAGGGCTAGCCTCCCACTAGTTCGAATTAAGTGGCTACACAGCCCTTAATTCGAACTACTTAATTCGAACTAGGCGTTACTCCTTGTAGAATGAAGTTTATCTAGTTTGTATTAAGTGCTCCACTAGTTCGATTTAAGTTTGAACTAGCGATTTGCATGTATAGATGCTATGAAAGTTAATTCGAACTAACGGCTGTTAGTTCGAATTAACTTTGTAGTATAGACATACCCTTACATCCCTAATCAGATAACTACAGAAGGTTTGCAGATTTCCAAGGCAACAGATAGCACGAATAACCAACTGGTCTGGGAGTCTCAAACCTCTGGAATCCTCAATCTTGGGCAGACTCCCAGTGAGGTTCCACGGAACCACTTGAGAACCCCTCCCAGGACTAGGGAAAACATCCTAGGACTTCCAGGCCCCAATTTCTGTGACAGGAAGCTTGGAAGAGCCCTGGCTTCAGCTGAGGTTCGCAGGACTTCCAGGTTCCCTGGTGCAGAGTTGAAAATAGAAGCCCCAGGCAGAGCTGTCAGGCTCCTGACTCCCTCGCAGTGAACTTGGAAGCTCAAGCATGATGGGACTGCCCTTGAGTTACAGACCCTGGAAGCCTGGAGACCCAGCCCTGGGGCATTCCATTTGGAAGGGCTACTCCAAAGCCCATCAGCATAGGATTCTGCCAGAACCCAGCCTGTGATTCAGTGGAAGCTCTTCATACCCAACTCAGTCTTGGAAGAAATGGTGTGTTCCATAAACTGGCTTTTCTGACAATGTTCTGTTTTGCCAGAAAATTTCCAAGCAACTCAATACTGTACAGCCAACAGAAATCACTAGTTAAAAGCCTCCCCACACTCCAAGTTCAAAATGCTTTAACTCTCTTCCTTCTCTGTGCATATCTTCAATAAAGGAATACAGAGATTGTTAAATGGTAGCTGCTATGGTGGGAATAACCAGTGACAACCTGACACGAAACCCCAGATCACACTTAAAATGTTCAACGTTGTCACAGTAAATAGAGGTTGTACTCACATCTTATTGCTGATTGGGAACCAGAAGTTCTCTTCGCCTAACAGCAAAGCAGGAGACCATGTTCTCTCTTCCTCCCTCTCAAGCTACCTGTCAGTCATGTAAGCACCGGTATGGGAATTTTCAGAAGCATCCCCTGTATCAGGCTAAGCCAGGCGATTTGTGTTTCTAAGCCACTTAGGCTATGTCTACACTATGTACCGTACAGCGGCACTGCTGTACTGCTGGAGCTGCACTGCTCTAAAGTCTCCTCTGTTCATTGAAGAGAGCTCTCCCACTAGCATAATTTAACTATCCCCAACGAGTAGTAGGGTTGTCAGATGGTTTCAACAAAAATACCGGACACACTTGACATTACATCACAATCTACATTACATCATATTTAGAAAATACCGAACATTTATATTTTCTCAATTTGTTTCCAGAACAGAAAGCTCAAACACTGGACTGTCCAATTCAAAACCGGACACCTGGCAACCCTAAAGAGAAGCAGTAGCAATATTGATGGGAAAGCGTCTCCCAACTCTAATCACATCAGCCCTTTTGTCAGTGAAACTTAGGTCAATCAAGGATTTGGGTTTTTTTCACACCCCAGACTGATAAAAAGTTTGTCAGACAAAATACTAGTATGGACAAAGCCTTCGGTCCTTTGACGAGCCCACCCTTAGTATTTAACTGTATTTTATTTTACAGTTTAAGAGCTGTACCATGTTCTCTCCAAGTTATCAGCATACGACTTGGCCCCTCGTCACCCCCAGAAGATCTTACCAGAAGCAGAACAGCCACATTCCCAACAGTGCATGTGTCCACAGGCCTGTGACCAGAACTGAGGAGCTACCCAGTGGGTTCTGCAGAAGCATTGCCTACCCCTACACGTCCACCCTGAGACTGCACGCCTCTGCTAGATAAGGTGCAGCTAGAGCTTGATCCTAATCCTGCTGAAGTCACTGGGAGTTTTGGCTGTGGGAGCTCAGTGGGGCCCCTAATGTGCAAAGCTTAATATAAACTAGCAAATCAGAATGCTTTCGACTTCGCATTTGAGAGTGAGCAGGGGAGAGGGAAAGAAGAGCCCTGCATGGAAGTGCACCAGTAGGAGCATGGAGATCATTAAGAGCACCATCCCCCGAGCCTGTGTCACATGAGCAGTAGCCCCAATGCCTATGTGCCTGCCAGCATTAATGGGGATGAATCATATTAGTCAGCATTGCAAGAGCAGCCCCTGCATGTCTCGGGCAAGAAACACCAAGTGAAAGAAATTAAAGGACTGAATTCTTCCCTGCTGTATCTTTAGACCCCAAAACATAGTTTTTCTACAAAACACATGTACACGGGGCAACATGGATAGCTTCAGTTCTCAGCACAGTGCAGGTGATGTATTCATAAGGCAAATACAGCAAGAGATAGAGGCAAGCAGAAAGAAAAATGAATGCAGAGCAAAAGCCACAGCAATCTGTCCTGCTTAACATAATTTGAAAGGCCAATTTTTATGCAGCTTATTTTGAACAGAGATGCATATTTACAACCTCCCTTGCTCCTCTCCAAAATCCCCAAACTGCTACAGTCAAAGGCCCTCTGTGAAACAAACTAAATATACATGGCTTTTCAAAGCAGGCATCACTGCACCAAAATACATAATCCTTTAAACCCTTGTGCATCTCAACATCTACTGGGCCTTAGGCAGCAGAGAAAAAAGGACAAACTCAGCACTGCAGCTGTGAAATATGAAATAAGACAGGAATGAGAACACACTCCCTTCTCTAAAGGAAGTGAATATTGAGCTGCAAGCATTTTGATCTACCAGTTTAAATTAGACTTTACAAATCAGTTCCCATATATACACACGCACTTTGTGTGTGTATGTGTCTGTGTGCACACAAACACAGAGGTGTGGGTATGTATATATTTCACACATATACACTCATACACATGCACATGCGGCCCAGAAATTTTGCTTACAAAGTGTCGCTCCCCACTGCGTGCTGCGGGGGATGTGTTCTGGTAGGAGTGGTAACAAGCAGAAAGTCCATGAACCAAAATGAAGACAAAGACCCCCAAAGTACACTGTTGTTGTTTGGTTCTCTCTGTTCCAGTAAAAGTCACACTTGTTATTAAGAAGTGAAGCATAACTGTGCAAGAATAGAAGGATATGAATCATGCTGCACAACTAGCCACATTTCTAAATCTGTAGAGCTGAAAGTGATCACCTAATGGCATTATAAAAGAGGAATTTAGCAATGAGAGATGTTCATTGTATAGTTCATTTTCTGAATGACAGCCATCCTACTAGCAATGGTGCTACTCTCTTCTAGTTCTGCCACGTAGCAGACTATATGCGCTTTCTGCTACAGAGATTACTGTACATTGTTTGTTGTCTCTAATCATACACTATGATTCTAGTCTATAAGGCAGCAATTGCCTTTTTTATTAGCTGTATTACAGAGCCTAGCACAATGGCGCCCTGATCTCTAAATGGACAAATAATAAATAATTACCAACACCAGAGAAGTTCTGCTTATGTAAAATATGATCCTTATCATCCTGGTTGTGATGGGATACTAGTGTGCAGCCTGGGAATGCTGTGCCCCCTTAAACTCTCTCTAGCCTGAGTTGTCTCTCACAATGCTTTGCTCCTGACAATCAGCAAATCCCTCTGGCCCTGTTATCACTCAGCACAACAACATGTGGAGCCCCACACCCAGCTAGATTGCATCAATGCTTCCAAAACCACTTGTGAACCACACAGAGAAGGGCATCAGGCAAATCCCCCTAGGTCCCAGCAGTCTACCTCAGGAACATACCATCTTGCACTGCTCAAGACAAGCAATGCAAATGTATTAATCGGTTCACCATTGTGTCAATGGAAAGTGGATATAAACCAGCCTTTCTAAAAACTCTTCAGCAAATTTACCAAACACTTCAGGCAAACTCGCTGGTAAAGATAAACAGCTAAACAAGTTTACTGACTACGAAAGAGATTTTGAGTGACTATAAGTGACAAGTAAAAGTCAGCGTTAGTTACCAAAAGAAATAATATATAAGCACACAGTCTAAATTCTTAACCTATTAGACTGAGCAACTAGACTGAACAGTTTCTTTCACCCCACTGGATATTGCAGTTCAAAAATTTCACCTTGGAAATCTGGACCAATCACCTCTGTAGGAGCCTTTAATCTTCTCAGTATCCTTCTTGCTTGCAGCATAGGAGAAAGAGACTAGAGGGGCCCCTTGCTTGGCCTTTTATACCTTGGAAAATGCAAGTCTAGGCATTTCTGGGGGCATTAGTGACTTCTCAGGCAAGTCTGAGCAATTCCCTTGATGTCCTCATGCAGGCCAGTCATTGAATTGTAGCCCCTTTTGCTGGACAAAGGCTGCTGAGCTGATAGCCATTTTAACACCTGCCCAAGCATTGGTTACTATCCTTGCTGTTGTCTCTGGCTGATTTCCCAACTTACAGCGTGCTGTAATGGCCATAGTCTCTCTGTGCTGGGCACCGCAGGGCGTGGGCTCTTGCCACAAACACAGCCCAGGCAGCTCCCAGTCATGGAAGCTGTGAAATAGTGTGAGGGGCAAGGGCAGCGCATAAAGCCCCACCCCCCAAGGTGCATGACAAGCAAGGAGCACATGGCCCCCTGCAGCCAGCCACTTTGAGGTGCTCATGGGGGTGCAGCAAGCAGGGAGCCTGCCCGAGGTTCCCACTGGGCCGTGGGACAGTGCTGTGATGGACCTGGTGGCTTGGAAGGCTGGATTCGGCTTGCGGGCCATACTTTGCCCACCCCTGGGTTAGGGTATAGCACAGATCCTGTAAATTCATAAAGTGGTAATAAATGAGGTTAGGTCAGATGATAATAAATAGGATGATGAATACTCCAATATGCAGCCAATTACATTAGCATTTCCAAACCAAGCTCTTACTCCAGAGAGCCTTGCACACAGGAAACCAAATTTAGCAGGCACAGTCATCCCACTTCATGTATTTCTCCTTTCAAGTTCTCTAGGCACTGATGAACTCTCTCTGATCCGTACTTTATGGTGACTTCCTTGAAAATGGAGACTGCTGGCATTGTGATAAATAGCCTGAAAGACTGTCTAGCAGCACTGTGGTCAGCGTATCCATATCCTCTGCAGAAATGTTCCTTGGCAACTTCAGAAAGCAACAACTCAATGGATCACTCACAGCAGATATCCCAACACCTCCTTCAAGAAATATCACAACAAAGGGATTTTTACTCCTGTTTCTGCAATGATGGAAACACATTGCAGTCAAAAATATTGATACATCTAGGTCCTAATTCTTATTTCCAACACAAGTCAGTTCGGGATTCATTCAAAGCTTCTCTTATTCATCAAAAACCTGTTATTATCATCAACAGTTTTTTTCTGCTGGACAGCACATTTCCACGTCAAAGAAAGAAAAAAAATTAAAATATTAAATCTTGCCAATGTAAACTCTGGCCACAAAAGAACAAATTTAAAACATCAGAACTCATTTGGACATTATTTTAATTTGCCTGTATTCATTAATACAAACCACAGCCATAAGCTGTACATACAGCAGACATAAGTAGAATAGGTTTACAGCACTGAAAAAGAACTATGTTGTCTATGACAATAAAAATTTCTCCAACACATCCAACAATTTATGCATTCAGATAAGCAGAACATTTTGTCTAGTGGACAGTCCCTTTAATATTAACATACGTAAATTCCTCGTGGTACATAAGGGGATAACAATTTCATTTCATGGCAACATTAAAGATTATTTCTAAATTTGTTTTCAGTCCACATTGGTATAAAAACAAAACTTTGCAAATGTTTTAGTGAAAACAGAATTGTTCTGAAAAAAAAATCAGATCAAAGCTTGAGCTTTTTGATTTGGAAAGTTCTCATTGACCACAACTGGAGAACTTTCTGGAGAGAGATTCCGAGTCAATGTTTGAAATTATCTTAATTTATCACAAAGAATGTGCAAAGGGTTGTACCAAAATACTGTTATTTTTGCTCTTAACTATTCATATTATTGCCTGCATAATGCAAGGATCCTCTTCTAAAGTTTAACATCAGAAATTAATTGTGCAACCACCACCAAGGCGGATATGAATCTGGGATCTCGGGAGCTGACTATAGGAGCCTCTACCCTCTGAGCTAAAAGCCAGCTGGCTCTCAGTTCATGCTGTAGAGGTCCCTTGATCTTAACTGTTGCAGTGGTCTAGGTGCCATTTGCAGTACTCAGTGACCATACCAGGTGTGTGGGTTACAATTACACCAGTTAAAAGACTCATTTTTACTTCATATGAAGTATTCCTATTTGGTTCACATATGATCAAAGAAATTGAAAAGGTGTAGAAAAATTAGTTAAAGCTTCTCTGCACAATTTATAGCTCTGCCAACCTCCACATGTGTGTAGGTCATATGTACAGATAGTTATGTCATTTTCACAATATGGTATTGTACATTCTCTGGTTATGCTCCCAGCTCAGCCTTGACTCGCTATTTGAACTTGGGCAAGTCATTTCCTTCAAATCCCTCCTTGAAATTCTCCTTTACCATGATATCTACAAAAACAAACAAACAAACAAACAAACAAACAAACAAACCAACCAGTCTTAACAGCCTGGTTGCTCCTCTGCTAAGACCACTGCTTAACACACTGACCAATAGTGTCTCATTTTTCCTTGTACTCCTGATGCACCTATTGTCATTTGTCTTACTTTTGAGTTGTAAACTCTTCAGTATGTATATGAACAGTATCTAGCACAATGAGGCCGTGCTCCAGGGCTAGAATGCCTAGGTGTTACTAACATATCATGCATTACAGCCAGGCCTCAATTTAATCATCTGTAAAATGGGATAATTCTTCTTACATCACAAAAGGAATTATACTTTTATGACAAGAATGAGGCATACTTATCACTTATCGAAGTATCAAGATCATTGGATGGAAGGAACTACTTTATAATTAAAGTACACTGAAAAAATAAGTGCAAGTATAATTATCAAAAACTTAACAACAAATAGTCTAGTAGAACTTTAAAGACTAACAAAACATGTAGATGGTATCATGAGGTTTCGTGGGCACAACCACTTCTGGTTGTGCCCATGAAAGTTCATGATACCATCTATATGTCTTGTTAGTCTTTAAAGTGCTACTAGACTACTTGTTGTTTTTAAAGTTTTCCCTGTTACAGACTAACTCGGCTACTCCTCTGAAGTATAATTATTAAAGGCTTTCCTAAGTTACTCACAGCTAAGAATTTAGCTATTTGATTTGCCGAGAAACTTGAATAAAGCTGATGATTATGTCATTTAAACCTCAACTGGTTTAACCAGCTGCTCACTTTGGCATTTCTAAAAATAATCACATAATATATTTTATTTATTAATTTTGATTCAGATAGAAATCCCCCCAGGATCTCAGGAGGGCTTTTACAAAAGTTAAAACACATAGTAATCAAATAAATTAATCGGAGGTAGAATCAAATATAAGGCCCTTCACAGATTTGCACACACCAATTGCAACTTGGAAGACGGTGCCTTTGTCTAAAATTGGTAGCTATCACATTTTACTGCATTATTAAAAGTGACAATTATCTCCAGGTTCGTACAATTAGAACTTCTAATATTATGAAAAATACTGTGTGCGCCACTACTGTTCTGGATGGCCTAACGCTAATAAAGCAAATCTATTCTGAATGCCCAAGACCAGGACCTCAGGGACAGCAGATGTTGCCCAGGATACCCATTCTCACATTAGCATAAGAAAAGCATTGAGTGGGTCACAGATTGCCTGTGAGCAAGCTTTCTCTTGTCCGCACAATCTCTCGCCATCTACCAAATGGGACAACAGCATTGTTTTGTGGGGTTTTTAATTTAGGTAATCAGCCGCTTCATTATATATAGAGGGAACTCATTTCACAGACAAGTCAAGCAACACAGAATCTACTTCCTTTGTCACTACTTGGGCTCTGAAAGCTCATCATTCAAATTCTAGGCCACACAACAAAAGGAAATGAGCAGTAGTTGATAATATGCATTTAAACACTTAGGACCAAATAACCTCTGGTTCTTAAATTAGATTTTTTTAAAGGCCTCGAATTCTGTGTGCAGTCAATTGCAGCTGCAGTCAGTTGCAACAAGCACAAATGGCACTGTTTAGATACTCAGCTACCTGAATGCACTTTCCATTCAGACTTGCTGAGATTCTATCATCTGGGGCCAGAATGCACCACAGACACAAAATCAGTGTCCCAACTCAGAGCTCTTTGAAAATTTGGGGGTGAAATCCTGACCCTCAACCATCAATGGATGAATTCCCACTGACTTTCAAAGGTGTAGAATTTCACACCTGGCTCTCAATGGGTATGTCTACACATCAAAGTTAATTCGAAATAACACCCGTTATTTCAAATTCACTTTACTAGTGTCTACACAGCCAAACTTCTATTTCGATATAAATTCAAAATAGTGGAGCACTTATTTTGAATTTTGTAAACCTCATTCCATGAGAAATAATGTCAAATTCAAAATAGCTAATTCGAAATAAGTGCTGTGTAGACACTTATTTCGAAATAGGGGGCCTCCGGCCTTCCCAGGGTGCACTGGTGGCCACTCCAGCCTCAAACAAGAACACTCCTCTCCCTCCTTTCCCTCCCCGGAGCCCTTAAAGGGGCTGACTCTGGCCACCGTGCCTGTGCTAGCTCCAAGCCTGCCGGCCCAGAGCCAGCAGTCACTGCCCCTGACCCAGTGGCCCCAAAACATGAGCCAGCAAGCCACTGGCAGCCAGCCCTCCACCGCTCCCCAGGAGCAGTCTGCCAGCGCTCAGGAGCCTGCCAGGGCCCAGAGAAGGCAGACGCCTTCCTGGTCCAGGTTGGAGATCAGGGTGAACCTTACTCAGGTTTGGGGGGGATGCCCCCAACATCCATGATCTCCGCATTAGATGGAGGAACGTGGCCGTCTATGGCAGGATAGCTGTCAGCCTGGCCACCAAAGGCCACATGTAAACCCAGGAGCAGGTTCGCATGAAAATCAAGTTGGTCCAGCAAAACCCCCAACTCTGAGCCCTGAACTTCTCCTCCCCCTTCTTCCCCTTGCTTCTCCCTTCCAGCTCCCTCCTCCCAGGTTTCCCCCTTCCCTCTCCCACCCTGTTTCCTCCCCTCTCCCACCTCCTTTCTCCAGTCTCACCAGTTTCATTCCCCCCCCCCAGTTTTTTAAATAAAGAGAGTTTGTGTTAATGAAAATATGTGTATTTTATTTGACATCAGGAAGGGGGGCTGGGAGGGTAAGTGGAACGATGTGGGGGAGGAATGAGGCACAAGCCCCAAGTGGGGCTGACCAGGGAGACTCTTGGTGCTCCTCAGGGTGGAAGCTCTCCCGCAGGGCCTCCTGGATACTGACAGCCCCCCGATGGACCTCCTGGATAGCAGCCTGCAGAAAGTGCAGCCAGGCTTGCAACAACGCGTTCACGAGAAGCACCAGAGTGCCCGGGGACAGCTCCGGCTCCATGTTGCAGAGTGCTGTGGTGTCCCAAGTGAGGGCAACCAGAACACACAGAGACACAAATGCTTTGCTGTCCCTCATCGAGGTAGGCAAGCAAGCAGGGAAAGCTGAGAACTGGCTGCTCGGGGTGGGGGTCCCTTTAAGCACAAGTCTCAGCTAGCCTCAGGCAGCAGTCACACAAATAAACTCCTGACCCTATGCCCTCCAGGACCTGGTTCCGCCCAGCCTTCAATGCAATTCAGTGTCCACTCAATGTGGACACGCTATTTTAAAATAGCAAAACGCTATTTCGAAATGCATTTTGTGTGTAGATGTGTTATTTCAAAATAAGCTATTTCGAATGAACTATTTCAAAATAAGATATTTCAAAATAACACTGTAGTGTAGACATACCCAATATGTTTCATCTAACTTTCTGCACCTTTTATCACTTACCAGTAGAGGCCCATCAACACTGAACAAAGCAGCAAACAAGTAAAAGCGTCAGGGTGCCCCATGAAGCCCCAGTGTCCATAATATCATACACAATCTGTCAAGAGGTGTTTATTCTTTTTGCTCTAGAATTGACTTCCATACTAACTACTGTGAATCACAAAAACTCATAAGTAAAATCTGTTTCTGGAACAACCACCATTGTGACCAACAGAATCTTTGTGTTTATGGGTCTTTCTTCACTGCAGAGTTTCATTTGGGTGATCAGCACCTGGATTAGCTGATCACATTTGGGTTAGGCAACACCCCCACCTGATTTACTGGGTCCTTACTGATGTTGCATGCGCCTGTGAGTCACTAGAATTTCTGGGGTCCTATCCAATGTGTCTTTGTGCTGCAGTAAGCTGAGACTCTCATTCTTTCCCAGTGAATTGTGGGAGGATTTGTTTGTTGTTCTGGGCACATTGGAATTGTGGGAAGGCATCAGAGGACTATCAGCACTCAAGTAATTTAGTCTATGTCCTCAATGAAAAAAAAGGGCAAGTTACCAGCCAATGGCACTGGAATGGGGTGGGAGGCTGAGAGCCCACCCCTCCTCTCTCTCCCAAGTCCCCACCAGAGCAAGAACCAGAGGAGCAGCTGTGGGGAGCCATGGATCCTCCATTTATCCTGGATGGGAGACCCAGAGGGCAGGGACACAACATGGGGGCTGCCTTTGGACAGGTGGAGGGTCCATGATTTCCCACAGATGCCTCTACTCCCAGCTGGGCACCAGCTGCCAGCCCAGCCAGGAGTTGGACTTCCGGGGTAAGAGAAGGGACAAGGTCATGGAGGGGGCAAGGTGCCTGATTCTCTCACATTTGGGAAGGCTTTGCCACCTGAGCTCCTGTGAAAACAGCACCTGGGTTTTAACTGATATACCAGGACAGGACAGCTAGCCAGGACTGAAATCACCCCTAAGCGCAGCTGAGAGGTTTGTGTGTGTTAATGGGAGGAGAGTTAGAGCAACACACAAGTGAACACCTAGGTTAACTCTGCAGTGACAACATACCCTCAGGGAAAGGAAACATAGTGAGTACACTCTGGATTTCCTTGTTCATCCTTGTTGCCTATTCTGTAACATCTCTGGCTTACTGATTTGAGATAAGGTCAAAGAGTATTTTCAAGTGCAAAGCATGATGCACTGAAAGTTTTGCATGGTGTAAACAACAAGTTCCCTGTAGAGCTGAGTTTACAAAACAAACCAACCTAATTTGAGAATCAAAGTCCCAGGTTTAGCTTCCAATGATTCTGAGGGGCTTGTCCACACTTACAACACTAAGGCTACGTCTACATTGGCCCCTTTTCCGGAAGGGGCATGTTAATTTCACGAGTCGTAATAGGGAAATCCGCGGGGGATTTAAATATCCCCCGCGGCATTTAAATAAAAATGTCCGCCGCTTTTTTCCGGCTTTTAGAAAAGCCGGAAAAGAGCGTCTACACTGGCTCCGATCCTCCAGAAAAAGCGCCCTTCAAAGTAGGAATAAGATCCTCCGGAAAAGGGCGCTTTTTCCGGAGGATCGGGGCCAGTGTAGACGCTCTTTTCCGGCTTTTCTAAAAGCCGGAAAAAAGCGGCGGACATTTTTATTTAAATGCCGCGGGGGATATTTAAATCCCCCGCGGATTTCCCTATTACGACTCATGAAATTAACATGCCCCTTCCGGAAAAGGGGCCAATGTAGACGAGCCCCAAGTGCTGCTGTAGCACTTAGTGAAGCCACTATCTATACCAACGAGTGAGCGTCTGTACTCTACCTGCCCAAAAGGAGGCAGCTATCTATGCTGATGAGAGGAGCCCTTTCCTTGGCATAACACTGTCTGCACTGTGAGTTTTGTCAGTATCACTGCACTGCTCAGCTGAGCAATGCAGTCACATTGACATAAGTTTGTATAGACCAGACCAGAGCTGCAGGTCATACTTTTAGTTATTCAGAAGTATTCAGAAAACCACCAGCTATTTGTGAAAACTTTCATGGATCAAGAAAGTTTCATGAGTTTTAACTGAACTACAATTAGTCTGAGAGGATGGATCAGACAGTGCATTCTTTGTTAAATGCTCCCTGCTAAAAGGAATTGAAGTCATCTTCTTAGAAAGCAAAAATAATTCCTTCCACCTGAAGTAAGCCATTCACCTACACTGCAGAGAATGAGTAGCAAACATTTAATGAACAACCCATCTTCCGAAGATCATTCATCCCAAGCTATTCTACAAATCTTTCCAAAGACATCTGAGGAAAACCAGGACTAGTTTGTGAAGGAAAAGCAAACATATTAGTCATAGTGAACAGAACCATGTGGCAGCTTCATCAAAAAGTCAGTCTTAGAGTCAGGTTCAATGAAATCTATGCCTGCCTCCAAGACAACAAGCTCTCACCGCCTCTTGCAAACCTCCTTCTTTCCCTAAGGCACCTGATTGAGAAGGAGCTTCGTGCCACAATGGAAATCAAAAAGCAATTTCAGGAATGACATTGCCAAAATAAAAATCTGATTTTTAAAAAAAGTGTCCTCATCTCTACGGCAACTAAAACATTTTAGGATAGTAAGACAGAGGGAGTTTTAAGAGTAACTTTCAAAAGGCGAGAAACCCAGCTCCTAGTGTATTTTCCTTTTGAAAATCTCCCTCTTACATTTTAGCCACCGTTCGTTCACTTGTCGTCCAATTTGGGCAGTGAAATGCAGCCAGATGGTTTAACTGAATCCTGAAAAGTGATTCCTGAATCCTGAAAAGTGCTGCTTTGGTCCTTCTCAAATCCATAGTCAGTGACATTTTTCAATGTAAAATACAATATCTCATGAAAACAAATTATATTCACATTTGGGTCAGTCAAATTCTCTATAAGAGGAAGCCAAAATAAGGGCCTAAGATCTGTCTCCTTCTCAGAGCTGTGCCAGACTATACCACAGTAGGGAGGGCATGGAAAGATTCAGTCCCACCCCTCTCTCTTTCCAATACAGGGAATGAATACAGTGTTTCTACCACCAAGCTCACGGAGCCCAGGCAAATACGCAGAGGCCTTGTACTCCCCTAACAATCCCAACCACCCAAAATCTGCAGTTCTGCTGACAGAGCATTACCACGCATTGACCCAAGAAAGTCACCCTAAGAATCCTCTTTGACAGGAGCATCCACAGCATATGATGGACAGTAGGACTAAAACTCTGCATTGTTTGAAGGAGATGGTGTCCCCACCCTACTCATTCCAGCTCAATTATCCCCAGCCTTGTGGTGTTTCCAAGAAGGGACACCAGTACCATGGATACACTGACTGACTGTCTTACTGGGACAATCAAGCCCTAAATCAGTGGTGGGCAACCTGCGGCCCACAGACCACACATGGTTAGTCAGCGTAAGTCTCTGGCAGGCCGTCAGACAGGTTGTTTACCTTGTGTCCACAGGTGTGGCCACCCAGAGGTCTCATTGGCCAGGAATTGCTAACCATGGCCAATGGGAGTGGCGGAAACCAGCAGCCAAGAAGTGCCTGCGACCTGTGCTGCTTCCAACAGCTACCATTAGTTAGGAATGGTGAACCGCAGCCAATGGTAACTGTGGACAGCTGTGCCTGAAGACACAAGGTAAACAACCTGCCTGGCAGCCTGCCTGGCTTACCCTGATGAACCCATTGCCCACTATTGCCCTAAATTCTTGTTTGCCTAAACCACTGGCACCTTACTTTTAAGCGAACCTGCCCCTGACAGAGCTAGTGAAGGGGAATCATTCAGTACTGCGCACAAGCCTAGCCTCGGACTGATGGCAAGGCAGCTGAGAGTGACATATTTATGCACAACACAAACTGGCACAAGGGACAGAGGAAAATCTTTTGTTGTTGCTGCTGCTCGTGTAACACAGTTGTCATTCTCTAAAGCCAATGTGCTAATTGCCAACTAATAGAGTCTTCTCATTAATTTAACTCTAGCAAGTATAAACAATATTTTAGCATGACTAGAAAATGCAAAAGGCCTCATATGAGTAGTGAGAACACTAAGTTTCTGTGTCTCATGTTTAGTATCCTTTTCCTTAGAATCATAGGACTGGAAGGGACCTTAAGAGGTCTTCTAGTCCAGTCCCCCACACTGAACGCAGGACTAATTATTATCAGACCATCCCTGACGTGTGTTCATCATTGGAGGCTTTTAAGAGCAGATTAGACTGAGATTCTACAACCTCCCTAGATATTTTATTCCAGTGCTTAGTTACCTTGACAGTTAGGAAGTTTTTCCTAACATTTAACCTATGCCACCCTTGCTACGCTGCTTCTTGTCCTGTCCTCGGAGGTTAACAAGAACAATTTTTCATCCTCCCCCTTAGAACAGCCTTTTACGTAATTGAAAACTATTATGTCTCCCCTCGGTCTTCTCGTCTCCAAACCAAACAAATGCTCTCCAGGGTCTTTCTCCAGTTTGTCCACCTGAAATGTTGCACCCAGATCTGAACACAGCACTCCAGCTGAGGCCTAATCACAAAGGAGTAGACTGGAAGAATTACTCCTTGTGTCTTGCTTACAAAATTCCTGCCAATGCATCCCAGAATGATGTTTGGGTTTTTTTAACTCATAGGTTCCTTTCTGTAGTACTCCTTCCTAGGCAGTGACTTGCCTAACTCAGTGGTTGAAAAGTACAGATTCACAAAAAACAGCTGGGTAGTGGTGGAAGTTTCTGAATGTATTTGAAAACATTTCGGTCAATAAGATTGGCATAGCTCCGCTGAACACGAGAGTCATTATCATAGGGTATGTCTACATTACCCCCCCTAGTTCGAACTAGGGGGGGTAATTTAGTCATACGGAGTTGCAAATGAATGCTGGCTAGTTTGGATCCCGTGCCACGCGGCTACACGAAGGGGCAGTGTCTTCAGGCACGCTGTTACGCTGCTTATTTTCAGGAATAACGGCATTGAGCAAGAGGGGTTTTCTGGCACAAGAAGGGGCAGTGTCTTCAGGCACAGCTGTCCACAGTTACCATTGGCTGCGGTTCACCATTCCAAACTGTAGGTTTGTTCTTAAGTTGAATTTGTATGTAAGTCGGAACTGGCGTCCAGATTCAGCCGCTGCTGAAACTGACCAGCGGCTGACTACAGGAAGCCCGAGGCAGAGTTGCTCTGCCCTGGGCTTCCTGGAATCAGCCGCTGATCAGTTTCAGCAGCGGCTGAATCTGGACGCCTGGGACAGAGCAGCTGGGGCACTGCCGGGTAGGTCCCCGCAGTGCTGCACCTCAGCGCTGTGGGGACCAACCCGGCAGCACTCCAGCTGCTCTACCCCAGGTGTTGCCAAGTCAGCCGCTGTTGAAACTGATCAGCGGCTGATTCCAGGAAGCCCAGGGCAGAGCAACTCTGCCTCGGGCTTCCTGTAGTCAGCCGCTGGTCAGTTTCAGCAGCGGCTGACTTGGGGACGCCTGGGGCAGGCAGCTGGGGTGCTGCCGGGTTGGTCCAGTAGCACCGAGGAGCGGCGCTGCGGGACCAACCGGGCAGTGCCCCAGCTGCTCTACCCCAGGCGTCGGGAGAAAAGCCTGGTCTGCTTGGGGGGGGTGCACTAGCTGCGCCCCCCCCCCAAATCGCAGCAGACCAGGGAGACGCGGAGCAAAGCCTCGGAGGAGGCGGGCAGCGGGACCGTGGCGCGTCTGGGCAGTCCCGCCGCCCGCGTCCTCCGGGGCAAGAAAAGCCCCGTTCGTAACTATGGATCCTACATAAGTCGGATCCGCGTAAGTCGGGGATTGCCTGTACTATATTCCAAGCAAGGATTTAGGAAGACCCTTTGTGGTACACTGGACAGCTCAGGCTATGTTTAGTTCTTGTCTGTGGGGTCAAGGTTTATAGCACCAGTGTAGCCAACCCAGACTAAGTCCTTCACATCAGACTCTGTTAAACTCACACGCATAGAAGTCACCAATTACACTGGAGCATCTGCACTGATGCAGCCACATTGTGGTAGCTTCACTCATGCTAAAAACCCAGCGTATCTGTGTGAAACCTCCAGAGTCAGGGAGCATTAGAGGTCTGCCTGTTTCACACAGCCTGAGTAAAGGATCGTTCTATATTCATTACTAGCACTTGTACCCAACATTGCTCAGCTCCTTAATGTAACTTTATTTGGCTGGAGGGTGGGTGTGTGTGTGTGTGTGTGTGTGTGTGTGTGTGTGTGTGTGTGTGTGTGTATGAGGGAGGGAGGGAGTGCGTGAGATGAAGCTCCCCCCTAAGATTCATACTAGGGCTGCTTGCTTTCCTGTCCCTATCATGGAGTGAGAGCACAGCTCATCTGCCCCCTGCACTGCCAGACAGAGTGGGGAATGCAGCAAACTGTGCACTTTCCCCTTACTTCCTAATGAAGGGGAACAGTTAGAAATGTCCCCTTGCAAATCCGGAGGGGAGAGCTTCCACACCCCCACCCCAGCCCTCCCTAAAGGCTGCCTGAGGGGTGGGAGGCTGGGGCAGTCCCAAACGGGGATGAGAAGTGCACCCTTAGCCAGCCCCTTTCACCCGCCCGGTGACTCTGTCTCTTTTCTGTATGGTTTTATGAGACATAATCCCATTCCAGGCACATCCCATCTTCCTGAACAACCGAACCCTAATGTTGCTTAATGATAAGAGGAAGCTGTATATCGATTTCTGGTCTTAACTCTTACCGTTTATGAGAAGTTCCTAAACAGATAGACTCTCTCAAATCTTCTAGTAGGCTAGAGGATTACCCGGCATTGCTCAGGCCCTTAACTCAAATTAGTTTTGTTTTTCTTCATGTAAATCGTTATTCTGGGGTGCGGCTGGCAATAAAGGATTCAATATGCAGGCTGTCCTGGGGAGAGAGGGCAGTCCAGCCCTCTCCCACTGTAGCAGATTGGGGCCAGGTGAGAAACATCTGTCCATGGCTGCTGCAGCTTCAGCTGGCACAGCCAGGGTAGTGATGCATGTCCCCCAGCTGGAGAGCAGGCAGACACGCAGACGTACTCTCTGAAATATATAGTAGATAGCTGTTCCTTTCTCCACCTCTGCTCCATGGCCCAGTGGGGTTACAGCTATCCCAGTCCCCATTTCTAGTCCCTTGCTGCCCACCTGTGGTCATTCTATAGTACAACTCCCTTCTACCAGACACCTCTCTTTCAGTTTTATGGGAAACCATCATATTCCAGGCACATCCCATTGTCCTGGCACAACCTAACCCTTACTTTACATTACATTATGATAAGAGGAGAGTGCATAGCAAATGTGATGGTCCTAGCTCTTACCATTTAGGGGGAGTTCTTGAACAAATGGACTCACAGACGGACAGACAAACAGATGCACATTTGTAAAATATAAAGTAAAGAAGATATCAGAGTCATGTCCATTCTCTACCACTAGGGACACTATAGAGTTCATTGGCTTTCTGTGCTGTGTGGGATGCAATAAGGGTATATCTCCAGCGCAGATGAAAGCATGATTGTAGGATGGGTTGGTAGACCCAGACTACCTTTAATTTAGCTAGCACAGGTATTGTGAGTAGTGATAATGCAGCAGTGGAGGATTCAGAGCAGGCCAGCTGCCCTAATACAAGCCCCATAGGAACATATTCCAGTTGCTAGCCTGTGCCAGGATTTTGCCTTTGCAACTTTACTGCTGTTGTTACCTCCACGCTAGATTAACTCCAGTGTGGCTTCCCTATCCAGGCTACAATCACATTTTAGCTTCAGTGTAGATGTACCCTAAGCCCCTGACAGAACAGGGCTGCAACCAGCTCATAGCACCACTTTCCCACCCCTCCCAGAGGTTTTCTGGTACTGGGGACCCACAGCTGCTGATGCTGATTTAAATAAAATAATTTCCACTCTAAATAATTGCACAGAAATACATTGCAGCTTTACATGAAGGTTCAAACATAAACCATGATTTGCAGGTGCAGGATCCTGGATTAATGCATGATCCTCAGGCTTACTTGTATTGTAGTAAAGACACCAAGAGCTGCAAGAACTGCAGAGCCCAGGAGACCAATAGTTAAGCCAGAGGGATACAGAGAAAATGTATGTCTACTGGCAGGCCGACTTTAGAAAGATATGCAAAAAGCAGGACTTAAATTAAATACCCTAGTACCTGTGAGCTGCTTCAACATTGCATCACCCACATTTGGGAGTAACCAAAAGTGGAGTAGTCAGAGGTTTTCCAGCAAAATGTTTTTCCTTTGGAAAATGCCACTTAGTCGAAATCAGAACAGTTCAGAGAATGATGTTGATTGTGATGAAATTTAATTTAGACAAGAGATTAGAATGGACCATTCCAAACCAGGTCAAAAGGGAATGAAAAATGCTGGCATTTCCTGAAGAAGGGAAGTTCCCAGTTTGACCAACTCTACTGAGAATCAAAGGAATTAAATCAGGACCAAACCTTATTAGCCAAACAAGAATGTTCAATATTTACAGGGTCAGGTTATTAATTTTTTACTAATCTTAAGAAGCCTATGGGAATAGGAAATACCAAGGGGCAATTCTGAAGCTGTAAGAAAGCTCACTCATGCTGAGGATGCATTTGAGGCAGGTGTGAGGTAGAGAATGGTTTTCTGGGTACAGCACTGGGCTGGGACCCAGGAGAATCAGGTTCAATTTCTAGCTCTGCAACAGATTCCCTGTATGACATTGGCCTCGTCACCCTCTGTTTGATCCTCACTTCTCCATCTATAAATAGGTACAATAATCTATAAATAGGGACAATCTTCCCCTACCCTTTAGATGTCTTGTGTTAAGCCTGGGCTTGCAGTTCATACTCACAGGTGGACTGATGCACATATGGAGAGTCTCCTTGAAGTCAACTAATTTGAATGGGTCTGCACCCACACTGTCTTTACAGGATTAGAGTTCTCAATATAAGCTCTTGTGGGCCCGAAACTCTCTTTTTTAGATATATGCACAGTGCATAGCTTGGCTGGGTCCCCTATGTGCTACTATACTACAAATCATAATGTACTTAATTGGGGCTTCTAAGGTAAGGCTTAGCTATCAGTCCATCAAACTGCTCAGATCCGGCTTGCTCCCACTTCCACAACATTAGACTCCTCGTTAACATTTACAAACATTAACCCCCAAACCACCAATAATTCCATGCTCATTTTTGCAACAAAACCAGTCTGAGCTTAATTTACCGAAAAGGGGATGGAATAAAGTGCATGAGCAAAGAGCCAATTCTCAGCAAGGAAACAGAACTGTCCCAGCGAAACACCAGAGATGTTCAGCATCGCTGCTGAAGACCTTTACAGGGTCCCAAACATTACCCCTGTCAGTGCACTCAGTTAACCTTTCAAACAGCTCAAACCGCTCCTGGAATTGCCACATCTATTGTGGTGTGCTCTTGACAGACTGCGGCCAGCCATTAGTTAGATTAAGAACTCCCAGCTCCAGCTGTGACAAAGGCTTCTGGATCTTGATGCAATGGAGCAAGATTTACAAGGAAAATGATCAGAAGTAAAAAAATAATGAAAAGACCTTACAGGGACCCTTGCCCCATTCAAAGGGTTAAGCCCTAAAGTGCTATTAATTCTGCACAGAACTGGGAAGGGACTCGTGGTTTTATATCTGTGTTTTAGAATAGCTTAAAGTAGTTTATCTGCATAATTTAAAGTGATGTTTATTGATGCCATGGGGTATTTTAGGGCCAATATTGTCTCTGCAGAACATTACCACCCAGCTGTTCTGCCAGCTAGTGACAAGCTGTTTAAAAATACCAGGGAGCATGAAGCCTGTAGTCTGTAAGCATGTGTGTGTGTAGTCCAAAACCTCGGCGAAAATAACCTACAGGAATGGCAATTCTCCAGGAGCACAGTTTGAGACAGTTAAGATACGAACAAACAACCATGCAGCTAGATATTTCAGATTTAATGTATGCTGCTAACATAGATAAATATTCAGATTTATTTGGGTTATGGAGATCAAACTCTCGTTAAAAATGTATTCAGAACTGTGCAAATAAAATGTGAGTCTTTTGTTTTAATTTTTTGCTGTCTTACCTTCTGCACAATGAGCTGTGATATATTTGTAATGCTCTGGTTGATTGAAGCTATTTTATATATATTCATATCTCTGCAGGGGGCATATCAGATGGAAAGAAGTTTCACCCCATGATTTCTGCCAGGCTGTGGGAGTCCTTGTTACACCATACAGAAGTGGAGCTTACTAACCATCCCAACTGGTTGTATCATTTGACTGTACGCTGTTTAACTGTTGCTGCATTTAAACCCAGCAGTGGCTGCACTTCAGTGGTGGATAAAGTGATTTCAGTGCAGCCTGCCAATTACTTTGTCTTTCTTTATGATAAATGACAATGTAAATGTGAGATATTATTACATTATTACCATCAACTCTGAAGACTACATTATGTTAAGGAGAATGTTTCAGTTATATAAATTCTAATATCCCAGTTTATTGCAACTGACACTGTGTGATTATGAGTTTGCACAAAACGCACAGTTGACTGCCCAGGGTTTACCATCTTAGGTAAGTAGGGTTAAGTCCTGACTACACTACTAATAAGAATGTTATTGTCACTATATAAATCTATGGTATGCCCATAGCTTGAATACTGTGTGTAGTTTTGGTCGCATCATCTCAAAAAAGATGGAACTGGAATTGGAAAAGGTTCAGAAAAGGACAACAAAAATGATTAGGAGTATGGAACAGCTGCCATATGAGGAGAGATTAATAAGACTGGGACTTTTCACCTTGGAAAAGGAGGGATATGATATAGGTCTATAAAATCATGACTGATGTGGAGAAAGAGAATAAGAAGAATTATCTATTCCTTCCAATAACACATGAACAAAGGGTCACCAAATGAAATTAATAGGTAGCAGGTTTAAAACAAACAAAAAGAAACACTTCTTCATACGATGCACAGTCAACCTGTGGAACTCCTTGCCAGAGGATGTTGTGAAAGCCAAGATTATAATAGAGTTCAAAAAAGAACTAGATAAATTCATGGAGGATAAGTCCATCAATGGCTATTAGCCAGGGTAGGCAGGGATGATGTCCCTAATCTGTTTGCCAGAAGTGGAGAATGGGTGACAGGGGGAGGATCATTTGATGATTACCTGTTCTGTTTATTCCCTCTTGGGAATCTGGCATTGGCAACTGTTGAAAGACACGATATTGGGCTAGATGGACCTTTGGTCTGACTCATTCTTTTGTTCTTACATGAACAGATCCAAAACATACCGAAATTCTTATAGGCTCATAGACTTTAAGGTCAGAAGAGACCATTATGATCATCTAGTCTGACCCTCTGCACAACGCAGACCTCCTCTCTCAGTTACAAGGCCCAATACTCCTTTCCTCCATAGATTCCTCTTGTAGCCTCTCGTTTATAAAAAATCAGCTCTTACATTTTCCTCACATTTACTTTCTGTGAAAAGCTGACAGACCCTGATTGTCAGCAGGTGGGATTGAACCTAGAACCTTAGGGGCTAAAGTCATGTGACTCTCACATGAGCAAAAAGCCAACTGCCTCTTAGCTAAGGCTGTAGAGCACACTTCACTCTCCCTTGCCATGGTCCCTGGAGACCTAGCTACCCCCTTGCCTGGCTGATGTACTCAGACCCCCTAACGGCAAAACACAGGGTCACTTTAAATGGCAGATTGCTCTGATGTGAGCCAATATGTGACAACTTCTGTAGGTTCAATATAGGCTTGAGATTGGTTGGCAGGAGCTGTTGGAAGGGCGGATAGTTATAGCAGCTGGAGTTCCAGGCAGCACTTAGTGCACAGCAGGAATACTTGCAGAAAACGGAGCAAACTGGGTGTTAATAGAACTCGCTGATCCTACAAAACAGGGAGAGATGGCAAACACTAACAGGGACAGAAAAGTAATATTATAAGGGAGTTAGCAATTAGCAACACAAGCAGAAAGCAACAAGATATATTTCAGTTGGGGAAAATGCAAGGTACTACCACTTCAACACATTCTATGCACATTAGACCAACTTGTAGGTTTCCCAATGCAGATTTTCTACCAATGTTGCACTAAAGATCAACACAATAACTCGCTTTGCACAAGCATCAGTGCTTTCCCTGGATATCAGTCATCAGTTCAGAAAAAGTTACTCTTATTTAAGAACAGAGAGAAAGCCTTCCTTTCATCAGAAATAACTAGTAAAATGGGAGTGAGCTTTACAGCCCAGTCTTAAAGGGCTACTATCAGACTCTCGCAACACCACTTTGGCAGTAGGTCAGGCTATACATGTTGAACTTCTAACAACAGTCATGTTAGTCTATTTTAAAAATAAGGCAGGACCCTATGCACATGGTACATAACTTGAACTTTTAACCTGTCTCCAAAACAACTTCATATTTTACTAAGGGATATGAGTAAGCTTGAGTAACTGGTTGAAAACTTCCTATTTGCATCAACTCACCACTCCCCAAAATTATGTCCTCTGTCCCAATGTCCCCCCCCCAGCCACGCTACAAAACCACTGATGAGCCTGTGCCCCACTGCCTCCCCAAGCCAGGTTGTCGCTGGTCTCTCAAACCTTGCCAGTCCCACACACAAGGCTGTTGCTGGTGACCCGAATCCTGCTAGACTCCCCACATACTGAAATCCTGCCTGCCTCTTGCATGGGGCTGATATCTCTGCTTCCCCCTCAACCCCAACACATATTCCTCCAATCACACCACACCCCACTTTTTTGACAAAAAAATGTGGGATGACCAGGACAGGGCTTAAAAAGGGACTGCCCTGGCCAAAATAGGACACACAATCACCCTGAGCTAATATAACAAAGGAGGACCACATCTGCATTTGGTAAGGAGCCAGTGAAGATACTCAATAAAGTTAACAAAAGTGGAAGGAAGCATGAGCATATGGTATGGCATGGAACTGGAAATCAAGAAATCTTGGGTTAGTTCTCAGCTTAGTAACATACTTCCATGATGACTTTGGGTAGATCACTTCATGTCCCGTACCTGGATTACCCACCTAAATAATAATAAAATGAGTAGATTTTATTATTCCAAGCGATGTCCAATGCACATAAGATCTAATCGCCAGTGGGTTGGCCTAATACAAAGGATACTGGATTCTAAGAGTTCAAGCCTCTCTCTTAGCCATAATAAACAAGTAGAAGCAGCAATGGAAAAGATTCAAATTCACTCAGCACCTTTTTTTATCTAAAATTAAGATCTGTGCACTTTCCACCTCAAAATGTGCTAACACATCTGATCTTTTTAGTTTAAAAAAATATACACCAGTGATAACAGCAGCCAGTACATTGATCTCTTTGGTAAAGGTAAGCTCAGATAAGTCCTTATATGAACCCTACAAATCTTCCTCAGGTAAGAAATTGTCAGCCCTGTTGGCAAGGTGAGCAATTTCAGCCCTAGAAAGATTTCCACTAGGCACCCTATCAGAGGGGAGAGGTGAGGGAGGGGACGTCATTAGAACAGTTGCTTGGGAGAAGAATTTTTCTGCCCCAGGATCCATTAAGTCAGTGCTGTGCATCAACTCCTAAGTGTATGTGATTTGATTTCAAGAAGCCTATGGTGATCTCCCTACTCACTGTCATCATGGGCCGTCATTGTAGCCAGAGCAGGAAATACAGTATTTGGGTTTCCTCCTTTTAAAAGTAATGTGGGTAAATACAATAATAAGAGAAACGTGCCTGCTCCCAATACAGTCAATGGCAAAACTCCACTTTACTCCAGTGGTGCAGCATTTGGGCCCACAGTCTTAGTCTGCTACTTCTTTCAACTCAACTGTATGTATACCCTTCAATGTAAGCTACACTGTTATATTCTGCTCATCACTAAAGTACAACCAAATCTGAAACCAATTATTTAGTAATAATAGAGGAAGATGCTGTATTTTTGATTGACCTGAAAAATAAAACACTTTTTTTTAAATTGCTGGTAACACTGAGTCTTTGGTTGTGAGAGTGAGTTTACAAGAATTAAAATGATTCTCTTCTTGAGAATCTGAAAGTGACGGATAACAAAAGAATCACAGTGAGGCTTGAGTGTCTTGTCCTATAAATATATATGTGAAGATATAAAAAATGGGGATTTTTTCCCTGCTTCCAAGATAATTATTATTCTCAGAATGTTGGCAGAACAGGTAAAGCCCGGACTGCAGCCGTGTACGTGCAGCGTACTGTGTGTGACACAGGATTAAACACAACCTGGCCCATTCCCGCTTCAGCACTCGCTCCAGTTACACTGCTTATTTAAGTGCCTTCAGTCAGTCACGCACAGACAGACACACACACGTCTAGCCCTCCCACGAGTGCAGACACAGCCAGCGGAGAGAGGCGCGCGCAGGAACATTTTCCACCTAGACAGTCTCAGACTACCCACGTCGCGCAAAACACGGAGAGCGAGCGAGCGAGCGAGACAGGCAGGCTTGTCCCCCCTCCGCTGACACTGACAAGGAGAGTGCTGCAATTGACAAGGGATGAAACTGACCAGTGGCTCCCCGCACGCACACGCACACCCTGCCGCATCAGCTGCCTTTCTTGCCCAGCCCAGCCGGCGCTCTGCAGGGCGAGCTGGCAAGGTAACAAAGCAAACGACAGACCTGCTCTCTCGCCTCCTCTGGGCTGGGGAGGGAGCGCTTCCTCTCCCCGGCTGTGCCTGTCGCTGCTCGGCAGGAGGCTGCCTAAGGGATGCTCCAGGGTCTTGGCTCGCGCTCCGGCGCGGCGTGGCGGGCTCTCCGAAGGCTCATTTGGCTCCACGTTGCGCGGGCCGCGGGGATTCTTTTATTTGTTTCAAAATCTCGCTCATAGTGTCATTATTCTAATATATTCTGGGGGCTTGTGGTTCCTGCAGCCAGGCGGAAGTGAAACCCTTCCCCCCCTTCCTCTGAGCTCAGCCCAGCGCAGCGCAGGGGTGATTCCCAGGCACCGCGCCGCAGGGCAGGCGATTCCCCATCCGCCGGGAGGGGGGTGTTCAATCTGCCCCAGCTGCACTGAGGAGCCACAGGCGCCTGCTGCAAGGCCGGGGCTGCTCGCCACCCGCCGCCCCTTTGCCCCGCCAGAGGCCTGCAAGCGCCGCCAAGGGAAGCCCGGGAACCCGGGCGAGCCGAGCCCCCTGCAGGGAAGCGCCCTCCTCGCTGCTTTCAGCCCCTCCGCCACCTGCTGCTCCGCAGGGGCTTCCCCCGCTACCCCGACCCGGTCCCCAGGGCGGCAGGCGGGGAGGGGCAAAGGAGCGGTGTGAATCTGTCTTCCCCGCCCTGCGCTGGATCACGTAGCCGAAAGGGAAGGAGGTAGCTGGGGGGCTCTTTTCTCCCCCTCTCTCCGCCCCCCATCTGCAGGCTGAGCTCCCCACGCGATTGGGGATGGGGATGTCAGTTTCCTCTCCCCCCCCCAGGGTTTTGTGTCGCCTGTTTCTCCCCCCCCCCCCCCCGCGGGGGAGGGGACCTCCAGCTGCAGCCGCCGTAGCCCTCCTGCCTGCGGAGCAGGTGCAGAGGCTGAGCCGTGGCCAGCTGCCCCCCTCCCCCAGGATGGCGGATAGCAGGGCCAGGGAGGCGCAGGTGGCTGCAGCGATCTGCGCTCAGCTCCTGGCGGCTGCACAGACCGCGGGGATGGGCCAAACGGGGGCCGATCTCGGCCCCAGCCAGCGGGTTTTCCCCAGCGCAGCCTGCTCTGAATAATAGAGCGGCCCCTGCTTAGAGCAATGATTTAAATCACAAGGGAACGGGCCTTTTTCTTAGCTTCTGGAGTATTCTCTTGTGCGAGAGCTCTGTGGGTCAGGCCGTGACAGGAATAGACACACCCTTTCCCATCGAGATGGAATTCTGTACTGTATGTAATTTACAAATGCCTTCTGTGCTGTCGCTTCATTGCCTTCTAGGAAAAGGCCTTTGTGGAGACCAAGACATCCAAATACCCCTGAAAATCTGTGTAACGTTTTCAGAAACACTCAAGTGGCCCATCCTCAGCAGTGAGCCAAGAGCACTTGTCTCATTGAAAGTCAATGCTACAGAGCCACCAGAACATCAAATTGCTTTGTAGAGCAGTGTGGCATATTCTGCATGGATATTTGCTGGGCAAATATATAACACTGAGTCATTGAGGAAGGGAAATTGTCAAGCAATTCAGGCTTAAAGTATAAATCTGTCTTCTTGCTAGTTATTTGCAGGATTTCTTGGGTGTTGTATTAAATGCTTTAGATGCAAGAGTGGTTTCTTTAAAAAGAATTATGGTTGTGCCTACGAAGGACCCACACACGAGGTCCCATGTGCAAACACAATTATGAGAGGGACAATCCCTTCTCCAAGGAGCTTCTGTCTAAACATGCAGGACAAACAAAAGAAATAGGGAAAGGCGTAGAACAGGCAGCAGAGTGATCAATGAGATGGCTGCAAACTTCATGCTAATTGTACAATCACCCACAAACTATTGTACATATTATTTTAGCCACAATCTGCTATATTTCATTGTGTTCTACAAAGAGGCATCCGTCAGCAACCAAGACATCCAAATACCCCTGAAAATCTGAGTAATGTTTTCAGAAATACCCAAGTGACCCGTTCTCAGAAGTGAGCCAGGAGGGCATGTCGCATTGAAAGTCAGTGCTACAGAGCCACCAGAAAATTCTTAGTAGAACACTGAGGCATACTCTGCATGTACATGTGATGTACAAACATGTTGTGTAGCATGTCTTAGGGCAAACAGTTCAGATGTCTGCTCTTGGGCCCTATCCTGTTTCTCATAGCTGTAAAATTAAGTGTGTAATTCTTCTGTGCCTACTAGGATTTCCCTTGCAAAGCAGCAAGCTACAGAAGTTGAAGGGGATTAAGTTGCATGCAGTTACTGTAGTACAGGAGGCAAGACTGTAAAATACAGCCCCATACAATATTTTCTGCTAGCTCCTTAGTGACACCATGTGGTGAAGTAGCTGCATAACAAATTCATTTATACCTTTTGTTTGGGGCCTAGTCTTGCAAGCACTCCTGTAGAAGCTTTATTCCCTCAAATATTCTCTCTCTTTCAGGTTGGGCACTCAGGTCTTTGGAAAATCAGGCTGTTTACTCAGGTGCCTAACTTTAGGCTCCTATTTTGTCCTCTGTTTCATGCCACTATCAAATTACTCAATTTCCAAACATTATCCACACCCCTTCTCCACAGTGACCAGCACTTTATCAATATGCAGAACATCACACAATAGGATATATTTGAAATGTATCTATTTCAACTGGATAAGGAGCAGAGTCAGAAAGGGAGAGATGCTACCTGATCTGTTAGCCAAAACTGGAAAATTCTAAGGTGGGATCTGAAGTCCCAGAGTTGCTGCATTTGAAATAAAGACAAGACTGTGAATGAAAGTTAGGCAATTTTTATATCATGCTACTGATATTCTTAATGAAGAATGATGCATTTATTCACCGTCATGGATTTTCCAGTGGCTTATGCTGTTCAATAAAAAACATCTGCTTTCTAAGTCAATGAGTAAAATGATGGATTAGTTACTCACGTTTCCACAGCAGATCAACTCCCCTAAACTTTTGTTCCGGTACAGCGAATAGTGTGGTACTTGTGGGACAGGACAGTTCAAAAGTGTGTTTCAGAGTGAACCTTCAGCCCAGTTGGGTTGTTCTCAAATATCCAGATAAGGGTTCAAAAAAGGCAACCAGGTGGGGAGATCCAAGCAGAGTGTCACAGACTCATCAGAAAATAAGGCTTAACCTGAAAGTACCCTTTGGGGGACATAGCAGCATGGATCACTTGTCTGAGGGAATAATGGGAAGTGACTGAAAAGAATGAGAAAGCAATGGTGAGATTGCAGACTTCTTACAATCTAAAGGAAAAGAAGAGAAATTTTTTCTTTTGTCCATCACTTGAACACCAGCTGCAAAAGATGTAATAGGGAATACTATGATTACACTTTCAGACTCTAATCCCACAAAACATTTACACCAGTTTATCTTGACTTGTCATTTGTATTACAGTCATCTTAGTGGCCCCATGCAGAAGCACTGTACATAGACAAAATAAGAGTCCCCAAAGAGCTTACACTTTACATAAACAAAAGGCAAAGGGGAACAGCACAAGATTGTGGGGAACAGCTCAAAGATTAGGCAAATGACAAAGCAAGGGACAATGGCTAGGTCATCTGAGTCCAGTTGAAGGATTTATCCACAGAATCATGCTTCCCAAGTGTGTTCAGAAATATCAAGACCTCTGGGAACTGTTTGTGAGCAAGTGGGAAAAGGAAGTGTTCCTTGATCAGGCAAATCTCCCACTGAATCATCTTTAATATAGTTTCAATTATGTTGTTGAAATAACTAGCCAGGAGTCGAATGTAAGTAATAAAAAAAACTATTGTGAAAGAATAATTATTTCCTCTGTAGAAAGATCAAATTAGTCCCTAAATACATCCATAGGCTACCAAGAGATCTTCAACATCCTGTAACAGGAGACAATAAAATCCGTTGAGGGGAAAAGACAATTATTCCTGTCATTGTCAGTGTTAGAGAATTATTGCAAGCAAATTCAGTCTCCAGCAGCAGCCCTGGAGATTGAAAGGCTCAGACTGTCCATAGAGCATGCACAGCACAGAAAGCAGAGTACAGGCTTCCCCACACTGTAAGTAAATACACTGCTAATGGAGTCACTCCAGTTTTACACCAGTGCAACTGGTTAGAAGTAGGCCCTGTATATTTTGATGTAGCCTGCAAGCCTGATGACATATTGGCTCACTAATGCTCAGTGCTGGTTGTGTTTTTCTAAATATACACCATGTAGTATGACAACAAGGCAAGCCAGTTTACTCTGTTCTGATTATAAGCTTTTGTTGGGTATGGGAACAAACTACAATGACCTGTGTGCTAAGCTGAGCAAATTGTTGTGCAGTTGCTTCCTGCAATACCTATTTACCACCACTAGGTGTCAGTATTTGCATTAGTAGGAAGAATAAAGCTGGCCAAGAGTCCAGTTTTAAATTAATATTAATGGTCAATGACTTTTTACCCTTGTGGGACTTTGCTTTTCATATTTTGTTTAGCAAGTTACTTTATGATCTAGTGTATTACAGAGTTATTTACTGTACTTTTTCTACCATAGGCAGAATGCCACAAAACTTAAATGAGACCTCTTCATCAAGGAAAGTCTTGTTACATTTTTTATTATAAGCTTAGCAGGATGTATCTCAAACGTAACTTGTTTATGCTCCAACTTTAATCAACAAGGCAAACCAACAAATTCAGCTATGAAATTTTCTTTCAAAATGTTGGAATAAATTGCCAAGGGAGGTGGTGGAATCTCCCTCTCTGGAGATATTTAAGAACAGGTTAGATAGACATCTGTCAGGGATGGTGTAGACGGAGCTTGGTCCTGCCTTGAGGGCAGGGGGCTGGACTCGATGACCTCTTGAGGTCCCTTCCAGTCCTATTATTCTATGATTCTATGTATCATAGCTATGAAACCCCATTAACCAACTATCATCTCCATGGCAAATTTAAAAAGCAGTAACTCCCTGTAAAATTTTCTGCTTCATTTAGGTGCCAATTTAAAAACACATTAAGTCCCAACGACTTATGAATGGACTGATCTTGTTCCTATTTAAATCAAAGGGACTTAACAATTGACTTCATTTGGAGCAGGACTGGTGCCAAACAATGGTTAATTTACAGGATAAAAGTTTTTGAAGGATCATTTCCTTCAGTCATATCATATTCTGCTAAACAACCCTTCATGAGGGACTCTGGTGTTCTTTCATTGTTCCATTTCAGCCAAGCAAATTCACACAAGAAACTGATATGTCTCCAAACCATTTCTGTTGTCACTGAGCTTCTGAGAAAGATCACAGAATCCCATCAGGAACCACAGGGGGATTTGTCCCCCCTAAACCTGTGGCTGATTTACAAAAGGCCAAGAATTTACATTAAGAGGGTCTGATTTTGCTCATTCTCAGACTAGTGCAAATGAGAAACAGGACTCCATAGAATGCAGCTGAGTCATGACAGAATAAGACCAATATTTAGATCAGAATCAGGCCCCACATCTGTGTGATATTTCAAGCTCATAATTAAGGAGACATTATTTCCTCCTGTGGCTACTTCATGTCTCAAATATCCAGAGAATTAGGCCCTCAGTAGAGAAAACAGAACTAGAGTAACTTGCAGGGACAATAATGAAGTATCCCAGACACTTTTGCAGCAAGACACAGAGCAGGTGTCTTTCTGCACAGCAGACTAAGAGGAGAGAGAGTTGTGAGCATAGAGAATCTCTGTTTAAATCACATGCAGGAACCAGACCGCAGAGTGGTTATTTCAATGCTGAGAGGCCACATCTTCAGAGACCAATTTTTTTTATCTTCAAACCTTGAGAGAAATATAGAAAAGGCAATCAAGCTCTTTGTGGGATTGGGATAGTGAATCTACTGGTTTAATAGCAGTAATGGGCCTGTTTAATCTCTAACAGGCCTTACAAACATTTACTAATTAATCATCATAACATCCCCAAGAGGCAGACACTTCAGTACATTTGCTTGACAAATGGGGAAGATGGGAAAGCTCAAATGACTTGCTATGGGCCATAGGGTCCCAGCTGGAATTAGAACTCAGGAATTCCTGCTGCCTGGGCCGATGCTCCAAGTACTAGACCACACTCTCTCTCATGATAGTGGTCCCCAATGCCAGTGACCCACATGACTCATTAGTAAGAAGTTTGCCCAATGTAAAGAACTCTGGGACAGATCATCCCCTGAGATTCTGTGCACAGAAGGGACCTTCAACATAGCACCTGTCACTCCTGCACAGAAGGGGTGATGTTCTGCCATCTCCACATCATTGTTTCCTTTTTCCTTCATGCCCTCTGAAAAACTAAGGATTTGGGGATGTTCATGGGGGAAGAAGAGCCTAGCAATTGTCACCTCCTCCACTCATGACTTTCCCAGGAAAATTAACACAGTCTAGCCTCCCTTCCCTGTGTAGGGAGCCCCCTTTATGGGTGAGGGCCCCAGAGTTGCAATAGAGAGATGGGAAGAAGCTGCCTTTATACTAGCCCAGAATTCCTCTGCCAGGGGTGAGGATAAGTCTCTGATAGTCCTTTCTGCAGCTCTAATGGTGCTAAATGTGGAGGCAGAGTGGAGGATTTTTAGGTGCATATGATTTAAATAAAATTGGAAGTTGGTCCAAAGGTATGAACATTTTTTAAATTTCAAAATGGATTATTCTGATGTGTTTGAAATGACCCTTCCTTTAGGGCTTTTTTTTTTCCAAAATTGTTCATGACTTTTAAAAAGTGAAAAGCAATGTCAAAATGGCTATGCTTGCATTTCTATTTCCCACAAAGCTATTAAGTTATTCAAGAACACTGAACAACAACTATACAGACACATATTTAAAGGCACAGGGTTTTTTTCACAAACAAAAAAGGGAAGATTTTAAAAAAATTGTGAGTTGTTGCCAAGATCCTTTTTCATGACAAATTGCAACCAACTCTACTTAAATCAAAATGCATCATAAATTGGTAACTTGCCAAATAAATGCAAGAGCTGATACAACAATAGCAGCATCCTACCCCTAATACAATCACAGCATACACATAAGTAAACTAAAAAAGAAATCACCTTAAGCCATCAGCTCAGAAGGATGCCACAAATGTGCTCTGGTGAACAGTGGTAGAATATTTTTCTTTGTCTATACTTGCTAAACATGGATTTGTCATTCACCTCTCCAGACACAGTGGCAGTGGAGTCTGTAGCCATGTCTGAACAGATATTCTTACCACTGTGCCATCTAACACTGGCCTATAATTAACTACAGAGCCACACACATATCAGCCTATTTGGCTGCTTCAACTAATGAGTAGTACCGGACTCAGCTAATGTGGATCCTGAATTACCAGCCACTCATTGATGAGTCTTTGTGATTGTGTGGAGTGAGACAGGTGCAGAAATGTGGGAGTGAATGTTAAATGGAAAAGGACAAAGGGAGGGTCATGTTCCACTCTGGTGCGATTCTCTGAATTCAGTCAGACACAGGGAATGGTTTGGCTAGCTAGTCATATAAGAATAGTTTCTGCATGTCCACTTCCCAAGGCATAAAATGTTTGACATTTTAATTAAGATCTACAATATCAGCATCACCAAATTAGTCTGAAGTTACAAAAGCAAGGTCCAATCTTATTGTGAAACAGTCATTCGGTTGATGGCCAGTACTCAAGTCATAACCAGAGCTGGATTAGGATCGGGAGTCTACATTCAAGACTGAGGAAATAAGAAACCAAGAGAAACTATATTTTCAAATAATCCTAGTAAGAGCTGTGATTTCCACATGAAAGGATAGAGAGCAGCTTTGAAGTTGCCAAATTAATATCATGTTGCCATAATTTCCCTGTAAGATAAAGGTCCCAGTCTTTTTAATTTCTCCTCACATTGCCTGGGGGCAAAGGTCACCCCAACGCCAACAATGTGTGAGCAGCATTTACACTCTCCATGCAGGCCTTAATTCAGCTATAGCAATTCTAAGGTACTCACCTCCCTGGTATCTAATCTTCATTGAGCATTAAGGGAATGTCTACACAGCAGGGCTAAACTCGAAATAAGCTACGCAACTTGAGCTATGCTAATTGTGTAGCTTAAGTTGAAATAGCTTATTTCAAATTTGGGAACGTCTACACAGCACTTATTTCAAAATAGAGGACTCTTCCTCTGACTTCCCTTACTCTTCCTACAATGAGGGTTACAGGAGTCGGAGTAAGAAGTCCTCCAGCTCAACATTATTTTGACATTATGTCAAAATAACTGCTTATGTGTAGACGTGGACTATGTTATTTTAGAATAACATCCATTATTCCAAAATAACACTGCTGTATAGACATAGACTAGCTTGCCGGAGCCATACCATGAATAAAGGACAATAGAGGAAAAAACCCCATAGGTCCTGATTCCTGCTTTTGGGGTTAGTTCCCTGCAAAACACTGGAACCAGCAAACCATATCCAAAGCATAATATATGCTTCAGTAAGATGGAAGGGGAACAGGAGGGCTCACCAGAGACCTAGTGTGGGGTTTCCCAGCCCAGAAAGGAGAAGGCCCCAGAGGGAGAAGAGTACCACACTTTGCAGGAGGAGCCTTCCCAGACTGCTGGAAAATGGCTAAACTCATGCTCACTGCAGTCGGAGTGCTGGCCTGAAGCTATTTAAAAGAGAATGGTGCTTATTGGTATTAAACACAAAAGGCTCTGGATTAAGATTTTTCTAATGGAATCAGAATCACTAGGGCTTGGCCACCTTCACATAGTTATCCTAAAGCCAGCAAAAATTTAGCAGAAATACAAAGGGAAATAAGCACTACCCATTTGCCAGACCCTGCGGATTCTCTCCCTCCAGCTGCAGGCTGGGTGCTGCAGATCAGGACTGAGGGGTGTTAACAGAACTGCATGAGGGACTGCCATTGAAGGGATGCTGCAGGTTAGGAGGACAGAGATTTGGCAAAGCTGTGTGCAGGGCTCAGGGCTGGAATAACAGGGGACTGAAGCGTCCCGACAGATGTGTAGTGAATCTTTTCCAAAACTTGCTTATGCACTGTCTGCTTCAACCACTGCTCTTTATTCCTCACTTTCATAACCAGCAAGCTGACCAAGAAAAATCAGAGTGAAAACCTGACCTGTGATGCTACTAAACCAATAACTTTTCAGGCAGGGTATTTTTGAGCTATCCATTGACAGAGAATGGTTTGCTAGCTCCTACTGGGCTACACTGTGCAATCCTTATTCATGCCATTTCAAGGCTACCGGTGAGCACATGTACTCCCCCCTGGGAGTAAGGGTGGCATAGTCTAGCCCACTGAGATCTGGTGTGTGGAATCCAAAAGCCATAGTGTCGTAACTTGCAGACATTTTGGAGACCAGGAACAGCTCGAATGAATATGATGCAGCAACCCCCACCTCTCCTCTTTATTTCAGGGTGATATTTAAAAACCTCTCCATTCACTCATCCACCCACTAAAACTGGGGGGAGCAGGAGGAGATGTCTGCTTGCCTCTGTGACCCTGGCAACTCTTCACAAGCAGAGACAGCTGAGTCACTAATATTTAGAAAAATAACATAATTGGCTGTATTCGGCCCTGCAGAGAACGCCTGCTGGGCAGTTGCAGCTAAACATTAGCAACTCAGCCATTTCTGGCACCCTTTGTGAAGGGCTGTAGATTCAGTTCGATGACCTTCAGCAAACCCATCTACACTGCAAGTTCTCTTTAAAAAACCCTCCATTCAATCCCCAATATATGCACTGAAACTGGAGGAGACAATCCTCCCAGCTTCAGTGGATGCCCCAGATCACTATTCCAACCTGATCATATGACTTGCCTGGATGCTGTGTGCATTGGCTCAGTTATCCCCTTTGATTTAGTAGAGTCTGTACTGCATTATTTAAACATGAGCATGTGAAAATGTAGCAGTTGGATATGGAATAGGATGCAAAATACTGTTGGAAGGCTAAAAACATACTGTATGCAGGTGTTTTTTTTAAGAACTACTTTTTGACAATTTTTTATATCCTTGGACAATTTTTTCTCCATTAGCCATTGGAGTCTTAATTTAAAAGGCACATCAGGGAATAGCTTAATTCAGTGTGTTCTATTATACATAAGTTGATATATAATGCAGTTGAATAGGAATCTAAATATTTATTTCCTGGTTGCCTGCACTGTTTAAAGTAATTTATTTACTAAAAAGTAAATACAAATCTCATTTTGAGAGCTCTGTTTCTCAGTTAAGATGTTATGACAATGATATAGACAACATTTGCTGATGCCATCATAATCAAATCAATTAACACCTCATTTGCACCTTACAATTGCTTCCTATGCTGTACAGAAGATTTCTAAATGGACCAATTGTTTGGACACCTTCCTGTCTGTGTAGACTCCGACCAACACATTTGCTTTGATAAGTTTGTTTTTAGTGTATGCAGTTTCCTGTTTATCTAACCTAGCAAAACCTGACCAACTACCAACCCTTTTGTCTTCCCTGCAAAAAATTTCAGGACAGAGAGAAATAGTGCGGTGCTAGTTGACCAGAAAGACTCTCCAGAGAAACAGTTAGCAAGCAAAGTTTGTAAAGAATGCAGCACACTGTGTGGGTTAAAAAAGACATTAATTCAATGACAACACAATTATCTGGATACAAGCTATGATGAGACTATTACACACAAGATATGTAGGCTCTACTAAGTGATTATTACATAAAGGGAAATTTTTAGCACATAAAGTGCAAATTGGTATGTGGAAGAGAGACACTGCATGAAGTTTAGTCCTGATTTTCTCCTCCTGAACATTCCCTGCTGAGCAGTGCCACAATTAATCAAGGTTTCTAGATTTTAGTTAATTGCTGGACCCCAATAAATTGGTTTGTACTGGCACTGGTCCAGGCCTGATAATTTCCTTGAGTTTGGAAACTACTGCATGTTCACACAGGATCTTGCAAGGAAGGAGCTGGGATAGAAAGAATAAAAGAAACTTTTGTTGTGCTAGATTCTATTAATACTGAAAAAGCCACTCCACCAGGGACCATGTCCTTTGCTATTTATTTTTTCCACATATCTTATTTTTATGGTGAAAAAAAGCTCATTTATTTTAAACTCTATTAAATGTAAATAGTTGTTCTGAAATGGGGTGCCTCTAATTTCACCAGTTTCCCCTTGGAGATTTCCACACAATTTACTTCAGCTAAAAGTTCAGTGACACTTTTTGAGAATGGTCTAAAAACATTGCCATTTCAGCAGCTCTGTTTGCCTGCTAGGTTCACAGGTTTCAGCTAAGCAGAAGTTCAAAGCTAGCTGCCTTAGAAACCAGGGCACAGGACTACTGGAAGGGCAAAGAGGCTTGGTGCTAGTGGTTCCATACATTGGCCCCAAATTAGCTCTTTCAGAGCAACATTAGCTACCAGAATAAAACAGACCATGAAGAAAATTGCAATGGTTTTTACAACATGGGCATTTTCAAAATCAGAAAGACTGGTGGCACTTTAAGCCGGTGAGTAGCATGTCTGGTGTCTCAGGTTTTGTTCCACAGTAAACACATTATATTGTCATTAAAGTGAAAGAAAAGATGAGCCTGTGATGGGCAAGTCCCACTGGTATCCATGTTCAGCATCTAGCAGATCCTGACCCATGTTAGCATACATTTAATTTTGTTTTCCTTAGAGAAGTCACCTTTTGGCACTTTCAAAAGCTCTCTCACACCAGCAAGTTTTTGTGCAAGAGTTACCTAAAGGTGAGGTGTTGTCATCTTCAGCTCAGAGAGGCTGGATCAGCAACATTGATTATGCTCTTATAAAAGCATATTTAAGTTGAGGTTTGAAGCCTTATTCGGTCCTTACTAACTCAGTTCTGCTTTAGAAAGCTGGCTGCAGAGAGACACTAAATCAACAATTAGTTCTATAGCATTGCATAGTTCTAGAAACACTTAACCTTCAAGGCTAGCCAAGGGAACCTAGCTGTTAATCATGTTTTGAACCTGGGGAGGTGAGGAGTAATTGGCCCACAGCCAGAGGACACAAGTTAAACAACAAGTACTGTAAATTGAAGGTACTCCTTTGAGGGAGAAAAGGTCTTTAGCTGAGAGAAGCCCAGGATTGTGGTACATAGAGACTACTGAAACTGCCTGTTACAAGGTCAGGATCCTAACCAGGGCAGTCAGGACCAAGGATCAAAGCAGGGCCAAACCTGACACTAGGAGAAGCTAAGAAGTTCATAGTCAGTTTGGGTACATCTACATAGCAGAGCTAAAGTTGAATTAAGCTACACAACTTCAGCTACGACAATTGCATAGCTGAAGTCGAAATAGCTTTTGGTGCTGTCTACACAGCAGGAAGTCAAAGGTAGAACACTCTTCCTTCAACTTCCCTTACTCCTCATGAAATTCCCTTACTCCTCATGAAATGAGGGTTACAGGAGTTGGAATAAGAAGTCCTCCATCTCGACATTATTTCAAAAGAATGGCTTGCTGTGTAGACACGCATTTTTTGTATTTAGAAATTATGTCAGTTATTCAGAAATAATGCTGCTGTGTAGACGTACCCTTCCAGGCCAGGGCCAGGACCAAGGGTCAGAATCCAAAACAGGAAGTAAAGTCCAAAAAAGCCAAGTGTTCTGGAACACAAACAATCACCTCTGTTGCCTGAACACTTTCTGGAATGTCCCTTTGGTTTATATGGCACAGGGAGCCAATCAGCAGCCATGGGACTGCTGCCTGTCAAACACTTGAGGTGGAACTTCCTATAATCTTGTTCACAGTGGGTCAGTGGACATGCAGCATGAGCTGGGTGGAAGCCTGGGGCTCTATGCTTCCTGAGAGGTCCAAAGGCCTGGGTTCTAGACCTATTAGCAGAGGTGACTTGTTCTCCCCCTCTCTCTCCCCCGCCCCCCGCCCCGTTGATTCTAATTGCTTGAAGCCAAATGTCCCCACACACTCCTACAGGCATGGGTTGCCTCTGCCCACCAGGCACTATGTGTAGGGATAATGTAGGCTCCTGCTAAACAAGTTCTAGGATACAGTGTGCAAGTAAAGAGGAAAAGACTTCAGTAGCCCAAGAGGGAAGGATGATAACTGTTCAGTTTCATTTGAACTTGTTTACAATACCCCAGAAGGGGTTGAAACTTGGGTGACTTAGCCAGAGGACTGGGGCACAGTAGACCAGAGGCATGTGTGTAGCAGGAGGTGCTGGAGTCAAAGACACACAAAACATCCTGCACCAAAGCAAGGAGGCACTCAGAGCCTACCACACTGCTATTCAGATATCTGGCTAGAGCCTCACCTCATGAACATTGCTGTAGTTCACTTAAGTGATTTACTGCACCTGAGTCTCTAATCCATCATTTCAATGTTAAAGAAGAACTTGTACTGAAGTTCACAGGAGAGTGCTGTGTTCAGTCAGATGACAGAGGCATTGAAAAGAATCAGTATACAACCTCATTCCAGAATTTAAATTTAAAACAGAATCACATACTCTGAATTGGAAATGTCTATTTTAACTCATTCAAACATTCCTCATATGACGTCCACTTGAGATTCAGACCAGCATTTTCAAGTAGCCTAAGATTTAGTCACCTAACATCCAATATCATTCAACAAATAATGAAAAATATTTATGATTTATTATTATTATTATTATTATTATTATTAGAGAGAAACAAGAAGTCAACATTGTGACATTACTAGGAAGTAAGTTCAGTGGATGAAAAAACAAAAAAGATAAATTAGAGATGAAAGGTTTCGGTCAGAAAGTAAGATGTGGTAAGATACATCTTGTCCAGAATTAAACCAGGTACAAAGGCAACCATTTGATCTCAAAAAAAAAAAAAGGACCTGAAGTTGAGAGGAGAAAAAGCAAGACATTCCAAATTTGTCCCCAGGATCAAACCTTATAGTAACAGAACTTCTATGTAAACAAGATACCTAACTCTGTTAGGCACTTTTGGAAATTCTAGCTAAAATTCTTTACTCATCTTGGTTATATCATTGCAAAAGCCCTCATCAGCATTTTGCCTTGCATGGACTGTATATTGCTGATGCTCACTTGACTCTTCAGCATACTGTATATGCAGCTCTTGTCTCACCTGAGAAGGCCTTACTCATACAAGTTGTTCCATTGACAACATATGGGATTATTTTCATGGGAAAAGGTTGTATAGTTAGGTCCAGGGCTGGCCCTATCATGAAGAGAACTGAGGCAGCCACCTCAAGTGCCAGACTGTGAGGGGGCGTCACTAGTTCACAGTTTTTGAACAAGGCATTTTAAGTTGTTAGTTCTCCTTTATTGGGGTAGGTAGCAGAGCAGTACCATGAAAGGAGTAGAACAGGAAGAAGGCAGAATTGAAACCTTTCAAAGTTTTGGCCCAAGCAAGGGGGAATGGGGGCATCATTTGAGCTCCCCGCCTCAGGCGCCAAAATGTTGTGGGTTGGCCCTGTTTAGGTCCATAATCATGCCCAAGATACTGTGTTGATGGGCACCTTATCAATGTTATAAAGGGTATATCTACACTACAGACAAGATCAACGCTGCTGCTCTCAATCTTCTAGGGTTCAAATTAGCGGGTCTAGTTAAGACAGCTAATTTGAACTGAGGTTGGTTTCACGAGGAGTAAGGGAAGTTAGAGGGAGAGTGTTCACCCTTTGACTTTGTCAAGGCTGATTCCCCACTCTGGCACAATAAATGCAGAAGTGGAGGCCTGCAAAAGTACCCCGAAACCTTATCTTTCCAGGCTTTGGTATAAAGCTTCCCCCAAAAATCTTAAAATCCCAGAATTTGGGGATAAAAAATCTGCTACCATCACCCAAGTAATAATAAAGAAACCAGGGAGAGACCACTTGGGAAATCTAAGCCCCAAAAGTAAAACCGGGGCACAAAAATTTACCAATACCCGGTTAATAAAAAGAAAAGAGAAAGAACTTTTAATATCACCACAATATTCCTGTTGCAAGGATAATGACGAAATGGAAAAGTCACTAATTAATATACCCATGGGGGGATTCCACCATGGGCCAAAACTTAGATACAAAGTAGAGGAAAACCCATTTTTAAATGCACAGACACCAGATTCCCATTCTCAACCCATAAAACAATAAAACCTAATGGATTTATTAAACTTTATCCTACTTACAGATAATGAAGAGTCTTTTCTTGGAGGGAGATATATTGTCTGTCCCCCGCAGTAGCTGGAGAGAACTGCCCAGATTCCTTTGTCCCAGTTTGAAATCCTTATCTGCATTTTTATTGGCTGCCAGCTATCTGGTTAGGTAAGGGACATAGTTAACCTCTTAGTCCCCAGGTTGCTGGCTAACACTCATGGTCATGACAGATTTCCTGTAAGTGCTGCATAGTCCTGACTTTTGTTTCAGCTAGACCCGACTATCACAGCTGCATCTCTATCACTTTCCTGTAGTATAGACAGTGCCAAAAGCCAAGTCAAGGTTCTTTGTCTTCAGCTACTCAATTAACATAGCTGAAGTTGCATATCTTAATTCAGCTTTGTCCTTTAGTGTAAGATGTGCCCAAATAGAATAGATTAGAGAACAGATGCAGATGAACACTTTGGATGTGTCTACACAGCAGGGTTTAATTCGAAATAAGCTACACAAACTGAGCTATGTCAATGGTGTAGCTTATTTAAAAATAGATTATTTTGAAACTGAGAGCGTCTACACAGCACTTATTTTGAAACAAACCAATCTTTGTCTGACTTACCTTACCCATACAATGAAGGTTACAGGAGTGGAGTAGGAAGTCCTCCAGCTTGACAGTATTTTGACATTATTTTGAAATAACTGCCTGCTGTGTAGATGCGGACAAAGTTATTTTGAAATAACACTAGTTATTTCAAAATAATGTTGCTGTGTAGATGTATCCAAATTTGAGATCAATTCATATCCACGATGGCATCCAACACGGGAATGCAGGGGCAAGATTAGAAAGGCAAAGGCACAAAATGAGATCAAACTAGCTACAGGCATAAAGGGAAACAAGAAGACCTTTTATAAATACATTAGAAGCAAGAGGAAGACCAAGGACAGGGTAGGCCCACTGCTCAGTGAGGAGGGAGAAGCAGTAACAGGAAACTTGGAAATGGTGGAGATGCTCAATGACTTCTTTGTTTCGGTCTTCACTGAGAAGTCTGGAGGTGTGCCTAACGTAGTGAATACAAGCAGAGAGAGGGTAAGTTTAGAAGATAGGATACACAAAGAACAAGTTAAAAATCACTTAGGAAAGTTAGATGTCAGCAAGTCACCAGGTCCTGATGAAATGCATCCCAGGATACTCAAGGAGCTGATAGAGGAGGTATCTGAGCCTTTAGCTATGATCTTTGAAAAATCATGGCAGACAGGGGAGATTCCAGAAGACTGGAAAAGGGCAAATATTGTGCCCATCTATAAAAAGGGGAATAAGAACAACCCAGGAAACTACAGACCGGTCAGTTTAACGTCTGTCCCAGGGAAGATAATGGAACAGGTAATTAAGGAAATCATATGCAAACACTTGGAAGGTAATAAAGTGATAGGGAATAGCCAGCATGGGTTTGTGAAGAACAAGTCATGCCAAACTAATCTGATAGCTTTCTTTGATAGGATAATGAGCCTTGTGGATAAGGGAGAAGCGATGGATGTCATATACCTAGACTTTAGTAAGGCATTTGATACGGTCTCGCATGATATTCTTATTGATAAACTAGGCAAATATAACTTAGATAGGGCCACGATAAGGTGGGTGCATAATTGGCTGGATAACCATAGTCAGAGAGTTGTTGTTAACGGTGCTAAATCCTGCTGGAAAGGGATAACAAGTGGAGTTCCGCAAGGGTCTGTTTTGGGACCCGTACTGTTCAATATCTTCATCAATGATGTAGATATTGGGATAGAGAGTACGCTTATTAAGTTTGCAGATGACACCAAAGTGGGTGGGGTTGCAACTTCTTTGGAGGATAGGGACATAATTCAAAATGACCTTAGCAAGTTAGAGAAATGGTCAGAGGTAAACAGGATGAAGTTTAATAAAGAGAAATGCAAAGTGCTCCACTTAGGAAGGAACAATCAGTTCCATACATACAAGATGGGAAGCGACTGTCTAGGAAGGAGCATGGCGGAAAGGGATCTAGGGGTCATAGTGAACCACAAGTTGAATATGAGTCAACAGTGTGATGCTGCTGCAAAAAAAGCAAATATGATTCTAGGTTGTATCAACAGGTGTGTTGTAAGCAAAACTCATGAAGTCATTCTGCTGCTCTACTCTGCACTAGTTAGGCCTCAGCTGGAGTACTGTGTCCAGTTCTGGGCGCCACATTTCAAGAAAAATGTGGAGAAATTGGAAAGGGTACAGAGAAGAGCGACAAGAATGATTAAAGGTCTAGAGAACATGACCTGTGAAGCCAGGCTTCATGAACTGGGCTTGTTTAGTTTGGAAAAAAGAAGATTAAGGGGGGACATGATAGCAGTTTTCAAATATCTAAAAGGGTGTCACAAGGAGGAAGGAGAAAATTTGTTCCTCTTGGTTTCTGAGGACAGGACAAGGAGTAATGGGCTTAAAGTGCAGCAAGGGAGGTTTAGATTGGACATTAGGAAAAAATTCCTAACTGTCAGGGTGGTCAAATATTGGAATAAATTGCCAAGGGAGGTGGTGGAATCTCCCTCTCTGGAGATATTTAAGAACAGGTTAGATAGACATCTGTCAGGGATGGTGTAGACAGAGCTTGGTCCTGCCTTGAGGGCGGGGGGCTGGACTCGATGACCTCTCGAGGTCCCTTCCAGTCCTATGATTCTATGATTCTATGATCCCTCACTCTTCACTTCTTTTCATCTAATGGCCTGTAGACCTTCCATGTGTAAAACTGATCTCAATTATGATTTGACAGATCATTATTTGTAGTGTGGTGACTTTTAAACTTACCCCTACATTTCTGCTGCACTCTTTTTCATGTCACAATTTGCTTTACATTAAATGACTGTTGGAGCATTTCTTAGATCACTCAGAAAAAGCCAATCTGCAATTTTATTTTTGATTTTGGAATATAGCTTATTTGCATTTTTAGAGATATTGAAATATTTCTAACCAGTCTCCCATCTCAGACACTAATGCCTTTTCTTTAAGGCAAGGAAGCTGCTTAAGTTCATGTTTATGTGCTTATTAAAATTACTTTGCATGTTGTGCCTCTCATACAAGAATCTTAAAGCATTTTGCAATTGTTCATTTGTTACACCACACAATAGCTTCACACTAAATAGATATATATTTTAATAACCAATTATAAAGATGGGGTAGAATCCTCACCCTATTGATGTTTTACATGGAATTCCACTGGCCAGGATTTCACATGGATAACTAAGGCAGAGTTGGGGTATTGTTGTGTCTTACATGACAGTGATCACGGTGCAGCCACAGAGCAAGCTGCCCACCCTGGCAGCAGCTCCAGCCCTGGGGAAGCTGGTGGTGGCTGCCCGGCTGTCCCAGGAGAGGGGGGGGGAACGCATGGAGTCCCCAGGGCTGGGGTGTATGATTGTCTCAGGGCTGGGGGTGGGTTGCAGGAGTGTTATGGCAGGTGGTTGGGGATGTAGGGGCACAGGAGTCAGAGTTGGGGTGGGGTTGAATAGCACCACAGAGAATCCAGATTGCCAATCTTCTTTTGTAATCACAAAATAATATTACATCTTCAATATTTTTTTTAACCATATAGTGCTCATAAAAATTTGTGTATGGACAACCAATCTTTTGTTATCTTTATGAATCCCAATATTCCAGGGTCGATCAGACCCATAAAAATTCAGTCAGGGCTAAAAATAGCTGTATAAAATCTGGGGAATAATTTTGTATTTAATAAATTTTCAGAAACACTCCATTCAAGTTATAGGAATGAAACATATTTATGTAAAAAAACACCCATAGGAGTTTACTAATTCAAAAGCTTCCTTTCACACTTGTATAATTTTGCAGATTCCTAGACTTAGCCACAGGCTAACCATTCCTCTACATCTAAATGACTGAGTTAATATTTGGTATTAAGAAAACTCCAAAAATGTGTATCAATATATCTGAATGTATGCATGTTTCTCTTGCTCTTATTTTATTACCAAAAGGTCTCAGACATTAGACATCACTGAGTGTAGCTAAGTATCTTAGCTGCATCCTCAACACGAGGAAATGGGCTCTCTAATTGTCCGTCTCACAGATTCTTAGTTGTACAAGTGCTGTTATCTTTAATGAAAGTCGTGTGGCTAAATCTCTGAGCTTTTAAAAACTTTGAAGTATCACTCTAGGTTTAAGACCCATCCCTGGGGGACCATGGGGAGATAACCTGCTTCAAGCAAAAATCCTTCCTCCCCAAACTCCAGAGCGAGTCAAATATTCAGCCAGTCAGTTCTGCTGGCTGGTGTGTAAGGTGGCAAATACCTGACCAATATCTTCTCCCCTCTATGGGATTCTGCATCCCAGGGGCACTAAATCCTTATGCTTTGGGGAGTACAGAAAATGCAATTGCACCCTGCTGCATGGACCCAGCGCCAAGGGAAGTCTTTGTGCTTTGTACTGTATCTGAGTATTACAATCCATAAAGCATGCAATATGTAATGGTCACAGACTCTCTAAAATACAGATGCAATGCACAATACAGGGCACAATGGGACTTCAGTAGAAAATACGAATTTTGACATAGTCTTTCTTGAACCACCCATCAGAACCGAATAAAAAATTCCATCCTTGCTAAAGAATACTACAGGACAGTTCCAAAAACCTATTGAAAGGATCTCATCAGCTACTACATTATATAGACCTATAGGCTACGTCTACACTGGCATGATTTTCCGAAAATGCTTTTAACGGAAAAGTTTTCCGTTAAAAGCATTTTCGGAAAAGCACATCTAGATTGGCAGGATGCTTTTCCGCAAAAGTACAACTTCCGCAAAAGCACTTTTTGCAGAAAAGCGTCCATGGCCAATCTAGACACAGTTTTCCGCAAAAAAGCCCCGATCGCCATTTTCGCGATCGGGGCTTTTTTGCGGAAAACTGTACTATGCTGTCTACACTGGCCCTTTTGCGCAAAAGTCTTTCGGAAAAAGACTTTTGCCTGAACGGGAGCAGCACAGTATTTCTGGAAAAGCACTGATGATTTTACAGGAGATCGTCAGTGCTTTTCTGGAAATTCAAGTGGCCAGTGTAGACAGTGTAGACAAAATCATTTGATTTTGCGGAAAAACTTGCCAGTCTAGACACAGCCATAGAGTAATACCTATACAAATCCTATTAGTTTAATGACTATTACATTCCAGTGGACTTTTCCATAAGAACAGATCATGAAAAGGGGATTACAGACAGAGTCAGGCAGAAGCTCAGCATACATTTTTATTTTTACTATACATTAATTTCTATAGTGTTCCTTTTTTCAAATGACAAGTTATGGTTAGGCCTCTTCAAAAAGTTACCCACCTCCCACTGAAAGTCAATAGGAACTGGATGTCAGACACCTTTGGGTACTTTTGAAAATTCCACCATACAGACCTATTATATAGAGGTAAATTAATCCACCCTCATGACTCAACTAGCTCAATGGCAGAACACAGGGCAGCTTTGATAAAGAACTGTTTAGAGTCCTGGCATGGTAAAGACTTTCTTATCCAACTGTAGCAATATGGGAATTCAGGAATAAGCTAAACCATATTATACAGCAATCCAGCCAGGACACCATGTCAGTCATCCCTCCTCTTCGAAAGAAATGCCTGGGAGGTCTTTAATCATCACCGGTGATCAGGAAACCTTGAATATCTCATCTGAAAGAATGAACCCTACCAACATGGCTTTTCCTGACGCCAGGTAGGGAAATGGGTTCAGTTCTGACTTTGAGTAAAACCTGACACCAACACCACTTCCCACAGCACCATGCTTCCCCCCCTCCCGCCACACACACAGAGGTAATAAGAACAGAAGGAATCACAATGACTAACTACTCTGAGCCCCAGCGTAACACACACCATGGAACGTCAGACTGTTATTCTGGCATCAAATCAAAGCTGACAATCTCAGTTGAATTCCTAGAACCTCTTTCTCAGAAAGGAAGCAATCTTGATGTAAAGTCTTCAAGTGATGGAGTGTCTCTTGTGAAGCTTTCCCAGTGTTACCCTCACTGAACAATTCATTCTTTTTTTCATTTGAATGATTCTGGCTTCAATGTCTAGCCATTGAACCTTGTGACTCGAGGCCTGTTCTACTACATTTCATGGAGGTCTGCAGGCCTGTTTCTGCTTAGCTTGTGAGATTAAGGCCACATCATCTGAAATGAAAAGGCAGTGGGTTTGCAAGGGGCCACACATCTGGCTGACTCCCAACTCGCCAATAGTATACCCTGGGAAAGTTAGGGCCAGTGCTCGCTGAAGTCAATGGAAGATTTAGGTAACAGAATTTTGGATGAAGCGCTGAGTTAAATTCTCAGAAATCTCAAAACCCCATACCTGGGTGCATATAGGGGAGTTGTTCACCCATCATATTGTATTTGTCTTATAGGCCTGAGCTGTTCTACCACACCAAATGTTCCAAGGCCCATCCCTATAGGTGATGCACAACCTTATCTCAGAACTTTAGGCTCCAGTTTTGCAAAAATTTATGCACACACTTAACTTTATCCAATATGAATAGTTCTATTGATAAGTCTTTGCAGGATCAGGGCCTAAATTAGTAGGATTCTCTTTCCACACATGCAGTTTATGGTTATCATGTTCCTTCCTGCTAGAATCCTGGCATTTGTTTTTCTCCCCAAGCACATTTCTTCCTCTGCCTGTAACACCCATTCCAAGAGATGTGCTGGCAGTCATTCTGCAGCTGTGGCTTCCTACCTCATTACTGGGATTTTTTAATAATTAGTGAAGTTCTCTTCCTACAGAAATAGGTGTGTGAGGTCAATACATTTACACCTGGACTCTAGATTGAAAGACATAACTGGGAGATTATGTTTTCACAGTCTGAAATCTTTTCCAAAAGTATAGTTTCAGAACATGGGGGAGGGGGAGGGTTTTATGCTAAGAATTGTAAAATCACATTAGCACATAGTCCCACTTACTTATAGAGCTGGAAAACAGCCATGAGGTATCTAATCCATCCCCCTGCCAATGCAGGATTGTTCCATAAAGTCTATGCCTACTGTTTTATCTAGTCTAGTATTATAATAGAGGGAATAAAAGTTGCACTAGGTTTTCAACTTTATGGGATTTACTGGAGTCCAAAGAGACTTGTGACCTCTAAGTAGTATTAGACTCCCAAATACCCGTATACAAAACTAGAGGGAAACAGGCTGTAATTTGTTTCCCTACATGATGTCTTTTCATACCTCACCCTTTTTCTCAGATCATTTATCAAGGGTTCACTGATCTCTTCTTATTAGTTAAAGGGGCTACAACAAGATGAACAAGAATGTTTGATCAAGCTTATAATGTCAGGGGTCATGGGTTTAATTTAGTTCCACCAGAATTTCAGCATGACCTTGAAACCTTCTAACACAGAAAACCAGAGCAGGTCACGAATATCAAAAAAGGTTGCCTGAGGAATCCCAACAAACAATAATTTTTAAAAAATAAGTTTTTTCAGTTACAGACTAACACAGCTACCCCTCTGAAACAATAACTTAATCAGTCCAGCAAGGATCTGCAGGGTAGTGGGTGTGGAAAGCCAGTTTCAGAGCCAGCTTGGTTTACATTTCTATCTGTTAGAAACCTGAGCAGAACTGAAAGCTTTGCTTTATGAGGCAGGCCTATAAAAGTTGTTAGACAATAGGAACCTTGCTAGAGCATTTTATTTTAATCACCTTATAGAATGGATTAGTGAAATTTAGTGCTGTGATAGAATTCTGTATGATTAACACACCCCAATAGAGGGAACCTCATTTGCTAATACATGTACGTTTATAATGTTATAGACATTTAATAGGTTTCTGTTAAAACTTTGACCATTGCCACTTGCTGCCCAAGGATAGTCAGATCTTTTTTCTCCTCTCTCTTTCTGGAAATGAAATATCCTGCCCTGTGGTACATCCTCCCCTGCAAGTTTATGAAGGGCGGGGAGACTAGTCCCAGGATCTGGGCGAGCGGTCCCTTTAAGCTCAGGGTGAAGTTTGCTTGAGCAGAGAGGATCTTTTGATGCTTCCTCCGAGCACAGAGGGAGGGAGGCTCTGAGGTCCCTGCCGTGGAAAGAGCTCGTTTTCCTAAGGCGCTTACTTTCCAGCCTCCCTGCGACAGCCCCTCCCCCTAGCCCCCCAAATCAAACTCCACCCCAAACTTTTGTCAATCACCACTTGTGTGCCAGGCCGGAGGGGGGGGGGGGGGGAGCAGAGAAAGGAAAGGGTGGGAGGGGCAGGCGAATCGACTGGGCTCTGGCTACATTCCTGCTCCTGCAGCAGCCCCGCTGCCGGCGGCTGTCTCTGCGGGGGCTGCAGGGCACGAGGCGCTTCAGAGCATCCTCCGAGGCGCTGCTGGAGCCACCTCTAGCTCCGCGAGCCGCGGCGAGAGGAAGGACCGTGGGCGGCAGATGCCCCCGCTCTCCCCCCCACGCAGGGCAGCCCCACGCTCTGTGCAGCTCGTCCCTGCGCTCTCCGCCCCAGCCCGGCTCCTGGTGGGGTGGCGGCGGCGGGGGGAGCAGGGCCCATAACCCCCCCGCGCCCAGGCTCCTGGAGGGGAGGAAGGGAAGGGCCTGACTCCCAAGCGCAGCGTTGCCGGCGGGCGGGTGGCACCGGGACTGCGTTGCTGAGCCGGGGGAGCCGCTCGCGGCGGAGCGACCCTGCCTCTCGGGAGCCACCGCTGCTGAAACTGACCGGCCCTCCGGCTTCTGCCTCCCCAGCAGGTTTGTGCCCGTCTCGCCGCCGCCCATAGCCGGGCAGGGACCGCGGGGGAGTTCGTGCGGGCCTGAGGACGGGCCCCCGGGGCCAGCACCCACCCCACCTGGCTAGCTCGCCCTTCGGGCGGAGGCTGCCGCTCATGCCCTGGGCCATGGGGAGCGCGTCAGGCGCGCAGCGCTGGCCTGTCTGGGTCCGGGAGCAGCGCTGATGGGGCTCGGCTGTAGCAACTCAACACAGACCTCTCCTCCGCCCCAGGTGACCCCGGGGAGCGAGTCCCTGAACTAAACTTTCATCCTACTCAGGGGTGGGAGGCTGAGGACCCTGCCAGCCGAGACACAGGTCTCTATATTCGAGCACCATGTGCTTTGCCATTAAAAGCCAGCCCTCTGCCATGGAAAGAGCTCGTTCGCTAAACATCCAGCTACCTTTTAGTACAAATTGGCTGCCATTGGAAGAAAACAAGCCTAACGAAGTGCCTAGGAACCCTTTCCCCCTACTGTGCTTTGCCGATGAGAAAACGTTTGCTCTGATGGGTACATTTTTATGTTACAGAAGGACAGCTCGCCACTCCTTAGGTGACTAAAAATACTTAAAAAATAAGAGTGGCCCTGTAGCACCTTAGAGACTAACTAAAGATAGATAGATAGATAGATAGATAGATAGATAGATAGATAGATAGATAGATAGATAGATAGATGAGCTTTCCTGGGCATAACCCACTACACTCTCTGCAGTCAACAGCCAATTTCTTAAATTAATAGGTCAATTTCTTGCAATTTACATCTTGTGCTCATTACCCCTATTAAACTTCTAGGAGAAAGTTTAACTGAATAATTTGTGGTCTAGCTGTGTGTTATAACATTGATCATGTCACAGATCTTTTAAAAATGTATTCAAATGCTCTTTGACCATTCCTGCTTTGTATTAATAATATAAAGTAGTGTACCCATGCTCTGTCTTTTTAGCCACTTCATCTGATTTACTGGAAATCAAAAGACATGCAAATAGGTCTTTGTACATGCAAATAGGTCTTTGTTTTCTGCCTTATTTCAGTCCTAGGTAATGCTTATGATATGTTCTAACTGATGAATATCAATAATGGATAATGACAAGGTTAATTTTAATTACAATTAATTGCTTCAAAATATTTGTAATTGTGGATATTGCTCAAAAATAAAGGGGTATGTTTATTGCTAGCAGCATGTTTATTCGGGTTTATTGTAACGAAGAGTTTGAAATTAAATATATAAAAGTCCATCTAATTTCCATTAGCTCCCCTAGTTCATTGTTCAATTTATAATTCCTATTTTTAAGCAAGGTGGGTTTTAAAGAGTTTAAAGAAATGACATTTTGAAACAAAAGGATTTCTGAGCTGTCTCCAGTCTAGATAACAGTCAATGTGTTCCAGAGACTCAAAGAGGAGTAGTGGTGCTCCATTTACAATTTTTTTTTTGGTCAAACAGCCAGACAGCACCCCAAAAATACCAGAGTATTTAATAGCCCATATTCTGCCAGTGATCTGCGGCAGCCTACTGTTGATCCAAATACAAGCATATTGTACTGAGACTAAAGTGAATTTTTTTCGATTTTTGAACAATTTTTTAAAAAGTATTTGTCTTAGAAAATGTCCAGGGAGAGCTGAACACCTTGAGGGAAAAAACGATGACAAACTTGTGTTCCTAAAATGAAATTTTATTTCTTATTACCAGGAAGAAATGTAAAATTCTATGTTGTTATTGCGTAAAGAATACCCTTTTAAAATTCTGTTATACTTTTGAATATTTTCAGATGCATGGTAAATGATTTAAAATAAGACAATACTGTACCAGCCAGAGGTCAGTGATAAGTAGACAAGAATGGTTATATTGTTTTTAATGAATAGATAGTCAGCCTTGTAGTGTTGTTTGTTTTAGAGATATGGAATGCAAGAAATTATAGCATAAAAAGACATACATAATAGTTCAAATTATCCATATTAAGGGCCTCTTGTTATAGAATCCCAGAAACAATCACTCTACCTGCAAGATGTTTAAAAAGGGCATTTGATCAGTACATAACTTAAAATGATTACTCTGTAGTTTGTATAATCATTTAGTTTAGTTTCTTTAACAAGAATTTGAAAACCAGTATTTTTAGATGAACTTCCGTTGTTTTTTCTCAATGCATCTCTCTCTATTCTTCCAAATTGTCCTTAGTTTTTTACTGTACAGCTATAGTAAATATTTCTGTTTTGATAATGCATCAGTGAAACCTGGTGAAATCTGGGTCCAGGGTTCTATTTTTGAAAAGTATCTAAAGAGGTCAAATGACTTTAACATATTTTTAAAAGCTTATATAATTGTTTAAATCTCCAGTAGTGAATCACTTTTCAAAGTTTCAAAAAGGAAATAAATACTGAGACTGTTTTTAAGAACCCACATGCATAACACTGTAAATTATCCCCAATTGTCCTTTTAACGGGGCAATAATGTTCTTTAATGTGGTTCCCATATTTATTAATGTATTGTTAGAGACTGGATTTTTTAAAAGAAGATCCACATTAATTACAGTTTGATCACCATCTTAAAAAGTCAGACAAAGGACAAATAGAATTTGCACTTTGGCACCATCAGGGCAGTGCATACTTGGTGACCATGCTGTATGCTAACAGGCTATTGGTACTAAAGATCTGCATGAATAGACTGGCATGTTATTTGCATAGTGTACCATCAGCATAAAACTGCTGAATGCAGAGTTATTCAGACAAGTTTCAAGGTAACAATAAGAGTTAACTCCTGAACAATCAATTTTATGGAGTCCCAAAATAAGAGATGGGGGATGAACTGATTAGGAGTGAAATCCTGAACCTACTGAAATAAATGTGAATGTGCATTAAAGAGTTAACATACAATCAAGGTTCAGATTACTCTTACCATGACAAAGCTCTTTACATTCATACTTCCCTCTTTAAATATATAAAAGATTTGATTCTGTCCATTGGGGGGGAATTCTAAACAAACTATTTCTCCCGTGAAAGAGGGTTTCTAAGTAGTTAGGCAGCATGCACTTTGCAAGTTCTTTGCTTTGTAATTAGACAGGGACTTCATAAGATGTAATACCACTTTTCTGCTTTTATAAATAGGAATCTGTTCCTTTTTCCAAAAATGAAGTAATTTAATCTCAAGTCTAAAATGTTTCCATTAAACAAATAAAGTACAGACTTTTTTGCTGTTGTTTTGTTTTGTCTTGTCTTGTTTTCTGGCAGCTTAAGATTTTTACATATTGGTGGAAATCATATTGGAGATCTTAATTTTAAGTAGTCCCAGAGGATTTCAGTCTTAAGCCTTTTCACATTTTCTTTCCAGCAGCTCAACATTCTGCCCTTTGAAGGATTTTTCTTTCCTTTTTGTTGGCAAAGATGAGGAAAAAATGGAGATTGGAGGACTTTCGATTTATCTTTTCCTGTGTGCTCTGGCTCCTTTTCATAGAAGGAGGTAAACCGGAACAAGTAAAACGTAAGTAAACTTCAAAAGAAAAATGCATCTATCATATTAAACTAAATGTGGGTTTTCCTGTTGTCTGTCAATTGTGTATGTCAAATGAAAATTTAATATGTAATAGAACTTTAACAACAGTTTTGCATTAAAATGAGCCTAACCAAGAAAAAATGTGTCTGCTTGTTTTCATTTAACAGAATCAAATCAAAATAATTTGGTCTTTTTCCATAAAGCCGTACAGTTTTCATCACATCATAAAGAACATAACACATTGAGCTGCCAAATCTGTTTTACTTCAAATATCCTGCATATAGAGTGTGCTTAATTGCATTTTAGTGACCTCTATAAACATCTGACAGATTATCTGGATTTTGTCCCATCTATAAGACTATTGTGCTGAAGTTTTCAGCTTGTTTAAACCTCCTCCAAAAACCTCATATGAAGTGGATTAGAAATGAAATAGTCTTTGAGACAATTAAGCATCCAGGCACTGTCAAAAACTTTGTGTGATATATTGAAAGGAACACAAACAAGACAAAGGAAATATTTTTAGAAACCCAGTGATCCATGGGAGATGTTAACACATTTCAGAAAGAGTGAGTGACAGGAAGGAGTAATTAATAGCACACTGCAGTATCTTTAGGAAGACTATGGTTTTGCTAGGATACACCAAGTGCTCTTCTCTATCTGCATGTACATTTCTTTTGGCATGTGTCTGAGCTCAATGCTTGCAATTCAAGACGTAGTCACAGTTTTCAGACAGAATGTCAAATCTTTTAAACCTAGCTTCTTGTCCTAGGCAAGTGGATGTAGCAATAAATAAATAGAATTGGTCCAAAGAAGGCAATCTTTGCTCTCCTGAGCTCATTCACAAGAAGAAACTGTGCAAATTAGCCTTGTCCAGAGCAGAGGCAGCACAAGAAAACTTCAGCAACTTCCACTCATTACTTTTTCAGACACTAAGCGTCATTCACCGTGCAGCTGTCTGAAGTGAAAGCAGATCACTTTACACACGCTACCAGTAATCCCGGCATCTTGCTACCTGCTTTTAGCAGACTGAATATGAAGGACATTCCACTCCATTTCTAACATTTGGGAGTCAAGTATTTGTGTGTTGCTATGAGATGTGTTTGCAGGAAGGGTGATAATTTATCATGAGGCTTGACATTAAAATTTACCAAAGCAATCACATGGGTAAATGGCTAAATGATAACAGTTCTGTTTGCTGTTAGTTGCAAGTGGAAAACTATACTTGTGAAATTAGAGGCCATGGCTGAAAAATAGGCCCCTAAAATATCTTGCACATTACTGCATAGGTAAGACCAAAACACTATCAAATAACATGACATATCCCTCTTTGATCTGGTTCTTAAACTATGGAACATGCAGTAAAAGTACAATGCACATTTCCTCATTCTGCAGCCCTGTCCTTCAACACTTCTGCTGGCCTGAGCAGAGATGGCTGTAGAGTGCCTTTGAAAAGGGAACATTTTATTTACTATGAACCAGGCTGAGGGATTAAGCCCTTTCATTTGTGACCTACGCAGAATATGAACTCAAGTCACTAGGTTGTGAAAGGGAAGTGACTCAACCCAGCCTGAAAGCCACCACAACAGAAATCTGGTAGGTTTTGTGCTAGAAACTGGTATCTGATAGGGCAGTGCTACTTTTTAAATAGCATTCTCCAAGAAAAGGAAAAAGTAGGATTCTTTATTAACTTATTTGCACATGAATCGCAAGCGCAGCTTTTCTGGGGGGCAGTTGGCTCCATATCTACAACAGTTTTCCTGCACTGAAAGGGATTATTAATTCCTAGCTCTTTCTATTTCATATTTTTAACAGATTCAGAGACATACTGTGTGTTTCAAGATAAGAAGTACCGGGTAGGAGAAAGATGGCATCCCTATCTGGAACCCCATGGACTCGTTTACTGTGTTAACTGTCTTTGCTCAGAGGTAGGTCAATTCAGGGTTAGATCTAGTGACTTCTTGCATGTTCTTACCTTGCAAGTCTTTCCATTGTATTTACATGGCAGTGTGGCCCAGTGCTGCTCTCCTATGGTGTCCATCACCCGTTGACTTCAGAGAGAAAGCTGAGATTTTACCGCTTCAACAGAAAAGGGCAATATTGGCAAAAATTACACATCATACATGCCTTTTACAGTGATGAGACAGGCAAGAGACTCCATAACGAGACATCAGCCTTGCATAGTCTTTGCATTAAACCTTGACTAATATGATCCCTGCATCCACATATGGTCCTCACCAACGTGGATGGAAGATTAGACTGAGCCCATATATTTGACTGTGAGATCTAAATGCAACACCCTCTTCTCCAGTAAGGCATTCCCATAGCAAAGAAATCTCCTCCTTGAAGCATGGGGCATTGGGGAGGATTGGGCTGGGATGGCACAACTGATAAAAACCCAGGGAAAAGCAGGGAGAATGAAGGAAGAGAAAAGAAAAGGTTGGGGAGGGGGAGAATTGGCTTTGACATGAAGGGATGAGCTGTTCTGGGCATGATTAGGCTCCCTTCAGTGGGAGATTGATGTTTAGATACTACAGTGATAGATCCCTTCGCAACATGGCAGATAGTGGGGGGAGATCTCAGAAGGCAGAATTTGTCCCTTACAGTGCTACATAGGCATTTTAAACACAAACCTCACCATGGTTCAGGGATTTGAATCACTACCACATGTGACATTCCAGATGTTGCATTTGGTCTGCTATCATTGATGCTCAGTACATTCTTTTTGACCGTTTATCCCCTTGCAAGTATGAACCATTGGACCCTGTGCAGCTCTTATCCTGAAGAATCTGCCTCTTCACTTTTATGCACATGTGCAAACAGTAGCACACAAGCTTGGCAATGGTGCACGTCATCTCTTCCAGCTTCTCTCTGCTGCACAGAAACACAGTGTGCAGGGAAGGGGACAAATCTCTTTTTAAAGCTATAAGATTCGTGGGCATGATCAGGCTCCCTTCAATGGGTGACTCTTGTTTAGATACCCCAGTGATAGATCCCTTCACAACATGACTGATCGTTCAGGACAGAGGAGTATATCAGAGAGCAGAATTTGTCCCCGAGTACTTTAAAATGACTATACAGAAATGTCCCCATAGTTCGGGGATTTGAATCACTAACATGTGAGACTCCAGAGTTTTAAAGTTATTGGGACTTTCCATTCCCTTTTGCTGACCTTTTTATGAATGTTTAAAAGTCCTTCTGAACCCGTGTTCAGAAAATACTCTTTACCCTGTTTAAGGGTAAGCAGTTGTGGGGGAGTTGAAGGGATATTAATTTGAGAGAGAGAGAAATCATCCATCAGTGATTTTTAGGAAGAAGTTAGACAAGCTGGAGGAAAAGGAAAATATGTAGAATGCTAACTTACTGTATAGGGAAGGCCTCATAGGTATTAAAGTTACAGGAGAACTGCCATGTTCCATGCAAACCCATTCATCACAAGAGTCATGTGGGGAAAATCCTGTTTCCACAAACACACGTGGACTGAACGACCACAGAGCTGGTGCAAAGGGATATGGGGGAGTGGAAGTAGGGTAGAAGACCATGTCCACTGTGTGAAGGAGATTACACAGGATCTTTCAAAAGGCTGTCACAACATTTCTGACAGAGCCCAACAGAGGGTAGGTGCACCACCAAGCAGAGCCCAGAAGAGGCTCCCTGCACCTTAGTGGATACAGGGCTACATGGATCCACCAACCAATTCCCTCGTCTCCCTTCATGCAGGGGTGCAAAAGTAGCTGTGGAATGGATTCACAGTCACTCTGCAGCTTGGATGGGAAAATTCCATACGCATATCCCCAGGGCCCACCCATTTACTCCAGCTTTGTGCTTGGACAAAGATTTATCGCAAAGAAATAGCATCTGAATTGTGAGAAGGCTCTTGTGTTAAGGAGGAAATGATAGCAGTAAATCAGTAATAACTGGTATTTCATGTGTTACTGTGAGTGCATGTTACTGTTTAAAAGTAAAAGCTTACAGGTTAAAGTAAAGAAAAGCAACTAAAGATAGCTCATTGTCTCCCACCAGAGAGGGACAGAGTAAGTTAGAATTGCTTGGAGACCCTTAGCTTCAGCTAAGTGAAGTGTTTACAAATGGCCAGATCATTATTCTACTCTGAAAAGTAATGCTACAAACAGGGCACCGTCCTACCCATCAAAGCTGCTTCTTGTGTGTGTTCTGAGTCAGATCTGCAGACGTCAGGGACTAACAAGTTTATTACTTTTTAGCAGTGTTGACACAGCTAAGAAAGAGGAAGTTGAATTCTATTCTTCCTTGCTTATCAGAAACAGAATTGCTTACTAAGTCTAATCAGTTACAACAATGTAAATCCACTGAGGATAGAACCTGGCCTGCAGCATGCATGATGTTAATGATGCACAGGAAAGAAAGAATCTTAGTTTTCAGAGCTCAGGTTGAGTTCGCATGGCTGGTAGTTCAAAAAAAAAAAACACCCCACCATTTGGAGTCAACATTTTTTGTTGATGTAAATTTGTTGATGTAAACTCTTCTGGAGCCTATTTACACCAGCGGAGAATTTAACATTTACATTACAGCAATGCCTGTAACCAGTCGGTCTGGGATCCTATCGTGCAAGGCACTGTACAGACCTGATGACAGTCAATGACAGTCACTGTGCCCCGAACAGTTTACAACAAAAAGGCTGGCCCATTTTTCTCAACTCTACCATATCCAATCTGGAATCACTGAAACACAAAGCTTGAGAGTCATTTTCAGTATGGCATTGCACTTTTTGATGAAGACAAGGAGTGCTTGTGAATAGGGATGGTATCATATCAAGGCATTCTAAGGCATGCTGGAGCCCAATCAAATGAACACTAGCTGGACTAATCTCATAGTATTCTGATGGCTCATATGAAGCTGAAGTGGATTTATTTCAAACTACATCAGAAACTAAATCATTCACAAATGTAGCACAGCATTAGTGTTCATGTTGAAGAGTCCCTTTTATTTGCAAATATAAACAGCTTTTATAGCTGAATTAAGGTTATAAATTAGGGATGGGAAGTGAAAATCTTAAATGCATAGTCTCTTCTGGTCTAACATAGATGGGTTAGAGACATTGGAGACTGAATATTCCCTGTGCTTTAATTATAAATCAAACCTAGACACGGTCAAACAGAATATTACATTAATTATGAATAATGAATACTATTCTCAAATCCTGCTCATATTACTCAGAAAAATAGCTGTCAACCAACTGGTTTTCTTTGCCTGCTGGGGAATCAATACAATGAACAGAGAGGACTCTCTGCAGGTTTAGTGGAAGAATTAAAAATTACAGACTCTATGATCTCTTTTGCTCTCAAATGAATCCTCAGCAGGAGGTGCCTTAGAGACCTATCATTCATCATCTAATCCGTAGCTGTGGAAAAAGCTGTTTCTAAGTATAATGGGGCTCAAAGGACACTTGAATACAGCAGTGAAAATCATTGTGATCCCATTTGTAAATGCCCCCTTTGATCTGAAAGCATTTAGGCTATTTTGTGCAGTTATTCCACATTCTAATTTCCATTACTGCAATGCAAATCTGGAATTAGCGGCGTTACCCCAGGTTTACTCTAGCCTAACTGAGGTCAGAATCTGGCCCAAAACAACATTCTTCACCCATATTACCTAGAGGCAGAACAGAGGTCTCAATACCAACTTCATTTACTTAATTGTTACATTCCTTCTCCAGAATGGGAACGTATTATGCAGCAGAATAAGATGCCCAAGCCTTCATTGCCCTACTCCAGTGCATGTGCCACAGCTGTGCTGCCCCCGGTGCCCAGGTAATGAAGTTTACAGAACTATAATTTGATCTGGTATGTATTCTATTATGTTGGGCTATGGGAAGCAGAGAATGTCCATGAGTTGGAAAATGATGAAAAGCTTTCATGCAGAAAACGCCAGTATACATTCCTTTTATAATAGGAGGGAGACTCGTTCTATGTTATAATAAGCCCTCATATTTCCTGTGGTGGTTTCTTTTGGGATTTCTTTGTCATGCTTAGCCTGACAGTGGTGCTAAGATTTATTTTTAAAAGGGTCACTTATAGATTGTGCTGTATTAATAAGTAGTTCCAAAAATGCTGTGACCAACGTGCAATCGTAGAACACCTCTATACAATTAGTGTCCTACATCTCACATCCTAGTATAGCTTCATAATTAAGGACTGCTATAAATCATAGAAGCAGAGCTGTTGAAGTTTATTATGACTATATAAATCTGATTAGTTACTGTATAGTAAATTCCTGCAGACTATAAGTTTATTAGCTGTTCATTGTTAAGAGCCACTGTATGAAGGAGGTTACCAGAATCTTTAATGAGACTGTTACAGCAGTCCTAACGTGACCTAAAGTTTTGACTGGATTTTTCCCCCAGGTTGTCTCATAATGGTACCCCTCATTTCCAGCTATAAAAAGCTATTTATGCAGCACTGTAGAAAGGGTGTTTATTTGGCTCTCTCCAGAGAGAGCTTCGTTGTCTGAGGAAAGAACCATTCTACTACTGAAATATGTGAGCACAGAGCAGTGAACTTGGGAACCCATCTGCTACTCAGCAGAGCTAGGTGAATATTTGAAGCACCAACCACAATGCAAGCACAACCTACTTGTCAGGTGGGTTACGTTTACTGTCTGGACCCAACCCACAGAGGATGTGAGTCGGTTACAGCTCTCAGCTAGTGAGCATGGCATCAGTAGCAGCTCTTGGTTTTAGCACTAGAGGTCCCTGGCTTGTGTGAGTCAAGACTGCAGCTGTTGCAAAAGCTCAACTGATCCATTTGGCTACATCTATCTCCTAATCTCTCCTGCTTAGTCAGCTATGCAGGGCTGCTTCCTCCAGGAAGTTTTCCAGTACTCTGTCCTGGTTATATTTGTGTCCCAAGCAGTCATGGTCTCCACACTTCACTTCGGAGATTACATTCCACAGTGTCATAGATTTTGGGTCTCACAAATGACATGCAACAGTCCCAACTTGCATACCCGCAAGCAGAAAGTTGGGTCCTGAGTTTCTGTGAGTGCCCAAGAGTGGAGTAATGGATGGAGGCACTCAGGAGTAAGACAGGAAACGAACAGGCTACCTAATAGTCAGAGGGGGTGGAGCCTGTAGGGAGGCAGAAATCCATCGCTATTTGTTAGGATTGGGGTTGAGGCTCTCACAGATTCTTCTGATCGCTTTTCTGCAACAACGTGTGTATTCTAAACCACAAGGATCAAGCCTTGGGGAGAAAAATGTGCTTGGAGAAAGCACTGATATTGTTAATTACTGCAGCTGGCTGTAGTACAGTTATTTCCTATAATGAAGGGAAACTCCAGAGATAGCTCTAATTTTTTTTTATTAACCAAGTGCAAGTAAAGCATTATCTACCCAAAAAACCCAATCACAGATGAATACAGAGCACTACACAAATCACATGTGTTGGACTAAGGTCAGGTCAACCTGAAGCGCTTGGCAGATGAGTGAATTATTCTGCCTCTGGCTGGACCTCTGTCATAATTATCATTTCTAAACCTCTGTGGATTCCTGATCACATGGCCACTTAGGGTGCATTTACACAGCACCCCTACCTCGAAATAAGCTATGCAAGCTATGAAATTGCATAGCTTATTTTGATGTTATTTCGAAATAAGACATTATTCCAAAACGTCCTTTATCCCTCGTGCAATCAGGTTTACAGGGACGTTGGAATCACAAGCCCATTATATTTCGATACAACGGGCTTGCTCTTAAGACACGGAATTAGTGTCCTCATGCTATTTCTTTCTTCAGTGGCCTCTTCACCCATATCCGTACATCTGACACTCGGTGCCCATTTCTCCTGATCCTGTTGCTTTTCGTTGTCTGCTCAGACGTATACTCTGTAGCATTCTGGAAGTCCTCAAGAGATGGAAAGACAGTCATTCTTCTCCTTAGCTATGTTTAGGCATCGTGTTCCTCTCTAGGAATGACTCACTGGATTGTTTATTACATATCACCTTGCTGTGGGCTGCCATCTTAGCAGGTTGCCAGCCACTTTTTGTTTGGAACATCTCTCAGTTGCAAATGAAGGGAGTTGTTTGGCATTCTTTTGGTATTGCTCTTCTTTTAGTATCCTGCTGCACAGCTCTTCTAGGGGGCAGACAGCGTCTTTGTTATTTTTGCACAGTGCCCAGCATAATAAGCATTGGCCCCTTGGTGCTGCCATAATGAATACTAAGACATTTTCAATAAATGAGTGATCTTAATAAAGACCTGAGAAAGTGTACTGCAATATTCTAGCAATGTTAAATGAAATTCCCAGGGCTCTTTTATCAAATCAAGTATAGCGGTTTGTATTGACTTTTGCTATCCTAGCAAGTGTTAGACAAGGTGTACTCAAGAGCCATTCATGAATTGTTGGTCATTATCTCTTCTTTAACTCATTTAGAATCCCATTACAATCAAAGTGCAATGCAGAGTGAGTGATCACCTTGCTAATTTATGTGTTGGGCAGCAATTCATTTAAAAAATGTTAACAGTTGTCCACTAATGATTAATCTTTTTACTTTTAATTCAAATGGATCTGCCCAAATGTGGACCAAGCATGTTATCTCATGGTTTCAGTAGTTCTTTTGCATTCTGCCTCCTGCATTGACCATAGTTTTTATACTGTAGTAGTATTTGTGGTGCTATTCGTACACATCTCAATTCAGATTATGAACGCGTGGTTTGTGGTAGTATGATACAATGTCCTTTTTGCAGAATCCCATGATATGCAGGAATTTCATCTCTATGGGCCACATAAATCTTGTTGCTTGAAAGATTCATTTGAATTTATCCTATGCAATATTCAGTCATATGTATTTGTCCTCAGAGTTTCTCAAACTGCATTTCAGAAATGGGTAGTTCTTGATAAGGATGTAATAGTGTAGTCAATTAACCGATTAACCAATAAGCAAAAGCTTATATGTTAATGCTATAAACTACACGCATTTCCCCCTCCCCCCCACCAGTAAATGTTTTGCAGGCTGGCCAGCAGCCTGGCTCAGTTCTGGCTCCCACCGGGTCCAGACCCTACCCCTGCTGCGGCTCTGCATTTATAGTGTATTAGGAGCCATGTGAGCAGGCAGCCTGGCTCAGTTATGGCTCCCGCCAGGTCCAGGAGCTCAGAGCCACCTTAGACAGGGGCTGCTGCCACCCTATGTTGCTGCCTCTTTATCAGAGGCAGCAGCACTGGCTCATAGGCAGCCAGTCCAGAAGGAGAGCTGATTTTTAAACTGGCTGCCCTTGTATACCAGCTCTTGCCTGGCACCCTGCACTACTGCCTCTGCTACAGTGGCTGCCGGCTCTGCCCCTGGGGACTACAGAATAGTCGACTAACTGATAAAAATTCATGAGGTTACTCGACTATTAAATTAACTGATATTTAACATCCCTAGTTCTTGAGTCACATGACCTTAGACTCTTGGTCCTGATAATGCACAAGCGCCATATAGTGTAATTCCCTCAAATAAATCCTCTGTATTTAATGCCCCAGAGGTAATGCCAGGAGGCAGGAATTTTAATTGGGAACTCATAGCAACCCAAGAGGGAGAGATTGGTGAGGGGGGGAGTTGGCAATGACAATTCTCTTGGAATTAAGATTGCTCCCTGCCAAAGCACAGAAAGTTACAGATAATACAAGGATCTTCTAGAAAGCTGAGATCATTTTTCATCTGGTGCCACACAATGGAATCTTTTGTGCTCTGTGCATGTTCATGAGCCCAAGTACCAAACAACAGATGTCCTTATCTGACAGGCCATCGAAACAGTTGGTACCTTTGCTGGCAATCTAAAATCACTGAAGAATTAGCTTACAAATGGGCATGGAATCTAAACTCCTTAACTGCTCCTGAAACTTGTCCATCCAGATCAGGATGGAGATACATTAGGGGAACTTTGCACTGCAACTGTTTGACCTGGACCAGTCCTGTTAATAATGAGAGAACTTAAGTCTGCAAGCCTCTTCTGAATGATAACATTCATGAAAGCAAAGTTTCCTGATAAGTTTTTAAGACATGTAGATGAATCCTTCAGTCATGACATTATGATGGATACCACATTTATCAATGTAACTCATTTAAAATATACATATTCTACATAGAGCAATACAAGTCGTCCCAATACAGGATATTCAAAGTTACATTTAAGATGATAAAGTGAATAGTTGAATACTAAGCACCATAAACCTAAAAGAGGAGTAAAAAGGTACACTTCTCAATTTAGACAGGGTCTCCATGTTCCATTTACTGTTGTAATCTTCAGCTACGTTTTGCTGGGTAACCCAGCATATTGCCATATGAAGCAGTCTGTCTGGCTCCATCGTTTTTTAAGCTTGCTGCCCAGATACACACACTGGCTTCCAAGAACTTTCATGATTAGTAACATATTTATGTTCAGGCTCCTGTGGTGTTATGATTTTTCAGCATGTTTCCAATTCAATCTGTTTCTTTCCTCATTTAATGTTTTATTCGGATATTGAAATAGCTGCAACAGCGAAGGGAAAGGCAGAGGTTTACAAACACATGACCTATCACAAGGAGAGACCGAATCCAGTTTCTTGCCACCGTCATATGTAGTCATATTAGAATGTCACTGCAGATTGCTGAGAGCTCTTCCTTCCCATTACTTATATAATATGCATAAATATAAGGACACTTTGCATTGGATTAGAATGGGGTTCTCAGCCTAGTGGTCATAAAAAGGCATTGGGAGGCACCACCACCCTGGAGCTCTGATACTGCAAAATGGGAGGAGGCACAGTTGTGTCCTGGCTAGGAAGAATGGAGCGCTAGGGAGTTACAGCATAAAAAGATTCAGAGCCTCTGAATTAGGACTCCACTTTCAAGGGTAATTGACTTACCTGAAGGACATTGAAATCTAAACAGAAAGGAAAACAAATTAAGGGCCTAGATTCTATTGAAGTCAAGAGGTGTTTTAATTAACTTGAATGGGAGCAAGGTCAGGCCTAACCAGAGAGGTTCGGAAGAAAGGGAAAAAAATCAGGGAGGTAGTAATCCCAAAGATTGTCCAGTTGACCTACCATCAAAATGAGACTATGGGTGATTGAGAGATTGGTTTCTCCCATATAGAATGTACCTTTACTGACTGACAATGCACTGTATGAAATTATCAGTAGGAATATATTTCAGCTGCTTAAAGATTTCAAGTGGAGTACAAGAAAAATACCCTGTATTAAATGCTTTATGAACAATACATCAGAGAGTACAGGTTGAACCTTTCTAGTCTGGTATCCTCGAGACCTGACTTGTGCTGAATCATAGAATTTTCTGGACCATAGGAGGTCAATATTGTCTAGCAGCATTATCAACACTTCCACTGCTTAATGGGCTGCTAGAGGACATTTAGTGGTAAATTAGAGCCAAATAATAGCACAGAACACTCAGAGCTAGGATTAGTGGCTGTAAATGAACTTTATGAGACCGCGGGAAACTTTGCCACACCCATGAAAAGTGGACGCCTGGCTAACTAAAATCATCCCAGATGACGGATATTTCTGGATCAGAGAGTTCTGGACTAGAGAAGTTCAACATGTACAAGATCCTCTCTATGAAGAAACAAACCCAAATCAGTAACCTGAATCCAAGCACCAAGAGCTTTGTATGAATTTTTGATTTTGAAACAAAATTCGTGGCTTGCTTTTGAAATCCCAGATCCAAACAAGTCCAGTCTGTGTGGCAGTCTAGAGCTAGACCAAAATTTGCATCGCAAGCCCATGCATATCTCCTTCTAGCAGTGAACTTTTTCATGTTTAACTCACTAACGTGAAGAGCAGATTATACTTCTAGTCTAGTATACGCCTATGTCTAGTAAACTCATCTACAGGGCTCCGTCGATGGAGCCAGTAAGAAAGTACTATATCAATATTTTTTTCTACTGAATGCAACCACCCTGAGTCTAGTTACATGGGAGATATAAGACCTACAAGTGATAAAGTTTCTTCGGAATTGGGTATAATCTGCTCTTCACGTTAGTGAGTTAAACATGAAAAAGTTCACTGCTAGAAGGAGATATGCATGGGCTTGCGATACAAAGGCTTCTGTTGTTGACCTCGGTGTGTCCAGACTGCCCCGCTGTGCTGCCAAACAACTGATTGGCACAGCGTGGCGGCCATTTTGATGTAAATGAAGTGGCAATTATTTAAATAATCCTCAAAATCCCCAACCAAAATCCATTCCTATGTCCCTGCAAACAGAAGGTTTCCCTTCTTCCTCACAGGCCTTCCTTTCGGGGTCTTTACAGGCCCCTCCCTGCAAATGTTCCTAGCAAGGTCATTTCCTTGGTCTCAGGGTTTTCCCTAATGGAGTGGGGGTACACAGTATTGGGTGTGGGCAATTACTCAGGGCCTGTTGCTACATACCTGCCATGTGGACTGTTATGTTTCGTTCATCCTGTTGTTGACTTAACTGATTCATGGCTACTACACCTCCCAGCCCTTTCTCTCCCTGTCAATACCTTTGGAGCACCATGAATCTGCTCACTCACACTCTGTCCCCGCTCCTCCCCCTCCTTCCCAGAGCTGGAATACCCCCAATCAGCTGTTCCTGGCTGTTCCTGCCCTGGAAAGGAGGGGAAGGAGCACAAATCAGCAGATTCGCAGCACTCCAAAAGTGCTGGGAGGGAAAGGAAGCAGTAGGAAGTGCGGACTCCAGTGTCCCAGCGGTAAGAGGCACATGTGGGAAGAGGGGCAGACAGGGGGCCACAGACAGAACCCCATTGGGCCACAGGTTGCTGCAGCCCTCTGAGATGACGGAGGGCCACTCATGCAACACACTCACTATTTGTGGTTGCCCACCACTGTGATAAGTCAGTGTACCATGGTACATTGGTTCACAATGGTGGGAGGTCTGAAATGCATATTTTAAATGTGGAGTTGCACGAGACTACCTTTACTAGGGACCCTGATGTTTCCTTAGCATAACTAAATACTAGAAACATCCATACTGGGTATGGAAGGTGGTCTTCTACTCATCTCCTTTCTGGATCCATACTGAGTTACATGTACTACAGAAGTCAAATTTCAGGAAAATCTTGACAGAACAAAGCCTCTGAATTAATTGATCTGTGTTAATTGATTCAGTTGCAAACAGCAACCTTGTTCAGCATCCTGGAGTCCACTTAGGACTGAAGGGATCCATCCCATTTTACAAAGAAGATCAGTATCCAAGCTGGAGAGGTGCATGGGCGTACAAACCCTTTGCTTGTTGTCTTGAAGGTAGTCCAGGAGAGCCAATAGCTTGGACTCTTCAAAAGAGTAGGTCTGGCCAAAGGACCCACTGTTCCCAGTGGAAGTTCAGTGGGGTAGTCATAACTGCACTGGGGTAGCAAGATATTTGTTGTCTTCTTGTTAAACATGTCAAGGGAGTCTTGGAATCTGACTGATGTCACAGGAGCTATATAAAGAAATGTGGAAGATGCTGCAGTCACAGCCAAATTTATCTGACAGTGGAATCTTTGGTTCTGAATGGGGTGGAGCAGGGTGGCAAACACCGTGGTTTTCACTTGCAGGATTGTCAGCTGTGCCTGCAGATTCCGTATGGCATCCACTATATCTGAGAGGGCCACACTGGTCTTGTTGGAATCCCTGATCATAGAGCCTATTTCTCTGAATGATTCCTTCCTTTTAGACAGGCTGCTCAAATTGTCAGGAGACTAGGGTGTAAGCAGTCAGGGCTAGTGGCTGGAGCAGGAGTCAGGTCCAGTAGTTGGAGTCTGCCAGAGATGGTCAGAACCAGGAACCAAGGCTACGGGGCAGAGCTATAGCCAGAGCCAAAGGTTGAGACAGAGTTGGAGCCAGAAATCAGAGTTGAGGGTCAGAACTGGATTACCTGGAGGTTTGTCTGATGTGCATAGTTATTATTCTGCATGTAAAAACTGGACATTTATATGCGCAGACAGCAAATGAAGTCTCTTTCTGGGCAACAACACAAAAACTGGACACACAGTTGCACTAACAGATTAGGTACAGAATGGCACAATTGCCTTTTGAAAGAGTCAGGGTCTCAAGAGTTCAGGAAAATGCCTGGGTTGATATTCTAACAATATGGAGTATGAAACTCTCATGGCAGAATGTCATAGACTCAGAGCATCAGAAATAAGTGACCCAGTGTCCTGGGATTGCTCATTTACTCATTACCAGCAACATGTGATCCTCAGAATCCCTGAAGGTTTGATTCAGATGAGTATCCAAAGTTCAAAGTAAACTTATCTCAGCCTCTTGATGTCCCAAATCTGAACAAGAAACATAACGAGAACAGACTTTCCTAGGTGGATTTCAATACATCCTGCTACTCAGGGTTTAACTCAATGTTCAGTGTTGCTGTGCAGTTCACACGTAATGCTAAAGTTATTAGCACTGCTTGCTAATCTCACCAGGTGGAATTGTCACATCCAATTTCCTTTGGTCATTTAAAAACAAGTCTATTTGAAAATCATCTCCTCAACATGCCACAGAATAAACCCATGTCTATATACACAGATTAGGTGGTTGCAATTTTCAGTACTTTGGACTGCCATGAGATCTCCTTGACATTTTTTCAAAGTTATTTGGTGAAAGACAGATTCAGCAACGCATCAAAAGTATTTCAAGTACAGCACAAAATGCATCAAGACTCCATGCAGTTTGCTACCCTGGAATGCTGGGGAAATGATTTATACAGTGGTTCGGCCTTAGTGCAAGAACTCAAATGTAGTTACATAGAAAGCATTTTTTTTAAATAGTTCCCCTCAGACATTTGTTAGGCTATTTTTTAGGTGGTCATAAAAGAAAATACAGGAAATTAAACCTCACAAAATATATTAAAATAACATAGCATCTGACTTTAACCCAAGAAAGCTAACCCATTTAGCGTTAAAGGGCATCCTTAACTCAGCTCAGTATGGAAACTTATACTGCCTAGGTAAAGCATTGCTGGTCCCTTCAAGAGGTAGGTGATCTTACACATGTTACAGGCCAGTTCTTTTAAAGGCCAACTGTTCCCTTTATCTTTGAATTGCCTTGTTCTTTCTGATTTTCACCTAATCATTGAAGTTACTTTAATATAAGGTGTTTTGTGATTTAATATCTTTGACACCTGCATCTCCAGAGCTGCTCATATGGATTCTGTTAGTTCTTGTGTTCACAGTTGTTTGATAGTGGATAGCTTTTCAACTGAAATTTATTATCACCCTCAACCACTCCTCAAAAGCAAGACAATTAAATTGCCTTAAAAAAAACCCATACCCTGTACCATATTAGTTATATGTTATTTACATTTCAGATTTATATACAACTAGATTGTGATGCATGAACACTAGGAAAAGGCTATCTGCATTTGAATATACTCCTACTGATTTTGGATAAGGCCTGCTTGGAAAAAGGGTTGCCATTAATACACACCACCATCCAGAAATGCTAATGAATAAAACAGAAAAATTATTGAGAAGATGGAATCACTAAGATGAATGGACTTTGGGTCCCTGTGGTGTTTTGAAGACTGTGCTGGAATTTCAGGCTATCATTTTAAGAGCAAGGTATTTCCTGGTATGCTTGTGGGCTATGGGTCTCTGTAGTGAAGTATCTGGGAGCATCAGTCTGAAGAGAGGCAGTCTACAGTATGGTGTGCCTCTTGGTTTTAGGGGGCAGCCTGCTTTCTTTCTGTGTGTTTTTAGGGTCTTGTGTGTTATTTTTCTGAATGAAGAAATAAAGTGTTATATTGCAACCTTCCAGCCTCAATATTTGATGATTTTACTTAACTTCTATGCATATGCTGGGAACCTAGTTATAGCCAGGGATATAAGTGGAAGGAAAGAGATTAAATTAAGCAAAGGGCATTTGAGAGAGAAAAAAGTCAATTAGTTCTATAACCCTATGCAAAAATCTCCCACAGGTCTCCCATTACAAATGGTATTTAAACCTAAACTGGTAAATCATTAGAAGATGTGTGTTCATTAGAGCAACACAGTTGGTCTTCTCCGTCTCTGGTCCTATGATCCCATGGGAGAGTGAAGCAGGATTTAGCTCTGATGCTAAACTGACTATAAAACATGACTATAAAACACAGCGGGTGAGGTAATATTCAGGAGCTAAGACACCTGGAGCAGACTAAGGCAACCCTTAGCACAGCCTAACAATGGCCCCCACAAGACTTTGCCAGGGTGCAGAATCGTCATGGCATAGCTCTGCTTGGCTATGTCCCCTCCTGATCCATCCTCTCTGTTGGTACCCACCACAGAAAGGGCCGCAGATGTTGTGGAGAGAGGAGGCAAAGAGGACAGCTGCCCCAGGGTCTGGTGATGTAAAAGGACCAGGGACTCCCAGCCGCTGGCATTGCTACTGTGGCAGCAGCAGCAGCCAAAGCTCTGGCCCTTTAAATCACCGCCAGAGCTCCACATGGCGTGGCCCAGGTGGCACGAAGGGCTGGCTGGGGGAGGTGCGGCACAGTCTGGGTGGTACTGACAGCTATCCCCAGTCCCAGTCCTTCTGCCTGATGCCACGCTCCTTCTGGGGAGCTTGGAGCTAGGCCCTGCCTTCCTCCCCTCCACACACACATTTCCCAGAACCCGGCAAAGTCTGTCACCAGCCCTGACCACAGAGGGCCTTCTCTACCCAGGGGTTGCTGTAGGGTGAGGTGTTTCCAGCAGAAATGGCTCTGTGCCTGTACATGGGATCCCCCCTATGCTGGGGTACACCTAGCAGAGCCATAACAAAGGCCATAACATCATAATCAGGGGCACAAAAATGCAATAAATAAAAACAATAAGCTGCAAAAATTAAAGAGCACGACATGTGCTAACCTAAGGAGAGAGAGCTCATAAATAATCATTTGCCCCAGGTGCAAAAATACCTAATTATGGCGCTGACCCCTAGGGTGATGTTGAGTTTACACCTGCTATCCAGCCACTTTGCATCAGCTCTGCAGGTATAAAGTGCCCCAGAGGCAATGATAAATTGGATGCCTAAGTATAAATTCTGCTCTCAGACACATTCTTGCAACCCTGTTGCTTTCATTGTTCCTTGCTTTCAGGGGGGCTGCAAGAGGAGAGATGAAAGCAGAATTTGGCCCTCTCTGTTGTGGCAAAATGTCTTAAGACCTTGAATAAAAAGCTCTTTATAAACTCAAACGATTATTATTCATTTGATCTATTTCCCATATAAACATGCGAGTTCTTTTAAAACAAAAAGCATCAGATGTTTTTCAAAATAGAATTTTAGGTTGAACAAAAAACCCCAGGGGCTGGGAGGGACAACAATACATTTATAGCCTCTAGTGCAAATAAAGCCAGAACTGATCCTCTCCACCCTGCAATCTCATCTGAGGACAGAAGGCAATTGTTACTCCAGATTTACACCAATGTAACAGATCAAAATCAGGTCCACCTTCTCTGTCAATTCCTGTAGCAAGTCCCATAAATCTCTTGTTGCAGGATGCTATCCTTATCTCTTTAACCCTCCTGCCACTGTGGTTTGGATTTGTATGGCTCAAATTCTCAGCACTTATTTATTCTTCTATTAGAAATGTGTCACTGGTACAGAATAGGCTGTTTCTGATCCACCGTTATCATATTTTGTTGGCTCATGGATGGTAGAGTCTGAAACTGGAGCGTTTCTGATTGGACGTTTGTTTTTAATATCCTTCATTTGGAATAACACTAGTACTGAAATGAAAACTCTTCCTCGCAGAGGGCCCTATCCCAGGTCTGGCCAAATTGTTTGCAGCACGGATTTTACCAGTGCAGGGCAGAATGCCACCTTTTTGGGGGCTCTGATTCTTTGGCTGAATGGGGGCTGGTTCAGGCCATGGTGTAAATCAGAGCAGCCCCAGGCCTGTCTGGAGCTACATATGACCATCCAGGTCCCCCAAGACTGTTCCATCATCTAGAAATAGCAAGAGTATATAGCTAGACATACCTTCCTCTAGGAGCTGGAGGGGCAGGGGATAGAACAGGGTCACCAGGCCAGTTACCTGCAGAAGGACTTTCAGACAGGCCAGGTCCATTGGTTTTATGGCCCCTTTTCCACGTGCAGCAGCAAGGCAAGCTCCAAAATTACCTCCAATAGCTATATAGTAAAAAAGTTGCATGTCTGCTAAACTCAGACACTCATGTTGGGCCTGATCCTGTGAGATGCTGAGCAACTTTGACTTCCATTGAAGTCCCTAGAAGTTGGGTTTGTATTGTGTGTGCGCGTGGGTTGGGGTCGATGTGGGGCTGTAAATATGGAGAGCTATTGGATAGTGAACTTAACCGTGGTGTCCAACACACTAGCCACTAGCCACATGTAGCTGTTTGGGTGGTTACGTGTGGTTAGTTCGCTGTAGGTGTCTGGTTCAGATCTGGTTGGACACCACAGTCTTAGAGCAATATTACAACCCTTGATCTCTAGTGACACCATGAAAACAGAGACAAGCAAGGAAGGCAGAAATCCAACACGATAGATTTCTCATGGGGGACTGCTTTCTCAATGCACTAGGGCAGGGGTGGCCAACCCACAGCTCTCAAGCCACATGTGGCTCTCTGGTTAAAGAAACATGTCCTTTGTTCTGAGCCGCACACCCGGACTGCTCATGGCTGGCCACTCTGCGCACACACCCCAGCGCCTGAAGGGAGAAATGAATGGCGGCAGCGGCGGCTCTGGGACCCAGTCATTGGGTTAGAGTGGGGCAGGGTGCCTGGCTCAGGGGGAGGAGGAGGAGGATTGGGTTAGAATGAGGGAGGACTGAGGGTGCCTGGCCCTGGGGGAGAGGAGAGGGAATGGGTTAGAGTGGGGGGGGAGGTCTGGAGGTGCCTGGCTCTGGGGAAGAAGAGGAGGAATGGGTTGGGGGGGGGAAGGAGAGGTTTAAACACCTTAAACTCAAAGTCGTCATGGATGCAGAATAAGGCAGCCAACACAGATGTCATATTTAAATTCCAGGGCAAAAAAAGATTCAGCATGTACCTGGTTTACACTCTGTTTCTTTAAAGAAAATTCAAAGGCTATTGTTTGCCAGGCTGAAGTAATTATTCTGAGATATGAGTCTCTCCCTTCTTGTTTTTGAACCTCTCATATTTGCAGTTTGGGGCAGACCTGAATTTTTAGAACTATAAAAAAGCCATAATCTTCATAAGTAAAAAAAACAAACAGAAAACAAAAACCAAGGAAACCATACCAGAGATCAACAAGCTGGAGTGAAACAGGCACTTCAAATTGTGCTAATTTACTTCTCAGTTCAGTTAAATTTAAAAAAAACTCACAGGACATAAGAAGACAGTAGTGTTCCATTTAAACTACATGGTGGGGATGCTTTTTTTGTAGCGTGAGAATATTACTGTATTTTTAAAGTTTTTTTTTTTATTTTAAATTTGATGTTTGTTCCTTGTCAAGTTCTATGTGAAGATCTATGGACTGGCCATGAATTTTTTAAGTGACTAGAGCAGTGGTTCCCAAACTTTTCAGCATCATGCCCCCTTTTTGATTTTTGACCCTTCCCCCCCCCCCCCGCAACAGCAAAACTTGTTGAGCAAAAAAAAAGGAACTGACTGGGGCAGCAAAACTTGATGGGGGGGGGCCTGAGTTGCCTCGTGCCCCCCCCCAGAATTTCTTCACACCTTCCCAGTTTGGGAACCCATGGACTAGAGACTTTTTTATTGGTTTTTGTCCGAAATGCCTGTAATGTTATTTTTATCACTATATTGTGTGTACTATATCGATCTATCTATAGATCGATATATAAACATAAATATATCATACTTGGCTCTTCACACTCTATCCACAGCTATTTTGGCTCTTCGTCTCTAACTGGTTCGTCTCTAACCCCTGCACTAGGAGAAGCATCAGGAAAGGGGTTATCTCAAACACAGAACATTTCTTCACTTACCAGGAGTCTCAGCCATTTCTTCTTTTTAATGCAGTTTCTCTTGGGACCAGACAATATAATCAAAAGCAGCACTGCTCACTTAAGTGAGAACTCTTAAGCCAAGGCACAGCTTTAATATTTTCCACTGAGTTCAAATGCTGTCTCAAGGTGAAATTCATACATTACATAGAAGATCCCCATTTCCTATTTACTTAAGGGTACAAGTCTCTAGGCTCATTCTCCGAGGAGTAGTTTGCTCCACAGGTAAACCCACTGGAACTGAGGTGACCCATTCTGAATCTATGGGCTTGTCTATGAAGTAAGGATCTACTCATCATATGCATGTGTGAAGATCTGGGGCCTTAGTCTATATTAGTTAGATTTTTAAAAATGCTAATACTCTATAGAGAAAACGCACTCACAATATGAAATTTAGCCCACAATAGGTCCCTCCATTTAGTCAAAAAGGCTGATTAACCAAATACAAATTGCCATGCCTGTTCTTCCCTCGGCTACTCTCTGAACTGTGTTCTGTGGTGTCTCAAAGGGTAGCACAAAATTGTGCAGAAAATGCATTTAGGATGTAAATGGGTGCAACCAGCACGGTTCTGGCCTTCAGTAACTGTAGCGGACATGCTGGAGGAACAGACTGGAGATGAAACAAGAAAGTCAGTTTACAAGGTGGTATAAAATAAATCAGTATCCCAGCATCCTATCTTAGAACAACCTGATGTTGCTTTCTCTGCTTCCAGCCCATGGCATGTTTTGTAGATGCACTGAAGGTCAGATACCACTTACCCTCTATATTAATCCACTTACAACCATTATCTAAGCATCTGAAAGCAATTTCTAACTTACGTCCCCACATAAGTCACTGTAGAATTAAATGTAACTGTCCTGTATATGGATAACTGTGCATATTACTGTTACTTTGAACATAATTACTTTGGAATCTAAATATGACTTTATCTTTAACAATGTCATTTTTAAGGCCATTTGACTGGCCTTGAACACTGCTACAAGACACACCAGGACAAAGACTCAAAAAGTCTTGCCACTAATTTCTTGTATTCCATTAGTTATACTAGAGATGAATTTGACTCATTTGGTTTGTAGAAAAAGGCCTTATTTTATACGAGGGAAGATTAACAAACTTGCATTAAGAATTACACATGAACACTAATATTAAATCAATGCTGTGTCTAGTCTAACTCTCAAATACATGTCTGAGATCATCAACCGACTGACTTCTCACAGTATGGCCATTCTTATGTTCTGTCTTAACTAGACCACTAATTTGAACTCTGGAAAATTGACAGCAGCAGCTTCAATCTTCCTCTACAGTATAGACCTACCCTCACAGATTTACAGTAAAGACTAAGCCACTGATTAATTTAGCATGACAGGACTGATTTTTTTGGTTGTTGTTGGCTGTTCTGCCAGTCTATGCGCTGGTGTTCTCATGCCATTGCATACCAAATCATTTGTTAATATTCTTACGTGTGCATTGTGCATCTGTCCAGAAAGACCAAAGAGGGAAACTTTACCAACTGTAATAAAACCCATGGGCTTGGATCCTGCAGGCCTCATCAGTGGTTCTAATGCAGAATTCCCAAAGGAACCATCCTGCTATTGGCCAGTTTCTACCATGGATAGAACTTTACAGAAGTGAAGGCTGTTTCAAGCAGCAATCATTTCCCCGTGCAATTGCTAAGTGAAAATCCACAAGCTGTACAAGAGCACATGCTGCATGTCAATACCAGCCCACTGCTTCACACCTAAATAACTATAGGACAATCCAAGCATGTTCCAGGAAGGAACATGATAATGATGCACTGTCCCTACACTAGGCGATAAGTCTGAATTAAGATACGCAACTTCAGCTACATTAATTATGTAGCTGGCAACAAGGTTTCTTAAATTGCATTTTGGCACCGTCCATACAGTGAGAGGTTGACGGGAGCAGACTCTCCTTTCAACTTCCCTTACTCTTTGTAGGAGCAGGACTACCGGTGCCGACTGGAGCACCCTCTCAGTTTGAATTAGCATGTCTTCACTAGACCCGCTAATTCGAACCTCGGAAGATCGACAGCGGCATCTTCAAGACAGGCCCACAGAGTGGGAGTTCAACGTTTCTTAGGTTCCCTTTGCTTGGATATGTGGAAAGGAGGCATGTGGTTTTCACCGCAGGTTATCACAACATCATATGAATCCCATCAGACAGAACTTCCACACCCATGATGTTGGATTTGAATTTATGTAAAACTTGTGTGTGCCCTTCCCTAATATACAGAATGGTGGTTTCATTCCTTTACGTGTATCTTAACAGAACATACTGTCATTACGATAAGAACTGGAGGTGAAATGTTATCCTCCCGAAGTCAAAGGGAGATTTTCTTGACTCCAATGAGCTGGGGATTTCATGCCCAATGTGTGTATGGTGAGTTGGTGTATAACACACCACCTAGATTGGTACTGAGTGAATGGAATTCAAAGTGTGTGGAAGAAGAACATTTGTATTTATGAATTTGTTTATTTTAGTGTCCGTCTGAATGTTCTCCTTTTCTTAAAAAAATGGACACTCTTTGAAAGCTAACGGAACATGTTGTCATGGCAGCGAACTCCATTGTCTAGCTCTCAACCTGGAAGAGTCCTCTAGGCAGGTTGAGGCCTTTAACCTTTTTCAAGATAAGATTATTTCCATGTTAAGATAGTTAAGCCTGGTCACACGTCTCATTCTGTTGGTATTATCTAACTCTAATGCAATTACCAACAGATAAATATAGGTAATATTGCTAAGGAATGGCCTGATCCTGATACCACTGAGATTAAGGGCAAAACCATGCATCGTGCACAGGAGGGGCTGGCAGCTTCCACAGGCTCCTGAGCAAGGTGTGAGTGGGGGGAGCACTCTGCAGGGCCTCAGGCAGAAGGGGAAGGGCCAGGGCAGCCAGCCCTCAGCGCCACCCAGACTGCAGCACTGGGCTCTACCCCCCAGTCCTCAGAGCTGTGGGGAGCAGTGCTCTGGCAGTGATTTAAAGAGCTTGGGGCTCCAGCAGCCACCGCTGCCATAGTAACAGTAGGAGCAGCTGGGTGCCCCAGGCCCCTTTGAATTGCTGGGGCACCTGTCTCAGTAATGTGGCACTGGACCCTTAGAGGATACTGTCAGCCCTAGGAACAAAGACATTTCCTTTCCACTGATGCTATAAAACACTTTATCCTCCAAGCTTCAATCCTTCTTGAGAAACAAGGTTCCCAGAGAGTGGCTTCTGTGCAGTTCTGCATATCTGCGGCTAATTAATCCTTGCACATTAATCCTTACACATTAATCCTTGCACATCCGTGGTATGGAATAACACATGCTGATAGCCAAGTTCTTTCAAAATACAACCTGGCGCTTACTAAAATTAGCCACAATCATGCTAAGTGCACATTCTGCAGGAGAACAGGATACAACAACGGAATCTCAAGTCTTCTAATTAGGCATGATACAAAAAGCAGACAAAAAAAATGAAAAGGCATGTTTTACCATCAGAAAGGCAGCCACACATGGGAAGAGAGGGAGAGAGAGAGAGTGAAATTGCAAGAGACAGAAGTTATATATAGATATACAGTATAAACAAAGCCTCCTTACAATTTCAGACAGATGCTGTTTTTGTACAGGAACACACACTCTCACATGCAGTCTCCAACAGTCAATTTGAGGTCTTTTGTTGCAGTCTTAATGGTCTAGGCCCCGATACTGCCATTCCTTATTCCCAAGCTAGATCTAAATAGTCCCACTGAAGTCAATAGGGACTCCTAATAACAGATGATCAGAGCCATAGGCATAAAGTCATATTCTCCCCCTCTGTGCTCAGCACAACATTTGTATACCACTTAAGTCTTCAAAAGCGAGGAGGACTTCACTCTATGTCATAAATCCTAAGAGGCTTTCATAGGCACACGAAGGAGAGTGTTACGGCTTCTGTTACAGGCTTAACTTTTCTGGATGATCATTCTAAATACAGGTGTGTGAAATGATCTACTGAAGGAACTGGGATATATGACTGTACAGTGCATCTGATGGAGCCAGGCTGTTCTCAGAACAAGAAGGAATGACAGAACAAGAAGGAATAGTCTCAGGTTGCAGTGGAGGAGGCTTAGGAGGGATATTAGGAAAAATTTATTTCACTAGGAGAGTGGAGAAGCACCAGAATGGGTTGCCTAGGGAGGTGATGGAATCTCCATCCTTAGAAGTTTTTAAGGTAGGTTTTACAAAGCCCTGGCTGGAATGATTTAGTTGGGGTTGGTCCTGCTTTGAGTAGCGGGTTGGACTAGATACTCTCCTGAGGTCCAAACCTGCCAACAGGGTGGGATACAAGGAGGCAAATCTAAAGGTGATTCTAAAGGGTCCAGGGCTCAACGACCGGAGCTGCAGGCCCTTCAGCTCACTGCTGGAGTGCTGTAATGTGTGCTCCAGGTGGCTCTAAGGGCTGGGGGAGGCACTGTGCCATGGTCCAGGCAGTGCTGAAGGCTGGCTGCCCTGGCCCCACTCCTCCTCCTGAGGCTTTGCCCCTTCCCGGAGCATGGAGCCGGACCCTCCCTCACCTTGCCCAGGGACCTGACACGGCTGTCGACTCCCCTGCTGAGGTGTCTTCCAGCCCTACTTTTCTATGATTCTATGCTAGCCCCATTTGGAGAAGAGCGTATTTATGCACTTGCAGTCGCACTAGAGTTAGTTCAGGCTCTAGACTATGGAAAGATCTTCCGGGAACAAATAATTCAATTCCCAACTAAATGTGTTCTTGGTAATCTTATGTGGTTTCTTGTCCTCTTTGCTTCAACTCTAATAGACAAAAAGAGTCTCATGCTGAGCAATGTGGAATTAACAGAGGGCTTAATTCTGAGCCAACAACAGAGAGTAGAGGGACCAAGCGGGAGCTGCAATCTTAAACTGGTCCAGAGGGAAGTCCATCATCCCATTATTTCACAACCTTCTCTGTGGTCCCAACCCCCATCCTGCCCTTCCATATTGTGCCACAGTCAGAAACATCTACTCAATTTAATTAGCCTGTATGACTGACCGGGCTGGGGCTGGGCATAGCTGAGGGCGTCTGCTCAGGGTGAATTGCTCAAATTCAGGGCTCCTTACAGCCCCCAGACTGGAGACCTTCCCAAACAGGCCACAAACCAGTCCCACGGAGTGCTTCAGTGCCTGCCTGAAGCCTTGTGAGCAACACTCCTCCGACACCCCAGCAATATCCGTGCCCCAGATGACCCTGGGCCTCATACACAGGTGAGGGGTTTTAGAGCCCAATCTCACCTTCCCCAAACAAGTTCTGTCTGGTTCCAAGAAACCAGCCACAGATCCCAGGTCAATTTGCCCACAAGATCACACTGAGCCAATCCTTTAGAATCTAACATCTAAAGGTTTATTACTACAAGAAAGAAAAGCATGAGAGTAAGGTTGTTAAAGTATCATACATTACATGCATCGAATCTCCCAGTTCTCGATACAGGCTTGCAGCAGAGATGTTATAACTGCTGGCTTAAAAGTCTTTGGTGAACATCCTATGTCAGGATAGGTCCACAGTTCTTTCCGTCTCTTCGATCCCTGCACTGCTGCCTCTGAGTACCAAGATGGAGTCGGCCACATGGCATATTTATATCTCCTTTCTGGTCTCTTCTTGGCTGCAGCAGGTCACCTGGCCAGTGGCCTATCCCTGTGTTCCCTGCTGGTAGCCCTTAGGTATCAGTCCCCATTCTCAAGGTGTGTCCTTGGACTATAGAGGGCCATTGTTCCATAGAGCTCTGCTCATTAGCATATCCATAGGCCGAGCTCTGCCCATTGCTCAACCAATACTGAGAAACATTCAGTATCCATACAAAGTACATGCTTATAACTTCACACACAGACATTATACAATTACATGAATAGCATATATAGAATCAGAAGAAAGTAAGCTTCTATTTGACACCTCACATGGCTCCCTTTGTACCACTTTTGGGGCCAACACTCCTCTTACCATGGGTGCAGCAGTGATCTGGCTGCTTCCCTCAAATTCAGTAACGAGACAGCCTGGAGACAACATTGACTGCAGATTGGTTTTCAGATGAAAGCCAAGCCCATAGTGTTGGAAAATGAGGCCAAAATCAGGAAGATTCCTGTGTGTATGTTGGGTCTTTAGCTCTCCTCTGACCTCCCCATTTTCTTCCAGATGCAAAGGCACCTACTGTTGCCTTCTCAGTCTGCCGTTGGGTTTCTAGACTCATTATTGATGCAATGCAGTTGCAGGTTTGTCAGTTGCAGAGCAATTTCCTCCATCTGCTGCTGTATGCAGCCAAGACCCCACAATAGTTTGACAGCCCTGTGGGCAGGAGACAATCTTCTTTCAGAAGAAGAAACTACCTGACAAAGAAAATCTTGTACAATCCCTTCCACACCCCCAAAAAACATAATTAGGGGCCATAATTCAATCGTTCGGGAATTGATGGTGATTTTATTTAAGCAATGATACTCAACCCTAAGTTAAAACATAAAAAACAACAAATAGTCTGGTAGCACTTTAAAGACTAACAAAATATGTAGATGGTCTCATGAGCTTTTGTGGGCATAGCCCACTTCTTCAGCAGTAACATTTAAGATTTTAGTTGCTTCTTGCCTTGCAGTACCTTAGCAGCTAATGATGATCAAGGAATCAGATCCTGTTTTCTATACATTTTTTAAAGCAGCATCCCCTTTTCTGCACTCTGGGCATGTATAGAACCTGCTGATTTTCTACACTTGCAGCTTATGACAGGAAACTGAGTTTTATTTCTTGGCTCTGGAGACTATACATGCTCCTATCCTGCCCAAGATGGTACTAGTAGCTGGACGCATGGATGCGACAGCATCTGCCAGAGTAGAAGCAGAAGAGGCTCTTTTCCCCCCCCCAGAATTACAATTAAGAGACTCATTTACCTTTCATGTCTGACATATACTAATAATAGGTACCAGAATATGGGCAAATAAGGATTCTGCTCCTAGACTGTTGAACATTGCTGACAAACAGGAGTTTCCACATAACCATTCATGTCATCCTACATAAAATATGTCAAAGATATAAAGCCTGAGTATGTTGAAAGATCAGTGAAGGAAAATGTTAGAGGTTTGCACAGGATCTTGTAGCCATGCTTCAGCCATGCATTTGCCTTTTGCTTTTACATCATCGCAGGGAGTCATTTATGGAGCTGAAATAAATGCAAAGAGTGACCTTTCACAGACTGAAAATGAAAATTGTATATACCCCCCCCTAAAAAGATACTACCATGTACATAAAGTACAAAGGGTCATTTAGGAGAACTAAATCTTCTAGTGCTTTGGCTAGCATTGCTTCTCCTCCTCCAACTCCTTTTGTTATAGCAGTTGGACCTGCACTAACAAAACAGACCTTAAAATGTTGAGTTTTGTGCACCCAGCACACTTCTATTTGACATTTACTAACTTCCCCCATGTTGAAAAGATTATTAATATGCAACGGTGCCAGCATTCCAAAAAACAAACACTTTTATGGCGGTCTCTAAATATCAGAGTTTAAATTCAATGCCAATAGTCTAAAAACTCTTTTGATTGAGTGCTCAGCTAAAATACCTACATTCTTTGATGACATAATCATCGTGGAGAGGTTTTTATATGAAATGAGCTGGCAGATATTAAAGGGCTACTGCCAAACATGATGTTGCAGTTCAGTTTCTCTAATGTGAAACCCCAAACCCATCAAGTGAAATGTCAGCTGCATTCCTTGAAAGCTGAAGTGATTTTCTGGCTCCAGAGAACAATCACTGCACTGTTATTTTTATGAAGCTCCTGCTTAAAAATGCCTGTGCCCATTTCTGGATGCTAGACTGACAAATGTAAATGTCTAGCGCCAGAGTCACAGCCCCACTCCACTCTCAGAGCACCACTCAGGAGTCACGACGCGAGCAGAGACTGCCCACAGCTCCCCAAATGAGGATTCTGCGGAGGTGAGGGAGTCTCACCCATTCACATTGAGCCAAGCCTGTAGCTCTGAGGATGGCCCACTTCAGCTGCTCCCAAGCTGGAGGATGCCCCCTTTGGGACTTTTGTGAACTGAGATTTGTTAGAACAACCCCTAAGCTGCTTCACTAGAACTGGGGTTGGGGTTGGCCCAGAAGCTCAGCCATGGAAGAAAACCTGGCCAGTAATTCGGCTGAGCTAAGGCAACAGGGCCCAGAACTGGATCGTGGCTTCCAAATTCTGGGCAGCACTGTATGTGACATCGCATGCAAATTCCTTAATGGGCTAATGTGAATATTTGAAAATAATTTGCATGCAATCAAACATCAGCTTTAACAACATCGACTGTATTAAGTTGAGGCGAAAGGTGTCTCTTTGACAGCTGTGGTCAATGCTAGGGAGGAAAAGGCTAGTGTGGAAGCCCCTGGGAACAGAGGCCTGCAAGGTACAGCTATGTTTGGGCAACTTTGCTGAGATCAGAGTTCTGCCATGACTTTGTTGCACAATATAGGTAACATTATTTTGCCTAACAGCAGCATTAGGAGCAATGTTATTCCCCGGTGTGGAGTAGGAATGTTAAATATCAGTTAATTGAATAGTCGAATAACCTCACAAATTCTTATCAGTTAGTCGACTATTCTAAAGTCCCCGGTGCGGGGCCAACAGCCTGAGGAGTCCCCTGCCACTTAGCACTGCTCTCTCTGTATCAGAGGCAGCAGCGTGGGGTGCCAGGCAGGAGCTGGTCTCAGAGGAAAGCCAGTTTAAACACCAGCTCCCCTCATGGACTAGCTGCCTGTTGCCCCATGCTGCTGTCTGGAATAAAGAGGCAGCAGCATGGGGTGTCAGCCGTCCCTGTGTAGGTGGGGCTTGAGCTCCCAGACCTGGCATGAGTCAGAACTGAGCTGGGCTGCCTGTCTGTCAAGCTCCTAATACACTTTAAATGCAGAGCCACAGTGGGGGTAGGTCCCAAGACCCAGCGCAAGCCAGGAATGAGCTGGGTTGCTGGCCAAACTGCTAAAAAATGTACTGGCAAGGGGGAGGGAGGAAATGTGTGTAGTCTATAGCATTAACTTATAAGCTTTTGCTTATCGGTTAATCGGTTAATCAACTACACTATTACATCCCTAGTGTGGAGGTGAAAATAAGCTATAGCACAGGTGACTAACGTGGCTTTTATGTGTCCTTGGTAATGTGGATTCATATGCTCTTTGGGGCAGCTCTTTGGTGTTTGTACAGCACCCAGCACAATAGGGTGCTGGTCCATACCTGGGTCTGCTTAGCACTATTGCAGTGCAAATAATATTGGTCTCTTGAAAGGAGAAACCAGAACTGGGTGATTTTTTTTTGTTTTTTTTTTTTTTGTTTTTTGTTTTTTGTTCAAAACCTATTTTCACCCAAAAATGCAGATTTGGATTGACTGAAACATTTTACAAATTGTTGTGGTTGAAAAAAGCTAAACAAATATTCTAAAAAGGTCTCAAAACATTTGAAACAAAATGTTTCAATTCAAAATGTCTTTGCTTTGAAATTTCCATCAATTTCACTGTTAAAAACTATTTTTAAAAAAATCCTCAAAATTTAAAGTTCCATTTTAGTTCATATAAAACATTTCATTTTACCCGAAATGAACTCTCCTCCCCTCCACAATTTTATGGTTTGCAAAAAAAAAAAAAAAAAAAAAAAAGTCCTGTAAGTTTCTTTCAGGTCAGCTTGAAGCTATTTTTTTAAATTGACAGTGAACTAAAAAGTCAGATATTTAGCAGTTCTAGAGAAACATTATATACAATTTAATCTTTTCTTAGTCAGTTTTTAACCAAGGCCACCTGTCCCATTAGCTGGAAAACACTGCTGTGTGGTTAGCAATGCTGTGACACTGCTCCTTCAGTAGAAGTACTGTAGCAGACTGAAATCATGCTATCAATGCTGTTATTGTATTTGACTGTAGGTCTGCAAAGAATAACAGGGACAGAGACAGCTTTTTTAAAACAAATCTGGGGTTCTTAAGTTAAAAAAATAGCTGTTTAATATAGCTTTCCAAGAGTAAGTTTTGTACCATGACTAAATTTGCCCACTTTTAAGAAAGTCATAAACATGTTTCTGTTCCAAACTCAGTGTTTCCTTTATTTATTAATGCAATTTTAACTCCTCTCCCATCTCCCTTCAAAGACCCCAGCTGTTGACACTCATGATTGTTGACCTGAATTTATGGGCTAGTTTTTATTACCTCTTCCCAATGATCTGACAGAAGATACTTAGATTTTTGTGCCAATTTAGACTACAGGATTAGAGAACTCAGAGAGGTCAATGTCATGAGCAGACTCATGGGGTGTGTGGCAGGGATACATATTGAGGACAATACAAAATTTCAAGATCTTTACTAAAATGAATAAAAGAATAATAAATGATAGAAAACACACAGTCACAAAGAACTAATACAATTCCATGGTTGTAACATTTTTATTCTAAAAGTCTATTTAAACTAACATACTCATACTCTTCCCTAGAGTCCTGGTGTGGGAGACAGAGGCCCAGCCTCATCTTTGGTATGCCCAATGAATTTGATGGTTCAGGCTCCCCAGCTTGGTAGACATCGTGCACAAATGCCGAGTAACTAAACTATTCTGCCAAAGCTGAGCTGATAGCTTATAGCTTCATGCAGCGGTTCTCAAACTTTTTGGGCTCCGGAGCCCTTTACGTGCGTAAAAATTTATGCGGCGCCCCAGCGGTCCACTGATTGTATGTGTTGTACCTATCGATGTTTCCAGCTTGTCAACCTCGTGGAGCCCCTGGAGATGTCTCACGGAGCCCCAGGGCTCCGCGGAACACAGTTTGAGAAACACTGGCTTAACAGAAGATAGAAGACAGAAACCCTCTGCATAGCTGTTTGACCTTTTACAGGGTCCTGGCACTACCCTGAATACTCGTAACAGGTCCCAAGCAGTCAAAAACCAAAACTACCCCACTTTGCAAGCAGTAAAAGAAGTAACAACAACAACCCCACACGTATGTGTTGGGTCGGGAGATGAGAGTGAAGGACTGTGTGTGTGTGTGTGTGTGTGTGTGTGTGTGTGTGTGTGTGTGTGTGAATGCCAGACATACACAGGGTATGTCTACACTACAAAGTTAATTCAAACTAACAGACGTTAGTTCGCATTAACTTTGATAGGCGCTACACATACAAACCACTAGTTCGAACTTAATTTGAACTAGCGGAGCACTTAATTCGAACTAGGTAAACCTCATTCTACGAGGACTAACGCCTAGTTCGAATTAAGCAGTTTGAATTAAGGGCTGTGTAGCCACTTAATTCGAACTAGTGGGAGGCTAGCCCTCCCCAGCTTTCCCTGGTGGCCACTCTGGGCACCACCAGGGAAACTCGTCTGCCCCCCTTCCGGCCCCGGAGCCCTTAAAGGGGCACGGGCTGACTACGGTGCCCGTGCCAGGTGCAAGCCTGCTAGCACCCAGCCAGCAGACACTGCACCTGGCATGGCTCGAGCCAGCCACCCGCTGCCACCCAGCCCTCTGCCTCTTCCCGGGACCAGGTTGGCGGCTCCCAGGTGCCTACCTGGGTCCGCAAGAGGCAGGTGCACACCTGGTCTAGTGTGGACATCGTGGACCTCATCCACGACCTCCGCACTAGGCACAAGAATGTAGCCGTCTAGGGCAGGATAGCTGCCAGCCTGGCCACCCAGGAGCAGGTTTGCATGAAAATCAGGGTGGTCCAGTGAGACCCCCGACCCTGAGCCCAGAGCTTAGAATGTCCGTACTGGGTCAGACCAAAGGTCCATCTAGCCTAGTAGACTGTCTGCCGACAGCGGCCAACACTAGAGACCCTGGAGGGGATGGACCAAAACAATGACTAAGCCATTTGTCTCGTGCCATCCATCTCCAGCCTTCCACAAACAGAGGCCAGGGACACCATTTCTACCCCCTGGCTAATAGCACTCCATGGTCCCAGCCTCCATGAATTTATCTAACTTCCCTTTAAACTCTGTTCTAGTTCTAGCCTTCACAGCCTCCTGCATTAAGGAGTTCCACAGGTTGACTATTTGCTTTGTGAAGAAGAACCTTCTGTTATTAGTTTGAAGCCTGCTACCCATTCATTTCATTTGGTGTCCTCTAGTCCTTCTATTATGGGAACTAATGAAGAACTTTTCTTTATGCACCCTCTCTACGCCACTCGTGCTTTTATAGACCTCTGTCATATCCCCTCTCAGTCTCCTCTTTTCTAAGCTGAAAAGTCCCAGTCTCTTTAGCCTCTCTTCATATGGGACCTGTTCCAAACCCCTGATCATTTTAGTTGCCCTTTTCTGAACCTTTTCCAAGGCCAAAACATCTTTTCTGGGGTAAGGAGACCACATCTGTACACAGTACTGAAGATATGGCGTACCATAGTTTGATACTCCCCCCCCCCCCTTCTTCCCCTGGCTTCCCCCTTCCAGCTCCCTCCTCCCAGGTTTCCTCCTCCTCTCTCCCACCCTCTCTCTTCCCCTCTCCCACCTCCTTTTCCCAGTCTCCCTGAGTTTTGTTCAATAAAGAGAGTTTCTATTTTTGAACACATGTATCCTTTATTTTGTACATCAGAAAGGGGGGGCTAAGGAGGGGTAAGTGGAAGGAGGTGAGGGAGGAATGGGGTACGAGCCCCCGATAGGGAGGACTGGGGTGGCTCTGCGGGCTCCTTGGGGTGGAAGCTCTCCTGCAGCCCCCCGATTGACCTCCCCCTCCGGATGGCAGCCTGCGGCAAGTGCAGCTGGGCTGATGGCTGAGTGCTGTGATGTGCTGAGTGTGGGCATTCAGGGCACTCCAAGTCAGGACTGCTTTGCTGTCCCTCATCGAGTTAGACAAGCAAGCGGGGAACCCCTGAGAACTGTCTGTCCAGGGTGGGGGTCGGATCCCTTTAAGCACAGCCCTCGGCTAGCCTGAGACAGCAGCTCCACGCTCTAAGTCCTAATCTGATGCCTTGCCGGCACCATCCTTAACTTCAGTTCAGGGTCCACTCAATGTGGACATGCTAGTTTGAATAAGCAAAATGCTAATTCAAACTAGTTTTTAGGTCTAGATGCACTAGTTCGAATTAGCTTAGTTCGAATTAACTAATTCGAATTAAGTTAGTTCGAATTAGTGCTGTAGTGTAGACATACCCTTGGAGTATTGTGTCCAGTTCTGGGCACCACATTTCAAGAAAGATGTGAAGAAATTGTAGAAGGTTCTGAAAAGAGCATAAAAAATGATTAAAGGCCTAGAAAACATGACCTCTGAGGGAAGGCTGAAAGAATTAGGCTTTTTTAGTTTGGAAAAGAGAAGACAGAGTGAACATGATAGAGGTTTTCAGGTATCTAAAAGGGTGTCACAGGGAGGAAGGGTGGAAATTGTTCTCCTTGGCCTCTGATGATAAAACAAGAAGCAATGGGCTTAAACTGCAGCAAGGGAGGTTTAGGTTGGATTTTAGGAAAAACTTCCTAACTGTCAGGGTGGTTAAACACTGGAATAAATTGTCTTAGGAGATATTTAAGAGCAGGTTAGATAGACATCTATCAAAGATTATCTATACGATGCTTGATCCTGCCATGAGGGCAGGGGGCTGGACTTGATGATCTCTCAAGGTCCCTTCCAGTTCTAGTATTCTATGAGTCTAACCCATGACTTCCATGTTTTGCAGTGCACCTTGTAGTTACCAGTCCATTTCAGACTCATGGTAACCACATTCAGTTCTCTGTTTGGATCCCCATTCAATACCCCAAAGAAAAAAGGGGTGACTGGTAGGTAATTTATCTATGCCAAAGGTTACAAACAATTATGCTAACTTGCTCTAACATAATCATATAGGATACAGGCCTCTGGGCACCTTGTATTATGGCTAAATATTACGAGTTGTACTAGAATTAGGTATAAACAAACCCCCCCAAAATAACAATATCATCAATCAAAACCAATGAAGACAGCATGTAATAGAGCAAGCTAGCAGACTAGCCTCATGGGCTACATGATTGAGTGACTTGTAAAGTATCATTTTAATTACATGATTTTTTTTTCTCTTTTGTTCCAGAGGACTCACTTTTCTCTATCAGCAGTAAAATCACTGGGAAATCCTGTGAATACAATGGCACCACCTACCAGCATGGGGAAATGTTTGTGGCAGAAGGGCTTTTTCAGAATAGACAACCTAACCAGTGCGCTCAGTGTAGCTGCTCAGTAAGTAATAAATTGATTGAATCCTGCTGTTTGCTCTGCCAGATTATCTTTGCTAGGAGACTAGCCTATTGAACCTTAACTAATATACAATAAAACCAGGACTGTGGAGGCTGGGAGTAGCAAAACAGTGACACATAAAAGCATCCTCAGAGCTAATATGCAACATCAGGTGAATGCCATTCTGCCTCCTACTCCAAACAGTAGACAAAATCTAGCATGTTGTGAATACTCTATACATGAGCCCACACTCCACACACTTGGGCATGTCTACAGTATGGAAAAGATCGACCCTCCGGAGATCGATTTTCTGGCATTCGATTTAGCGGGTTTAACCCCAAATCGAACACTGAGGCCAGCCCCCACCAGCATCTGTACTCCTCATTCTGTGAGGAGTAAGGGAAGCCAATGGGAGCATATGCTCCCGTTGGTGTCCCACAGTGTACATGCTTCAGCAGCTTGGCTTAAGGGAAGCCGAATCCAGCTATGTATTTTGCATAGGTGGCTGGTGTACCTTAAGCCAACCTGCCTAGACCAGGCCTTAAAGTAGTTAGGTGGCTGGTAACATTTTATTGCTTGGGGTATGTATAGTTTTCTGTCAACCTGACTGGAAAGTTCAACACTGGCTCTCTAAAAGAGGCCAGAATTATTCAGAATTCAGTAAAGATTCCCGCAACCAACCAATAGTCGTCATCACCTAGTGGCTGTTCAGAGCCACGCTATGAAATGAAACAAGCTTGAGTCTCTCTGCCACTTCTTGGCCAAACACTGGCCACATTTGGACCTTAATTTAGTCAAATCATCACCACATTTTGCATTCAGGAGCCATCTGGTCCCCAAGGTCAAATTCTGATTGGATTTGGAGATCATATGACTAAATACAGTCAAGGCTGAAATACACTGGTAGGGTAGTGAGTGGGGAGCTTTGCTTTATGGCATTGCCCATGTTGTACCTCTCTTGTGGACTGAGTCTCCTGGTACTTAAGGCACATTTCCTGATCACTTTATCTGTACCTTGCTTTGCATATTCTTCAGTACAATATGCTGTGTCTAGTCGCTAGCGTGGTACGTATGTAAACGTACAGAGTCAGATTCATATCTATCTGTATAAAAATAAATATGCATCACCAGACAGAGAGCACTTCTTAATCATCTTTGTTTTTAATCGCAGGAAGGGAATGTGTATTGTGGCCTGAAGACTTGCCCTAAATTAGCCTGCTCTTTCCCAGTTTCTGTTCCGGAGTCCTGCTGCCCGGTTTGCAGAGGTAAAACCTGCTACATAAGCAAAAGGGTACTATCTGCAAGCACTGTATTTCAGCAGATGTATCGTGGCTTTGTTTGGTTTTCTTAAAATTGGAATGAGCAATTAACACAGCAGAAGCAATGTTATGATAATGAGATGAAACAAGGATGCAGAGTATTAAAATATCTGCCACTTCTCTGGTAGACAAGCTTTGAAATAAGATTATGTATATATCCCGCAAGTGCTTAGACCTAGTCTTGTCATAAAACGAGAGCAAGAACTCAGTTTTTAGGATATGATCTATTGCCTCCAAGTAATGTAAGGGCACGTCTAGACTACATGGCTCCATTGACGGACCCATGTAGATTAGGGTTGTAGGCAAAGGGAAATGAAGCAGTGATTTAAATAATTGCCGCTTCATTTAAATTAAAATGGCTGCCGTGCTGTGCCCATCAGCTATTTGGCGGCACAGCGCTGTAGTCTGGACGCTCCGCAGTCGACATCAAAGGCATTTGTCAACCTCCCCGGTATGCCTCGTTGGATGAGGTTTACCGGGGAGGTTGACAAATGCCTTTGATGTCAACCGCGGAGCATCCAGACTACAGGCTGTGCCGCCAAACAGCTGATCGCCACAGCACGGCAGCCATTTTAATTTAAATGAAGTGGTGATTATTTAAAATTGCCGCTTCATTTCACTTTGCCTACAACCCTAATCTGCATGGCTCCATCGACGGAGCCATGCAGTCTAGACGTGCCCTTTAAGTGCCTATCTCTGGTATTTTATTAGCAAGTCTGTTATAGATCCCAAAACAGCCCACATGTACACACAGGGAACTTAATTCTAGAGAAAGTCAAAATCCTACATCTGGGCCTCCAAATTTTGCAGGTGAGGCCTTCTTTATAACTGTATGTCACCTATATATTTATAGTAGGGTTTCTGTGTCACCCACCACTGGAATACCTTAAGAAGTATAAACCAGCTTTTTAAATGGACATAGCTCACCTTTACTTCAGCATTTTGAAAATCCAACAAGGTGCCTATCTGGGTCCTTAGCAGCCTATATATATAAATATCTGACCCCTAGAGCTTAGTATTGTTACCTGGAAAATTAAGGAGCATTTATATTATTTGTAGAAAATTTGTGCCTACAGTACTCAACAGTGCACCAATGTATAGTGAGGGATTTATATTGGTTTAAGTAGCTTACAATCTGTGCAGCCAAGAAGAAAGAGAGGGAGAGGAAACTGAGGCACAGAGAAAAAAAACACAGCAGGTCTTCCAGGGCCAACTCAGCCACAAAACCCAGGTTTCCACAGTTTTTAGCCCAGTCTAGTCCCCCCACCCAGTAGGCCATGCTGGTTCCTATTATATTTCTAGCATCTAAATGAAGAAACATTATATTAGGCAACTTGGCTTTGAAACTCTCTGCACTCAGGCAGGCAAAGGTGATGGTCCCTGTCTCCTAACATGGAATTTAGCAAATTACATTTAACAGTCAATAAGTTGACTGTGCAATAAAGGAAACATTAACTAATCATCTGGTTCCTGGTCTCTGTTCCCTGATAGCTATTTTTAGTTTCCTGGGATGGTAGCTCATAATTTTACTTTATATGGTGACTTGGATTTGAAACTGACCAATTCTAATTACAAAAATCAAACTGGCTTTCAAAGCTTCATGCTTTAGTTACTCCGTGTACTCTGATGACATTGGAAAAAAGTCAGCCACCTAAAACAAGAAAGGACAGTCACTAAAAGAGAAAAAAAGTTAATCAGAAGTAGGCGATTCATAGCAAGATGTGGGAGGCAGGACAGGTTATACAGAAAGGAGATTCAGAGCCTGCAACAGCCTTGAAAATGCTCTCCATGTTTGCATAATGGCTTTTAAAATGCTTCATTGTTTATAATACTTTCTTAAAAGAAACATTTCCTTTCTAACTAGCCTTGTCTTTTTGAATGTCTGAACATGCTGATTTATTTTTCCCCTGCAATTCTTCCGAAGCAAAACTCTAAGCAATTTGTTTACATGAAAATATATGAGCATAACCGCAGGGGAAAAGTATCTGTTGGTTAACTTCTACTCCCTGTAAGGACAAAAGCTTCAGAGGGGTAACTGAGTTAGTCTGTAACTGGAAAAACTTAAAAAACAAGAAATAGTCTAGTAGCACCTTAAAGGCTAACAAAACATGTAAATGGTGTCATGAGCTTTCGTGGGCACAACCCACTTCTTCAGATAACTTTAAGGAGTGGGTTGTGCCCATGAAAGCTCATGATACCATCTACATGTTTTGTTAGTCTTTAAGGTTCTACTAGACTATTTGTTGTTTCGTAAGGAAAAAGATTGGTAACTTATGAATAGAACACTTAAAAGCTTTCTTCATTTTCAAATTAGTTCTTTTCCTACTGATTAGAGATGGCTCCACGCCATGAAGTCCAGATCCTGATTTGGGGGGCACATGCTGTTACCATTTATTTCAGTAGTGCAGATTTGGGGCCCTCATAAAGCTCATGTTACATAATACATATAATAAAAGATGGATCTAAGCACCAAATTTTAGGGCTATTCAATTACAAACATACCTCCCTATACCATAACTCTCCCACCTCCATTTCTTTAGGCCACCCCTATCTGTTTTTAAACTATTAAATATCAGTCTAAGCTTTTGGCTTTTTTGTGTGTGTGCCAGAGCCTTTCCTCAAACACAACATATTGCATTCCATCATTGTTCCCCTCAGCGCAAATGATCAGTGCACACTGCCCGGGAGAAGTTTACATTTCTAAAGCTATCTTCACAAAGACATAAATGGAAGCTGAGATTTTTTTTTGTTTACATTTCTAAATTCCCCCAGACCTTGGTGTTGAGTATTGAGGGGCCAAAGCCTTGCTCTGAAGTTCCTCTAGTTACTTCTTTAAAGCATTTTAATTCCTCCCACATCACAATTCACAAATGGCAAGTGCCTGAGCCACGGATGCCGAAATGGAGGGGGGGAGGATTTCCCCATCACTTTTAAATATGGGGGCGGTATTCCTTCCATTTTCACCTGCCTTATGGGCCAGCAATGGGAGAGGAGGAGCAAACAGCAGGCAGGGCCTCAAGGGAAAGAGGCAGAGAATGGGCAAAGCTTGGGGGGTGGTTTGGGAGGAAGGGCAGAGTTGGGGGTGAAATCACAGTTTGGGTAACATTGCCCCCCTCCCTTCTTGAGAGCTTCCAGAGCTCCTAACCTCAGCTAATATCTCAGATTGCACAAACATTCTTCTAACATACAAGCCAACTCTTCCTTTTAGTGTTTACTTCTTTGTTACGTGTATCAATTAAATGAACCCTATCCTGGAGACAGGGATTCCTTCCTACATACCTTCTCCTGGCTGTTTGTCTAGGTCCATGGTTTTCAACTTCTTTTCATTTGCAACCCCCTAAAAAAGTCAAATAGGGGTGCGGATCCCTTTGAAAATCTTAGTCTGTGGACCCTGTAGTGTCTGAAGCCTACAGGTTGAAAAGCACTGGTCTGTGGAACAGCAGAGCTGAACATTTCATGACTGTTGTCTGCAGGTACAGGAATCAAAATCTGACATTAGCGCCAACCCTTTTAAGTCTATTTCTCATACAGTCTGATACATGATAATACATATGGGTCCCTCCTGCCTCTGTGTCCAGATAGTAGTGCATTAAGAGCAGCCATTGCTTCTATTTTTTAAATTATTTCAGTGGCAGTGTGTTGGGTTTTAAAAAAGAACCCAACTGGTTCACAATAATGTTTGGGAAATTAATTGTGAGTTAACAAATTTTGCAGGCTGGACAGCAGACAAAAAGGAAAAAGCCCTTAAGGACAATGCAACACAAAAACATACTTCTGTTCTTTATAGAAGTGTAGGTTAGTATTGACTGAGCGTAATCACAGCAAATTAGGAAAATGTCACAGACTGTAAATTTATGTATGCAGGGACTGTCATTTTGTTCCGTGATGGATTCTTTGCCCAGGATGGGAGCTTCTGGGAGCTACTGTAATACAAATAGTAAATATATTTTATAAAATTAATGATGTCTTAGTAATAAGTGACCTCACTACAGTTCTGCTTCAGTCTTTGGTCTCATTTAGCAGTACAGAATTCGCATAGGTATTTGTAAGATATTGCACAATCACTCCCACAACTGATTGCTTTCTCACACCTGCAGGAGATGGAGAATTATCCTGGGAACATTCTGATAGGGATATTTTCCGGCAACCGGCCAACAGAGAAGCTGTAAGTGTGCCCTGTATAACGAGAAACACTGTTTTTCTGCCCAGCTATGGACACACTTGTAAAAGGGGGGATTACTCTTTAAGTCTTCCCCAGTTCTGCCTTGGCGTGGTAATACCTAGCAGAAAAATACATAGTAGCAACAATACCTTTTCCCAAAGAAACGTCCTCTGCTTGTCTTTAACTCTTTGTACCCAGCTGAAAATCTGAGATGACCTTAAAGAAATGATTCTGCGGTAGATTGCAGCCCCATCTCCCTGCCAGGCCCTGAACGTAGTGCTCCCTAGCTAGAAGTTTGCATGGGATGCTCTGCAACCCATACAGTACACTTTGCATGTTGGCTATCTGAACTGAAAGGTGCCTCTAGGGCAGGGGTGGGGAACCTTTTTTGGGTCGGGGCCGCTGACTCACAAAAAAATCAGTTGGGGGGGCTGCACAAAAGTGAGAAGCATAAAACCCGCAACATCACTTACATGATCCCCAAGCCTTGGGGACCCAAGCTAGTAGAGTTTGTAGGTCTCGCAGGGATTAAAATAAGGGGTTCAGTGTGTGGGAGGGGGCTGCCAGGAAGTGGGCTTGGGGTGTGGGTAGGAGGAAGAGTGCAGGAGCCTCAGAGGCTGAATCTAGCTCTGGGCCATATGTTCCACACCCCTGCCCTAGGGAGTCAAGGGCACTACAGTGAGCAATTGGAGCTCTTGAGGGCAGAATGGGTGTCTCTCTCATAAAAAGATACTTTGCTTTCAGTTTCCTAAGTAGTGATTTGTCCCACCTGCTCTTTTCATAATCCCTCTTCTCCACACTGCGATCCCTTCTCCTCTTTCACTGTCTTATTATAGTCTACTTTTTCTTCTAAAATAATTTCTGGCTCACGGACTGTTGAAATGGCAGCCTGTGACCAGAAGATGTCTAATATTTCTCACAATCTTCAGGGGGTAGCCAAGTCAGTCTGTACAAAATAAACTTAAAAAACAACAAATAGTCTGGTAGCACTTTGTAGACTAACAAAACATGTAGATGGTATCATGAGCTTTCGTGGGCACATCTGAAGACGTGGGCGGCGCCCACGAAAGCTCATGATACCATCTACATGTTTTGTTAGTCTATAAAGTGCTACCAGACTATTTGTTGTTTTTTAAGTTTATCTCTCACAATGATTGTCAGAAAGAAATCCCAGCGTCCTTTGTTTAAAAAAAAACAGCATGTGAGGAAGGAGAAATGTTGCTTATTTTCTGCGTTTCACAGTGTATTTTGTTGCCAGACAAAAATTCTACATACATTTTGGTGGCCTCTGACTCAGCAACAGCCAGGGGGAGCCTTTGGATATAACCGTAAAAATGTTGTAAAATGTATCATTGCTAATATCAGGTAAGTACTTAGCAAAATGTAGGCTGTATTTCATAGGCTGTAGCTGTTGGGATACTATTGTGTCTGCCAATATTCAACAGTTACAATCGTAGAACAAAATGCCACATTAAAAGAAAGTGAAAGGGTCTGACTCTTCATTGCTGTGCACTTTGCTTAGTCTGGTAACTTGCAATGCTACAGAACGAGTGCAGAGTGCTACCTAACAAGATTAGTAGCATATTGCAACCACCTTATAAATAACCACATCAGGTGTAGGGCAATGGAGACTCTAACCCTGTGGGTGAATTGGCACTAGGACACACATGTAACTGACCCAGGTTGCCTCTAAATCTTCTTATGGAGTGTGATGGGGTGGACCAGGCCCCGAAGTCCCCTGCTGGAGACTTGTGACGTTGTCACACCCTTCCCAACAAACCATAGAGAAGTCCTCTAGGAAAGATAGAGTGGTGCAAAGGATGTGACCAATCAGGACCCAGCAAGCTAGTTAAAAGGAAGCTGTTGGATCTGAGTGAGGCAGTTCCTCCTTGGAGCCAAAGAGGCTCAGACAGGGCTGGAGAGCTGAACTGCAGGAGGGCTGCCACAGCAAGGAGTGCAGCCACTCAGCCAAAAGGGAGCCGCTTGCAGGAGTTGAGTAGTGCTCCATTACATTGGTACCAGGAGTGGGGTCGCTGGACCAAAAGGGGTTATGGAGGAGTTGGTAAGGCTGCTGTCTCAGCGACAGCACAACTGAGACACAGAGAACAATGACTGAAGCTCAGCAAAAGGTGCAGCAAGCTTCCCAAAAGCAGCAGGATGTACTCCTGGAGCTGTTTCAGCACCAGCAACAACCAGAGCCGCAGTTTCAAGAGCCAGTGTTACAGCAACTGGTTGCCTTGGTGCCCCCCCAAACTCGGTGAACTCAGGGCTGGGGATACTACTGGCCAAGTTGGGGCTATATGAGGACACAGAGACTTATTTAAATACTTTTGAATGGGTAACTACAACTGCTGGTTGGGAACAAGCCACCTGGGCTGCTGGCCTGGCAGTGTTCCTGACAGGGGAAGCTCAGGCAACATACCATGCCCTGGACGATGACAGGGCAACCGATCTTCAAGCAGTGAAAACTACCGTACTTAACCAGCCTGGGATATCTCCAGAGACTTATAGACATAGGTTCTGCTCAGAATCTTTTTGAGCCAGGTCTTGATACCAGATGGTAGCCCATTGTCTTAAAAAATGGGCCATCTGTAGGCTACCTCCTGAGGTCTGTACAGCCCAGGAGATTATTGATTCCATAGTCCTAGACCAATACTTGAAAATATTACCAGTGTCAATTCAAACATGGGTTCAGAGACATAACCCCGACTCGCTTACTAAAGTGATCCAGACCACTGAAGATTTCTTATTCACCGCTGAGCCTAGCAAATCTACCTTGCCATGAGCTGATACCTGGCGGACTCTGGGCTCAAGAGGGTGCCTCAGAGACCTTATACAACCGAAAGGGAAGTCCCTCTAGATCCAGCACTGGAACCCCATACCCGAAGGGGACCGTCTTTCCTCTCACCATCCCTGTTGGTGGCCAGTATTTCTGCTTCTGCGAGGAGTAAGGGGAAACCAGTGGGAGGCTTTGCTCCCCTTGGCCTCCTGCTGTGGAGACAGCAGGGAAACTCGAAACAAGGTACGTCGACTCCAGCTATGTCATTAATGTTGCTGGAGTTGCAGATCTTGATTCGACCTTCCCCTTTAGCATAGACCTGGGCTAAGTGCAACGGAGGCCTGATCCAAAACCTGGAAAGACCCTCCCACTGTCTCCTAAGGGCTTTGGATCAGATGCTTGTGCACGTCTAGCTAAATGGTTTGTCTCCCATGCGAGCGCTGCTTTTAAATAGTAGTACCGCATGTTTAGTCTCTAGTTAGCATTCCTTCGGTGTAAGAATTCACTCTAGGACTAGATCAAGCTATTTCTCTAGGGCAGGGACAACTTCCCACAGCTCCCATTGACTGGGAATGGTGATCCATGGCTAACAGGAGCTTCAAGCAGCTGTATACAAATAAAGCAGAAGCAGCCCACCAAGGGCTAACCCTGGCGAGCCATGTCCAGCCCACAAGCCGGTTGTTGCTTTTGGGTAAAGACTAACCATCAATAATTCAGTCCAGTAGTGTTGATTTTTTGTAACAAATTTTGGAGAGAGCACATGGAATTTTTAGGCATTAGGAGCACAAAATAAATACATGCCAGTGATCTCTGATAAATCTTTGGGTTACTCAGAATAATGTCCTTCTTTGCTATTTTAACAATCTTACAATCTTCAGCCATGCTTTTGGGTATTTCGGAGGAAAAAATCCCCCAAAATAACCATAGTGCTTTGTTTTGAAAAACTGCACAGGCAATTTTCACCTCTAACTCGCTCAAGGCATCCCAGCCGATGAACTTAGACCCAGATTCCAACAAAGTGCTATTCGTCCTAAGCAACTATGGTTGAATCTGGTCTTATGAGTGTCTGTGGCCCTGGCATCTACAATTAAATGAGAAGCAGGAGGGCAAACAGCATCTGATCATTTTGCAGCTAGGACTATACTTTATCTATATTTGGGGATGCTGTAAAATGTAGTTTGGATGCAGAAGGCTAGAATGGTTTGTGTCACATACCTGCAGCTTAACCCACGTTAATTTCAAGCACCTGCATGAGTCTGTTTGTGGTAAGGAAGAAGTTTAGCACAACATTGACATCAGGGGCAAAACTTACATTGGTCGCACAGGGAGCCTTAATGCAGGACATTTACTTAATCTTTACATGCAAGGTTCAGCTCTCCAATTGCTTCACTTGAATGAAACATTTACATTCTTGTTCCTTCTGTCTCCACACAGAGGCATTCATTCCATCGCTCCCAGTACGATCCAGCACCCAGCTCCACTAGACAGCTGGTCAACATTCCACGAATTTCCAGTGGCAGGAGTAATCGTGGCGTCCTGCCTGACCCCCAGCAAGCCTCAGGAACTATAGTGCAGATCGTCATTAACAACAAGCATAAACATGGACGAGGTAAAGAGAAGTGCTCTTAGCGATCCTGCTCTGAGTCAGGTCTCAGCCCCTGATAGCTCTTAAAGAATTCTTCATACATACAGCAGAGCCTTGCAAATTTGCAAATGACAGAATCCTGCACGTCAGAAAATAAAAAATGCAAAAAGAGAGCAAAGATAGACTATCTGGAATGTTACTTTGGCTGCATGCAATTGTCTGACACACAATGGCTGCTGCATTTGCCATGCGGGAGCCACGCACTCCCGTATTGCTTTCTAAAGCACTTTGAGAAGCTGTGTGCCATGAATCTGTATAAAGACCACATTATTCTGGTGGGACGAGAAAGGTGAGCAGTTGACACCACTGTCGATGCCTGTGGGTCTGCTGCTATCTTCACACACCCATTTGCCTAGCATCCAGAGAATGGAAAAATCTGCTCTGGGTTATTTTCTTCACGCTTTCTCATATTTGGTAACCTGTGTGAATGCAAGTAGCATGTGGTTAAGCTACCTCAGAAATCTTAGACTACAAAGCCCTACTACATTACCAGTATGTTTGCTACGACCAGAACTTACGGAGCCATCCCCTTGCTAGAAAATATCCCATCTCTGAGCAAAAAGGGACTTCTACTTTAACATCTGTGTTGAACAAAGCTGTTCTCTGGTGGTTGGGCCAGCAGGTCCACCCCTCCCCCCCCATTTAACTTTTATTCTGTTTCCCAAAGATCAATACAAAACTTCATATCAAAGATATATGTAGTATATATAAAGCACTGAGAGCATTCCAGTAACATAACATAATATGTCCTTAAGCCTCTGAGAGGCATACAGGACTTATTACATTATGGGAACATTAGGACCTCAAGCTCATATGGAAAACCTTTATACAAGCATGACTAAGCCATGTTCCTCAAGGATTATACTAAGAAAAAAAAGGGGGCGAGGAATAATCAAATCCCCAATTTAAAAGGGGCATCAGATTTTTATGTCCTGGCAAAAGGGAGTGATGCTGCAAGATGCTGAATGCACTCAGGCTTGGTCTAAACTAGGGATAAATTCAAATTAAGATAAATTGGTGAAGTTGCGTTAATAGCGTAGCTTAAGTTGAAATAACTTAACTTGAATTTTGGTGCCATCTACAGTATGGGAAGTTGAAGGAAGCACACTCTCCTTTCAACTTCCCTTACTCCTCATAGAAGCAGGTTTACCGGCACCGACGGGAGCACCCTTTCAGTTCGAATTACGTGTCTTCACTAGACCCGCGAATTCAAATCCCAGAAGATCAACTGCGGCTGCTTCAGTCTTATCTGTAGTGTAGATATGACCTTAGTGCCTAGTTGGTATTATTTAAGTGAATAAGGGTCTGCAGGGTCAGACCCAAATAGTAATAAAAGAATTAGCTATAGAATAGCAACTATACACAAAACCCAGAGTAGCGTACACTCAAAAATGTCCCACAAAGACTTAAAAGCCTTTGAGTTAGGGCCAACTAATCTTTTAAGGTATTAGCTAACAGAAGGAATGTTGGCCATAGGATCTTTATTATCCACCTGAACAACCATGAAAATGCATTCAGATCATGCCAGTGTTTTATGCTAAAGCTACGAGCAGGAATCTCTGCTCAGTGTAATTTCTGACATCCAGTTCACACACGAAGACATCATCAAAGCAATTTCTAACTGATTTGTTTCAGCAAGTAAAAAAGCAGACAAATGAACAGCACATTTCTCTGTGCGGTTTAGTTCAAGTGATAACTAGGAGCTTGATGCCCAGAGAGAGTCTAAGAGATCTGTGTAATGGAAATCAGAATGCTGATCATGTCCTTTCTTTTGTTCTATGCAATTAGAGTGTGTTTTATTAATTAATGCACATGCTTCCTGAGATTATTTTTGCATTTATAAAATGTAAAAATAAACAAAATTGTCATATTGGCATCAAATCTATGGCTATGTCTACACTACAAAGAAAAAGATACGCAAATCGAGAACTGCAATTTGCATATCTTTTTCCGCTTTTCTTTCAGAAGAGGCTTTTCCAAAATTTGGTGCATCTACATGGCGCCAAATTTCAGAAAAGCCTCATCTTTTGGCACATCCCTTCTTCCTCGTTCAATAAGGTTCACAAGGATGGCGAAAGAACAAGTCCATTTTTCCAAAAAAAATTTCAGAAAAGCGGACGTGTTCCTTGAACATGGTATAGCTTTTCTGGGATACTGGAGGTATCCCAGAAAAGAGCTGAAGTGTAGATGTAGCTTTATGTCACTTCCATTACATGGATACAGAATTACATTTCTTTGCATACACAGTGATTGAAGCGGACCATTTGGCAGCTAAGGTTCTATTTTCACAGTGGCTACAGACTTCTTCTGTCCCTTGGACTAATTATTTAACCTTTCAGTGCATCAATTTATCTATCTACAAAATTGGGATAACGTGTCTATAGTCAACATACCAGTACAGAGACATTGTGAGGCTTAAATTATGTTGGTAAACCATTTAGAGCTCTCTGGCAGGAAAAAAATGATATAAACATAAGCATTTAGAATGGTAAAGCATGTAAGAATGTTAATTATAACAACAGAGTAATTAATTAATTCCATTTTATGTAACTTTTCCCTTTTCTCATTGTGTTCCTGTATGAAGAGAACACTTCATTTGCTTATCAGAGAAAAGTTGTTTCCCCTTCTAAAATGAAAACAGCTCTTAAAAAAGATTTTTAAAAGTAATAAATTATTAACCCAAATGATGGTATAACCCCCATGAAAGACAATACATTATGAAGAACACCCACCATAAATCTTGGTAACTTATAAACATAAGCCAGTTGCTCACATCTGTTACCAGTTAGATGTAAATTTAAGATTACAAATAAAAATTAAATTGCTTTTGAAAGTTACAGGCAAAAGAGGAACATATTTTACAAATAAAAGCATTAATAAAAATGATGACATATTAGAAGAATTGGAAATATTTACAGCATATCCAAGCTTGATTTTAATTGCTTTTTGAAATCAGCAGTGCCCTTTCTTTCACCTTTTTTGGTTGGCTTGCATTTTTTCAATGCTATTATGAAATGTTAAAAGAAGCAAGATTCGTATAGCAAATTCAGCATTGGTGTAAACTGGCATTATTCCCATTAACTTCAATGTGAACTGAATCAGATTTTGCCAGCTGTTAATTTGCACAATGTCCTTTTGCCTGCTGTACTTCCTTACCTTGCAGGGGTGTTGTGAGGACAGATCCATTAAAGACTTGGAGGCATTCAGATACCTGTGTAATGGGTGTCTACTGAGATACTTCAGGATCATCTGCAGCCGCTCACTTTAAAGCCTCTTTTTCGTTTTTTGGGGTTTTTTGTTTCATTTTTGAAATTACAAATAACAAATTATAAATCTACAAACTCTCAAAGTATGTTTTGAAAAAAAAATCTGGAACTGATCAAATTCCATTTTCTAAACATCTCTTGCTTTGCTCTGTCCACGTCCGCTACTGGGGAGTCCCTCTGGAAGTGCACAGGTGGCAACAGCTCACCCTGCTGCAAGCATGGATGTCCCTGAATGGACAATGTCCACCTAATGGCAAGAAAAGCCAAGCAAGTGATGCAGTAGAAGATGCCATGATGCTGGGGACTGGGGTATCGGCCTGGTTACAGGCTGAAATTCTGGGGCAGGTGCCAGTTCAGTTTGGAGGGGGGAGCATGCATCAGGAGCCAACATCACAAAAGCCAACTGGTCCCCAGCAAAGATGCACATAAACTGGAAGGGAACGGTCAAATCCTGTGCCCCACCTCACTCACTGAAATACCAGGGCCCCCTCAGGGATACGTGAGGCCAGAACTTAGACCAAATTGCACAGAAAATGCAGTTCCTTTTGAAGTAAGTGACAAAACTTCTCAATGGGTGGGGGATTGAGCCAGAAATCACTAGTGAAAAAACACTTTCAAGCAGAGGTACGTTCTTTAGCCACGTTTGAATCTTAGACATGAATGAAACATTGCCTCAAACCAACGTGCAGGGACTGAGTCTGAGGTTGTAGTTCGACTATGGATCTGTTGAGGCCTTTCCATGCAATGTACCCTTCCTTCCTCTCTCTTATTCTGTTACAGTCTGTGTTTCAAATGGAAAAACTTACTCACATGGTGAATCGTGGCATCCTTATCTCCGGGCCTATGGAATTGTAGAGTGTGTGTTGTGTACATGTAACATCACCAAACAAGAATGTAAGAAAATTCATTGCCCAGATCAATACCCCTGCAAATACCCTCAAAAAATAGAAGGAAAATGCTGTAAAGTCTGTCCAGGTAAGACTAGATCACAGACTGTCTTTTGGCTTTGGAGTCTAAGGGGAGGAGGGTTGGTCATGGTGACACCCAATGAACTATGCAACCTATATTTTCTTTAGAGGGAAATCTGAGTAAGAGACTAGATCCAGCACCCAATTCTGAAAGCCATGTCCTTCATTTCATTTCCACAGGTAGAGGACACTGAGGATTGGATCCCAATTCTGGTCTCTCTCTTTTATGTCTAGTATTGATATGACTTTTTAATATCCATTTCAGAAGAGAATATATCTCCCAGCTAGAAAGTTCCTTATCTCCCAGACAATAATTCAAGGAGATTCTCTCATACTTCCCATTTAATACTCTCACAGAGCTTTCTATTTGTTTTCTAGCTTGGGATATTTACGCTACTATAAAAAAGAGCTTGTTTTGCAAAACATAGCACAGGGGTTGGCAACCTATGGCTCCCAAGCCAAATATGGCTCAGTAGGGAGCCAAATATGGCTCTTTTGCAGTTCGAGCTCAGCCCTCCCTTGCTCCCTCTTGTGCTGATGCTCCAGCTGCGCGGTGCCCCCCCCCCCAAGATTGGAGCGCCAGTGCCAGCTTCCTGTGGGGGAAAGCTGCGAGCCTCCGCGCCGGTCCAGCTTGCGGGGAAGAAGTGGAGCCAAAAACAACTTCTGGGTGCTGTTGCTTCCCTTCCCCTCCCCCGGCTAGGGGAACAGCAGCACACAGATGAGCTTCCTGGAGACTTTCCCTGCCCATCCCCCATCTGGCCATAGTATCCTGTCCCCAGCTATTATCCTGGGCCAAGCCCCACAGTCCAGCCTCCACCTGGCCAGAGCATCATGTCACTGGCTCCAATCCTGGACCAGGCTCCACGGTCTGGCCCCAATCTGGCTGCTGGAAAGGCTGGTGGCAGCCCCCCTCCTGCTGCAGCACAAGTAGGAGGGGAAGCCATGATCCAGCTGCAGCATCTAGCCACTGCTGCCCGGGTGCAGCAGCCCAGCCCAGCCCCAGCCCCAGCCCAAGCCAAGGAAGGTAAGCTGGCCCAGTCCCCCACCCCCATACTCTCTTTCCCTTCCCCAGCCCCCTGCCCTGCCTCCTGCACCTCCAAACTCCCAACCCTCTGCCCTAACCCCCCTCATAAAACCCAACCTTGGCTCCTACACCCCCCCAAACTGCACTTCGAACATCAGAAGTCCCATTAAATAAAGTCTGTGAGTAAAATGTTTCATGGATCATAGAACAATCATAGAACCATAGAGCTGGAAGAGACCTTACAAAGCCATCAAGTCCAGCCACCTGCCCAAGGCAGGACCAATACCAATTAAATCAACCCAGCCAGGGCTTTGTCAAGCTGAGACTTAAACACCTCTAGGGTTGGAGACTCCACTACTTCCCTAGGTAACCCATTCCAGTGCTTCACCACCCTCCTAGTGAAATAGTTTTTCCTAATATCCAACCTGGACCTCTCCCACCAGAAGACGATTGTTCCTTGTTCTGCCATCTGTCACTACTGTGAACAGCCTTTCTTCAGCCTTTTTGGAACCTTCCTTTTGGAAGTTGAAGGCTGCTATCAAATCCCACCTCACTCTTTTCTTCTGCAGACTAAATAGACCCAACTCCCTCAGCCTCTCCTTGTAGGTCATATGCTCCAGCCTCCTAATCATTTTGGTTGCCCTCCGCTGGACCCTCTCCAATGCATCCACATCCTTCCTGTAATTGGGGGCCCAGAACTGAACACAATACTCCAGATGTGGCCTCACCAGAGCGGAGTAAAGAGGAATAATCACATCTCTGGATCGACTGGCAATGCTCTTCTTAATGCAACCTAGTATGCCATTAGCCTTCTTGGCTACAAGGGCGCACTGTTGACTCATGTCCAGCTTCTCATCCACTGTAATCCAGGTCCTTTTCTACAGAACTGCTACTTAGCCGGTTGGTCCCCAGCCTGTAACAATGCTTGGGATTCTTCCGTCCCAAGTACAGGACTCTACACTTGTCCTTGTTGATAACAATGGATGCTATTATTGATCATATTAATGATCAATTATCAATATTAAGTTGTATCTTTTCAGTCATGCAACTGGGCAATCTTATTTGGCTCTTTGTTGACCATTTGTTCTGAATTTTGATGTAGTTTGGCTCTTTGGTTTGAAAAGGTTGCTAACCCCTGACATAGCAATAAGATTATAAAGTTTTGGTCCTAAAGTTCTTTCTGCTGATAATGGAATTGGGTCCATAGTATAAACACTAATGCAATCTGAGTTTATCTTAGCATTGTAAGAAAATATAATTACTTGATTAGCATGCTGTAGGATATTAGTAAAAATATGCTACTTAGAAATCTGCCAACCCCTGTTATGATGTTTTGCCAAGTGCCTAATTCCTATCTGTACCTTTAAAATTTCCCCACAACATTTTTAGCCCCTTTTTTGTGTTTAGTTCTGAAACACACTGGCAGAAATACTCTAAGGCTGTGTCTAGACTGACATGATTTTGCGCAAATACTTTTAACAGAAAAGTTTTTCCATTAAAAGTATTTGCGCAAGAGAGCATCTATACTGGCATGTGCCTTTGCGCAAAAGATTTGTTTTTGTGCAGAAGCATCCGTGCCAGTGTAGACGGTCTCTTGCACAAGAAAGCTCCAATGGCCATTTTAGTCATCGGGCTTTCTTACGCAAGAAATTAAAATGGCTATATACACTGGCCCTCTTGCGCAAAAATACTTGCGCAAGAGGGCTTATCCCTGAGCAGGAGCATCGGAGTATTTGCGCAAGAACCACTGATTTTGTACATTACAAAGTCAGTGTTCTTGCACAAATACTCACGTCCAGTGTGTGCAAAATCATGTCAGTCTAGACACCACCCTAAGAAAACAAGTATCAGAACCATATTCATAAATCACTCACAAAGCATGTGCTAGCTAGGTTTATTGGAAGGCAGCTTGGTTCAATATCCTAGGAAATAGGAGAGCAAGGTTCAAGCCCTAGCTGTGTCCTTGACTCATATGACCTAAGAAGACTCAGTTAACTGCCCTGTGTCTCAATCATTGTGTATGTAAAATGGGGGTGATACTTGTCTTCTTTATAGGAGTGTTGTGAGGCTTAATTCAATGAATAAGTAAAGAAGTCAGAGCCTGGCGTGTAGACATGCTGAGCACCCACAGTTCCTCTTGAAGTCAATAGGGGGAAAGGGCACTCAGAAAAATCTAGCTAAGAACCTTGGGTGAAAAATGCTATAGAAGTAAAGAATTTGGTATCTAGATTGCAGACCATTCTCTGCCTCTTGAAACTCACCCCCAGCTATCAAAAAAGCAGAATCTTTTCTCAAAGTCAGTTACTTGTGTAGGTTATGATAAAACATACTAACTAAAAGCCGAAATTCTTTACAGATCTGAGCATTAAAAAAAAAGGAGCGCAAAACAGAATTACACTAAAAAGCCTGGACTTGGCTGGAGAAGGACTTGAAAGACCAGTTTGGAGGAATTATCTACAATTAAGCTAAACTTGTTGGGCAGCACAAGTCCAGTAAGTCTGGTGGGCCATTATTAAAGCTGTATCATGCTTTGCTTACAGAAGAGATGCCAAGTCAGAGCTTTGACAGCAAAGATTACTTTTGTGGTGAAGAGATGCTTCCTGTCTATGAATCTGTTTTCACGGAGGTCGGAGAAACCATTAGAAAAATTGCTATGGAAACAGAAAAGCCACCTCAAATAGAAATACATGTGTGGACAATTAGGAAAGGTAAGTAGATCGAGTTCCCTCTTTTTCTGTTTATAACCTCAGGAAAGATTCACAAATTCTTCCAACTCAGGACTTTATAGCTATTCCTATTCCTTACATTGGGGCATTTGGCGCACTTCCCTGGCAGCAGAGATACAACTCAATCCGCCTACTACAAAAGCACACATTGTTTAAACTAGTGCCAAACTCCCTTGTTGTTAGCAGTATGGGGTATATCATATGTGGTTGGATCAGTTCTGATTTTGACCAATAGAGGGCAGTAGCACACACTAGCCAGTTCTGCGTCGCCATGAAAACACACTCTTATGGTGGGGGAAAGGGGAGAGAAAAAGAGAGAGACCATAGCACATCATGGGAGATATAGAGCCTGGCCTATAAAGGGCTATGTCTAGACTGCAAGCCTCTTTCGAAAGAGAGCGTCTAGACTGCACGCGGAACTTTCGAAAGAGCAAGCCGCTTTTTCGAAAGAAAGCACCCAGTGAATCTGGATGCTCTCTTTCGAAGAAGTCCTATTTACATTCAAGAACGCCTTCTTTCGAAAGAAGCACTTTCGAAAGAAGGTGTTCTTCCTCGTGAAATGAGGTTTACCGCCGTCGAAAGAAAAGCCGCGTTCTTTCGATTTAATTTCGAAAGAACGCGGCTGCAGTCTAGACGCAGGTGAAGTTTTTTCGGAAAAAGGCTACTTTTCCCGAAAAAACCCCTGAGTCTGGACACAGCCAAGGGGAACAGGTGCACACAGTTCATAAATTACAATTCCCATGAAACACCATAGACATAGGTTCTGGAATTAAGGGTGCTGCCGCATCCCCTGACTTGAAACAGTTTCCATTATATGCAGGAATTAGTTTGGTACTCTCAGCCGCCCCACTGTACAAATTCTTCCAGCAATCTGATTGTAGCAGTGCTGCAGCATCAAAATTCTTCAGATTTTGACCAAAATATTTTAGATTTTGATTACTCTCTGAAAACTCTTAATTTTCTGTGGATGGAAAAGAATCTACGTTATGGCCAGCTCTAGTCTTAACCCTGAGCACAGACTTCCACCGCTTTCAGGCCAGTCCCTTCAATTGTCCAAACTCCTGAATGTCTGAAGGGTTTCGATGTTCAGTTTTTTATGTACTGCAAATAAATAAAGCCTGAGTTTTTACTTCAGCTAACTCAGTTTTATGGATGTAGAAGCTAGATCTCAAATAAATGCCAAACTTCCCTGCAGGTCTCGGCTTTTTAGTTGAATCTGAACTTGTGTCATATTGCTATGCACTATAATAGAGTATTTGTTTCACTATGTATTCTAAAAAAGTATATGATCTCTGAGGAGGCTGCATTTCAAAGTGGACATAGTAATTCTTTACTGAAAGAAAAAAAAAAGCTTAAGGAATCTTTGGGAAGAGTGGAGCTACTTAATGAATATTATTTCAGTTTAATTAAAAAATACAAGTGGGGAACCAAAAGAGGAAGTGCCAGAAGTGTGGGCGTAAATAGATCTGTTATTCATTTTATAAAGAGAGGCAATGTTATTTTTCCCTTCTTCTCTTACAACTGCCTCTCTCTTTCCCTTAAGAATTTTGTTGGCTATCTTCTCAAAGGCCCTTTACATGAAGACATTTACGAAGTGATGACACTCCATCTCAGAATGCCTTCGTGCACATGCCAAATATTAAAGGAGTTGTACATTCATTCTCGCTGTAGCTTTTTCTCTTCAGCTGGGACTGTTGTCCCAGAGTCAGAGCAAGCAGACAGACAGACACAGGAGTCAAGCCTTCTAGGTACTATTCCTGGCTCTGCCATTGACTCACACAGTGTGGCCTCCAACAAATCGTTCAGTTTTTCGTACTTCGCTTTACCCTCTCTGTAAAAGGAGAGTATAGATTTACTTCATGGACTGGGGCATTGCTAGGCTTGTTTACAGATTGCTTTGAGACTGTCGCTGCCAACTCAATGGTTTTAGTCTCTGACTTTTTTTATAAAGACGCTTCACAAATTGTTGAGCTCATATCAAAGTGCAAACTACACTTAAGGTTACCCAGATCGTGATCTATGAACAGCCCTCTGAAGGGCAGGTGATTAATACTAGCCTACGTTCCCAGTAAGACACAAATCTTTCTGGTGGCTTGGCAGCAGCATGTTCTACTGGCTGGCTGCAATTAGACAAAAGACAGTGTCCAGTGTCAACATGCCAAACTGCTTTTCTCCAAGGCACTGGGAATTTGGCCTCTGCTCTGGTCCTCTTTCATTCACACCAGGTAGAGGTAAACCTATGTGGGCAGAGAAGGAACTCACTCTCAGATTTTGGGGAGACTCTCCACCATTGTAAAACCGCAAAAGAAAAATACTGATGGAGCACACGGAATCGGTTAAAAGGTTCTCGCTGTAGCTTGTTCTCTTTAGCTGGGACTGTTGTCATCTTGGTAAAGATGATATCACAACGTGGCTCAACATGCCAATAATTCTGCACACAACCACAACATGCTCAGAGCGGAGGAGCTTTTTCCAACTAGATCGGGGTGGGCAAGAGATGGCTAGCGGGCCAGATCCAGCCCACAAAGTCACTGGATCCAACCTGTGGCCACCTCACTGGCACCTTTACTAGATATAGCAGCTCTGCTTTAAACAGTGGCTGCTAATTGCTCGGAACACTGGGGAGGGACGGGAAGGCTTTGTGTGCTGTCCCTGCCCACTGGCAAAATCCTTTAGCTCCTATTGACCAGTTTCTAGCCAATAGGAGCTGAGAATTTTTCTTGGAGGCAGGGCCAGTGAGCAAAGCCTCTTCACTCCTCCCTCCTCATGCTGGAGCAAACCCATGTGGAGCATCCAGCCCAGCAGACAGGCATGGAGCCAGTCTCAGGTTCCTGCAGGGCTGCTGGCTGGAAGCCACCAAGGTAAGCACCTCCCAGCCAAAGCCTGTCTCTGGCACCCTCTCTCCCCCCGGCACCCTCTCTCCCCCCAACTCCCTTCCCCAGGTCACCACCCAAACCCCTTTCCCCACATCCTCCAGGTCACAACCCCTTTCCCCACATCCTCCAGGTCATCCTCCAGGTCTCTCCCAGACCTGCACACCCCTCCTAAATCTCTCCCCCAGGCCAGAATTCTTTCCTGCACCCATGCCCCCTCCCTGACCCTGCACTCTATTCCCCTGCCCCAGGTCATCACCCAAACCCTCTGCCCCCTTTTTCTCCCCTTCTTCCAGGTCACAACTCCCTCCCAGTTATTGCACCCCCTCCTACATGCCTCCCCCAGGCCAGAATCCTCTCCTGCACCCATACTCCTTCCTGGATCCTGCATCCCAACCTCATGTCCCTTATCCCTTCTATACCCCATCCACCGTCCCAGACCCTGCACCCCCTCCATAGAATGTGGCCCTTGACCTCTTACCAAAATCTTGGTGTGGACCCCCATTAAAAATGATTGCCCGCCTCTGAACAGATGCTCTTACTGTTTTGCTGCAGGGATTCTACATCACTTCCACACTGAGAAGATATCCAAAAGTGAATTTGAAGAACTTCCTTACTTCAAGCAGATAACAAGAACAACTCTGAGTAAGTAAAGGTCTTGGTCTCCTCAGGCTCCACTTTCCCATCTAACCTTCACTTTGAAACATGGCCTGCATTGCTCCTGCAATTGAAATAAATGTGCTACTTTCCCAACAACATCTGGAATCAATAGTTTGAGAGTATCAAATAAAATAATCAGAATGCAACATGCGATTAGAGGGTTACTTTAACATCAGTCATGTTTAAAAGATGTCTTTTTGAAGTTCCTAGTGACACCTTGAATTATTAAAAATTGACTTTAAAAAAAATCAGATTCATATTTCGCTACTAGTGCAATTTATATTTTGTATTTCACCCAGCTTGGGCTCTGAAACTTGACCTCCCAATTTCACTTGTTTATGATCACTTTTATGCTCCAGATCATCTGCACTGTCAAGTTGCTGTCGTGCTTGAACTTCCACTGTTGCAGGGCAACAGCAGCTGTTGAAAGAATTACTCTTGAGAGTATGCTGCATGCAATTACAAGCCAGCACCTTCAAACTAAAGATTTCTCTTTTCCCTATCTTCCCCAATCAGAATCTGGCCCTTCGTGTTCTTTTAATGTAGTTCTTTTGCAAAGAATATACTCAGAGCTTGAGATGTCTAAAATATTTTCCTATGGAAGGTTTGAAATTCTCCCTATCAACAGCTGGTTAGTGCTTTGACTCTAATGCTCCCTGCACTCTGTCTTAAGCCAGTGTCTCTCTGCTTTGTGTTTTTGCTTTCAGGCCAGTGGAAAATATTTAGCGAGGGAGAAACTCAGCTCAGCCAAATGTGTGAAAGCAGAGCGTGCAGGACTGAGCTGGAGGATTTGGTAAAGGTTTTGTACCTCGAAAAGTCTGAAAAGGGTCACTGTTAAAGGAGACAGCAATGGAGGGAGAAAACAAGAAAACTTATGAAAACTTGGATCTGCAGCTGGACTGCAGGCTTATTTTGCTTAAGTCAACAGTTGCCCTAAAAACCAAAACTATAATGCAGTAATTATTCACATCATGCACAGCAAACTTGCTGCTTTATGTGTAGTGGTCTGTGTCAAACATTTAAATATCTCCTCAAAAAGACTAGGAGGCTCTGTATTACTGGTGGGGGAAGGGAAAGGGAGACTGTAGTTTCTTGTAAAGTTGCATATCTTTACAGGGTAAAAAGGAAAAACAGAATTTTTTTTTAAACTTGGCAAATGATTGAAACTAATGAAATGAAGGACACCTAATAACTGTGCAGGAGCTATGGAGAATATTATTTCCTGTACTGAGTTTATACCACTTTGGGTGTTGAAATGCCTGTTTTTCTAGTAAGGAGAAAAAACACAAGTGACACAATACTTGTGTTTGAGCCATAAAATCCAGATTTAAATGAAAACTCCCAACCAGCCTACTGCTTTGGGATGATGCCTTGCAGTTGAACAAACTCTGAGTACATAAACAGACCAGAAGGTGTTAGTAGGAATTAATGCATTTATGTAGCAATTTGAGAAACTGTTTAACTTTTAAGTGGTTTTCACTTGGTTTCCATTATCCACTTCTCTACATGAAGTACGAAATGTCAGCTCCTCATGTTGCCCCATACTGCATTCTCATGGGCCCTGTTAACATGTAGCCTTGGTCAATAAGCTGCCTTTACAAAGTAACATCACAGGAGAATGCAGAGTACTAGATCATTTATGAAAATTCCTATAGGGTTAAACCCAGGGCGATTAATAATTTGTTAAATATCTTTTGATATCACTTAATTTATTAATTGTAATTGTTGCAATAAGAGGGTTCTGAGGGCCTCTCAGGTCCCAGCAAACTAATAAGCGTAACTTTGAGGGCAAATCTCTCCAATGGCAAAATTATGAGCACTTATGTCAAGCCACTCAATGCAGCACCAACAAGACCATTATCTTTATGCAAAAAGAAAATTAAGGCACTCCGTGTGGTTTGCAGTTCACAGGTGAACCTTAGCATTTGACCAGTGTCTGCCTTCAGAAAAGAGTTCTGTTCTGATACACAAGGCCATTACTTTGAAAACATGGCTTTGTCTGAGGAAATTCACTCCTGAGAAGCAACTGACAGTGACTGCTTTCCCGCCATTTCCATTCCAGAAGCACCCGGGGACACTGCTGTTCAAACACAATAGGAAATGAAGTTCTAAAGAAGAGGCCTCAGGCGAGGCACTTGGTCCTCACAGGGAGTGACATAAATGACAGTAGCTAGAATTTGAAGATCCCCATGGGACTTTGCAAATCTTACGCTCTTTGCTCTGCCCTGTGTTTCCAGTGATGGCATTCTAGGTCTTCATCTGGGGTATGTGCATTTTAATAAAGAGGTTAGAGGTCCTGGATGTTCAGTGCTTAATGCCAGTAGCCCAACTCTGGCTCCAACAGCAGAAGAAATATTAAACTTTTTAGCAGGGCCTTGTTCACAGTCATGATTTCTTTGCACCTTTTTCTGATAGCAGCTGTGGTCCTAAGAGGCAACCCTCTTTTACCGCTTTTTCAGCGGTGCAGGATCAATCCCTGCCAGGGTTTCTTGCAACAGCCAGTAGCAGTGTATTGAAAAGGTCATCTGTACTAAGAACAAGGAGGGAATGAGAGGGGACTGAGGTGAATATGATAAGGAGGAAGAGGGAGACTAAGTGAGGATATGAGAGTGAGAAGAAAACCCAGAATTTCCTACACAGAAAATCTTCATGGTTCTGCCTGCAAAGACCAAAATATCCCCCATGCCAGGATAGGGAACAGATTTTTTTAGTGCACTTCCTTCCCTGTCAGTGCCCCAAATGGCCTAAAATTCATAACAGTGTGGCAGAAGAGGGCTCCTTGAGCAGCCAGTTTGAATGGCAAGAACAAAATAATCCTTGTAATATCAGTAAAATCATTTAGAAATCAGACAAGGTTCTGACACCATGATATAAATGCACAGTCCTATAAATGATCTGATAAGAGTAAAAGTTAACTTCAGTGTCCTGGCCAAATTCGGTAATGAGTCTTAGGCCCCTTAAATTCTCTTTTGTGTTTAAAATGGGTGCTGTGTTAACATCCTATCCAAAACTGCATGTAGTGCTCCAGTGAACTATTAAACAGCTGTGTGTTCCACATCAGAAGTGAGTGCCGTGCAGGGTAGCAGTGGGAGCAGCTATTTGTAAAACACTGCAATCCTTTGGGTTGGAAGGGACTGCAGAAATGAAAAATTTAAATTATCAATCCACTAATAAGGCATGCATTAACACAAACATATCTCTGATGAGGACACAGTGGAAGGCATTCTCAGGAGTCATATTATTCTGGTAAGCAGACAAACACCTGGCTATGTATGGCTCACCTTTCGGCACAGTATGTCTGTAGCAGTAGCTGATTGAATGAAGATTATGTGGGAAGTGTACAGCATTTGTATTTTTTTGGGGAAGACAAACAGTCTTGTGTTTGTGACAGAACAAGTGGGGTTTAAATTGTGTATTTATTTGTATAATAAACACTTTATGAAAAACAAAAAATATAAGCGCCATTTAGTAAATGAAGTTTTGCATTTTTACAGTCTCTGGTCACTTAAGACAATAAAATACACAATATCATGTTTTTCACTGTCTTCCCAGGACATGGGCCTGATGTGGTACTTATTTATGTACTTGCTCTATCACTTTGATCTGGTTTTATACATTAATAAACTGCAGTTGTTCAAAACAATAAGTTCTCTCAGTGATGTGGCATGTGAATTAAAAAAATAAATGTTAGACCTATTCACAATTTTGTTGATGCTGTCACTTTAAACAGAGCCACCCCATCCATAGTATGAATCAGAGCAGCTGCCTCAGGCTTTTGGAGGCCACACAGCATCTGCCCCAAACCTTCACTACAGCATAAATGATCACTTATTAGCTAACGTCCCATCTAATTAAATCCAGGTGTGAGAGTAAAGGAAGAGATTTAAGAGTCACTACTGACTGCATAGGTTTCCTCACTATGTATAGTTGGTATCTATATCTATCTATCTATCTATCTAGAGAGATAATTGAATCATAGAACTGGAAGAGGTCTTCTAATACAGTCCCCTGCACTCATGTCAGGACTACGTATCACTAGATCATTCCTGAGAAGTGTTTGCCTTACCTTCTCTTAAACATTTCAGGTACTGAAGTTAATCAGACTGGTCTAATTCCCCAGGTTATTCTTATTCCTCTTTTTACAGATGGGCATGATATTTGCCCTTTTCCAGTCCTCTGGAATCTAGCCCATTTTTCTTGACTTTTCACAGATAACTGTCAATGGCTTAGATATTTCCTCAGTCAGCAATTTGAGTACTGTAGGGTATATTTAATCAAGCCCTGGTATCTTGAAGACATCTAACTTGTCTAAGAAATTTTAACTTCTTTTCCCCCATATTTTAATCTCTAATCCTTCTTCATTTTAACTGGTGTTTACTATGTCAGATGTCCAAATGCCAATAATGTTTTTGTTGAAAACAAAAAAAAAGTCATTCAGCACTTCTGCCATTTCCACATTTTCAGTTACATGTCGTGTGAATTAACCTAATAACTGATGAAGGGTGTTATTACGCTGTGGTTAATCTCTCTCTTCTCTTGATGTTACACTGGTACACACAGATTTTGCAAGCTATACAAAAACAATTCAAATTAAGGCTGTTAAAGTTTAGATTCTCCCAATTACAACTGAAGTTCAGCTCATTACTCCAGAAAGAATGGGGTTAGTATAAATTTTTACACATATGTGATTTCATTTTCATATTATGCTGCTTCATCTCCCTAAGCCCCTTGCTGGAGCTTTAAAATATATTGAAGTACAGAAGAGGGGGTAGACGTGCGGTGGGGCAGTAGCAGTGTATGGAAACTATCAGGCCGATATGCTTCTACTACAGTGAGTTCAAGAAGGGGAAAAGTAAGAGGCTGCCGGACAGAAGGCATTTAATTAAACTTTGTTTTCAGAGATTCATTAGCAGAAATTATCCAGAAAAATATAATTATGTGTACATTATATAGTGCTTTCCCCCTCCCCGTCCCTGGAAGGGGTGGAACATTGGATAGAAGGGGCAGGGCTAGGGACAGCCAGCCCTCAGTGCCTTGCTGCTCCTCAGTGAGTAAGCCCTCAGCACCCCCCGGACTGTCCCACACAGGGCTCTGGTGTCAATTTAAAGGGCCTGGGGCAGCTGCCCCTTTTTCTCCTCTTCCCCACATAGGCAGCCCTGCAGAGATTGGCTTTTATCTCAGTTTTTACAATGGGGAAACTGAAGCACAGGGAGTTTTAATGACTCAGTGAGGAAGAGCTGATAAGAGAAATCTAACTTCTCAGCTCCCATCCCAGAAGCTTGTCATGGGATTACATTGGCTCCTGTACTCAACAGTTGGCTAGGAACCACCGCCATTTCAGCAGTCACTAGAGACTGTTAGTCATGTCACTTGCATTTCCTCTTGGTTTAAGTTGATCACGTTGCATCTAGATTTTAAGATTAAAATGATATTAACTCCAACCAGACATGCTGGAGATAAGTGTTGTTAAGCAAGCAGAATAAACTAAAGAGTGGTTAGAAATGGTGAAACATCAAGCAGGTGGGCTATTGAAATTGCTTAATCTCAAGAACCATAGTTCTGTTCTTTTCCTGACTTGTTGATAGAGGAACAGCAATCACAACTGGCTGCAACGTGCCTGGGCTTGATCAGACAGGTGAACAGGTATGTTTTCACAGAATCATAGAACATAGAACACTAGAACTGGAAGGGACCTTGAGAGGTCATCGAGTCCAGTCCCCTGCCCTCACGGCAGGACCAAGCACCGTCTAGACCATCTCTGACAGGTATCTGTCTAACCTGCTCTTAAATATCTCCAGAGATGGAAATTCCACAATCTCCCTAGGCAATTTATTCCAGTGTTTAACCACCCTGACAGTTAGGAAGTTTTTCCTAATGTCCAACCTAAACTTCCCTTGCTGCAGTTTAAGCCCATTGCTTCTTGTCCTATCATCAGAGACCAAGGAGAACAAATTTTCTTCCTCCTCCTTCTGATACCATTTTAGAAACCTGAAAACCACTTACATGTCCCCTCTCAGTCTTCTCTTTCCAAACTAAACAAGCCCAATTCTTTCAGTCTTCCTTCATAGGTACTGTTCTCTAGACCTTTAATCATTCTTGATGCTCTTCTCTGGACTTTCTCCAATTTCTTCACATCTTTCCATCAGAACTGGACAAAATACTCCAATTGATCCCTGGTCAGCACAGAGTAGAGCAGAAGAATGACTTCTAGTATCCTGCTCACAACACCCCTGTTAATGCATCCCACAATCATGTTTGCTTATTTTGTAACAGCATCCTACTGTTGACTCATATTTAGCTTGTGATCCACTATGACCCCTAGATTCCTTTCTGCAGTACTCCTTCCTAGACAGTTACTTCCCATTCTGTATGTGTGAAATGGATTGCTCTTTCCTAAGTAGAGTGCTTTGCATTTGTCCTTATTAAACTTCATTCTATGTACCTCAGACCATTTCTCCAGTTTGTCCAGATCATTTTGAATTATGACCCTACCCTCCAAAGCAGTTGCAGCCCCTTGCAGCTTGGTATCATCTGCAAACTTAATAAGCGTACTTTCTATGACATTATCTAAATCGTTGATGAAAATATTGAACAGAACCGGTCCCAAAACAGACCCCTGCAGAACCCCACTTGTTATGCCCTTCCAGCAGGGGTCTGAAAATGGTTATCCAGCCAGTTATGCACCCACCTTACAGTAGCCACATCTAAATTGTATTTGCCTAATTTGTTGATAAGACGAATATGAGAGACCGTATCAAATGCCTTACTAAAGTCTAGGTATACCACGTCCACTGCTTCTTCCTTATTCACAAGACTCGTTATCCTATCAAAGAAAACTATCAGATTGGTTTGACGTGATTTGTTCTTTACAAATCCATGTTGGCTGTTACCTTTCACTCTATTATCTTCCAGGTATTTGCAGATGAATTCCTTAATTACTTGCTCCATTATCTTTCCTGGCACAGAAGTTAAACTGACTGGTCTGTAGTTTCCTGGATTGTTCTTATTTCCCTTTTAATGGATGGGCACTATATTTGCCCTTTTCCAGTCTTCTGAAATCTCTCCCGTCTTCCATAATTTTTCAAAGATGATAGATAAAGGTTCAGATACCTCCTCTATCCACTCCTTAGGTATTCTTGGATGCATTTCATCAGGCCCTGGTGACTTGCAGACATCTAACTTTTCTAAGTAATTTTTAACTTGTTCTTTTTTTATTTTATCTTCTAAAGTTACCCATTCCCAATAGTATTCACTATGTTAGGCATTCCTTCATCATTAGACGTCATGGAGAAGATCGAAACAAGAAGTCATTAAGCACCTCTGCCATTTCCAAATTTCTAGTGACTGTTTGTCCCTCCTTACGCTGTCCTTGGTCTTCCTCTTGCTTGTAATATATTTATAGAAAGTCTTCTTGTTACTCTTTATGTCTGTAGCTAATTTGAGCTTGTTTTGTGCCTTTGCCTTTCTAATCTTGCCCCTGCATACCTATATTGTTTGCTTATATTCATCCCTGTAATTTGTCCTAGTTTCCACTTTTAATGAGACACCTTTTTGATTTTCAGACCATGCAAGATCATCTGGTTAAGCCAAGGTGGTCTTTGCCATACTTTCTATCTTTCCTACACAGAGGAATAGTTTGCTTTTGGGCCCTTAATAATGTCCCTTTGAAAAACTGCCAAGTCTCAACAGTTGTTTTTCTCCTTAGTCTTGCTTCCCATGGGACCTTACCTACCAGCTCTCCGAACTTACCAAAATTTGCCTTCCTGAAATTCATTGTCTCTATTTTGCTGTTCTCCCTTCTACCATTCCTTAGAATCATGAACTCTATGATTTCATGATCACTTTCAACCAACCTGCCTTCCACTTTCAAATTTTCAACCAGCTCCTCCCTATTTGTTAAGATCAAATCTAGAATAGCTTCCCTCTGAGTAGCTTTTTCAACCTTCTGAAATAAAAAGTTGTCTCCAATGCAGTCTAAGAACTTATTGGATAGTCTGTGCCCTGCTGTATTTCCCAACAAATGTCTGGATGTTTTAGGAGGTTGTGATCCCACAAGAAGTATATGCTCTGGTGCAAAGATGTATTTGAAAAGAAAAGTCAAAGTTATCATAGTATTCCAGGTGGGGGAGTAAATCCCACAATAGACATGCAAACAAAACTTTCTTTGGTGTCTATGCCCTGCTCTATACTAGGCAGTTATTTTGAAATAATTCCCCTTGTTTCAAAATAACAAGCGGAGCATCCACACTACCAAGCCTGTTATTTTGAAATAAGGGGCTGGTTATTTCAAAATAATAACTCCTACTTTCCACAAGGAATAATGCTTATTTTGAAATAGTTATATTATAGTTATTTTGAAATAGCAATAGTGTGGACACTGCACTGCTGCTATTTCAAAATAACTACTCTCCAGGGTCATTCAAAGTAATTACTCTCCAGTGCTTCCTGGGACTCTAAGGCTGCATCTAGACTAGCAAGGTTTTGCGCAAAAGCACTTGCTTTTGCCCAAAAACTTGCCAGCTGTCTACATTGGCCGCTTGAATTTGCGCAAGAGCACTGACTTTGTAATGTACAAAATCAGTGTTTCTTGCACTAATACTTTCACGCTCCTGCCAGTGTAGACAGGCACCTTAATTTTTTGCGCAAGAAAGCCCGATGGCTAAAATGGCCATCGGAGCTTTCTTGCGCAAAAGTGCGTCTAGATTGGCACGGATGCTTTTGCACAAAAGCATGTTTTGTGCAAAAGCATCCTTGCCAATCTAGACGCTCTTTTACGGAAATATTTTTAACGGAAACACTTTTCCATTAAAAGTATTTCCGCAAAATCATGCCTGTCTAGATGTAGCCTAAGGGTACGTCTACACTACAGAGGAAGATCAAAGCTGCTGCTGTTGATTTTCCAGGGTTTGATTAGCAGACTAGTTAAGAGAGCTAATTCGAAGTGAAATGGGCACTTCAGACGATGCTGGTAACCCAGCTTTCACGAGGGGTAAGAGAAGTCGAAGGAATCGTGTTCTTCCTTTGATTTCCTGCAGTGTAGACAGCGCCAAAAGCCCAAGTTAAGCTACTTCAACTTCAGCTACACAATCACTGTAGCTGAAGTTGTGTATCTTAATTTGACTTTGTCCCGTAGTGTAGACACACCCTAAGTTGAGGTAGCGCATCCACATTAAGGGAGCCTGCCTCAAACTAATTTCAAGGCTTCCCTATAGTGTGGATACACTATTTTGAAATGGTTATTTTGGGAGTTATTATTTCAAAACAATTTCCTAGTGTAGACATGCCCTATGAGAGCTCTACCTGACTAAGGACTGAGAAATGTCCTGTGTGTATTTTTTGCTAGTCTATTAGGGCCAGGTTTCAAAGGTGCCTAACTATGCAAATCACCCGATGTAATTTTAAAAATACATCTAGGCACTCACCTCCATTTTCAGGGGTCCAAACGTCTTTAAAAATCTGGCCTTTAATGTACTGTTTTTATAGAAACACGAGTTCTGTGGTTCTGGGAGAAAGCCACAGAAATGGATGGGTCACCTTATCTGGGGTTTCTTAATGCTCATAGCAAAATGTTTTCCTTCTTTGTAATGCAAAGCATTTAAAATATGTCTTGGGTCACACTGCTAGAGCAGATGATTGAAAATGAGCTCCAAGTCATGCCAGCTTACAAGGACTGAAATTCACCTCTATACAAACAGACTGCACGGGATCACTGAATGCAATGACCTTGTACCACAGCCCATTCTGCGGAGAGGAGTTTCAACTTAGGCAAGTATAGCAATTCACTCAGAACCAGTAATTCATATAAGCAAAGCATAAACATTCATATATGGTATTTAACAACCAACTATGCCTTGGCATTTATGAGATCTATACAGATCTCTTTACATAATGAGAACAACTCAAGATCATTTGAGAAGTCTCATAAAAGTCCATCTATGCAAAATTTTAAAATTGCAGCATGAGAAGTCTTTGGTAAGAGAAAAAAATCACATACACACACAACTAAATCATAGAAGTGAGTAAACAGAATGTCAAATCTTGGAACATAATCTGTTCAAATTTGGAAGAGGTAAAAAAATAGGGAAACACCCAAACCTGGGGTTTAACATGTCATTAAAAAACCTTCATACAATTATTTTATTTCATTTGGCCTGCATATATTCATCTTCTCCCAGTAAACTACTCTCCTTAGTTTTAACAAACCATCTGTTACAAAACTAAAGAAACTTGTTTCCTAGCCACTAAACACATTCAGAACGCCCACTGGTCTGTTCTTTATCAGCACCTTTCAATAGCACATTAAGTTGCTTGATTTATTTACCCCTCCACCCATCACAGAACATGGATCATCTGACTCCCATATCATGCAGGATGGGTAAAGGAGAATGTAATACTATTGTGCTAGCCTGCAACATCCTTTAACGTTTCTTCAATGTCTTAAGCCTCCCTCTTCATACATTTTCCATTATGAAAGGAGCTAAAAACATTTCACAACCCAGATTTTTAATATCTCAAGAATAATTGATAACACATGAAGCCTTTATGTGATATTGCTGCACTGTTTGATGCCTATTGCATTACCCACTGCTATAAAACCCAAGGTTTTTTTTTCCTATTTATTAAGGAAAGGGGGAAATAAGCACTGTTAATCCTGATTTCCATGTATTCCTTTTGTTTTTGTTTTAAGAAGTTATTCTCCTGCACTGAGGTTTTGGAAACTCCTGCTGCTTGGGTACAATATGCATGAAAATTCAAATTCCTATGAATAAAGCATAAACCCACAATCTTGCCCTTATCTAACATAATATAAAAACAATACCTGAGCATGAAAATGAAACAGCCAAGACAAAACAAAACAACTATTTTAACCTGGGAGAATAGGTTTCAACAAATGCCTCTGTTGCTAATTCAATATGTTCAGCTAAGTTGACAGGTTTGATTTTAACTAACAGTAGCGACAGCATTCAGAGAAAAAAAAATCCCCCTGTGCTTTATTCAACCCTGTAATGGGAGACAGTTCACAGCACTGCCATGCACCACTCAGGCAGGACACTGGGCTAGATGGGCCCTTGGTTGGTCCAGTATGGCTGTTCTTACTCAAGACCCACTTAGCTCGGAGCATATATGTCTACATTGCTGGTTCATGTCAGCTTGCTGGGGCTCCAGCTGCTGGGATATTTAATTACAGTGAAGACATTCAGGCCTGTGTCTAAGCCCTGTGAGCCCATGTCAGCTGACCCATGCTGGCAATGGGTGTTTAATTGCAGTGTAGACATACGAGAGTGTCTGCATAGGCTACAAGGGTCACTCTCGGCCTCAGCAAAGACATAACTGAAAAGGCTGATTTCTGTTCCTGTTTTAAGTCAATAGCATAGTTCCCATTCCTTCATTTCAATAGGAGCAGATTTTAAAGGGGCTGATCTAGTCTCACTGAAGTCATAGGACATGCCTGATAAGACAAATTATTCAAACTTCTTTAATTATCACTAGATATATTTTGCAAACATTTTTCAAAAGCTCTCACTATTTCTTTTTCCTGATGTTTTCCTTCTACCTTTATTGAATGGTCAACATGTAGATAAAAGTTTTGCTTTTTTGGAGGGGGGAAAAGGGAGCTAAAATTTGCCTGTATTTTTCTACTGGCTCTTCCCTTTTAGCAACCAACAGCAGGTGGCTCTGGAAGAGGTAGGATGTTGCAGTCCACACAGGTCTCTTGCAATCACTTTGCTAACTTGTTTGAGGATGGGAGAAAATATGACATTTTGAGAACTACTTTGATCATTTTTACACTCTACAATCATGCACAATTTTTCATGAAGTCAGCTGAAATGGTAACAAGCCCTTGACTAAAGAAGAAATGGCAATTTGGTTTGTTTGCTTTGTTGTAGCGATGCCAGGTGAGCTTTCACTTCAATTGAAATAATTGTCTAAGTAAAAAAAAAAATTTGCTTTCAGGGGGTTTCTGATCTGCTTAGTTTTTATGGAAGCTGATGTTCAGGCATTGTATGTTTTAGACACACACACACATTAATAGAATGCAAAAAAGCCAACATCAGAGCCAAGGAGCATGCAGAGTGTAAGGAGCTAAAATGAGATGTAGCTCCTATAAAAACAGCAGTAACTTAAAATCCTCTTTGGACAACACACTGTGAGGCCATAGTGCAAGACTGGAACCAAGCAAAGACAGATATTGTTCATAAATCAAAGCATACACATATATAAGGACCAGCACGATTTCTGTTGGAGATAATTCCACCTGTATCCTGATATTCCAAAAACTCTAGATGTGACTTCTTAAGGTTAGACTAAGTACTCTCCGAGGAACATTCATTGCTATCACCAAAGAATGAAAGAAAGTGATGATAGAGGAAAGGAGGAAAAGAAAGCCATGCTACTTATAAACTGGTGAAAATAAAGGAGACAAGGGGCTTCTCTATGCACGACCTTGCATCCGTTTAAACCAATGCAAACCACTAATACTGGTTTCCAACTAGCTATATTGGTTTCCCTTGCCCTTGTTTATATATCTCTTTCCCATGAGTAAAGGTTTGCTGGCTCTGCCCCTAGGACTGGAGTTAAGGCACAAAACTGCAATCCAGCAAAGCACTTAACAGTATGTACATACATAGCTTCACTGGAATCCAGGACGTGCTTGGATGGACAGAATCAAAGTATTCAACTCCTTGTAGGACTGAGCCTAAAGAGACGATGCAGAAATGAGAGCAAGAGCAGTGTACAAATCCTACTGGCCAGCTTTCCCATAGAGTCTCTTCTGTCAAAATGAACTATTCATAAGGCATAACACTCTACACCTTTTAAAATAGGCTGAAGAATTTGTACTGCTACATATTGTCCTGACATTAAACGCGTTAGAAGGTACAAAGCATTTTACACACTTCATGGACAGATCCCGAGCTACCTAAATGTTCTTGACCCAGCGCTGTTACTGTAATTGGTTCACCACAGTTTACATCCCCCAACACACAGAGTGCCAGCACAAGACCATACATGACATAAGTCTTACTTAAACACTGTTTTCAAGGCTCAGGTGGGACATAAGCAATGCTTAAGCTTTGTGCTAGTCTTCTTCACAGGGGTGAACTTAACCCCCTACATTCCCAACTGAGTGAAATCAGACTTTTCCATTAAAGCCTACAGTGTCAAACAAAAACTGGTATTTATTTTTCATTTCTTATCCTGCATGTTTTGTGAAACTGACATGGTGTAGCACCCTGTTATATAATAAGAGGTGACTGGATTTCAGTGGTGACTGAAATAATTCTTATGAACATATTTTTTAAAGCATTTGGGATACACTTCGGAATGGGAATCACAATGGAAATGTAAGATACTTTTACTAATATTAAGCCTTCTGCACTTTTTCTGCTATCAAAGAATCACAGAACACTAGAACTGAAAGGGACCGAAAGAGGTCATCAAGTCCAGTCCCCTGCCCTCACAGTAGGACCAAGCAGCCTAAATCAGTGTTTCTGAAAGTTCTCTGCAAAACCATTTTGAGAAACACATTAACTGGCCACCCTGGTTTGTTTATTTACTGGTGCCGCAGCCACGGAGCCTCGCAGCTCCCATTGGCTCCGTTTCGCTCCAACCTGCTCTGAAATATCCCCAGTGATGGAGATTCCACAACCTCCCTAGGCAATTTATTCCAGTGTTTAACCACCCTGACAGTCAGGAAGTTTTTCCTAATGTCTAACCTAAATTTCCCTTGCTGCAGTTTAAGCCCATTGCTTCTTGTCCTATCATCAGAGACCAAGGAGAACAATTTTTCTCTCTCCTCCTTCTGACACCTTTTTAGATACCTGAAAACTGCTATCATGTCCCCTCTCAGTCTTCTTTTCTAAACTAAACAAGCCTAATTATTTCAGTCTTCCCTCAGAGCGCATGTTTTCTAGACCTTTAATCATTTTTGTTGCTCTTCTTGGGATCTTCTCCAATTTTTCCACATCTTTCATGAAATGTGGTGCCCAGAACTGGGCACAGTATTCCAACTGAGGCCTAATCAGCAGAGAAGAGTGGAAGAATGACTTCTCGTGTCTGGCTCAGAACACTCCTATTAATGCATCCCAGAATCATATTTGCTTGTTTTGCAATGATGTCACACTTTTGACTCATATTTAGTTTGTGGTTCATTATGACCCCTAGATCCCTTTCTGCAGTCCTCCTTAATAGACAGTTGCTTCCCGTTCTCTAGTGTGAAATGGATTGTTCCTAAGTGAAGTACTTTTTAATTGTCCTTATTAAACTTCATCCTATTTACCTCAGGCCATTTCTCCAGTTTGAATTATGACCCTATCCGCTAGAGCTGTTGCAAGCCCTCCCAACTTGGTATCCTCTGCAAACTTAATAAGCATACTCTCTATGCCAATATCTAAATCGTTGATGAAAATATTGAACAAAACCGGTCCCAAAACAGACCCCTACAGAACCCCACTTGTTATCCCTTCCAGCAGGATTGTGAACCGTTAATAACTACTCTCTGAAAATGGTTATCCAGCCAGTTATGCACCCACCTTACAGTAGCCCCATCTAAGTTGCATTTGCCTAATTTGTTGATAAGAAGATCATGCGAGACTGTAACAAATGTCTTACTAAGGTCTAGGTATACTACGTCCACCACTTCTTCCTTATCCACAAGACGTGTTAGCCTATCAAAGAAAGCTCATATTGGTTTGACGTGATTTGTTCTTTACAAATCCATGCTGGCTGTTACCTATCACCTTATTCCAGTTGTTTACAGATGGATTCCTGAATTACTTGCTCCATTATCTTCCCTGGCACAGAAGTTAAACTGACAGGTAGTTTACTGGGTTGTTCTTATTTCCCTTTTTATAGGTGGGTACTCTATTTGCCATTTTCCAATCTTCTGGGATCTCTCCCAACTTCCATTACTTTTCAAAGATGATCACTAAAGGCTCAGATACCTCCTCTATCAATTTCTTGATTATTCTAGGATGCATTTGAGCAGGCCCTGGTGACTTGAAGACGTCTAACTTTTTTAAGTAATTTTTAACTTGTTCTTTTTTGGTTTTCATTTCTAAATCTTCCCCAATTCCAATAACATTGGCTATATTAGGCATCCCATCACCATCAATCTTCTTGAAAAAAAAAAAAAAAAAAGAAGTCAGTAAGCACCTCTGCCATTTCTAAGTTTCCTGTTATTGCTATATCTTCCATTGGTGCAGTGAAAAGGCATTATCTATGAAAAGGACTTTGTAACTATCTAATAACTAAATGGCAGCACTTGGATTACCATTCCAGTCTTCACAAAAGGTTGACAGAAAGAGGAAGTTTCAGTTATAAATATGGCTTTCATACAAACGATCTATCTGAGATACATGCTGGTTTGTCCAGGAATTTGCTCAATCAGTTGAGTGTGCTGCCTTCTGGTTAGTCCCTCATCCATCATCACTCTGCTCTCTTGTCTCCACTCTCTGTAGCTGAACCCACAACACGCTCTGGACAGTAGCATCCTACTGTTCTGTTCTCCCCCCTTTCCAGGGATATCAGCAGTCCTCTGGCTCATCCCTGTCTCAACTGCAACCTAAAGTCTAGCCTCTCACCTCAGAGGCAAGCCACAGTCTATCTTGACCATGCTCAATAGTGGCAAGGTGCAGTGCACAGGAAAGAGTGGGGGGAGACCCAGGCCTGCCCACTAATCTGGGTCCCAACCCAAGGACCCTCTGGCAGCCGCTATGTCCTACCCTACTTCACTCCCCTTGTCTGCCAATGTTTACTCGACCATTTCCCCATAGCCCTTACACTTCCTCAGCCCTTTGTAACAGGGGCTGCAGCCTGGAAGATATTTCTCTCCTTCCCTGAGCCTGCCCAGCACTACTCTGCCCAAGGTGCTTCTCCCTTGCTGCTCAGGGCCCAACTGCCTTCTGTTCTGCTGAGCAGCTCTTTATAACTGGATGGCTCCAGCAAGCTGCTTTCTGATTGGCTCCTAACAATCTATCTCTCATTGGCTGGGTCTGTGCAAGCTCTTTCCATCCTACCTTACCCCCCATCTTCCAAAATGGGGCATCTACCCCATTACACATGTACACAGCTTCTATTGACTGCTGTAAGAACTGCACATAGGCACGTATATCTGAGGGCAATTTATTTATTATTTCTGTACTGTTAGAAAACATTTCCTGTTTCAGATGGAAAGATATGGGTGCATGTCAGGAGCTGAGCCTCTCACACAATACACATTATTTAAGTCCATCCAGACAGCAGGATTGTGCTTTTTTCAGAACAAGGCCAATATGAATAACAGAATCATAAAATACTAGAAATGGAAGGGACCTCAAGAAGTCATCAGTTCCAGTCCCCTGCCCTCAGAAGGATGTTTATGAGTCTTTGGCCCTGAATGTCCATTGCCCTTAATGGAAAGTCATTAACACCTATGTAAAGTGGGTGTAAATATGTTACCAAATCACAATGGTAGTGTTTTATGGTAATTTCACACCAGTGTGACTATACAAGGCACTAGAGAGACAGTCTCTGAGTTTCCTATTTTGTCAAACATTTTAGAACTGCCTTGTATTAAAAATTCTGCCACTATTTTGTATCAAAAGATTAGGTTATAGGTTATGGGTTATTTTCACATGAGGGCAAAAACATGCATGGACTTTTTTTTATGAATTCAAAGAAATCCAGCTAGATACTCTTGCGTTTACAACCATTTCAGAAAAAAATGGAAAATTCAGTTCACTGTAAAATAATGTTTGAAACAAAACAATACTTTGAAATGCACAGCAGCTTTTCTTAGTCTTATTTTCCTCTTTCCTCAAACTTAGGCTCTTTTTAAAGAATTCTACACTAATGAATCTCCTGCTGTTGAGACTCGGCACTTCCCATGACCTAAGCTTGCAGATAGTTCCCAAGGTCTTTCTAGTCAGCATGTGCTAGGTATTATTTACCACATCCCAATGATGTTCGTGATGAGATCAGCTCACAGAGACAAACAAAGCTATCATAACCATCCCATTTGTGGTGACCACTGCCCATATCACTAACTACACAGACATCCTAACAACAACAAAAACATTTAAGAATAATTTATTTGTCAAGCAGCAAGCTAAGATAACCCTAAAGAAAGCCAAAGGAATTCATGTCAGCTGCAATAGTGCTACATTATAAAGTGAGCAAATAGGAATTCATGTTGGCCTTTTTATGGTCTCTCTACCTGATCGAAAGGCATCTGAACAAATAATCCTTGTCTTTATCACAGATTAAAATATAGAAAAGACTGTTTGTGAGACGATTACCTTAAAATGAAGCTTATACTTCAAAAACAACCATCAGCACAGTTAATCAACAGAGATTCTTAAAGCACATGGTGGGATAGTATCAAAGAAGGATAAGATTTTGCCAACAGATTCCTTATTATACAGATATCCACGAAACAGCACAAAAATACTAGCAGCCATAAAAATATATTTGCAGTCAAGATCTGAATAACATTAGTCCTGATAAGATGCTTTGAGAATATTTATGCATCTCAGTATTCATGTAGTTTCAGGTAAGATTTAGAAGGAAACCTGAGTCGAAAGGGCCAGATCCTTACTTGGTGTAAACCAGCTTACTTGCACCAGCCAAAGACCCCTCCCAACACAATTACCACTAAAACCAGAAGACACAGAACTCAAGACACAGAAATTATATTGTTATGACTCACGAGTAAGGTTCTCTGTCTCCACCTTTCCTTTTTTAGGATTATGAATGTTTTACTCAGCTATCGTAAAAGATTCATTTAAAACCTTCCCTTATTTCTATAATTTATTCAGTTGGAGAATCTTAAAGTGATCTAAATTGCAAAGGCCCCAGGATTTATGAGGGAAAGAATGGGCAGCAATTCAGAACTCAAAGTACTTGCGGGAAGAAGAGGATACACACCAGAAGATGTGTAAAATAAATACTGGCTTGGGATCTCTTTACACAACAGCATTTACAGAGGCACAGTTTTGGCAGTGCAATTGTGCCACTTTAGAATAGATGCTTCCAACATCAGCAGAAGGGTTTTTCCTTCAGTATAGGTAATCCCCCTTTCTGAGATGCACTAGCTAGGCTGATGCAAACATTCTTCCATCGACCTAATAGCATCTCTATTGGTGTTTACATCAACCTAACCTGGGGTGGGCAATAATTTTTGATGGGGGAGCACTCCATGAATTTGGTAAGTAATAAAGGGTCACACTCTTCTATGATATTAATGGAGAAGATGTGGGGTCTGGGATGGAGATTGGGTGCAAAAAGGAGCTTGTGGTAAGGAATTAGATGCAGGAGGCAGTGTGGGATCTGGGAGGGAGTTTGAATGAAGGAGGGGGTTGAGACATGGGGCAGGAGACTGAGGTAGAGGAGAGGATGCAGGATCTGGGAAGGGGTTGAGTCTAGGAGAAGATTCTGACTGGGGTAGGGGATTGGGATGCAAGGTCTGGGAGAGGGTTGTGACCGGTGACAGGCATGCAGGAGGGGATGCCAGATATTGGGGTGCAGTGTCTGGGAGGGGATACGGGTGCAGAAGGGGAGATGGGCTCAGGTGTCAGAGGCACACTCTGGCTAGGAGGCACTTACCTAAGCAGCTCCTGGCCATCAGCCCAGCAGGTTCCTCATCCAGGTTCCCTCCCTTCCATGCCCCCACATGCTGTGCAGATAGGCCAGCTGTACGGGCCACGTGCTCTGAAAGCTGAGAGCCAGTGAGGGAGCGATACTTCGTGCATTGCCTATCCTGCAAACAGGCAGCTCCCATTGGCTGAAAATCAGCCAATGGGAGCTATGAGATTGGGCTGGGGCAGTGTCTAAAGCCTCTCTCCCCCTTCACCCCCACCCCTCCCCCAGACTTGCAATGTGCAGAGAAGCACACATGGCCCCTGCAGCCAACTACTCTGAGCACTGTACAGAAGTGGGGCAGGTAGGAAGCCTGACTGAGGCTGGCCTGGATTCAGGCTGCAGGCCATATTCAGCCCACCCCTGACCTAACCAGCCACTCAGGGTGAAAGATATTTCACAGCCCAGAGCAGCCAAACTAGGTTGATCTAATGTTTACGCATAGACCAAGACAGGTCTTGTCTATACTACAGTTAGGTGGATGTGAAACAACTCAGAGTTGTGCATGTGTCTACAATTTAAATTTGTCTCCTACTGACACAAGTGCCCCATTAAGTCCAATATAGTCCCATCCCCCTTCCTGAGCAGCACAGAGCCATGGTTGATGTACATAGGTCAATACAGGGTAAGTTTAGACACTGCATTATTTATGTCAACCCCAGATGACCTTCAGCAACTGTCCCACAGTGTCCAACATTGACTGTTCTGGTCACTTCATTGCCCAGGGGGTCACAGAGACCAGAAGCCTCCCCTCCTCTTTAAATCCCATAAGCTTTTGAAATTCTTCTTTCGGCTTCGTGAGGACACCCAGTAGCTCACCACTGTTGTGTGCACCTGCCTGGCTGACCGTGCTCCAGTCATGTTCCAGCCTGGACAGGAGACAGCTCCTGGACCCGTTGAGAGAAGAGGCTGTGCTGGCACAGCTCCGAACCAGCTACAGAAACATTGACATCTGTGAGCAGATTTCAGGAGTATGTGCACTGATGACACAAGGAGCCAAGTATGCACATGCACAAGCGATGCACTAACTGCAGTAGCTGTGAGATGACATAATCAAAACTCTTGCTATTTTAATACATGTAACCTCGTCAAAAAGTAAATCTCAAGCTCTCCCTTAAAACCTCAACTTTCTATGTCCACACTAGGATTTCAGTGTTAGATAATACAGTAGAAAGACACCCCTTTCCAAGTGCTGATATAGCCAAAGTGGGAGCTTTGATGGAAATCTCAAAAGAGGAGCTAAGATTTGAAAGAACATTTATTATAATAACTCATTCCTGCTGATTGGTTTCTTCCTGCTGAACCTCTTCCAGTCTCCAAATCTATTGATGTGCCTAGTACCTATCACCCTCTGGCCCTGGTAAACTCTAGTAAAACAAAGTTCTGTGACTAGCATAGCTGGAAAACCAAGTAAGAGTCTAATTTCTAAGAATTCCTTGATCTTGTATGGGAAACACTCATTGCCATAACTGTCCCTCACAATTCCCAGGACAAGGAAAGAATATCCCTCTCAAAAAAAATTGATTGGACTGGATAGTCTGGTTGACAGCCTGGTATATTCCTGATCTCAGACTTGTAACACAACAAAGAAAGAAAATTGTGAATGCATTTAAGATATTGGATTGATCGAACAGTGTCTGTTTCCAAAAAAGCTCCCGGTTAACACATGACCATAAAACTTTATTTGGGGATTTGACTTTTGCATATGAACTTCCAAGACCGTGGAATGAACGAGGACATTAGAGGCAGCTACTGAAAAAGTGAGTCTTTTCAACAAGATGAAATGGACTGACATGCTCTTTCCACATGTTGGTCTTTGCGCCCTGTGTGGTAGCCACGCAAAGCATGTTTCTATCTTTCCCACTCACCCACTATTAAAAAGAGAAGAGAACAATATCTGTCAGATCTCCTTTGTAGAGTTGACATCTTCATATCCTTGAGGGTGGGTTCTTTCCTTTTACTGTTCTGAGATGCAAACCTTTAAAAAGCCCTTGCCGAGTGAACAGGGCCTGCAATTTATCACTGTAACATACACTCCTCATTTTAGTCCAGCCATCCTGTTGTCTATAAAGCTTGTTTTCCAGCTCAACAAAAATAAGAAAGGTTGAGGTTGAAACCAAGTTAAAGGCAGTGATGGCACTCCGAGGAAGTGAATAGGCTGCTCTCTGTGCCAGTACAGTCTGCTCAATCACAATCTAACATTTTAATTATGTGTGCAGCTAAGGGGACTTGCTTGCATCGGCTTAATTATTCTGCATGATAATAAGAACAAAAGACCTCTGTTGAAGTAATCAACAAAAATTTTAGCTGGCTGAGTTTCCTCAAATGTTCTAAGACCAATGAAAGATCCCATCATTAAGGATTTGAGGCTTGCGAGAGCTATTTTAAAACTGTTCCCTTCATATCACAGCTGGCCTTTTGAGCACACTCAAATTCTTTTTATCTGCAAGCCTCAATGAGGCAGAACAAAAGAGCGCTGCTTGTTTGGAGTGAGTTGTGTATGTCATCTGTGTGATGTTCACTAGAAGGAGACGTGTCTCTTAATGAGCTTCTAGCCAGGGACAGTGCTGCTACTTTCTAACTTTTGTCCAGTACACAGGACTCCTGATGCAGGGTGCTCTGGATGTGTTAGAATTGTAAATGAGCACCAGCAGTGGCACACTGTATAAGGATCCCCCAATAACAATTAAGCAATGGTCCCTACTGTTGTGGCCTTTCCTGCCAGATAATTGACCACGAAGAGAGCTATGCAGAGTCCCCTGATGAAAGCAAGAGTGTGTAGCAGAAGTGAAGGTTAATTTTCTTGCAATGAAAGGGAGGTTAGCACCAATGGGAAGGGGTTTTTAAGAGGAACCAAAGGTTTCATGCCCCCATAGTCTAGCAGTATTTGTTGTTAGTTTTTAATATTCATTAAAGATCTCAGGTCTTTTGAAAATGTGCAGCTTGTGCTGAGGCATGATTTTGTGGACAAAGAACAAGATGCCATTCACGCCGGAAGTCCGACCTGTGATGATTATCTATGCATTCAAAGATTAATCCAAATTAGAAATAGTCAGAGTGGGGAGGAGGCAGGGGCAAAGGACAGAATTTTATGCAAATGAAAAACATTAGTTTTCTATAAGATTTCCTTGGAAACTTTCAACTTTTTGGCAAAACACTGCAATATTTCATTTGGAATCGTCACTGTGGGCAGTGGTGCCTGATGGATGTTGTAGTTCAGGTTTCCCTCTATAAGCCTGGGTCTCTGGTCAGACAGCATCTCTCATAACATAACGTTTCAGTCTTGATAAGGGGAGGTGATGCATTATGGAGTATATGGGCATGATGCATCATGAGAGATGTATCCATCTGGAGCCTGTCTTATAGAGAAGAATGGGAACATAAGTGAGTGAAGTTAATAAGCGCAGTAAAGGTGGTAACCCCCACCCTGGCACTTGCACTTACTACCTCTTTGATGCAGCAATATGGAATACTATCTTGGAGAAAGAGACGGTTCACGAGAGGGCAGCTAGAGCTAGGGAGGGGGCTTGGATGGGGCAGTTAGGGTATGTCTACACTGCAAACAGCTGTTATTTCAAAATAACTATCGTAGCATCTACACAGCCATTCCATTATTTCAAAATTAATTCGAAATAGCGGAGGGCTTATTTTGAAATTGAGGAATAGTGCCAATTTCAAAATTAGCACTGTGTAGATGCTTATTTTGAAATAAGGGGCCTCCAGCCCTTCCCAGGGTGCCCTGCTGGCCACCCTGGCCACACAGCAACTTCTGTTCTGATGCCCTGCCGGAACTGGTTCCAACCAGCCTTAAATGCGATTCAATGTCCACTCAGTGTGGCCGCACTATTTCAAAATAGAAAAATGCTATTTCAAAATGCATTTTGTGTGTAGACACGTTATTTCAAAATAAGTTATTTCGAATTAACTATTTCGAAATTAGATATTTCAAAATAACACTTTAGTGTAGACATACCCTCAGGGAAGGCAAACAATCGAGATGCTGAGTTAGGGAATGCATTCAAACTTGGGTAGCAGATGAGATGATAGGATAAAGGAACTGCAGAATAAAACAGGGGACTGTGGAGTGATAAGGAGGAAAGAAGGGAAACAGGAAAGGTTTCAAGTCAGGAGAAGCAGAGAAAATAATTGGCCTGGATATGTGAGCAGGCACTGTTAAGGAAGGGAAGTAGAGGGAAATAAAATCTACAGACTTACCAGAGAGAGAGAGAGACAGAGACAGAGAGAGAATCAAGGAGAAAAAACCTGAAAGGAAATAAAATTGATAAAAAAGGGCATTGACTAAAAAGTGTGCTGTATGAAAACAGATCCTGAAAGTGGTAAACAAGAAGCCCACCCACCAAGAGCCTAAACAGGAACAGAGAGAGTCATTGTTTGAAAGTCTATTGATGGAATACAGTTCAAAGGTGCCTAATGGACAAATGAGGCTCCACCTGGTGAATAAACCCTGCTTGCGGATAAATTCAGTGAAAAGAGGTGCAGCTCCAGAAACATCCAATCTAAGACACACTTTGGCTACGTCTAGATTGCATCCCTTTTTCGTAAAAGGGATGCAAATTAGACATATCGCAATTGCTAAATGGCTGCCACTTTTTTCGGCACAGAGCTTTCTCGGAAAAAAGCGCCAGACTAGACACGGATCTTTTGGAAAATAAAGCCTTTTCCCAAAGATCTCTTATTCCTTATTTTAAGAGGGATAAGGAATCTTTGGGAAAAGGCTTTATTTTCCGAAAGATCCGCGTCTAGACTGGCGCTTTTTTCCGGCAAAGCTCCGTGCCGAAAAAAGCGGCAGCCATTTTTATGCTAATGAAGCGGAGGAGATTTAAATCCCCGCTTCATTAGCAATTGCGATACGTCTAATTTGCATCCCTTTTACGAAAAAGGGATGCAATCTAGACGTAGCCTTTGAGCCAAAGAGAAACAAAGAATAGGAAAGCTAGAGTGGAGCTGGATTTACAGCCAAGGAGAGGGGAAAGTTGGTTCTTCTCTGAAATGACACGGTAGATTGTGAAGTAATTTCTTTTGTTCTTGCTAATGACAGTTTTATGGCACAGCATGTACAACTCACAAAAGGTTAATGAGTTGGTTAATGAGCTTATAGTTTATTCAGTTTTTGGTCATCTACTGTATATTTTAGAGAGTTTGTCTGTCCGTTTTGTGTGAAAAATGTAAAACTCATTCCGTACCTCCTCTGTTTTTCAACCAGCTCCACTGGCTTTAGATTAAAGAGAAAACAAAGACTATACTAACGACAAGAGGGAATGCAGCAAGGTCCTCTAGCCCAGTGGTTCTCAAACTGTGGTCCCATTTTAATGGAGTCACAAGGGATGGCATTAGACTTACTGGGGCCTAAAGCCAAAGCCCATACTCCACTGTCTGGGACCAAACTGTAAGGCTGAAGACTTCAGCCTGCATGGGACCTGGATTATAGGCCCCTACCTGGTGCTGAAACCCTGGACAACTGTCCACCAGGGGAGAGGAGGGATCTCAGGCTCCCCTACACACACCTGAGGCGATGGAACTATGGGGGCTTAGGCTCGGGGTCATGCAGTAATTTTTGTTGTCAGAAGGGTGACACGGTGCAATGAAGTTTGAGAACCCCTATTCTAGCTTTTTTGCTTCAAATGACAGCAGGGCTAAGTAAGGCTAGAACCCTAGACAGGCACTCCAGAATCAAGAATAGATACTGAGTCTCTATCTCTGATCTGCTGAGGGGCTTTGGGCAAGTCACTTTGCTATCTCTATACTTCACTATCTCTATTTTACAGATCACAAAGTGATCCTGGCCTCCTTTGCAAAGTACTCTGAGGCTGTGTCTATATTGGTGCGATCTTGCGCCAAAACGGCTGCTTTTGCGCAAAAACATGCTGCCTGTCTACAGTGGTGGGGAGTTCTTGCGCAAGAGGCCAGTGTAGACAGGCAAAATGAATTTCTTGCGCAAGAAACCCCGATGGCTAACATGGCCATTGGAGCTTTCTTGCGCAAGAGAGTGTCTACACTGGCACGGATGCTCTTGTGCAAAAGTACATCTCTTGCGCAAAGGCATATGCCAGTGTAGATGCTCTCTTGCGCAAATACTTTAACGCAAGAACTCTTGCGTTCAGCGGTGGATTTAGGGTAGGGCAAGCGGGGTGGCGGCCGCAGGCCCCGTGCTTCCCGAGGCCCCGTGCATGCACCGTGGTGCCACGGCGCATGCGCTGTATCAAAGGAGGGGCCCCGTGAAATTTCACTGCCCGGGGCCCTGTGGCGCTGCCCGGGGCCCCGTGGCACTCTCATTCGCCCCTGCTTGCTTTAAAGAGTATTTGCACAAGATCAGGCCAATGTAGACGTTGCCTGAGATCTATGAATAAAAAGTGCTCTATAAGAGATATTATTATCACTCTTTGTGCATGGATAGGTGCATTACCACCAGAATTGTAGCTACACATGCCCCACTGCAGCCAACATTTTCGAAACTGATTAGTGACTCACTAAGAAGTTTTTGGGTGCCCCCCGGATCATCAAAAGAAACTTGATTGTCAGCAGGTGCAAAGCCCTAGCCCTTTGGCAGCCTGTCTCCTTTACAGGGACTCATTTTGGAAACCCCAAAACTGAGGCACTGAAAATGATTATAGATTGAACTTACCTGGTCCAGCACCCTCAGGACCTTGCTGAGCAATAGCAGCTCCTCCATTCCCTGCTCCTAGCCCCCAAGACACCAGGCTCTCCCATCCCCAGGGCACCAGGATGCTTCTGCTGACTCTGGGGGTGCTGGGGCTCCCCTCCCATCTTCTCTAAGCCAGGGCTCTGCTCCATCAGCTGGACTCCACTCCACCACCTGGCTGGGAATTCCTTCTGCTCTGTTAATTGGGCAGCCAGGGCTCTGCAGCCAGTCCCTAGGTTGCCAGTGCCTAACTGATCGCTCATGGGGCACTGGGGCTCTGCTGTTGGCTCCTGGCCCGCCAGTTTTTCCTAATGAGTGCTCCAGTCCCAAGGCACCCATTGGGTCACTAATGGCACCAGACCAGGATGCTGCCAGAATAGGGAAGCCAGACTGGGAAGCCAGATCCTGAGATCTATAAAGTGGGGTCACTCATGAACAGAAATAATGCTCATATTGTTCTTTCCATCATAATGCCAACAATGGAATTTGCCAAGCCGCTTTGCAGATGACTGAATAGAGGGCATGGAGAGTGTTATGAAACTAAACCTAGTTTGTCTTTTCTCTTATGTCAGTTACACGCAATGAGCTTTTCACAGCATTTTCCAGCACTTTGATGCGATGTGCCACTTCACCCACAAATATCTCAACTGGAGAAACCGATCTCTGCAAACTCCCATTCATCCGTGTGTGTTCAGCCCACACATTCAGGAGAATGGAAGGGGGGTACGAGTTGGACCCCAATGGCCACCACAGAGGGCTCACCATTAAGGTAGGGAAAGAGGGGGGGAGCTTAGAGTACCAGTTATAGAAGCCTAAGTACCAGGACTTGAACACCCCTATTCTAGGCAAATCTGGACCTTTCTGAAGAAAGGAGTAAAGAGGGAGGAGAGAGAAGTTCTGCCAGCCGTGCTGCTAGTAAAACAGAGCGCTCAGGGCTAGGAAATATGTCCTACAGTGCCGATTTTGGACCAGTACTAGAAAAGTAGCCTTCACCATAGCTAGGCTATGCCACTGAATGCTCTCACCAGCTATTGGATTGGCCATCTCTGAGAGCTCCCCTGTAGCAATGGTGTGCCCACGAGTAGGTCTCTCTCTTCTTCTAGATACTAAGCAAGGCTCTTCCCTGTCACTGTTCAGGTCCACCCCATGTGCCTTCTTCCTTCCCATCGCCTGTACAACATATGGCACAATTTACCTGATACAATCTGTTGAATCATAAGGTTATTTAGGGCTAATAGAATGGCTTCGGATTTTGGGTGCCCAAATTGAGACACCTTCCAGAGGCCTGGTTTGCAGAACTGAAACTCAGTTCCTTTATGATGCCTCAAATTGGACACCTAAAAAAAAATCACTGAAGAGCCTCAGCAGCAACAGTCATCTCTTCATTTTTGCAATTCGTGATAGTAGCTGAGATCATTTCATTCCTCTGTTTCATCTAACATCAAACCTTGTAAATTCCTTTCGGGATCTCTAATTGGAATTCAGCATCATGAAGGATATATATTGGGAAGATCATAATCCAGTCAATCAAGGGGAGGCATTCAAAAGCGTTGCCACTAACGGAATCACACATAAAAGCCTCCCAGGGGAGGGAGGAAGAGGTTTATGTGCCATGCCTGGCCTATGTTAAGATAATTAAAACTTGTTTCACAACATAAAAAAGCCAAAGTGTCAAGCCACTAAAAGCAGAAAACCGCTGCCAATATAGATGCCTTTTTCCACACTAGTTTATGATGAGAGAAAATACAGATTTAAAAAACACAACTGACAACAGTGTAACTACAAGATATATAGAAGGCAGTATAGAGGATAGCTCAAATACATGAATACTAAAGGAAATTTTGAATCAGTCCAGTCCACGTTGCTGCAATTAAGGGCGCTACATTTTATATACATGGTCAACTTCTCTCCCCTTTATGTTCAAATTTTAAGTGTTTGCAAAGCATGGGAGCTTCTAACTACTCTCCTAATATGAGATTTAAAGGCTTGATCTTATTAATGCCAATAACTGACTGGCTAGAGTGGTAGAGACAGGAAACCCAGCTCACTGCCAGTATATATGTATGAATGGATGTATGGTATGTGGTTTTATTGCTTCTTAGTTTGCTATATGAAGAGGGGCTAATCCTTAAATAAGCAATCTTACCCCTGCATACTCAGGGTTTGTTTAAGAAGCCTGTATCTCTAATGGGAATTTTGTATTAAAAAGGAATTTCAGGGTAGAAGCAAGGGGAGTAAATATTCTAAAGAGGAAAATCATATGCACCCCAGGAAGGACTAATACATTATATGTTGATTGTTAAAACAATATATTTTACCTGTTGCCAATGTGTTAGTAACAGGATGATCACTACAGCTTGGAAACTCGTTACTGCCCACAAATATCCTTGCAATTAAGAGCTTTTTGGAAGAAAGGGTTTGCTTAGGAAATGAGAACTTTTATAGTTAGGAAGCTACTATGACCATCTGATCCCAGGCATAAAGTGTTCTGGGAACTGTAGTTCAGTAGCTGGGTGGCCATTTTTTGGCAGGCATGGCTGAGTGAAGAAAAGAACCTTGCTGGGTTTTTCAAAATTGCCTGTGGGGTTTGGATACCCAGTGTCCATTAAAATTAGTGGTAGCCAATCATTTCCAGTAGATGGCTTTGAAGATCTCACCCTATGAGCTTAAGCCTTACTATTAAACCTTTGGGATGAGCTGGCTGGCTAATTGTATCACATGGGGCCTAATTATTTTTGGGTGGTTTTTTTAATGAAGAGGGAGATTTTAATTTGGTTGTGAGGGAACAGGGTGGAGTGAATATCTCCTGCTATAAAAAATGGTTGATCTAAACATTCAAAAGGCCACTCCCAATAGTTTAGATACTCTGCAAAGATCCATAAAGAGAACAGAGAGCTCCACAATCTAGCTAACAGCTCAGCCAGAGTTTTCCTGGCCTACTGATAGAGTTTAGCAAATAATTATTTAAGTTGGCTAATGCAGATTTATTTATTTAGCCCATTTTTGCTTTTTACATCTCTCTCAGCAGTGACACTTTTAGATATTCCACACCTGGCTCCCCAGTAGAAGATCCTAACCTCTCACAATGTTCACTCACCTTTAAGCTTTTATTTATTTAAAAAGTATGAAGGCATCTGCAAATAACATTGCATGGGGGGTGCGGAGCCCAAATGGTCACTTGTGCCAAGGCCTAGCAGAATTCCAGAGGGGTAGGGGTGGAAATAATTAAGAAAGAAAGCATTAACATTGTTACCTCCAGTTTTTCTTGTATACATCTTATAAAAATATTACAATTTGCAAATAATAAAGCTTTTTACAGAATACAAACTATAGAAGAACACCTTGTGGGTGATCTTAACAATCCTGATCCATCCCCTCTCCTAATTTATTCTTTTACAGTCTGCAGGTATTCTCAGAGCATTTAGTTTATTGCCCATTTCAGCAATGTTATTAGATGGCTGCTTTTCTAAGATGGCTCTGACTTTATGTGGGCCTGGATGTAGGATATTGTTTGGCCTGACCTCGTATTTCCCTTTGTTGGACAGAAGCTGTCCTTGTTTTTGTTCATGGAACATCTATATGCTCTAATATCAGAGGGGTAGCTGAGTTAGTCTGGATCTGCAAACGTGACAAGGAGACCTGTAGCACTAACAGATGATATACTTTTTTTATATACTCTGCACCCATATAGTCACTGGCATCCTCTAACGATTCAAGTGATGGATTTTGTCAGTGGAAAATTATTAAGAACATTCATTATCCTCAATGGTTTGAAACCATTTTTCCTAACTGGAGTTATAAGTTATTCAGTATTGAATCATGCCTGACTTTATTAGAATGGGCTATTTGAGGTAGTGCCTAAGAGTCCCAGGGCACAAAACAAAAAGAGCTTGGCAATTGTTTTTCTTCAGACGGCTTCCACTGGGGATGTTCCAAAACGTACTGTATCATCAATAGGTCTGAATGGGAAAATGTAGGGTCAACACACATCTACAGTTTCCCATTTGTTCCTGATAAGAACAACCACTGCATGACTAATAACACATAGATACATAATGTATTATATATCATTGAAATAATATCTCCTTGTCTTGAATATAACCTCACCTTCTCTCAAAAAAAGATATGAAAGACTAGAAAAGGCCCAGAAGATGAGTGGCAAAGAGAAAATGAACCATGTGGCCTCTCTCTTGTGTGGCTTCTCTGTGTGCAAGAAAAGGTGTCATCCAATCAAATAAGTAACAATTTAGAAATTGGTAAAAGGAAATATTTTAGTGTTACTCTTTAAAATTCAGGATATCATTGAGATAGAGGTTAATATGATTCAATTAAGTATTAGACAGTTATATGGATGATAAGAATATTCACATATATGTACAACAGGAGAAAAATCAAATAAGGGATATGTAAATCCTCATACTGCAGAAAGTAAGCCACTATCATGCAGGGAGGGGGAAGGATAGCTCAGTGGTTTGAGTGTTGGCCTGCTAAACCCAGGGTTGTGAGTTTAATCCTTGAGGGGGCCATTTAGGGATCTGGGGCAAATCTGACAGGGATGGTTCTTGGTTCTTCTATGAGGGCAGGGAACTGGACTGGATGAGCTCACAAAATCCCTTCCAGTTCTTTGAGATGGTATATCTTGGTAGTGACCATACTCTTACAAAGCAATTTAAAAAACTAGCCAGAGAGAGAAGCTGCAGAACTTACCTTCATCTGCAAATTTGACACTTTTTATCAAAGTTTGAACAAAGACATGAACTGGATGGGCCACTATATTCAACACCCTAATGACATCAAAAGCTAAGTATCGGGCATTTTCAGCCCACTCTATTAGCCTCCTTTAGCACGAACACTATAATTGATAAGATTTTTTCCTTCTCTTTCCCTCCCCATCCCCTCTTTTTCTGCTATTTATTTGTATCTCTGGACCCCAGGCTCCATTCATCTGAAGAAGCAGGTTGTGCCCACGAGAGCTTATGATACCATCTACATTTTTGTTAGTCTCCAAGGTGCTGCAGGGCCATTCATTGTTTTTTAAGTATTTTCAGTTACAAACTAATATGGCTACTCCTCTGAGGTCTGTCTGTAGCTTATTCCATAATTGTCCACTATGAAGCTCCTTTCACCTTCAGCTGATGTATGTGTTACTAGCCACTGTCAGGGTCAGGATACCAGACTATATGGCACATTGGTCTGATCCAGTGATGGACAACCTAGGCTAGTGAGTGGGCCACATGAATGGCCCTTCTTCATCTCAGTGGGTTATAAGATTGTCATAACCAATACAGTCTCCCAGGAGAGGTTAGTTTTTCTAACTGCTGCTTGAGTACCTAGAATTAGCAGGGTGTTGCTGATTGAATCATGGCAGTGCTTTGATTGGCTGTAGAGGGAGCACAGGGCTCTCACAATCAATGTTGTGAGCAATCAGTAGGCACCTCACTTCATGTGCTGTTGCTTTACGTGCATGTTGCTTTACGTGCATGTCCACTCTGCAAATGGAAACAAACAGAATCTGGCAACCCTGCATGTGGGCAACGGTAAACAAAATGTTTCACAGACCACATATAGAATCCCCACGGCCCACATGTGCCCCATTGGCCGCAGGTTGCCTAACGTGGTCTGATCTGATAAGGCATTTCTTACGTTCCTGCATACTCAGCTGGTTCATTTATCTTTTCAATTACAACATTACTCACCTTTCACTTTAATTCCCCCTGTACTTTTGGCAACAATGGCAAAAAGGATACATGGGGGCCTTCTATGGGTACCAAGTCGGCTCTTCAGGCTTTCTGACAATCTGTATAGTTCTACTATCACAACCTTATATATATTTTTTTTATTTTGCTCCCTGGTAAGAATGCTCACAAATGAGAGAGAAATTTGATGATGGAGGGTAAAGCAGGATTATTGTACTGGGGTCCTGAGTTCAGCAAGCCCCCTCCCCGAACATCTGTAACTGGGGTGAAATGGGTAGAGGTGGGACCCAAGAAAACATGAATACCAGTGATCCAAACATCTCTCAACAGGCCTAGGAGAACAGTCAGATTGCGTATGTAGTGAATGAATGTTTTTCTTCTAGTCTTTGAAGTCATTGTTGGATTCACATACAACAATAGTGCAAAAATATTTGCAGACAAAAATGTGATTTTGCAATTGACAGCATCCCTTAATTGACTTTCCCCCATCAACCACAGTGTTCTGCCTCATTGGACACCCTCATCTTCTCTTATACATTCATGCACCAAGGTAAATAGTTCGCTGTGAACATTTCAGCCAGCTCTGTAAGTGAAACAAGGAAAGAAACCATGTTTCTGTATCAAGTTGGGGTAGAAATAAGGTAACCAGATGACCCATTTTTAAAGTGACTATCCCATATTTAAAGCCACCTGCAGGTGTCCCAACTTATTCTTAAAAATTGGCAAATTGTCCAGTATTTTCTGTCTCCCTCCATCAGTACTGGTGGGTCCTGATTCTGGCCAGAGTCTTGCTTGCCAGCTGCCCATCAACCAGCAGTGAGTGGGGAGAGGCCAGTGGCCAATGATAGGGGTGGGCATGCAAGGTTGGTGGTGGGGTGAAAATGTAGCCCGTGGGGCCTGCTCATATGTCAGTTCAGGCCCTGCTGCATGCCAGCTCTCAGCCAGCAGGTCCCGCCGTCTGTCCCATTTCTACTTGGTTCTGGCTGCAGTGGTTGGTGAGTGCAGGCAGGTGCCAGGCAATAGCAGGTTTACATGTCACCTCTGCTGCCCATCCATCCATCCTTTATGTCTTCCCTTTTTGCTTTCCTCTCCCTGCTTTGCCCCTTTAAGCCCTCCCACACTCAGCTCTGCTGCTCTTCCATAACTCCCCAACCCCCATGGGATGTGTCCTGCTTCTAGTGCTGCATGGAGAACCATCCCCTGATTGAAGCACTGAGCCTGGTCAGCAGGCTCCTACTTTCCCCCACTGCCTCTGGCTGGGCCAGCGCCCCAGGAAAACCTTAGACTTTCTGGCCCAGGACACTGGCCAGGAAGAACCAAGCCCTGCATGTGCCAAAGCTCCGCACAGCTCTGGCACAGGGAAGCCTCTCTGCCTCTTAGTTAAGCTCTAGAGTAGCAGGAGGGAGGATCAATTTCCAGCCTGTTCACATCCTGAATCTACAGACTCCACAGCAGCTCCTCGAGTAGAAGCTTAGCACCTTCTTCACCCACCCCCGGCCTTGGATTCTCCTCCATCCCTGAGGGTGCCCTCCTCCATCCTGTAGGGTGTCCTCCTCTGCTGAGTCACCTATCTGGCTGGATTTGCTGAAGCCACTACAGTCCGGTTCCCTGAGCCTGGGTGCACAATGAATCCTGAGGGCTTAACCCCTTCCTGCACACACTGTAGACAAGAGACAGGAGGTGGCTGGGTTATTTGGTGGCCAGCAGCTACCTGGAGGTGTTAGCTGCCTTTTGACACTGGGCAGGCAGGAAGGCACAAGCTGGTCCAGCCACAATCAGAGCAGTGGGGAGAGGGAAAGAGATGAGCTCTGCCAGATCATCCTCCTGCTCCTCCCTTGCAGCTAGAAGCAGCTCCCATCCCTTCCTTCCTGCACTGTGACAAAAAGCTGCTTCTGGCCACTGAATACTGGTGAGAAATCGGAGGGGGGCATGTGGCCCTGCAATCCTCCCACCCCCATGTTGTCCTAGTAAGCTGCTATGCCAGGTACCAGGAGAGGCTGGTCCATCCTGGAAGCCCAACCACATGTGAAGGGCAGAAAGTGCCAGGCGGGAAGGGTTGAGTCAGCCCGTCACCCTCTCCATGTGAGAGAGGTGTGCAGGTGTGAACGTATGTCACCCTCCTCATTTGAACCCTCAGGACTTAAGGATAAGAAGATAAATAAAAAGAATCCAACTCTAGTATTTTTTAACAGGGACTCGGTCAACTTCATGTTAATTTAAATGTTTGTACATTTGATTGCTGTTGAATTCGCTTGAATATGAGTAATTTTACCAGGTGTCCCATGTTCAGCATAGGGAAATATAGTCACCATAGGTAGAAAGCACCACAACAACATGAACAAAACTGATTATAACAAGTCAATTGAGTTTAACTAAACATGCTACCAAGAGCAGCCAGACCATGCTCCTGCGGTAAGGTGGACTTTCACACAGAAAGCAGCTATAAACGGAGTGTGGCCTGCAAATCAATCAGCCCCCTACCTCTAGCTAATGAGAACTTCTTCTTTATTAGATTTTTTTATAGACTTATAAAGCCAGGATAGGATGTATTATATGGGCTGTCTGTCTGCCCTGTCTGTCTATGTGCCACTGGCACTCTTAACAATAGACCATGATAGTGTTTAACAAGGGTTGGAACTTGATGGAATATAAAAGTAATTGAGAAACTAAGCAAAAAACCAACACAGGGCTGTAAAAGGAATTGTAAAATCAAAGCAAGTCAACAGGAAGATTTCTCTGTAAATCCCATGAAGTACTTGGGCAGTCTTTGTGGGAGCTCTCATGTAAATGTCAATCCTCATTTATGTGAAAAACATGGACTGTTTCTCAGAGCTTTCTAAGCGTAACATGATTAGTTAAAAAAAAAGTTATGTCTCTCTGGGTAGGACTGTTTCAAAGTACTATAATGACTTTGCTTAATACAGTATGTGCTAGACAAGGGACTTTGAAGCCATTCCTATACATCTCAACTTCACTCCTAACTGATTTTTGCAATTCTTTATTTTGCTGGCATTGCTGTAAACAATGTGCTGCCCTTCAAAATAAAGGGGAAAGCCCAGGCCAATGTTTTAAAGTAACCCCTCCACTGAGTTATATCACTACTTTCAGAGACTAACGAAGTATTGTGATAAATTGCCAAATGGGTCCCCATAAAACAACACTTCTTTAAAGTTTTGGTCCCCATTAAAGGAAGTTATCTGGAATGTCTCCAGAAGGGGTGGTTTGGGGTGGAATTTTTTTTTTTTTTTTTGTGCTAAAGCGTTCACAGAAGATCAAATGTTGTTCATTATAAATTCGTTAACAGCATAGCTGCTAACATTCAGTAAATTAACAAGGAACTTTTATTACATCCGATCAAGCTCTTGTTAAAGATAACAAGTTCTTTTCATTCTTTGTGTTTGTATAACAGTCACTTTTCTGGAACTCATCAAAGCCTGTTGTGAATTCATGCCAAAGCCCCACTCTCTTTTTGAATATGTTTTAATACAAGAAATAATGAAATTCTATGATCATGTTGAGAAAACATGGGTTATGTTAAAATATTGCTAGATAAAAAGACTTGGAATTGTGGAGAAATCTACTCTAATATCTGCAAAGACCAAAGATAATCCAGTGCAGACAACCCAGAAAATGCTGAATTTTTTATGTTTTCTTTTTATTGTTTTACTTTTGTACAAAAAAAGCTTAGTGAAATATCTTCTTTATGAAATCTGACAGCATAACAATGCTCCATTGTGGGCTTACTTTAGAGTGGAGTATTTCACTCAAATATAAGTTGCTGAAAAGTTATTTTATATAATCAGTTTAATCAAGTGATTAAATTAAGAATCTTATCAAACAATCAAAAGTGGGATGGAAGAATACTTTGCTTTGAACTTTTTCAATAATATATTTTAGAGGAAGATGTGATTTTTGTAAAAGAATCAGTTGCTTCAAAACCTAAATATTTTGGGCACAGGCCAGCACAATAAAATCTTTTTGTTGTGTATCGATGTCCAGATATGTATCCCCCAATCTTAGGAGAAGTGAAATAAATGTTTTGGGGGAATATTTAACGATCTGAAGGGTTGGCTGCAAAGCCCATTCAAATCAATGGGAAGACCGCCACTGACTTAGATTAGTGCTGGAGCCAAAGCCATTGTAGGCACTCCACAATAAAGATGACAATCATCTTCCCATCGGATAAAGTACTGTTAGCAGCACATAAGACTGGTCAAGTTGATTTCTTCATAAACCTCAATGAAAAATCTACTAAATAAGCAGATCTCCAGGTACATCTACACATCAGGGCAAAACGCAAATTAAGCTACGCAACTTCAGCTACATCAACTGCGTTGCTTATGTCGAAATAACTTAATTTGGATTTTGGCGCTGTCTACACAGCAGGAAGTCAAAGGAAGTACACTCTTCCTTCGACTTCCTTTACTCTTCATGAAACGAGGGTTACAGGAGTCAGAGTAAGAAGTCCTCCAGCTTGTAGTGTAGATGCGCACTATGTTATTTTGGAATAATGTGGGTTATTCCTAAATAACTCTGCTGTGTAGAAATAGCCTCAAAGAACTGGTAGGTAAGGTCCCATGGGAAGCAAGCTGAAGTGGAAAAACAATTGCAGACAGTTGGCAGTTTTTCAAAGGGACATTATTAAGGGCTCAAGAGAAACTATTCCATTGCATAGGAAATGTAGGAAGTATGGCAAGAGAGCACTTTGCCTTATCCAGGAGATCTTAAATGACCTAAAAATCTGAAAGAAGTCATAAAAATTTGGAAACTAGGCCAAATTACAAAAGCAAATAACACAAGTATGTAGGGGCAAAATTAGAAAAGTGAAGGCACAAAATGAGCTTAGTCCAGCTAGAAACATAAAGGGTACCAAGAAACATCCTACAAATATATTAGAAGCAAGAAGAAGCCCAAGGACAGGGTAGACCCATTGCTCAATGAAGAGGGAGAAACAATAACAGAAAACATGGAAATGTCAGAGGTGCTTAACGACTTCTTTGTTTCAGTTTTCACCAGGAGGGTTCGTGGTGACTGGATGCCTAACATAGTGAATGCTAGTGGAAAAGGGATAGGCTTAGAATTTAAAATAGGAGAAGAATAAGTTACAAATTACTTAGAGAAGTGATATGCCTTCAAGTCACCAGGGCCTGATGAAATACATCCTAGAATACCATTATCAGAGAGTAATAACCCTTCTCAGAGAGCATAGTTCCCGCGAAGGTGTGAGCCTGCACGGGTGTTCACCAAGAATTCGAGTCCTGCCCACCTCCTCAGCAGGGCAGGACAGTGGCTACTCAGATGTTCCAGGGAGGGGCTGTGTGGCAGACAGCTGCCCATGCCCCAGAGCAGCTGGGCAGCCACCACATGGCCCTGGCTCTAGCTTCAGCCCTTCTCCAGGGTTGGAGCTGCGGCCAGGGTAGACCACGTGGTGGGCAGCAACAGCTCCAGCAGCTGGTGCTGGGCCAGAGCCACCACTCTGGCAGCCAGGGCCAGAGCTGCCGTGTCATGGGCAGCAGCGACCACTCTGGCAGCCAGGGCTAAGGCCAGAGCCACCGCATGGCAGTGTGTTCCTCTCCAGCTGCCACAGCTCTAGACCTCTCACCATTGCCACTGCCTCTGTGAGATCAGCTAGGGAATTATCTGCTTGGTCTTCTGCATGACCTGTAAGACACTTTCTGATTCCTGGTGTGGAGCAGGTGTTGCACACTGCCCCATGGCCACTAGCTCTGAATTTTTATGGTTAGCTGCTGACAGACCTCACTGTTCACACAGCTCTTCTAGCCCTTTTTGGAGAGGCCAGCATCTGCTTCTTTGCTCATCCTGCCTTATTTGTTGCTTACTCAGCTTTATAGGCTTCTTAGTTATATTTCCTTTATCTACTATATATATTTAGAGCGTTTGTCTGTTGGATCAAGAATTCCTTCTACACGGTAAGAGCTAGGACCACCAAATTCAGTATATAACTTCCCCTCATTGTAACTTAAAGAAAAATAAGACTTTGGTTGTATCGGGGCCATGGCCAGAGTCACGTGGTGGGCAGCTGGGGCCAGGGCTGTGCCAGAGCCTCATGGCAGGTGGAGGCTGGGGCCGGAGCCACATGGTGGGTAGCTGCCCTGTCACAGGGCTGGCTTCAGGGTTGGGCAAACTGGCCATGGATGTTCCTGGGAAAAGGGGGTGGACAGTACTGGGCAGAGGGGTGCTTGGCAGGACATGCTGGAAGCTCAGGGTGGGGGTTGGAAGTACAGCTGAGAGGAAAGTGCAGGGGTTGGGATAAAGGGGCCACTGTGATTAAGTTAGAGGCAAAGGGGGCACAATGCAGGGTTAGTGGTAAAGGATCCACAGGATGGAGGTGTAGGGATTGGGAGCCCATGGATGCAGGAATGGAGGGAGCAAGGCTGGGTGGGAGTGGGCTGGGTGTCAAATGGGTGGTTTTCAGGGTCAATAGGTGTAGGGTCATGCACCTTGTTAATTATCCCTTGTTTTAGTATTTTTCTTATATGACAATTTACATTTATATTTATATTTAATTTTGTTAGTAACTGGTGGGTGCCAGAGTGGCATACATCCGAAAAAGTACACGTGACGTCAATATTGGTTCATAAGACAAAACTCACTCAGCTCATGAATGGAAACTCTTAGAGGGAACACTGGTTCAGGGTCATGCTGGAAGGGCATAACAAGTGGGTTTGCAGAGGGATCCGTTTTGGGACCAGTTCTGTTCAATATCTTCATCAACGATTTAGATAATGACATAACAAAAATGCTTGTAACGTTTTCAGATAATTCCAAGCTGAGAAGGGTTACAAGTGCTTTGGAGGATAGGGTCATAATTCAAAATGATCTGGACAAACTAGAGAAATGGTCTGAGGTAAATAGGATGAAGTTTAATAAGGACAAATGCAAAGTACTCCATTAGGAAGAAACAATCAGTTTCACACATACAGAATAGGAAGTGAATGTCTAGGAAGAGATTTAGGGGTCATAGTAGACCACATATGAGTCAACAGTGTGGCACTGTTGCAAAATAAGCAAACACAATTATGGGAAGCTTTAACAGGAGTGTTATGAGCAAGGAGAAATTCCTCTGCTCTACCTTGCACTGATTAGGCCTCAATTTGAATATCATGTCCAATTCTGGTCACCACATTTCAAGAAAATATGGAGAAATTGGAGAGGGTCCAAAGAAGAACAACAAAAATGATTAAGTTCTAGAAAACATGACCTATGAGGGAAGACTGAAAGAACTGGGCTTGTTTAGTTTGGAAAGGAGAAGACTGAGAGAGGACATGATAGCAGTTTCCAAGTACCTAAAAGGGTGTTACAAGGAAGAGGGAGAAAAAAAATTCTCTTTAACCTCTGATGATAGGACAAGAAACAATGAGCTTAAAATGTAGCAAGGGAGGTTTAGGTTGGCACCCTAACTGTCAGGGTGGTTAAACACTGGAATAAATTGCCTAGAGAGGTTGTAGAATCTCCATCACTGGAGATACTTCACAGCAGGCAAGACAGACATTATCAGGCATGGTGTAAATGGTACTGGGTACTGCCATGAGGACAGGGGCCTGGACTTGATGACTTCTTGAGGTCCCTTCCAGTTCTAGTATTCTATGTTTCTATGATTCTGTGATCTCTAACCCAGTCTCCTACTGCTAGCACTACAGATTGAACCTCTCTAAATGAGGACTCCATGGTCTGGCTGCTGGCCAGATGTTCCCAGGCCAGACAGCCCAGGTGGCAGGCAGCAGGAACGCTGGCAGCTGGCAGTCCTGCTGGGCTGGGAGCCCAGTAGGGCTAACAGCAGCCTGATGGGGGAGCTGGGGCTGGGACAGTGCAGCAGCCCAGCAGGGGAACCAGGGCTGGGGCCAGGGCTGCAGCAGCCCAGCAGCCTGGGTGCCCAACGGAGAAGCGGGGCTGGGGCCATAGCAGCCTGCCAAGCAAAGGGCCAGCAGCAGGCAGCCTGTCTGGGACCATCAGCCCAGCGACCAGCAAGGGCCAGAAGCAGGGCCAGCCGTGGGTGGGGAGCCAGTGGCGCGGGACCTCCCCTGCTCAGGCAAATTCCCTCATCCAGGTCCCAAGAGTGCCGGACCAGGGAGGTCCAACCTATACTAGAAGAACAGATTCCCAGTGAACAGGCACACATGGGGGATGGAGGTCAAATCAAGAACCTCTACATATATAAGGAAAGCCAATATTTTAAAAAATACCTTTGTTTTTGTCTCCATTGGCCAACATCTTTTTATAACTAAGATTCTCTCTTTTGAAGCCATTTGTTTTTAATGAGTGACTGAAGCACAAGCACCTTGAAAGTACTGTCCTGTACCTGCATCTGACGAAGTGGGTCTTTGCCCACAAAAGCTTATGCTCCAACACTTCTGTTAGTCTATAAGGTGCCACAGGACTCCTTGCCTCTTTTGCAGATTCAGACTAACACGGCTACCCCTCTGATACCTGTACCTGGGTTTCTTTGCAATGACTGTTGGCCAAAATGACTCACTTGTGCACAGTGAATTCTCCTCCTCCCAATAGGACACGAGTCTTATGTGGGCAGCTTTCCAGGGATTGTTATCTTGTGTTTGAAAATCATCGCTAGGATCCCAATCCAAAATTAAGGGGTGAAGCTGAGAAGCAGCCTTTTTATATCTGCATCCTATCAAACACGTTCAACCTAAAAGGTTCTTAGATTGCTCTAGCATTCTGTAATTACCAGGCAATGTAGCCTCACTCTCTGAATCAGCATAAGTTTCCTTTGGCTCCAGTCTGATACAGACAAATAGTTATGAATGTCAGTAATGGAAAAACAACTGAGACGCAGTATGGTCTAGAGAACAGGGCACTGGACATTCCAAGGGCCTGCAAAAGGCCTACATACAAAATAGTGCTTAAGCAAGGACTTAAGGGGTACAGATAGACCTTGTGGGAGAATTGCTTCCAGCTGTGTTTCAGTGGGTAAGCAGCATCCTAGGGCATAAAAACCCTGGGGACATTGAACTAAAGCAGAGCTCTGGCATAGTGTTGTACCTTTCAGAATCTTAGTCTCTCCAAACAGCCCTGGCAAGCACTGTTCTGCTCTCTATGGTTCCAAGGACAATCCCCTGCCATAGCCCCCACAATGAAGCAAGCAGACACCAGTTCCATAGGTTGTGACCCAGGGCTGGCCCAGAACATTTTGGCACCTGAGGCGGGGAGCTCAAATGACGCTTGGGCCAAAACTTTGAAAGGTCTCAATTCTGCCTTCTTCCTGTTCTACTCCTCTCATGGTACTGCTCTGCTACCTACATATGCACCAGCAGAGACACAATTTTCTACACTCTGGGTCCTAGTGGCACTCCCCCCCACACACACAGTCTGGCAACTGAGGCAGCCGCCTCAGTTCACTTTATGGTAAGGCCAGCCCTGTTGTGACCCACACACACACCCTAGCCCAAGTGCCAAAGGTGCAAGACTTACTAAGGTCTAGTGTGAAAAGAGGAATAAGGGGTAGGAGACCCAAGGAAAGACAAAGGAGCTGGAGGGAGGTTGTCCAGGAAAGATGAGGGGAAAGACAGGGAGTGGGAATGAAAGAGGCACAGGGAAACATGGAAAGGATCTGGGAGGCTGGGACGTACACATTTCACTTAGAGCACCAGTGCATCTAATGTAGGCCTTGACAGTTTGTCTAATATTATACCCATTAGTTCTTATTCGTCTTTATTTTTATTTTTAACCAAGTCTGCCACGACCTTATGTTTGATATGAACTACTGCCTCCAACACTGATAACATTCATGACCAACTCTCTTCAACAACGGAGGCTCTTCCTGCAGCCATTCAGGGGGTCGTAATAACACTATTGTAACGAGGGCTATTTACCACTAGTCATAATTCCCAACTGCTTCTACATCCCCTGAGCACCAAGAAAATAACACTTCCAAAACTAGCAACGTATTATCACTAAATATGCTTATTATGACAGGACCTAGAAGCCCCTAACCAGATCAGAGCCACAGTATGAACCATCATGGTACAAAACCTCACCTGGTCCTTTCTCTAAAGCCCTAACAAACAATGCATGAGGAGAAAGTTTGAAGTAATTAGATATTTATTATTTCACATAGCAGGAACCTTAAATAAGTCTTCTTATTTAACCCAGGTCTGAGTGTTTATCACAGGAACTCCTTGGTTACACCCCATTATTCCCAGCAACTCATTCTTAAAACATATATGCATTCATATGCATGGTGGAGCCTGCTGCCATGAAAGGCTATGGATGTTCAGCAACTAAATATTGTGAAATTTGAGAAACGTTACACAAACACTAGCAAGCTTACACTGGAAAAAAGAGGAGAGGAGTTCAAAAGGGAAAACATAGTACAAGGCTAGCGTTAATGATTTTTTTTTATCAGACATGTCAGAGTTCCAGTTAAAATTCTCACTGAATGCTGATCTCTTTAAAATAATGAATATAATGGCAGAGGATAAAAGGGGCTAGAAGATATACCTGGCATTGCTTGGGTCCTTAACTGTTGTAAACTTTTTTTAAAAAATAAAAGGAAAATGTACATGCTTTATTTAAATTATGGGGCTCATTTTTTGGCTCTGGCCTATTTTGGGGGAGGGGGCATCTCATGGGAGAGCTGGGCTTCATTGCCCAGATCCAGGGGTGGTCCTGGGTGGGGTTGCTGTGGCAGGACTCGAGGGCAGGGCAGGGGCTTCTTCCCCCAGCCAGCACTGTTTGGGGCACAAAGGCCACTTACCCAATCCAGTGACCAGCAAGGTGGAAAGCTAATCCCCAGCTGGCCACTCTTTTGCTGGTGGCCACCCTCCTGTGGTCACTCTGCAGTATAGCTGTCACTCCTATCAACCCTCTCCCTTTCCATGTTATGGAAAACAATCCAATTCCAGGGATATCCCATTCTCCTGGCACAACCAAACCTTGACCTTGCTTAAAGTTAAGATAAGAGCAAGCTGCATATCAAATTTGGTGATCCTAGCTCTTATAGTTTAGCAGGAGTTCTTGAACAAATGGATTTGCAGATGTACAGACAGCCTCACAGACAGACAGGTGCACAAATGCTCTAAAAATGAAGACAGAAAAAGAGAGAGAGAGAGAGAGAGAGAGAGAGAGAGAGAGAGAGAGAGAGAGAATTCTATTCATTATCTTTTATCCCTGCTTAGTTTTCATGTTTAGACTTCATCTCATTAAGGGGAGTTGGCCATTTAATCATTATCTGTTTTCGGACTCCTTTCATAATTACCCCAATGAAAAAAGTCAGGATGCTTACAATTCCCTAAAACCCAAATCAAATCTTATCCACCCACTCCAACATCTGCAGCTGAGTAGGTTTCTTTGTTGTCATTATCAATCATATATCTTCATTAGCTGTGACCATCAATGAATCTAAACTTTCCATCTCTGCTGAAACGACATCTGTGAGATCAATCCTGTACTCATTGCTCATTCAAACTCCTGACTCAATAGGAGCCTCATCCAAGAAATGGTACATGGAAAAAAGCTCATACTAGGTACAGTTACTTGCTTGGATGGTAGGAGTACATAGGAGGATCACTACAAGAAGAGAAGTTTTCTGTAATACAAGGCTTCGACATAGCACTCTGAAGTTAGTAGCTGTGAGGAGATAGTGTCTGCTGTGACAAACAGCTGCAAGTAGCCCTTATAACAATACAGCACAGCGAGAATATCTGAATAGGAATATTGATTTGAAGCAGAGACCATGGCAAGTTCTTTTAGGGACCCATGAGGTCTGTTGCATTTCCCAGAGTTATGAATGTCTTGGTCAAAGTTACTAATTACATATTGTCAACCTCTAGCATTCAAAAGTCACGAGGCAGCCCCCTCTCCCCAAAGTCATGTGATATGATTTTGAGTCTGAGATTTTAAAAATAATATTTCAGTTCTTTTTATGTGCCTTCTGGTTACTGAGCTGGGGTATGTCTACACTCAAAATGCGGGAGAGGCATAGCTGGAGCTACACCTCTGTAGCATTTCAGTGCAGACACTTACTACTGCTGCAGTGACTAGAGGTGTTCTCCTCTCTCTGCTGTTAATTCACCTCCCAGAGAGGCAGTAGCACAGCAGATGGAAGAATTCTGCTGTCAACCTACCACTGTCTAGAGTGGAGATTAGGTTCGTACAGCATAGCTACTTCTTGGAAAGGATAATGGATTTTTCAGATCCCTCAGGGTATGTCTACACTGCAAAGTTAATTCGAAATAACAGCCATTATTTCGAATTAACTTTAATAGCGTCTATACATGCAAACCGCTATTTCAAATTTAATTCAAAATAGCGGAGCCCTTAATTCGAATTTGGTAATCCTCATTCTACGAGGAGTAACACCAAATTCAAAATAGCTATTTTTAATTAAGTGCTGTGTAGACACTTAATTTGAAATAGGGGGGCCCCAGCCCTTCCCAGGGAGCCCTGGTGGCCACTCTGGAAAACTTACAACCAGGAAAATTAACTCTCCTTTCTCCCAGCCCTGGAGCCATTAAAGGGGTAGACCCTGGGCACAGTGTCTGTGTCAGCTCCAAGCCTGCCAGCCTAGAGCCAGCAGTGGCCACCATGGCCCCTGACCCAATGGCCCCAAAACATGAGCCAGCAAGCCACTGGCACCCAGCCCTCTACTGCTCCTCCGAGAGGTAACTACACCAAAGTAAGTTTTCAGTGTAGACCAGGCCTATGAGCTCTTTTTTTTTTTTTAAATTAAAGGTAAAATTTTCCTGTAATCTACAGAAGATTAGGACTTTGAAAAAATGATACTGAATATCGAGGTTTTGCCATCCTTGCCAATGGGGGTAGTGAAGAATAAATAGATTGTGAATAAGAGGTATTACCTTAGTTATGCATTTCCTGTTTTCCTAATGTTTATATTTCCCATTCCTTGCAAATTTTGGGTTTTGTTTGCCAAATTCCACATTTTAGAATAGGAAAAGGTACTGCTAAGCCTTTGTAACTCTTCTTTTACCACATTTTTATAGTAAATGAGAATAGAAAAGACAACTGTTGTAAAGGTGGTTTGAGGTCTGGCTTTCTCCTATTACAAAAATTCCAGACAAGCGGGGGTGTAAGAAAGTTCAGCTTCACATGCTGAAAAAAGAGTAGAGAACATATTCAGAGCAAGAAGAGCACACTACATTTTTTTTAATCAGCTGACAGTTATTCCCTAGGCAGACAATCAAATTGCAGCTGTTCATTATAAAGAGGAAAAATTCCTCACATGAATAAGGTGTATCATTATCATATGAAAGAATTGCCTCTGGAGCAGAGCCAGGGTGTGAATAAATATTAAACATCAGATTCCATAAGCTATTCTATCACTCTGTTATTTGCTCTTTGCCGTTCATTGTACCTGTTTGTAACACAGAGGCTATGTCTAGATTGCAGGCTTCTTTTGGAAGAAGCTTTTCCAGAAGAGATTTTCTGAAAAAAATTCTTCCGAAAGAGAGCGTCTGAACAGCAAAAGTGCATTGAAAAAGCAATCTGCTTTTTTGAAAGATAGCGTTCACACTGAATGGACACTATCTCGCTTGCAAGCTGTGATTACTATGGACGGAGTGGCCACCAGAACACTTGTGCTTTTTCCTCTTTCCTCTTCTTGCAAAAGAACTCCCTCTTCCCCGTCCACACATGGCCTTTTCTGAAAGAGCTCTTTCGGAAAAAGGCTTCTTCCTCATAGCAAGAAGTTTATCAATGTCGGAATAACCCCTCTTCTTTCAATTTTCTTTTGAAAGAACGCGATTGCAGTGTGGAAGTAATTAAAGCTTTTTTCAGAAAAATGGCCGTTGTTCTGAAAAAGCTCTGTAGTGTAGATATAGCCTGAGATTCAGAAAATGTGTTATAGAGATGGAACAGTATCAATAATATTTGAAACCAAATTCAAATATTCATATCATTTGTTTTGAGAACTGTTTCTCACATGTATTTGCCACCAATAATTTCTATGCCAAAAATAATAATAATCACAGGAAAATGGGTAGAGCCTCATTGACAGTAAGCCCTCTCTACACTGCTCTAAGGGTGTGTCTAGACTACAGGGTTTTGTCAACAAAGGTGGACTTTTGTCGACAAAACTATACCCGCGCCTACACTACTGCCAAGTTCTGTCGACATAATGTCGAAAGAACTCGGTAGTTTTGTCGATGGTGGTAAACCTCATTCTACGAGGAATAACGCATTTTGTCGACAGAGTTCTGTCTACAGAAGGCGTTATTGCATCTACACTGTCCTTTGCGTCTACACTCTCGTGTCGACAGCGTGGCTTACTTTGTCGACAGAACTGGATGAAGTCTAGACGCTCTTTGTTGACAGAGGCTTTGTCAACAGTATCTGTCGACAAAGCCTCAGTCGACAAAAGCCTGTAGTCTAGATATGTACCCTAACAGTGCAGAATACAAATTCTACTGCTCCCATTGGAAGGCCGCATAACTTTACTAAAGCAGTGCAAAGGGACCTTAATCTAAATGTGAGTTGGACCCCCATTCTAGGTGCTGCTCTGGTGTAATTTAACACATTTGGAAAGAATGCTATTTATTGTGCATATTCTGTAGTAACCTGCACATTTATTTCATGCTATGTATGAGCCAAACGAGAGTCAGGTATTCAGACCAGACTTATTAGGCTCAGGCTTGCATACTGTCACAGAGCTCTCCAGCACACTTTCTTGTCATGTCCCTACAAGCATATGGCAGAGACCCCAGGTGTCCGGAATACTGACAATCACCACACCAGCTTTGTTGAGCAGCTCACTACAGGATTCAGGGTTATTCACTCACTCGGTAGCAGAGATGGGAAAACTTTTTTTTACCTGGGGGCTGCATCTAGGTATGGAAATTATATGGAAAGTCGAGGTAGGATGGGAGGACTCACGGCATAGAAAGAGGTCTCTATGGGTATGTCTACACTACAGCATTAATTCGAACTAACTTAATTCGAATTAGTTAATTCGAACTAAGCTAATTCGAATTAGTGCATCTAGACTTAAAAACTAGTTCGAATTAGTGTTTTAGTGATTTGAACTAGCATGTGCACACTGCATGGACCCTGAACCAAGGTTAAGAATGGCCGGAAGCAGTGCCGGCAGGGCATCAGGTTAGGACTTAGAGCATGGAGCTGCTGTCTCAGGCTAGCCGAGGGCTGTGCTTAAAGGGACCCAACCCCCACCCCGGACAGACAATTCTCAGGGGTTTCCCACTTGCAAAGCAGTCCTGGCTTGGAGTGCCCTGAGTACCCACACTGGGCACATCACAGCACTCGGCCATCAGCCCGGCTTCACTTGCCGCAGGCTGCCATCCGGAGGGGGGGTCAATTGAGGGGCTTCAGGAGAGCTTCCACCCCGAGGAGCCCGCAGAGCCAACACAGTCCTCCCCTTTGGGGGCTCGTACTCCATTCCTCCTTCACCTCCTTCCACTTACCCCTCCATAGCTCCCCTTCCTGATGAAAAAAAATAAAGGACATGTGTTCAAAAATAGAATCTTTCTTTATTTCACAAAACTGGGGGGGGAAATAAAACTGTGGGAAGATGGGGGAGAGGAGGCGGGAAAGGGCAGGAGAGAGTGTGGGAGAGTGGGGGAAAACTGGGAGGAGGGAGCTGGAAGGGGGAGGCAAGGGAAAGGAGGGGGAAGGGAAACTCAGGGATTGGGGTGGGGGTCTTGCAGGGCCAATCGCCTCCCAGCATGGCGAGGGAGGGAGCCTCAGCGTCCCGGGGGGATGGGGTGGAGGGTGCGGAGGTTGAGGTGGGGGGTGTGGACATTGAGGAAGAGGGTGTGGGGGTTGAGGAGGAAGAGGTGGGAGGGGGGGCAGGAGTGGGAAGAGGGACAGTCGTTGGGGGGGCAGCAGGCGCAGGACCAGCACGGGACACCATGCTCTGCAGCAGGGCCTGCAGGTTTGAGTTCAGCCCTCGGACCTCAGCCAGCTGCTCCTGGCGAAGCTGGAGGTCTGCCTGCATCCAGGCCTCCACTGTGCAGTGCACGGCTCGCAAGGATCCGAGGTGCTGGTCCCAGTACTCCTGCTCCGTGGTGGTGGTCCGGAGCAGGCTGCGGGTACGGGAGCATGTCCCGGGCGGGGTGGTGCGCCCTGCACGAGCAGCTGGTGCAGCTGTAGAGAAAGAAGAGAAGTGGTCAGTTCTCCCTGGGGATGCAGCGGATGATGCCCAGTCCCCTTCCCCTCCCCCCCCCACGACGTGAGGGCGACCATGCCCTGCACCGTCAGAGCCGCTGTGCTTGTACAGAGGCCATGGTCAGGATGTCTGGCTCTCCCCAGGACTGGGAGCTGCCCCAAGACCGCACCCATGTCCCTGTGCTGTGTATAGTGTGGCCGGGGTGGCGTGGGAGATGTTCCCTGCCTCCATGTAGAGGGGACATGTGAAGGGAAAGCATCCTGCTGGGTCCCACCCCGGGGTCAGGAGCATGTCAGGTCTCTTCACACATGCATGTGCCTATTGGGCAATGGCCCCTGGGTGTCACGCAGCTGGAGCCACCTGCCCAAGGGTGGCATGGCACGTACTCGCACGTGCACAGGTGTCTGCGTGATCTGTGGAAGACATGGCCCACGCGCGTGGTCTCTGGTCTCCCTCCCGCCTCCCCCTCCGCCCGAACTACTTAATTTGAACTACTTACCCGGTACGGTCTCCCTGGACGACTCTGCCGACTCTGGTGCTGGAACTGCTTGCGGTGGCCCCTCCGGTGTGCCCGGGTCAGGGCCCTCTGGTCCCGGCTCGCTGTCACCCAGGCTGGCACGGACCGCCCCACCCTTCAAGAGTCGGTTGAGGGCGGGGAAGTAGGGACAGGTGGCAGCCCCTGCTGCGGCACTGCCCCTGGTGGCCCTGGCGTACGCCTGCCGCAGCTGCTTTACTTTCAGGCGCACCTGCTCCTAGGTGCGCCTGTGTCCCTTTTGGGCCACTATGCGCCCGTAGACAGCCGCATTCCTCCTCCTAGTGTGGAGATCATGGACATTGGGGCCTGCCCCCAAACCTCAATGAGGTCCATGACCTCCGCACTAGTCCAGGAGGCCGCACACCGTCTACGGCCCCTGGATGGCCCCTTGGTGCTGGGGGACGGGGTAGGGGACGGCTCGCTGGCACTGGCTCCCTGGCTCATCCTGGGGCCACTGGTTCGGGGCACAGACTGTTGGCAGGGCTGGCTATGTCAAGTGCCGTCTGGCCACAGTCTACCCCTTTAGGGGCCCGGGGCTGGGGGAGAGGAGAGGAGTTTTCCTGGTTGTGCCCAGAGTGGCCACCAGGGGAACCTGGGAAGGGTTAGCCTCCCACTAGTTTGAATTAAGTGGCTACACAGCCCTTAATTCGAACTAGTTAATTCGAACTAGGCGTTAGTCCTCGTAGAATGAGGTTTGCCTAGTTTGAATTAAGCGCTCCGCTAGTTCGAATTAAGTCTGAACTAGTGGATCGTGTGTGTAGAGCCTATCAAAGTTAATTTGAACTAATGGTCGTTAGTTCGAATTAACTTTGTAGTGTAGACATACCCTATTAGGGATGTTACTGCGGTAGGGGCGGGGGACTCATGGGATGTGGCATAAGGGGAGTGGCTTTGTAAGGGATGTTACCGAGATGGGGGATGGGGACCCATGGAGCGCGGCACGAGGGGTGTGGCTATATAAGAGAAGTTACCAAGGCGGGGGAAGACAACTCTGGGGTGTAGCATACGGGGGTGGCTCTACAGGGGAGGTACTGTGGACTCCTAGGGGTCCTGCCAGCAGTGACACTAAGGTAGCTGTACCAGGCACTAACACAGGTGGAGGCACCCCAGCTTGGATGGGTGTGGCCCCTGGGTGATTTAGAGGTCATCAAGAGTGGGGTCATATGAGGCTGAGAGGGGATCAGGTATTCTGATGTGGGCTGCCATCCAGGGTTGGGGTTCTCATCCCAGAAACAGCATGGGGAAGTTGTGCCTGCGTGCTGGAAAATGGTGTTCATCAAGGAACTGTGAGTCGGGGACTGGAGACCTCCAGGTGCCAAGCCTCCAACTCTGCTCCCCTGCTGGAGCTTGAGGGCTGGACAAAAAAGTCTGAAAGGCTGGATGCAGCCCACGGGCCGGAGTTTGCTCATCCCTGCTCTGCAGAGGTAATTCACTTGTTTAGCCTCCCCAACTCACACCTCCTCTGGGTCAATGTAAAAATCCTGCTCAGTTTCCTCTATAGCTCAAGAGCCTGCCAATTCCTGAGCTGGGTTGGACTTCAGACAATCCCCTTGCCCTTTTCCCCAATCGGTCCAGAGCAAGGGTGTTATGCGCCCGAGGGTAAAGGAAAAATTTGCGTGCCACCCCCCCTTCATGTGGCAGGGCCCTGAATTTGGTGCACAGCTGAGCCTGACCCGGGGAGGGGAGGGAGAGGGAAACTTGTACCTCATCTTCCCCCACCCCCTCCAGTTTGGAGCCGGGCTACCGCATGCACTAACCCGCCATCAGAGATGGAGGATGGTCAGGCTAGGAACAGAGAGGTAGGGAGAAGGCTCCAGCTGCTGGCAGCAGGCGAAGTAGGAGCAGGCGAGCCAAGGGATGACAAGGAGAGCAGAATGGTATTAAATTGGCACCTCCCTAGTATGGTTCCCAGGGTCAGCTGACTCCTCCGGCCCCCACACTACGCCACTGCTCCCCCATCCTACAGATCTATCATCTTATGCATGTGCAAGATGTGTGAGAGCCATCCCATGCATCTGCAGTTAGTGTCTGTGGTACCTGCTTCTGGGGGGTGTCTCAATGCTGCCACATTCACCTCCAAAGAGGGGGTTTCCCAAAGCAGGCCCTTGCTGCTGACCTCCAAGGCATCCACAGGTCCAGTCTCCTTTCAATGGGCCCACTTCCCAGGGCTCATTGGTCTTGGATCTGGCTTGGCTTCTCTTCCCTCTCCAACCCTTGCAACTGCCCAGAGGTGCTTGCCTTCCGCCTTATCCATTCCCACCTCATTCACCCCACAGGGACCGTCTCTACCTCACTTGTTTCAGGGACTATTCTACCAAGACGTAATACAAAGTTTCCATGTAAAAGGACTCAATACAAAGCTAAAAACTTCAATGAGAGAATGATTAATACAGAGACGTGTCTAAATCTGCTGCAGAGACACCTCTGCTTGCCTCCACCCCTCTCCCCCAGAGTCTACAGCTCCATTGCAAAGCAAGGGAGGGGAAGGAAAGGGGCTGAGGCCCATTCAACAGGACTGAAGCAGTCAAGAGCAAGCCATGCCCGGGAGCCATTCCCCTGTCCATTGCTGGTGCTGTGTTGCTTCAGGCATGCTGAAATGCAGTCACCTCTGGGGTGGGCTGGACATCTGTTTAGCATCTGCACAAGGGATTTCAGGCAGGGGGCAGTGCGGGCTGCCTTCCTGCAGACCCCCCTCAGAACCACTGTGCCCCCCTGGCTTAGGAAAAGAATAAACAGGAGGATTGGAAATTAACCCACCCAGTCTCACATCCCCTGCGCAGGGAATGAGCCATCCACATTAGGCCCCAGTTCCGGGTGCCACATTTCAGGAAAGATGTGGAGAAACTGGAGAAAGTCCAGCAACACAAATGATGAAAGGTATAGAGAACATGACCTATGAGGCAAGGCTGAAGGAATTGGCCTTGTTGAGCTTGGAAAAGAAAAGACTGAAAAGGGGCATGAGAGCAGCTTTCAAGTATCTAAAAGAGTGTCATAAGGAGGAGGAAGAAAAATTGTTCTCCTTGGCCTCTGAGGATAGGACGAGAAGCAATGGGCTTAAACTGCAGCAAGGGAGGTTTAGGTTGGACATTTGGAAAAACTTCCTGCCTGTCAGGGTGGTTAAACACTGGAATAAATTTTGCCTAGGGAGATTGCGGAATCTCCATTACTGGAGATATTTAAGAGCAGGTTAGAAAGACACCTGCTATGGATGACCTAGGGCAACTCAACTTTGGAAGCCCCGGGAGCCACACTGATACTCACAGAACATGCTGGGGGCCTCAAATTAAGTGTGGTTGCACATACAAACAAATATATACAAATAGCTTCTCTCACACTGACAGGCATGAATACAAAGATTAAGGCAAGACTATACAACACACAGGCCCCATTTAAGTCAGTTCTGCTGATATTAATAAAATGCAACATTTACCCAATTTCCACCCATGTGACAGCACTTTTCACAAGCAATAACAGTTCAAGAATTTATCTACTAAAACGCATCTCAACTGAAGACCATTACATTGACTACTTTTTTGTTCTGGCCCCCAACTGCTGGCCACGTGTTGATCCCTACATAAACCCAAACCGCACCATGGGCCGCAAACAAACTGGCCGTGGGCAGCATCCAGTATAGCATGAGAATAGGAGAGGAAAATATTAATGGGGAGAAACCTTCACTTTTCCTAAATTCTTTCACAAAGAGGTTATTGTTTCTGGCTTCAGAGACAACACACTGGGAGATGATGCATTGACCTCAGTCCATTATATAATAATTTGTTTTATTCCACCCACTATTTTAATAGCTCATTTGAGCAAAGTTCCAAAAATTATCACGAGTAGCCTGCAACTATGTAACTAAAACACCACAAAAGCTGGGCAAATTCAGTTTTGACAACAATCTAAATGGTGTTTAACAGAAGACAAACATTTGGCATTTGCCAGGTTGTTATATTTATTTCAGAGATTCCCTTCAAGGTCCCAAAGAAAGCATTCGCATTCCGTGCAAGAACCAAAGGAAAATATCTATTAGAAAATAAAAACCTCCTAAATTCCACAGGTTGAGCTTTAGGTTCTTGCCTTATGTGAACATGAAGCAGAGTCTCCATGGCCAGATACAACATTCTCAAGACACTTCTGCCTGCTTTTCAGATCTGAGACAACACAAAGCTACTCCTCCTTCTCCTCCTCCCTTCATATGGCATTTGAAAAGCAATGGGCTGGGATTAAAATTAAATCTGAAGATTTGAAAGTCATTCTAACTCTTCTGGGGTTGAATTGATCCTCCTCATACCACCCAAACAAGCATGAATGAGGCAGTTGTCCATGATGTGTTGCATGGTTTGTACCTAACCACAGACACAACAAAGCAAATGGAAAGTTACCCAGGGGTGACTCAGGAGAATCTTTGGATGGTGAATGCCAGCATAGCTAACCCTATGCCACCCATCTGTCCTCCCCCCCCCCCATTCACATAGGGGAACTACCAGAATTAGAGAGGGCACATAATGGGGTGGGTCTGGACAGAGCACATTGCACTTCACCAGATCCTTGGCTGGCACAGTTGTTGGCTCCAGCTGTTATGATTTAGAGGAGTCCTGAGGCTGCCCTAAAAGATAGTCTAGAGGCTGTTTCAGCCCTGGCTTGCCAAGGGTTCAGTATAATAAAGGTCATTATGATCCTAATCTCCTCAGCAGCTGCACCAAGTATAATCTCAGCATGCCAGGGGACTGAGCCTTTGGCTTTTTATTTATGCACCAAAATTACACCCACGTCCTACTATGTGCCCATGGTACAAAGGGCAAAAATAATGGAGAAGGTCAAGGCTGCACTACAGTGGACTAGTGTTAAATCCAGCACAGGTATGTGATTTAACTGGGAGACAGGTGCCCACAAACAGATAGCACAGAGGGTATGCAGAAGTGATTAATACAAAGAATGGTAGTGTGAATACAGAGCTCTTGCAAAAGAAAAAAAAACAGATCTTTAATCTGTATTTGTCTGTGCTACAGTCTTTGTTTCTGCCAAATTCTACCCAGAACCCCTTAGAGATGGGAGGATAAGTGCATATATGTCTAAAAAATCAGAAAAGGGTACCAAGAATGTAAACAGGAGAGAATAAAAATAGCCATGCAGATCAAATTACTCCACACCAAAACATTCCAAACAGCAAAGTTTTCCATTACCTTTCACAGAATATGTAGTGCTCCCAGAAAGCAATCCACAGCTTCGGTCCTAGCTGTTCTGGTGGCTACTCTCTCTGGCCATTGATTATACTGCATATTCTGTTAGCCCACACAAAAATGGCAGATACCATTTATCTAGAATAACCAAAGGCACAAGCTAAGTGGAAAAAGCACAATAAGAGGATTAGCCGCGTAATACAAAGAAGGAATATTATTTCATTATTAGAGATGGGAGCAGAGTGGTGGGACTTTCATGCTTTAGTGCCTAAGTCCAGGCACCTAAATAAATAGCCTGATTTTCCAAATTGCAGAGAACCCTTAGCATTAAGTACTAGTGGAAAGTACTTAATGAAAATCTGTCGCGGTGGCTAACCATGAACTTGGATACCTCAAGCTAGGCTCAAATTTTTTAAAATTTTGGCCTCAGACAAATAAAACTTGATGTTACAGACCACGAGAACAGGAAATGGTGCAACATGGACCAGCTAATAGAAGAGGGATTAAAACATAATACTGGCAGAAAGGGAAGAAGCCATAACTCAAGCAGGGTAACATACAAGTCCAGTTCTTAAAAAATGCTAAAGGAAAAATAACTCCCCGTGATTTCTTGTAGGCTTAAACTCAGATTTTTCTGCCATGTGATCTGTCAAAAATGTGAAGGAGAGTTCTGTCAGAGATTCAGAGAGGGAGGGGAGCGGAGGGGGGCGGGAATGGAAAGGAGAGGGAGAATAGAGAGAAAGAATAGAGAACATAAACAAAAAACCCAGGAGAGCTCCTTTTCTGGACTGTGATGTGCTGAAATAATTAGAGATGTTGAAATTCTGTGTGCGATCTTGGAAATCCTAACAAACAAATAGCAGCTTCAAGCTTAAAAACGATGACTCTTCTCCTCTAGCTCTGCGCAGGCCAAACACCCATGGAGGAAAAACTGATGTAAAATCAGTGGGGGGTTTGTCTCATTAAAGGCAGCAGGGAGTAGACCCCAGAATAGGACACTGAACTGTCCTTATGTCCCTGACAGTTTTCTGAGGAGGCTGTTTAAAAACAAACAAAAACAACCCAGAAAGATTCTATCACAATGACTGTGATAGTTGGGCAAGATAAGATAGTTCAGTGACTTAAAATGAAAAGCACATTTAAACAACAGAACTGTCTTTTCAACACAGATAGAGTCCAGATTCTGACTCAGGCTTTGTCTACGCTACCAAGTTTTGTTGACCAGACACAAAAGTCAACAAGGAAAAAGAATGTTACAAAAGAATGTTCACACTTACTCCTCTGTCCATAGATTATACCCTTAGATACCCACAGTGTATGAGCAACATATCCCACAGTGTAGGGTGACACCTTCTGTTGCTAGGTGTTCCTGGAAGGTAGAGCAGAGCATGGCACATCTTGGGACCGTGCTAAATATCCCATCATGCATTGCTTTGTGTCCCATTCCTGGGCTTTGGCTTTCTTTCACACCATCATTTCAACTGCCATTCTTTGCTGTGCACTCCAGCATCTGTGGCGAAAAGGGATGGATCCAGTACTTCTCTCCTATGCTCTATTAAGAATCATGAGGACATCACCCATAGCAACGTAGTTAATCATGAAGTTACTGGAATTGTGCATGTGCTGCAGTTGCATTCGAGCCCAGATTTGCTCACTCTGCAGCATTATTAAAAACTTGACCATCCTCTCAGTTGCACCCCTAGCAAAAGTTTGTTTCTCTTTTCTGTCCTGCCTTTCGGCTTCCCAGAACTCCTTTCGTTCCCTTTCTCTGAATAGTGTCCAGTTCCTTATAGAAGTGGCAGGTCTTAGTTGAAGCACTGGAGAAATGGTTTGCCTCCCGCGCCTTATGGCACACCCGCCTCGGGTCCTTTATCTTTGCTCTGCACTGTAGCGTGTCCCAATTATCAGGGCTCGACAAACTGCTGATTCTACTCGCTCGTGGCGAGTAGATTTCAGCCAGTCGCTCCGTGCGCCCCATTCACCAGCACTGCGCGCATGCATGGTGCGGCACTGGCGAGTAGCTCTTGCTGCGGTTTGCCAAGCCCTGCCAATTATAGTACTTTTTGCAGAAGTCTCGAGAAGTGTGCCCATAGGTATCCAATTCCCACAAGCCAAACATGGCTTGGACTGCACATACTCCTTTGTGCATATACTGATCAGATCCAAGAAGGGGAATGTTTGGTGCAGTAGCGAGCCCTGGTCAGCTGGAAAAACGCAGTGTGACCTTTCCACCAAGCCACCAAGCAGGGAATGGAATTTAGAATTCCTGGGACTCACAAGGGGGATGGGTTGTTGTTTACCTGGCTGCGGGGCGGCAGAGTTCAAACTGCTGACCACAGTGGTCAGCATGGGCATTATGAGACACTTCCTGGAGACCAATTAAAGTGATTAAAGCAAGTGTGGTGTCCACACTTGTTGACAATAGAGAAGGATAAGAAAAAAGTCTCTTGTGGGGGTGGAAGTATTTTGTTGTCAAAGACAGCTATTTTTCCCAACCGAAGTCACATTACAGTGTGTATGCTCTCACTATTTTGTCACCAAAAGGAGGTTTTTGGCAACAAAACTTGATAGTGTAGACAAGCCTCAGTAACAGAAAAGTTATCTGAAATCCACGGACTTCATGGATGAAGATGATTCTGGGAGGCATTAACACATATGTTGTGAGCAAGACACGAGAAGTCATTCTTCTGCTCTACTTTGCACTGGTTAGGCCTCAGTTGGAGTATTGTGTCCAGTTCTGGGCACCACATTTCAAGAAAGATATGAAGAAATTGGAGATGGTCCAGAGAAGAGCAATAAGAATGATTAAAGGTCTAGAGAGCATGACCTATGAAGGAAGGCTGAAAGAATTGGGTTTGTTTAGTTTAGAAAAGAGAAGATTGAGGGAGGACATGATAGCAGTTTTCAGGTATCTAAAAGGGTGTCATAAGGAGGAGGGAGAAAACTTGTTCATCTTGGCCTCTGAGGATAGAACAAGAAGCAATGGATTTAAACTGCATCAAGGGAGGTTTAGGTTGGACATTAGGAAAAAGTTCCTAAATGTCAGGGTAGTCAAACACTGGAATAAATTGCCCAGGGAGGTTGTGGAATCCCCATCTCTGGAGATACTTAAGATTAGGTTAGATAAACGTCTACCAGGGATAGTCTAGTCAGTACTTGGTCCCTTCCAGTCCTAGTATTCTATGATTCTGTGATTCAATCAAATTAACAGTGCTATGGATTTCTACAGTTGTAACTGACAACAGAATCCAGTCTTTGGCCTTCTTCTCTATAGGTAGGTTCTCAAGGGTTTTTTTCAGAATGTGGACAGCTTAGTAATGGAGTTCATGATTCACATTCCATTGCATTTGTGATTGTGTGTACCCCCTTCCCTCTCATTAACAAATCACCTAAACACCCTTCCATTCACAATCATAGAACACCTTGTGTTGACGTGTGGCTCTTGGAACAGTAATATTAAATATATTCTTTTAATTCAGCTTAGCAACTGGGAACAGCAACCATATGATCAACCAGCTCTCAGAATACCACCAGCTGGTACCCTACAGACCACTGAGGACCATAGATAACAGCGCAGGAGCCACTGGGTTAAGGTAAATCATTTATGCTAGTTAAAATCCCACCCCTCTCAAAAAAACTTTTTGCTACCTTGCATTGTGTTACAACTTTGTATTTCCATTTCTTTTGATGTCCATATTATGCTAGAGCTACTTCATCATTTATTTTCTTTTCCACAAAGCACATTCAAGTGGGGAGTGACGAGAAGGTCAAATTTGTTTTGTGCAAGTGCAAAAGCTCTCCTGCAGCACAATTAATAGGAGGACTGTGAGAAACCCCACTGGCAATGATATATAGATAAACATCTGCATTCCTTACATACCACATTCATTTTTCTTCATGAAGAAGTCAGCCTTCCGACATTTGGTTGACTGTGTGTGTCAATTACCCACCCCAGTTCTCTCTCTCTCTCTCTCTCTCTCTCTCTCTTACCCCCCTCCTTCAGTGTTGAGTGTCCATTTGATAACTTTCTCCTACTTTATGAAGAGCCATGGCTGATTGTGTGACCCTTTTTAAAATTTGTTAAACTCTGTTGCATAATGAGCAAACATTTAGTCACCTTAAAATATCTGTTCTGAATTCTTACCTGACAACTCTGTATTGAGCTCACACTAGAATTGTATTCTATAGACCTTTACTTATTTTATGCTCTATTTAAAAATAAATAAATAAAGCTTAAATTACATTCCTGAAGAGAAGATCCTCTTGTACTATATAAATGAAAGTATTTTATTTGGCTCCCTTGTTTGTTGTTAGTTTGTTTTAGTTGCTTTGTGTCTTATTCAACCACAAGAATGCAACATAATTGGACTAATTCAGTACTGTGTGTCTTTGGTTGCTTTTTCCATCCCAGAAAAAAAAAGTCTTTAAAGTATGGTCTAAAAGCATTTTTTTTGTTCTTTAGTTGTGAAACTAAAAACTATCCAAATAATCAAAAGACATTTCAGACTGAGCCTGAAAATAAGGCATGGGTTTAAAAGACAAAGATTGTAGCATTGTTGAAGGAAACAAGATTGTCAGCCCTGAAGAATGAAGTCTGCTGTTACCCCCCTAAGACCAAAGGAATTGCCACAATGGATCAGACTAGTGTTGCATCTGCTCCAGGACCTCACACCAACAATGGCCAGTGCCATCCGCTTTAGTGGAGATGCAGGAAAACCTGTACTAGACAATTGTTAGATAATCTGCCCCAAGGAAATCTTCCTTCCTATCCTGAACAACCAGAACAGCTCCAAAGTCCTGATTCATCTCCCACTGAAGTCAATGGAAAGATTCCCATTTACTCTAAGGATCTGTCTAACCTCCCACTGGGGGCATGCTTTCCAACAAAGGTAGAAAGAGGCATACTATATCTGCTCACTCTAGCATCTCAATGAAGTCAATGACAAAATTTTCACCAACTTCAATGGGAGAAGGGTCCAGCACAGTCCATCTTCGGAATTTATTAATGAATTTTGTATGCAATGTGGTTTTAGCTATGTCAGTTCCAAGATATGAGAGAACACCAACATAAGTTGGTCCTATGAAATATATGACCTCCCTCACCTTGTCGCTTAATGAGTTTTAGCCTTTAAAATTAAAGAAGGTTTGAATTATAAAGGTTTTTTAAAAGGTAGTTAAAATGCTGATAAGCCTCTTGCCAGATTTCTAGCTGGGCTAAACCAGTTTATCACCATCAATCTCAATGCAGCTATGCCAGCACTAGCTTAGAATCTGTCCCATATTTTTTTAAACTCAATTTAAAATGGTGAAAAAAACATTTTAATTCCATGAATACCTACTATACTGAACTGCAGCCTGGGGTATAATTTTACAGCCAAAGGTCTCTAATGGAAATACTGACACAGCCTTAAGCATTGTCTTGCACACACCCTGCTATAATTAAAATATCTAATCCAAAGGCAATGGTATCTGATTTTTGTATATTTTCATGCTGCTAACAACAAATTAAAAAGGAGATTTTTTTAAATGAAGCCATGGATTGGCAGCTTTAGCCAGCTTTGCTGGTGTTTAATTGACTATACCCTGTGAGTTCAAGTTACAAAGTAATAGCTTTATTCTCTCAACAAACAACAGCGGAATGAGTAAGATAATCAGCATACTCCTGCACCAGTGACTTGCTGCGCATAAACATTCTGATTGACTTTATGTTGTTTATTATAAGTTGGATCCTTGTTCAGATATCTTTGTGTTATTGTGAGCATCATTCTAACCTTGCTTATACCAAATCTAGAGTAATTGCATTGACTTCCATGGGGATCATACCTCAGGCCCACAGATTTGCCCTTCTGCACTCAAAAGAGGGTGAGCAGGTGGAGAGAGAAAGGGGTAGAGCTGGAGAGAACAATGTAGACCCTTCTCTGACCCTGCGAAGCTTCTGAAGAAAGGATAACATGGCTTTGGCTTTAGGGTATGGTTACACTGTGGCGATATTTTGGAATGCTTTCGGTGTCCCAAAATAGCTATTCCACATGAAGCTAAGTTGCTTCAGCTTCAGCCCCACTGGTGAGACTTGGGATCTGACTTTCTGCTGTGGACCCAGTGAGTCTAACACCAACCCCTGTCTGGTTTATTTTGGTAGACCCCTTAAAGCCTGCTTGTGCCCCCTCCCCCCGGTTGAGGACTACTCTCCTAGAAGATATTTGTGGAATTTGGGGGCAGGCACATCAATTTCTTTGGGGGTAGGGAATCCTATACCCATCCATATCATATATGAGCAGGGCTCAACAAATCAGTGTATCTACTTACCCGTGGCGAGTAGATTTCAGCCAGTCGCCCCGTTCACCAGCGGCGTGCGCATGCGCAATGCGGGGCTGGCGCATGTGCAGTGTGGGGCTGGCGAGTGGATTTTGCCACAGTTTGTCAAGCCCTGAATATGAGGGATCCTTAGCCTGAGCTAAGTACCCTTTGGATCACACCACCTCAAAGGAACTTAAAGTTTCTCAAAAAAGGGAACCAGAGAGTCCCCTGCTATAGGAAGTTTCTTCGGTGGCATAAAGCCATAGCTGGCTCTTTGCCACATACTCACTGTCTGGTATGTAGGTGACATTCCAGGGCAGGCTGGGGGCAGGGGAAAGGGTAGGTGCATGGCTGGGGAGGGAGAGCTCACTGGTTTGAGCATTGGCCTACCAAACCCAGGGTTGTGAGCTCAATCACTGAGGAGGCCATTTAGGGATCTGGGGTGAATCTGTCAGGGATGGTACTTGGCCCTCCTATGAGGGCAGGGGACTGGACTTGATGACCTCTCAAGGTCCCTTCCAGCTCTATGAGATCGGTATATCTCCATATATATATAGGGTGTGGCTGGAAGAAATATATTAACTCCAGTGTTTCCTAAACAACAGACCAGTGCCTAAGAGACAGTTTCAGCTGGTGAAAATTAGTTAAGTGCTATAGCTCTCTTTGTCCACTACTAGTTGTACCATGTTAAATCACTAAAAAATATAGTTTCCACAGAGGATAGAAAGAGAATATTTGCAACAGAGGTACATCCAAATCTTCAGAAGGAGTCACTGATTTGGGGGTATCTTCCTTTTCAGTTGTCTGACATTGTGCTATTAAAATCAGTCATCACTTTTGACACTATTAATGTTCTTGTGCTGACAAATATACCTTCTCTCTCTCCCTCTCTCTCTCTCTCACACACACACATATATTAAAAACACTTTCTGCTTTCACTTGATCACTGCATGAATTGTCATTCATTAATTTCACTATTGACATTTATTTGGGGCAAGTATTTGAGTTAAACATTTGCGTTTTGTGAATACTTGCACTAGTAAAGCTAAAGTGCTGAAATGTTCATGAGCCCTGTGCATTTGAGCATTGCAACCACATTTGCATCTACATTTGTTTCCAGTTTGTTTGAATGTGACTATAGTGCACATTGCATTAGTCAACATAGGGAACAGAAAGAGGGCAGTAACTCAAAGCAGGTGCACTCCCCGTGTGGTGAAATAGAAAGCAACACATTCACTCTGAACACAGTGAGTGCATAATTTGTCACTAATTATATAGCCAACCAATGACATATCCAATCTGAGTTTCAAGAATTTACTGGGTGACTGGGCATTGGTACCTATATTCATTATGGGTGCCATCTACTGAAGAAGCAAGAAAACTAATTGATTGTGGACTTTTCTTCATATACAAAATAGAATGAATTAGGGAACCTAGTACTGTAGTTTCCTAGTTCATTTATTGACATTAGCTTTTGCATATAAAAAATGCACAAGATAACGTCTCTGAAGTATTTGTGACAAAACAAAAGAGAATAGGAAAAATCGAGGTGTATGAATGTAGCAGTAACCAAGGCAGTAATCAAACTGGGAACTGCTCTTTTAATTAATCTAGCAATATGTATGATTCCAGAATTGGTAAACTGCAGAAACATTTATACATACAGAAAATGCTACACTTCAGCTAAAAAATTATTAGATGTTTATGGAAATTAAGATGTTGTCAGGCTCCGACTGCTCATTGTCTATTATACAATGCTGCCCTCTAGCAACTGACAGTTAGCACAATGCATAGAAAATGTAACATTGTTTCTCTGAAACCAAATTTAGCAATTCCCTTCCTTTCAGAGTAATTTTAGTTTTGCTTCTCCTGTTATATTTTGTCACTGTATTTAAGTTCCCAATAGTCCTCTCTCAGGCAAATTTCTTCATTGACTTGAATGGGACTTTTGCCTGAATATGGAAGGACTGCAGGACAGTAGCTTTAAGACTTTGCTCATCATCTGTAATGGTGGGAGTTGAAGATTAGTCATGCTTGGAGAGAGCCCTTGCTTATGAAGAACATAATTATTTATTTATTGTGCACACAAAATACCCATGATAAGGTCCAGGATGTGTACCATAGACCGCTGAAGTGTACATTTAGGATCAGTGTAGGCTGTTTCACCCATCTAGTGATACAAAGCAAACACACACCTGGTTTAAAGCAAGTTTACAGCTGTTCTGCCTCCCTGGCATGGCTCAAAGCAGTCAAAATATACTAGTGAATTATACCAGTGGTATAATTTTACTCCTATCGCAGGCACCTTGTAAAGAGTTCTTAGCACAGATCTGCTGTTGTCTTTGTGGAACCTTTCTGAAATGCTGTGTCTCCCTGGGTGAGAGATTTTTTAACTGACGGAACCTTCTTATTACAATGTCATTGAAATATTTCCCTTTCTATAATAGTCAATGTTAGTACTTAAAAGAAATGTTAAGCTTCTTATTTATATCAGAGGGTATGTCTACACTAGCATCCCTAGTTCGAACTAGGATGGCTAATGTAGTCATTCGAACTTGCAATTGAAGCCTGGGATTAAAATATCATTGCAGGAGGAGTAACGGTAGTCCAAATTAGGGGCTTTAGTTCAAACTACCTAGCCCGTGCCGCATGTAGCCGTGGGCACGGAGTTCAAACTATCGGGCATTTAAAAATGGCGGCGCCCAGGAACATGCAAATAAATATTTTAATCCCGGGCTTCATTTGCAAGTGATGAAGATTCTAATTAGAACAGTGGGGCCCCATATTGGTTTATGTTTTCATGTGTTGTGCAGATATTTGTACCTACAGCCAACCCTGAGTCTGATCCTCCAGTCCTTAGGCAAAACTGCCATTATATTCAGCAGGAGTTTTGCTTGAGAACGGAGTGGAGAGAAATAATTATTTTAGTTTTTTTAATCAGTCATTGCTGGCCAATTTTCAGACCAGGTAAACTTGTGTTAGAGCAGAAAATCTGCACTGGAATGTAGGTATGACCATAGCAGATCAAACCACTGACATAGGATCTTATCTCCAACAGTAAAAAGAGAGAAAAGTGAAGTCAGGGAAGGAGAGGAACCTGTCAAAGGAATCACAGACGGAGGAGCCAGTACTGAAGAGAGATCCTAATTTCTGAAAGCATTTCTAATCAGGAGAGTACATGCTTAAACAGGGATTTTGGTTTTGTTCTGTTTATACCGCACCTACCATAAAGTGGCTTGGTCTATGATGCTGTTCCTAGGCACTACAATAACACAAATAATTAGCAATAATAATAATAATAATTGCTAATAATAAAAAATCCTATTTAAACCCATTGGATATAGACCCATAATTAACTTTAAGCATGTTCTTATGAGCTTTCCTAAATCAGGCTGTGAACAAAGAGAAGGTGGTATCAAATCTAGGAAAAAGAATCCACTATAGCTAGATATGATCAGAGGGAGGTCAGAGAAAGGCAAGAAATATCTCCACATGTAAGAGTTGCTAGTAAGGCAATGAATATACATGACAGCTACTGCTGCAGAGCAAGGAAGATCAGTAGTGTCCTGCGCTGAGGCAAAATGCATCTGCATCTGCAAAATGATCCATGGATATCCTCATCCACATCCACAGATGTGGATACCCATAGATATAAAATGGATATCTGCAAATTTGCAAGGTTATAGATACAAAATTGGTATCCGCATCCATAGCCACAAAAATGAGCCACAGACATCCACATCCACATCCGCAGAGGTGGGTCCGTGTGCAAATAAAGCAGACATCTGTGGATGTGGATTATACATGTAATTATACATGCTGCATTGAGTGCAATACACTGGACAGGGTTGCTGAACTTCTGCCTGAATTATCTTTTGACTCCTTGGGGGAAGGGATAACCGCATAGGGGAAGTGTAAATACAGTCCTACAGCAATCGCTTAGCTTTCCCTAAATGGGCATGCACTGATAGCTACCTCATTTAACAGTTCAGAAATGATCATACCTCTGCATGTAACAGCCTTGATGCACAGCTACAGCATGAGCTTGGGGCTCTCCATTTCATTGATATTCTACAAAGTGGAAGCGCGGGGCCTGATGCTGCAACTTATTTAGTCTTAATGGAATTATTCCTGATTTATACCAATGCAAATTCAAACCAGACTTGAGTCCCAACTCTGTACCTCTATGTATTAATGTACATGTATGAAGAGGCAGAACAAATTGCAACTCCCAGAAATAGTATCTTTTATTTAATACTACTGAAAAGTTATAAGCGAAACTTACATAGATACCCACTAGGGATGTGATGGTGTAAACGTCTAAATCAGGGGTCTCCAAACTTTTCAGCCCGAGGGCCGCATTAACTATCAAACAGCAGTTCGGGGGCCGACTACACACTTGAGGTCCAAATAAAAAACAATCAAAACATGGATGTTGTTTTTAATTATTTATTTAATATTATTTTATTCAGTTATTATTTAATAACACATTGATACACTACACATGAACACCTGTATTAGTGTGAATGGTGAAATTGTTTCCTGGATGCCAAAATAGCAGACATTTCTGGCTTTAGATTTGTTGTCCCTAACATCAACAGTGACCTGAGATTATCATCGGACAAGTTTGTTCTCAAATTGTTCTTCACATATTTCATTCTTGAAAATGTTTGTTCACACAGGTATGTTGTTCCAAAGATTGAAAGGTACCTTGATGCAAAAGTTTTGACATTAGGAAAGTCTTCCTTGGGCAAAAACTGGTAAAAACCCACCAGTCCTATTTTGAACTTGTCCCTAAGGAGGTCATTTGCTTGCAATTCAATGACTTCCAGCTGCAGTTCATCTGGGCAACTGGCCACATCTGCTTCAAATGGGTTTTGAAACAATCTCACTTCTTCTGCCTTTGAATCCAAGTCAGAAAACCGCTGCTGAAACTGCAGCTGGAGGTCTTTGATGATCTCACATGCAAATGACGTGGGGAACTCAGCTGTTGCTTCAGCCATGAAGACCTTGCACTGCTGAAAGTGCGTCAAGTTGTTGGCCTGTACTTGTTCCAAAAACAAGACAAGTTTGGATCTGAAGGCCTTTAGGTGGGTGTATAGATCAGAAACTAGATTTTGCTCTCCTTGTAGTTTTAGGTTCAGAAAATTTAAATGACTAGTTATGTCTGCAGCAAAAGCCAATTTCCATACCCACTCTTCATCAGACAGTAATGGCTGTGGCTTGCCTTTACTTTCCAGGAAGTCACCTATTTCCTTTCTTAACTTAAATACTCTGCTCAGAACTTTCTCACAACTTAGCCATCTTACTGCTGTGTAATATGGTAAATCTTGTGATTCTGTGTCTGTATCTTTCAACATGTCTCTGAACTGTCTATGGTTGAGCCCATGTGACCTTATTAAATTCACCATCTTCACCACAGGATTCAGTACACTGCTAATGTCCACATATTTAGCACACAAAGCTTGCTGGTGAATAATACAGTGCAGGAACATTGGTTGTATAATGTTTTTCTCATTACACATCTGCTTCACTTGTCCAACCAAGCCTTTCTTTATGCCACTCATGTTCTTTCCTCCATCAACAGTCAGGCAACTGAGGTTAGTCCAGTCCAAGTTATAATCAGCAAATGTTTTTTTCAACTCATTGAATATATCCTCTCCGGTAACAGTGCCATACATGCTATGTAGGGAAGCCAGCTCTTGTGTTATGTTCATGTCTTCATCCACACCTCTAATGAACACAAGCAGTTGAGAGGTGGAGCAGCTGTCCAGCGATTCATCCATTGCAATTGAAAAATGGCGAAACTTGCTTGCATTTTTCGCTATTTGAGTCACAATGTTTTCACCCATGTCTGCAACACGGCGGGCAATGGTATTCGCACCCAAAGCTACGTTTTCAAATTGTTTTGACTTTTCTGGGCAAAGTTCCTCAGCCACTTCCAACAAACATTCCTTCACTACTTCACCATCTGTAAAGGGTTTGCCACTTTTAGCCAGGACGTAGGCAACTTTATAACTGGCCTTAGTTAAGGATTCATTTTCATTTGAGGATTTACTGAACAATGTCCTCTGAGATGTGAGTTGATTTTGTAATTTAGAAAATTTTTCGGCACGGACTTTACCCTTCAACTGTACATATTTCTCCTGATGTTTGCTTTGATGATGACGGCGCAGGTTGTATTCTTTCATCACAGCCACGGTTTCGTTGCAAATCACACACAATGCTTTCTCGCCAGATTTGATGAAGAAGTATTTCAAACTCCATTCTTCTTGAAATTGCCGACACTCATCGTCTATTTTTCTTTTCCTCTTCTCGGCCATCGCTGGGCACTAAAATAAAGTGAATTCAACATGAATAAATAATGAAACTGAAAGTATCTTGCACACAATATCGCTCAAAAAACCTGATTATGCGAACTAATTTTGTCGCAATAATAGCTGCAAATGACCCGAAACAATTTTTAAAAATTCTTATGATTTCTTTAGTTAAACTTACCTGAATATAGTGTGCAAATATATCCACTTAAGGTAGAGAGATTGTTGCTTTTAATGTTTCCTCTTCAGAATATTCGCCTGCGAATCCGTTTCTCCTGGAAGGGGGGGGCTTTTCCCCCTGCTCTCCCCTTCCTCTGCACGCTGTCCTCCCCTCCTGCTTGCCACCGCTCACTCCTTCCCCCCCCCGGGCGGAAGGGGTCACCTTTTTAAAGTTCCCGCCGGGGTTCACGTTCCCCCGCACGTCGCCGGGCGGGCGTTACCACCACCGCCCATCCTGCCCCCTGATTGGCCGGCTGCCCTGTCAGTCTGGGCGGGGGAACGCCGCCCGTGCTAACCCCCGCCCCTGCGCCGTTTGCCGCCGCGCGGCCGCTTGTCAGAGGAGCGGCCCGCTTCTCATGCCCCCTGATTGGCCGGCTGCCCTGTCAGTCTGGGCGGGGGAACGCAGCCCGTGCTAACCCCCGCCCCCTGCGCCGTTTGCCGCCGCGCGGCCGCTTGTCAGAGGAGCGGCCCGCTTCTCCTGCCCCCTGATTGGCCGGCTGCCCTGTCAGTCTGGGCGGGGGAACGCAGCCCGTGCTAACCCCCGCCCCCTGCGCCGTTTGCCGCCGCGCGGCCGCTTGTCAGAGGAGCGGCCCGCTTCTCCTGCCCCCTGATTGGCCGGCTGCCCTGTCAGTCTGGGTGGGGGAACGCCGCCCGTGCTAACCCCCGCCCCCTGCGCCGTTTGCCGCCGCGTGGCCGCTTGTCAGCGGAGCGGCCCGCTTCTCCTGCCCCGGCGCGGCGTGAGTACACGCCGCACAACCCCTAACAGGGCAAGAAGGGCCCGTTCGGCGGCACCCCAGGGACGGTCTCCACGGGCCGGATGAGAGGGCCTCGCGGGCCGCATCCGGCCCGCGGGCCGTAGTTTGGAGACCCCTGGTCTAAATGATTAACCGTTGAGCCTGGGCTCATCGGTTAACCTTCATGGTTATACGCACCCTCCCCATCCCCACACTGCTGCCTCTAGAGGAAAGGTTGCCTCATGGGCATAGGTACCTCTCCAAGAAGTGGTTGCTAGGTTGATGGGAGAATTCTGTCTACAACACGGGCTAGCATCATTTAACTGCATTGCTCAGATGTGTGAATTTTTCACACCCTAGAGTGATATAGTTATACTGGCCTCATGCCCTTATGTACACCAGGCCTTAGTTGAAGTCAGTGGAGTAACTCTGAGGCTGTGTCTAGACTGCAAAGTTTTTTTGAAAAAAAGTAGCCTTTTTTTTAAAAAACTTCACCTGCATCTAGACTACAGCCGCATTCTTTCGAAATTAAATCGGAAGAACGTGGCTTTTCTTTCGATGGCAGTAATCCTCATTTCACGAGGAATAACGCTTTTTTTCTAAAGTGTTCTTTCGAAAAAAGGCATTCTTGAATGCAAACAGGGCTTTTTCGAAACAGAGCATCCAGACTGCCTGGGTGCTCTCTTTCGAAAAAGCGGCTCACTTTTTCGAAAGAAGAGGTTGCAGTCTAGATGCTCTCTTTCGAAAGAGGCTTTTTTGAAAGATTCTTTCGAAAAAGCCTCTTTCGAAAGAGGTTTGCAGTCTAGACATAGCCTGACTGACAACTGAACGGAAGAGCAGAATTTGGCCCACTCTGCTCAGATTTTTCTTTAATTTTTAACAGAAATTAAGTCTTTTATAACAGAGTTGGCACTACCCCAGGATTAGTCACTGCATTTATTCTAATTTATACAGTTGTACATATGATCTACAATATATCTGAGTGAGTTTGTCTATCTGTCTGTCTATCCATCTGTCTATTTCTTCAAGAACGCCTCTTAAATAGTAAGAGCTAGGACCACCAAATTTGGTATACAGCTTCCTCTTATCATAACTTAAAGCAGAGTAAGGGTTTGGCTGTGCAGGAAAATGGGATGTGCCTAAAATGGGATTGTTTCTCATAAAACCACACAGAAAAGAGACGGACTCACCAGGCAGGTGAAAGGGACTATCTGGGGACACCCCCTTCCCCAGGACTGCCCCGCCCCACTAAAGCTACCCCCATCCCGATTCATATAAGAACATAAGAATGGCCATACAGGGTCAGCCCTAAGGTCCATCTAGCCCAGTATCCTGTCTGCCAATAGTAGCCAGTGCCAGATGCCCCAGAGAGAGGGATCACAACAAGTAAGCCTCACGTGATCCCTTCCCTGTCACCCACCTCCATAGAAACAGAGGCTAGGGATACCATTTCTACCCACCCTGACTAATAGCCATTGATAGACCTAACCTCCATGAATCTATCCAGCTTTTTTTGAACCCTGTTAAAGTTCTAGCCTTCACTGGCAAGGAGTTCCACAGGTTGACTGTGTGCTGAGTAAAGAAAAACTTCCTTTTGTTTGTTTTAAACCTGCTGCCTACTAATTTCATTTGGTGACTCCTAGTTCTTTTATTGTGGGAATAAGTAAATAACTTTTCCTTATTCACATTTTCCATACCAGTCATGATTTCATAGACCTATATCATATCCTCCCTTAGTCTCCTTGTTTCTAAGCTGAAAAGTCAAAGTCTTTTTAATCTCTCTTCATATGGAACCCATTCCAAACCCCTAATCATTTTTGTTGCCCTTTTCTGAACCTTTTCCAATGCCAATATATCTTTTTTGAGATGAGGCGACCACATCTGTATGCAGTACTCAAGATGCGGGCATACCTTGGTTTTATATAGAGGCAATAAGATATTTTCTGTCTTATTCTCTATCCCTTTTTTAATGACTCCAAACATTCTATTTGCTTTTTTGACTGCCACTGCACACTGAGTGGATGTTTTCAGAGAACTATCCACAATGACTCCAAGAATTTTCTCTTGAGTAGTTATAGCCAAATTAGTCCCCATCATATTGTATGTATAGTTGGGGTTATTTTTTCCAATGTGCATTACTTTATATTTATCAACATTAAATTTAATTTGCCATTGCTGTCTGTTCTCCTTCATCAAGGAGCAAGTGGAAAGTGCATAGTTTGCTACATTCCTCACCCTGGCTGGGGAGTACAGGGGACATATGAACCTGGACCAGCCCCATCTGGGGGCATACACCCCTCTCCCATCTGTGCCTGCTACAGCTACAGTGGCCATTGACAGGCGCTTCTCGCCTGGCCTCAAACTGCTGCCGTGATAGAGGGCTGGGGTTGTCCTCTCTCCCTGAGGCAGCCTGCATACTGAACCCCTCATCCCCTGCCTCACCCCAGAGCAATGATTTAAATGAAGAAAAACAAAAATTAATTGAGTTAAGGACCCAAACAATGTTGGGGAAATCTTTTAGTATCACATAAATATATTGTGGGCAGTGGCAATGGAACTATTTTTAGGGTGGGGGTGCTGAGTTGTTGCACCACCCAAATCTTTTCACACCTCTAACCACCCCAGGCTGGGGTCAAACCTAGAGTTGCCAAGTCTCCTGGACTGCTAATGGTTAAAGGTGTCCAGTCTGGGCAAGGAGACAGGTGCAAAGCCCCAGGCTGGCAGCAGGACCCTGAGTTGCAACACAGCCTCCAGGGTCAGTAGCTTGGACTCTACAGATCAGGCTGCAGAGCCCACGGGGAGAGTGGGTGACAGGACCCCAAGGGGAACTGAAGCTGGCAAGGTCAGTAGGACCATGAAGGGGCTACTTGGAGACTGCGACACAGGGCCAGTGGGACTCCGGCGGGGCCACCTGGAGTCAAGGACATGGGGCTGGTGGAGCCATTGGGTAGGGTCAGTCCCTGGGTTCGGGGGAGCTGGGTGGAAAACCTGGGAGTGCTGCAGCACCCTCCTCTTTTCCCCGCACCTGAGCTTCCCGCACCTATGACTGTGGGACTTCACATAAATTTCACAGCACATTTACAACTGTGGTTTTTGGTGACTAAATAGAAATCTCTTATCAGACTGCACATACTTGTGAGGCGGCCCCAGACTGCTGAGTCCGAGCAGATTCAGTATGTATCAAATTAGCATCTTTGGGCAATATCTATAATAAGATGCTTCATTATGAGCTCAGACTAGCAAACTAGGGTATGTCTACACTACAAAGTTAATTCGAACTAACGGACGTTAGTTCGAACTAACTTTCATAGGCACTACACTAGCGCTCAGTTAGTTCGAATTTAATTCAAACTAACGGAGCGCTTAGTTCGAACTAGGTAATCCTCATTCCACGAGGATTAAGCCTAGTTCAAACTAGCTAGTTCGAATTAAGGGGTGTGTAGCCCCTTAATTCAAACTAGTGGGAGGCTAGCCCTTCCCAGGTTCCCCCTGGTGGCCTCTCTGGGCACAACCAGGAAAACTCTTCTCCTCTCCCACAGCCCCAGGCCCTTAAAGGGGTAGACTCTGGCCAGATGGCACTAGAGACAGCCAGCCCTGCCAGCAGTGTCTACCCCTGAGCCAGTGGCCCCACCATGAGCCAGGTAGCCAGTGGCAGTGAACCGTCCCCTGCCCAGTCCCCGAGCACCCAGGGGCCGTAGACGGCGTGCGGCCCCCTGGACTAGTGCGGAGGTCATGGACCTCATTGAGGTTTGGGGGCAGGACCCCAATCTCCAAGATCGCTGCACTAGGAGGAGGAACGCGGCCGTCTATGGCCGCATAGTAGCCGCCATGGCCCGCAAGGGACACAGGCGCACCCAAGAGCAGGTGCGAATCAAACTGAAGCAGCTGCGGCAGGGGTACGCCAGGGCCACCAGGGGCGGCGCCACTGCAGGGGATGACACCTGCCCCTACTTCCCCGCCCTCCACCAACTCTTGGGGGGAGGGGCGGTCCGTGCCAGCCCGTGGGACAGCGAGCCGGGACCAGAGGGCCCTGACCTGGGTGCACCAGAGGGGCCACCACCAGCTGTTCCAGCAGGGTCGTCCAGGGAGACCGTACCTGGTAAGTAGTTCGAATTAAGTAGTTCGGGGGGGGGGAGGTGGGAGGGAGACCAGAGACGACGCGCGTGGGCCATGTCTTCCACAGATCACGCAGACACCTGTGCACGTGCGAGCACGTGCCATGCCACCCTTGGGCAGGTGGCTCCAGCTGTGTGACACCCAGGGGCCATTGCCCAATAGGCATATGCTTGTGCAAAGAGACGTGACATGCTCCCGACCCCGGGGCAGGACCCAGCAGGATGCTTTCCCTTCACATGTCCCCTCTACACAGAGGCAGGGGACATCTCTCCCTCCCCCCCACCGCCCCGGCCACACTATACATGGCACAGGGACATGGGTGTGGTCTTGGGGAAGCTTACAGTCCCGGGGAGAGCCAGACATCCTGACCATGGCCTCTGTACAAGCACAGTGGCTGTGACGGTGCAGGACATGGTCACCCTCATGTTGCGGGGTGAGGGAGGGGGCTGGGCATCATCCTCTGTGTCCCCAGGGAGAACTGACCACTTCTCTTCTTTCTCTACAGCTGCACCAGCTGCTCGTGCAGGGCGCACCACCCCATCCGGGACATGCTCCCGCACCCGCGGCCTGCTCCGGACCGCCAGCACGGAGCAGGAGTACCGGGACCAGCACCTGGGGGCCCTGCGAGCCGTGCACCGCACACTGCAGGCCTGGATGCAGGAAGACCTGCAGGTCCGCCACGAGCTGCTGGCTGAGGTCCGAGGGCTGAGCACCAACCTGCAGCTCCTGCTGCAGAGCATGGTGCCCCGTGCTGGTCCTGCGCCTGCTGCCCCCCCAACTGCTGTCCCTCCTCCCACTCCTGCCCCCCCTCCCACCTCTTCCTCCTCAACCCCCACAACCTCTTCCTCAATGTCCACACCCCCCACCTCAACCTCTGCACCCTCCACCCCATCCCCCCGGGGACGCCGGGGCCCCCTCCCTCGCTGTGCTGGGAGGCGGTTGGCCCGGCGAGACCCCCACCCCTGATCCTTGAGTTTCCCCACCCCCTCCTTTCCCTTGCTTCCTCCTTTCAGCTCCCTCCTCCCAGTTTTCCCCCTCCCCTCTCCCACCCTCTCTCTTCCCCTCTCCAACCTCCTTTTCCCAGTTTCCCCGAGTTTCGTTAAATAAAGAGAGTTTCTAGTTTTGACCACACGTTATCTTTATTTTGTACATCAAGAAGAGGGGCTAGGGAAGGGTAAGTGGAAGGAGGTTAGGGAGGAATGGGGTACGAGCCCCCGATGGGGAGGACTGGGCTGGCTCTGCGGGCTTCTGGGGGTGGAAGCTCTCCTGCAGCCCCCCAATTACCCCCTCTCCCCAGATGGCAGCCTGCGGCAAGTGCAGCCGGGCTGATGGCCGAGTGCTGTGATGTGCCCAGTGTGGGTAGTCCGGGCACTCCAAGCCAGGACTGCTTTGCAAGCGGGGCACCCCTGAAAACTGTCTGTCCGGGGTACGGGTCGGGTCCCTTTAAGCGCAGCCCTGGGCTAGCCTGAGGCAGCATCTCCACGCTCTAAGTTCTCCTCTGATGCCCTGCCGGCACTGCTTCCAGCCATCCTTAAGCCCGGTTCAGGGTCCACTTAATGTGGACATGCTAGTTCGAATTAGCAAAACGCTAATTCGAACTAGTTTTTTAGTGTGGATCCGTTAGTTCAAATTAGCTTAGTTTGAATTAACTATTTCGAACTAAGTTAGTTCGAATTAACGTTGTAGTGTAGACGTACCCAGAGGGAGTTGGAACTTTTGAAATAAATCCAACATAGTGTTGAGGAAAACTGCAGTGACAATTGCAGAGAAGCCCAGTGCTTTGGGAGAAGGGTGAGGAGTTGTATTTTTCCTAAGGTATTCTTTTCAGATGCTTGTGATGGAATCCTTACAGACTCTGCAAGTCAACCCTCTGTAGGAAATCAAATCATAGGTTTTATTATAAAAGGTTTATGCAACACTTGTCAGATCACCTGATCCTTTACAGGTCAAACACATCACCCAGCCCAGAGAACTTGCAATCTATAATCAGACAACAACCCAGGACTAGTATGGTAAAAGGCTAATTGATGAGACAAAGGGAGAAATTATTTGAGGAGAAGAGGATTAAGGTTGGATTTGAAGCAAGAAGGAGGGTGTTCCAGCCGAAGAGAAGAAAAAAAGCCACAAAGCCAAAAGAGTGACAAAAGAGAAGGCAAGAAAGTGGACTAAGAGCATAGTGAGTAGGAGGGAAGTAGAGAAGAGAGACCAAAATTATTGGCATGTGGAAGCTTATATGTAGAATCGAATGAGGACTCTAGAACTCTCTAGAACTGATATGTTGATTTCAGCCTGTGTGAATCATGCAGAATTCATTGGCACAATTTGAAAAATAAGTGGTTTAAAAGTAGTTTTTGATGCAGGAAGAGGCTCTGCTGATCAAGTTTTTGTGGCAATAGACAGGAATTTCTACACACAGCCTGGTTAAGCAGTGTGGGGGACTCCTACTCTGAGACAGAGAAAAAGGCAATTGCTTTAACACATTCCATAAAACTCAATTTGTTCTATTAGCAACACCAAAGTCTCTCTCTGTTGCAATAAATGCTCAATTCAGATGGACGTGCTCAAGTGTTCTGTCCATTGCCTTGGAGGATACCGAGGATGCTCTTGGAGACAATCAACGGGAGTTGAAAGATCTCTATGTTTGTATTATGGCTATAAACAGTACAATGACAAGAAATCATTTTCATTTCAATCAGATGTTTATCTGGCGTACAATGCTGGGCAATGGAGTCTTCAGAAATGAAATGGAAAAAGTTTATGCTTTCTGATCTGGCAGTTTCCTAGATATTATGCTTGAGCTGCCTCTTAATATGATGCAATGTGCTGGGGGATATATTTCATGAAAAGAATTATAAAAGCAGAGGTTGATTTGATACAGTAATTGAAATAGAGAAAATCCTTTAATTGCCCCAGGGACTTCTCTTATAGTTCTGATTCAACAGAACCTGCTTGACTACCATTTGCTGAAAATGCTTTGCTAATTCCTTAGTTTAGCACTAGCAGAATAATTCATTACTAAAAAAAATAGCTCCAGTATTTTTCATTTTTCAGCTAAATTGAACATTTCTTTCTCAATTCTGCACAATTTTAGCATTGGAGAATAGGTTTGTTTATTTTGGCTCTTGGAGTCCATCTCTCAGCTTGCACTGCTTCATTGTCTGATACGACATCATATCAGTGGAGTTAGATATTTATAACAACTCTGACTATGGAGAAGCAAGATTATGTCCATCGCTATTTCAAATAATGTCTTTGAATAGACTCTCATTACCACCTTTGCTCCTGTAGCAAACCAAAACACGTTTGAGAAGTGCAAATATTCAGTCACAACTGGGGAGATGCACTAGAACACCCTCCATTTTTGGTGTCTCAAAGTTTGCTCCCTTTATGGATATCATATGCGTATTGTGTTTTCTTTCTAGCACATCACACTGACAGGGACTATTGTTTCATGTGGCAGGTCATTATTTCTTTCATTGTTAACAGATCCCCCTTGACACACCTTATTCAAATTAGAGTCTTATCCTGCTCGCACTGAATCAATAGGAGTTTTGTCATTGAGTTCAGGGGGATCAGGATTGGAGCCTGGGAGGGAGTGGAGAAAGGAGGGTTTGGCATCACAGGGGTTAATGAAAACCTTTGGGTCCAACTTGCCCCTCCCTGCTTTACCTGTGACCAATCCCAGGACTGGAGAGAGGAGAAAAGGAAGGAGCCTGGTTCAGTTTGGGGCTGACTAGGGAGGAGGCAGGAAACTTGTTCAGCAGTCTAAGGGCATGAACCAGAGCCTGCTCTGTAGCCAGGGGAGCAAGTAAGCCCTCTACATCTACCCTCTGGGAAAAGGGGGGAACCTATTGAGAAGCCCCAAGTCAGGGGAATCTGGACTCTTGGGGCCATGCCTCAAACTTAAGGACTTGGATAGGGAATAGTTTGGCGTTCCTGAGCTAGCAAAACAGGGGAACAGCACCTTCCCTCACTTTTCCACCTGCTTATTCAGCAATCTAGCCACTAGGCTACACAACTGCTGGGGACCTAGCCACAGAGCCATAGTGATTTATCTAGTCCAAGATCTCTTCTTGCTCTCTTTTAACATCAGAAGACATTTTTTCTGACCTGTTACCTAGCACCGTGGTTCCCAACTTTTTCGATACCAGGGACTGTCAAACCCATTCACCAACTTTGGGCGGACTGGCCACATTTTTATTTGCATGCTCATTATGCAAATAATGAATATTCAAATATGCAAATACAATGTTGCTGATCCACCAAATGCCCCAGCCTCCAGAGACTGCCAGTGCCAGCTCTAACCCCTAAAACTCCTCCACTACTCCCCAGTGCCAGCCACTGACCCCAGAGTCCTCTGCACCCAACCCTCCACAGTGCCATCCTCCCACTCTGAGCGCCTCAGTGCCAGGCCCTACCCCTTAGAGCCCACCAACACCACCAGACCCCCCCAGTGCCAGCCTCCTGTTTCCAGAGCCCAGCTGCATCCAACCCCCCCAGAGCCTCCCTCAGTCCCAGCCCTCCATATTAGCCCCTTCCCCAGAGCCCCCAGTACCTGCCCCCAGCCTCTTAGAGCCCCCCACTACCAAAGCCCCCCAGCACTAGCCCCTCCCCCAGAGTCCCCAGTGCCTGCCCTGGCCCCCTCATCTAGCCCTGCACTGCCTCCCAGCCGCCAGCTGAGCACTGCTGCCCAGGTCATGGCTGCTCTAAGGCTGCCGTGCCAGGCTCCGCGTGGCCCTTCCACCATGCAGCAAACAGCTCAGCCCTCAACACGTGCACAAAATTGGAGAATCTGTGGCAGAAGTGACAGGGGTGGGCGCACATTTCTGGTGGCTCGAAAGTTCCTCCCCCGGCTGTAAAAAGTCGTGACCTAGAGGTGCAGAGTAACTCAGCACATGCGCATCTTGGGCTGGTGGCACCCATACGACAGTCGGGCAGTACTAGCCCCCCAACACTCACTGGTTTGAGTCATGGAGCCTGGCTCCCCCCACACAGCTCCAGCTGGTGCTGCCGGCTGTGGCACCCTGGAATGTTGGGAAGTGGCCAGACACGTGGTACAGGCCGGAGCCAGTAGGGGAGACCCCACAGGGAGGATCCCATAGGGGACACCCAGCGCAGCTCTCCAGGACCTCTAACCTGATCCTCTTTGGTATCGATAAAGGCCAGGATGCTCATGGCTGCAAAGGCTCCGCTTTCTGGTCCTCAACACACCACCCACAATAGAAAGGACACGGGGTAGCTGCCCACCATGCAGCACCACTGACTGGGCTGCGTGGCTGCCACTGTAGCTGGAGCCAGGGCCATGGTGAGCCTGCCCCATTAGGGACAGACTCACCTCAGCTCAGCTCAAGCCATTGCACATGGGGCAGCCCACAGCACCACTCACCATGGGAGGATGGGAGGAGAATTTTTAGTGCACTCCCAGGCGCGTACATTATAGGGAATGGAGCTTCCCAGCAGGCGGGACTCATTAGCAGCAGGGGGCGTGGCCTGGCAGAGTGCCGAGGTCTAGCAGGCAGCCGTTCGTGACCCTCCACTAGTTGGGACCAATGGTTGGGAATCTCTGACCTAGCAGTTGGCATTATTTAAGTGATTATCTGTGCACTGACTAAAGAAGGTTCTCATCATGGGTTTTGTTCTTTCCTTATAGGCAAAGTAACTTCTCTCCACTCAGCATTACATTCGCAAAGGTCAGACCATGCAAGCAAGTATTATTGTGTTATGATATCCATTGATTTCATCACCTTTAAGGCCTATTCCCTAATGTTATAGTACTGATTTGGTAATGCAAGATACTATTTTTGCTAGTAATATCCTTCTAATAACACTCATCTCCATTTGGTTGTTCGTTGCAGAACTTCCTAGTGAAATGATCTCAAAGTGTCTACCTCACTCAAAAGCGCTCAGTCCACAAAGCTATCTAAAGTAGTGACCAAGAGGCATAACCAGCCAGTCACAAGGATTTCTAATTGGAAAAGGAGTCGGTAAAATTGCCCACTGATTTCAGAAGGGCCAAGATTTAACCCAGTTTGTTCATTTTGTTCTACCCTGAGCATAGTTTCTTTAACAAAGCCATAATTAATGGCCAGCATTGTTAGGCATTTGATGTTAATATCCTCATTCTATTTTTTTCTTAGGTGGAAACTAGCTGGAATTTTGTTTTTCCAATCCAGCAACAATTACTATGGACCAGGAATAACAGCTTTCAAAACACTCTGGACACTGAAACTGCGTACATCCAATGAGTGGTTAATCAAACTAGAGATATGTGGAATTGTAACCATGTACATGGTTAACTGATAAGCTTAGGCTCATTAGTTAACCTTCAAGGTTACCCGCAGGCTTTCAGTATGCTCACACGAGCTCCCAGAGAGCCACCTGCCTCCCTCCCCCACACCCCGTGTGAATTTTTCAGTGGTTACCCATTTAAACAAACACATTTTAACATCCCTAAATCAAACTTATCATATCATAGGCCCTCAGCTAGCAAAAGTTATAAATTAAGCCACATGAAGATCATCTGTCGCTGATATTCTTTGGGATGGTCAAGGAATGAAAGAGAACTCATTTCAGGGCTGGTCTGACCATAGAGGAGAAGTAGGCACTTGCCTAGGGTGCCAGACTTTAAGGGACGCCAATTAAATGGAAGTGAATTTTTTCTCTATATAAAAACACATTAATATGAGAAAATTTACCTGGCATTACTCAGATCCTTCAGGGCAGGAGGCTGGGGGTATGAGTGGTGCAGTAGTCAGGCCAGGGGGTGGGAATGTGGGAGAATCAGGGCAGAGAGCTGAAGGGGTGAAGGTGCAGGAGTCAGGATTGGAGGGTGAGTAGGGGCTCAGGGCAGTGGGGGAAGGAGTCAGGGCAGGGGATTGGGAGCTGTGGGGGGGACTTGAAAAATGAATTTTATTTATTGTAGACCAGTGGTGGGGAACCTAAGCCCCCGGGGGCCAGATGCAGCCCCCAGCTTGCCTGGATCTGGCCCCCCAAGGCTCAGGGCTCCCCCCAGCATTGTGGAACCCATGCTGGTGCTCCAGTCCCTCCCCCACCCTACTGCAGGGCTGGAGGCCATAAAATCTACTACCCTGCCCCCCCCCCAGGCTCTCGTGTGCACGGGGAATATGAGGAGTGTCTTTTTCCTTCTCAGTTGGAGGCCATGTCAGCTAGAGGGTTTTTTTGCTTCGCCTTTGTGTGCAACCCCCAACTGATTTTTCTGTGGGTCAGCAGCCCAAAAAAAAGATTCTGCACCCCTGCTGTAGACTATTACTGTTCAAGAAATAATAAAGGCCTGATTCTTGAACACCTGACTGCTAATGTTAACAAATACCAATAAACACATACATTCCTTTCCATTCTAATTGCAATAATGTTTGATAATAATAGACATTCTAGCCTTCTGTTTAATTTTTAAATAGTTTTAAGTGAACATTGAAATGATAAAATAAGCTAACATTTGCCAGATATATGTTACTATGATGCCATTGCATGCACAGTGTGACAGGGCGCTCGCCCTGCACTGGCCCTTTAAGGGCAGACCCCGGCCTGAACCAGGGCCGGGGAATTTAGCCCAGCTGAGGCTGTACTAGCCCATTAGGGCCCAGCTGGGCGCTATAATAGAGAATGGGCTGCTGCTGTGGAGAGAGGCAGTGAGAACCTGGCTGCTGAGGGAGGAGGAGGTTCCCTGGAGCTAGGGCAGGGCTGGGGAGGCCAGGCAGGGCTAGGGGAGCTCTGGCCTGCAAATCCTCAGACTGCAGGGCTTGAAGGAAGGCCCGCTGGAGGAACATCAACCCCCGGAAGGGGGGCTCAGAGACAGACTTGGGCACTGCCGGAGGGCAGTGTGGCGAAGAGGACGCCGCAGCCGGGAGTAAAGAGGGGAGACACCACCCCAGAGAAGGCACCCTACCCGCCGAGGGAGCCAATTCCTGAGGACAGACGGCAGGGGGGTCACGGTGGTGAGTGCGAACCCCCTCACACACAGTAACTCACCAGAAAAGGTTTCAATAGGTAGAGAGCGGCACGCTATATTGTTTCATTTTCTCTTTTCATCCGTTATTTATTCCATGTTGACCATTAATCATTCTCACCTTCCATAAAAATCTTTTATGTTACTGTTTGCTGCTACAAGGGCTGGAGACAAGATATGGATTAGACTGTAGTCAGATTTGATGTGCTGGCCTTGAAACATCTCAGATAATCCATTCAGTTAATGGATTCACACTGGTACTCGCTGCCTTTCTTCTGAGCATGAATGCTGCTGCACAGAGCTCAGTCACAATTATTCAAGCTCCAAAGGTGACTAGCGTATGTCTGCATTTCCCTGCTAGTCAGCAGACACACTTCAAAACGTTCCTGTTGTCATACAGAGTCATAAAAAACAGCCTACTTAAGGGACTACTTGCTGTCCCAGTTCCTAGCATGACACTTGAGATCCATGGAGCTGAACTTGCTGACTGGCCCCAGGATGAGATAAGTGTGAGTCTTGAATGCTCTCTGCCTGAAGGTACATCACCATTTTGGAACTGTAGTATTCCAGTACAGGCTGGACATCTCTTATCCAGCACCCTGGGGACCTGACCAGCCCTAACCCTGGGAATTTGTCGGACTAGAGATGGTTCCTTGACACAGCCCCTAGCCATCGACTCTGCCAGCTTGGGGAGGGGAGGCAGAGGGACTGCCTGCTGGGTCACTGACCCCACTGCTGCTGCCCCAGCTGGAGTGCCCAATGGGCTCCAGCAGCCATGCTACCACAGGCTTCCAGGAGCTGGCTCTGGCCCTGGTTGGGCTGCCAGGGGCTCAGGTTGTGGTCCTAGCCATACGGCAGCCTGCGAGCTCTGGCCCGCTTCCGTGGGCTGTCCGGGGATCCAGCCCCATGCTTCCCTGGGCTGCTGGGGCTTTCTCCAGCCCCAGCCCCAGTCTATCTGCTGCAGTTTGCCAAGAGCATGGGCTCCTGCCCCACACTGTTGGGGGCTGCCGCCTGCTCAGCCGTGGTCCTGCTTCCATGGGCTGCTTGGGGCTCTGGCCCTGGCTCTGCACTGCCACGGGCTGTCACTGGCTCAATTCTGCACTGCCGGGGGCCACACTGGCCTGGTCCCAGTGCCACAGACTATTGGGGGCTGCCACCAGCTGCTGCCCCCATCCCACAACTTCAGCCTGGCCCCTCCTGCCACGCTACTGGGGTTCTCTGGTCAAGGAACACAGATGTTGCCAGACTAGAGAATTCTGGTTTTGGGGGGTGCAACCTGTAGCATCAACAGCCCATGGAGAGCCAGATCCCAGTTGTGCTAGGCTCTGTACAAACACACAAGGCTCCATTGTGTTTTGCCACAAGCCTTGAATAAGCGGACGTAGTTGATGACAGATTCCCCCCTTGCTGCAAGGCAGAAGGGAGATGAAGGTGGGCAGAAAGTAATCTGCCGTAGCCCTATATCTGGCATAGATTCCTTCCCTCTGCACTGGTGAACACACTGGGATGGGGCTGTTCTACCCAGTCTGTTCACCCACCTGTGCAAATATGCATTCTCATGTACGCTGCTCTCTCCTCCCCTCCCCTTGGCTGTGACTGGCAACATGGGTATCCCGAGCAGGGGAATAAGGGATCACTTTAAGCCAAATAGTGACCCATCAGTGTATTGGTGATATCTTTACTAACAAAACCAAATACATTTTAATTTTCTTGTCTGGAATGCAAGAGAGCAGTTATTTATTGTGGCAGACTGGAGTTCTATTTTTGCTTGGAAATGATGAATTTTCTGGCACACAAGGGCCAAGGACCCATTTAACACAGCTTTAAGGTCCCTTGCACAACCACTACATGTTCCAATATTCAACCAGATGCCCCTCTCCCTTTTTATACTTAAACCGAAAGAGGGAAAACAGCCTTTCCGGATTCACACCATTCACAAAACTAGTTTTTCCTGGGATTGAAATCATTGGATTGTACCCAGGGAAGGTCAATTTAAAAATATTTTTTAATTAGCAAATGTCTGGGCACAAAAGGGAGCCCTAAATGTTTCATTTCTTCACCTACCTCATTAGTATTTTCTCTCGTCTCAGCTTCCTTCCCCTCCAATCTCTCTGTAGTTATTGTCCTCTGTTCTATTTTTCACAAGATTGCTGCCCCTCCATTATCAGAGGGGTAACCGTGTTAGTCTGAACCTGGAAAAGCGAGGAGGAGTCCTGTGGCACCTTATAGACTAACTGATTTATGGGAGCATAAGCTTCGTGGCCAAAGACCCACTTCGTTAGATGCATGCATCTGACGAAGTGGGTCTTTGGCCACGAAAGCTTATGCTCCCATAAATCGGTTAGTCTATAAGGTGCCACAGGACTTCTCCTCACTTTTGCCCCTCCATTGTCTCTCCTGGAGGGGAGCCGCTAGCCACACTGGATCCCTGGGCAAGGTGGAGGAACCAACTCCAGGTATGTCTACATTGCAGAGTTTTTCCAGAAAAACTACACTTACGTGTACACTGCTATTGCGTTCTTTCAACAGCAAGTCGAAAGAACGGAGGGGTTTTTCTGACAGAGGTAAACCTCTTTCTAAGAGAAAGAAGCCTTTTTCTGAAAACGCTTTTTTGGAAAAAGGCATGTGTGGACGTGGAAGACAGTGTTTTTTCTAAAGAAGAAGCCTCCAGGGAAAAGCACAGGTGCCCTAGTGGCCACTCCGTCCACAGTAATCACAACTGAAATGAGAGATAACGTCCAATCAATGTGGACGCTATCTTTCAAAAAAGCAGGTCGCTTTTTCATTGTGCTTTTGCTGTGTAGATGCTCTCTTTCGAAAAAAGGTTTTTTGGAAGATGTCTTCCGGAATAGCTTCTTTTGGAAGAAGCTTGCAGTCTAGATATAGCCTCCATGTCCCTGAAATAGGTGGGGTGTAGGGCTCTCAGTACCTCCTTGACTGCAATGATCCTGTCCCACAGTGCTGCCTGGAGTGCACTGCATGGCACCTCCACCTCTACAGGCAGCCCTCCCTTCCTTCCCCTGTCAGCAGGCCTGCTCTCCTGTCCCTGGGCAGAACGCCGCGAAAAGCCCCAGGCGGACAGCAACGGGGCCCGCAACAGACGGCCGGGCGGAGAGACAGCAACGGGCTGGTAGGGAGACGGCCGGCATGACGTCACTAGGGATGTCACCCCCCCGCAACCCGGAAGTGGCGTCAGGGGGACGCCATCAGGGAGGGAAGTTTAAAAGAAGAGGCCGGATCGGCAGACGGGGAGAACTCCCTGGGGTGCGGGGCACGGGGTCAGCAGCCAGCGGAGCTTGTCGGGCTTTGGAGGCCTTGGGGTGAGGCATAGCCCCGGGATCCTCAAACCACGGGGAAGAAGCGGCCTAGGGCGGGGGAGTGGACCCAGAGAGCGGGGGAGTTTAGGGGTTTTCCGACCCCCTCCGCTAGGCCGGACGTAGATCCGGACCTTAGGGCCCTGGGTCGGGGTTCGGAGCAAGGGTGGGCCCAAACCCCCTTCCCCCAGAGGGTCGTCATACTAGTCAATGTTAATTCGGTCGGAGAATAGTTAGCCTCGGCATATAGCGGGACCGTATGGTAATAAACTTATAGACACTAACCAGACTAAGTGGGTTTGTTGAGGGAAACAGGAGGGGAGTACTCGGGTACGAGGAAACTCTCCTACAACGGGTTCCTGGATTTGTTTTATGGACTGTTCTCTGATACTATATGCAGTGTAGCTGGAACAGTGTTGATCCCAGGATATTAGAGAGTCAAGGTGAGTGAGGTGATATCTTTCATGGACCAAGCAAGAGAAAAGCTTGTGAGCCACCTAGAGCTCTTCTTTAGACTGGAAGTACCCTTTTCAAGACTTGAAAAAAAAATCAGAGGGTACGTCTACTGTGGTGCTATTTCGGGATGCTTCCAGTATCCCAAAATAGCTATTTCACATCTTGACAGTGCGCCCTTTACTTCAAAATATCTTTTGAAATAATGGGCGTGCTATTCTGACAGGCCTGTAAACCTTGCTCCATGAGGATTAAAGGATTCTTTGGAATGGCAATTTACAGTAAAACTCCAATAGTCCAGCATCCAATAGTCTGGCACTCCTGATAGTCCGGCATCAAAATGGCAAGAGCCTAGTGAGTGAGCTTTGGCAAAAAATGAGTCACAAGGTAACAGCGGCAGCAGCTGAACTGAGCGAAAAGGGTAAAAAAGGGTTAAAAAAACTAAAACATTACAGTATACTGTATACAGTATGTACAATAAGAAGGGTTAAGAACACTTTATATACAGTATATACTATATACAGTATATACATAACCAGCTTATAGTACCTCCTGATACTCTGGCATATCTGATAATCCGGCATCACCTAGGTCCCATAGGTTCCGGATTATCGGAAGTTTACTGTAGTTTGAAATTTGGCGCTGTGTAGACAGTGCCAAATGACAAAATAAGCTACTTTGAAATTAACTCAAAATAAGCTGTGCAATTTGCATAGCTTATTTTGAGCAATGGGTGCAGTGTAGACGCACCTTATGTGGCTTGAAAGCTTCTCTCTCTCACCAACAGAAGTTGGCCCCATAAAAGATCATTTCACTCACCTTGTCTATGATACTGTTGGTTTCAGTTATACTTAGAGGTCCTTGGCAGTTCTTGAGTAGGACCAACTTAAAAATTTACTCATTTTTATCAATTCTCAGAGTCTTTAGTCCAGCAAAAATACATTGAGCAAGTGAGAAACACAGTATTCTAGCTAATATTAAACACATGCGTAACTTCCCCAAGACAAATGGTAAAGAAAATGCTCCAGGGGTTCAGATGTACAGGAACGACCCAGCCCGAAAGCTTACATATCGAATGGCTTGATGTCAAGCAGGCATACCGACAGCAGTTATGGGCCCTAGGGCACAACAATGAATGGGATCCTGGGCTAGTACCACAGGCCACCTCCTGCCTGCCTGGAGAAGGCCTGGGTGCCTCCCCCCAGTCAACAGAGGAGCCCTTGTCTGGCGCATCCCCATCCCCCACCTGCTTGGAGGAGCCCCAGGGCAACCACACTGTGCCTCCCATCCCATCCCTGGACCCAGCTTGTCTGCTGCCGGGAAAAGCTGTAACGTCTTTTGATTCAAAGATGCTTCTGATATGCCCCCCACAGATGCTTCAGGTATGCCCCCCTGTGGTAGAAATCTTTCCCAACCAGAGTTTTGTCGAACTTGACACATCCCTGCAAAAAGTTCCATTTCTGACAAATCAGCATTTTTTGATAAACTATTTTGTCTAGAATTGTCCAACTAGTTCCATTCACCATCCAACACAACTGAACCTTGACCCCTTTGCAGTGCGCCAATTGTTCCCATAATAAGAATATGCAGAATTTGCCTGACTGCAGTGACTTGAATAGTGCCCTAAACTATGTGGTATAACGTGGCCTCCTTAGCACACCAGGCTTTCTTGTCACTCATTTAATCTCTGGGGCTTTGTTAGAATAAGTATTTGGCCCTGACTCATTCCTATGCCAGTGCCAGGAAGGCAAGGACCAAGAAAGGATGCATGACACCACCCCCCTGCTTCTAGTCTCTGATGCAGGTTAGAGGAGACTCGGAGGATACTTGAAATTACCACCAGACTGAAATGGCCCCTGTTTGTCCATCCAAGTGATGGGGAGAGCTGAGGTACAGATAGCTGCCCACGATTCTCCTGCATTGGGTCTCACTATGCTGGCTCAGCACTTGCCCGAACTCCCCCCATGCTAGGGGTAAGAGAGCCTTCACCGTTGCTTTGCAACCTATCTTCCAATATCTTAGCTGGCATCAGCCACTGGCGAGGAGGAGAGAATTCTCTTGGCAGGATTAGTCCCATATTGATTATAGAAAGAAACAATTAACTACTAGGTTTCTAATCCATATCCGAAAAATGCATGGCTGCATTGGTTAGAATTTTTTGTCAGGTCTTGTTCAGTCTTGCTCTAAATGTCCAAAGCTCGGGGGCTACCAACAAATCCCATGGGAAAGGGGACGAGAGTTATTTCTTAGCTCAATAGATCCTATGGCCAACTATTTTTCTTGATATTTGCATAAATTCCCCTTATTATTACCTCACTATTCCTGATACTATCTTTTGCCAATTCTCAGTTCCTCACTCTCACTGGCATTTACACCATTCAAAATACTTTTCATGAATCATTTTAACAGAGCTGACACAGTCTTTAAAACCAAGGTTGATTCAAACAGACCACACTAGCCCCGAGCACCAGGTTGACATTAATTAACCTGCTGCAGACTGTCAAAACAAAAATCTGCAAACAGTGATTTTATAGCTCCAGAAACCTCAGTTTATCTGCCTGCTTTGAAATGTAGAAAGTAGGACACTGCTGTAACTTACTGTCACTAAAGCACAGATAATAAGGTTTGAAAGAGCTTTCTTGGTCATCTATGTGTCTTCTCCCTCCCATTGCATGAGTACAGAATTTTCTTCCATATTGAACTCTTAAGGGTTAACTGATGTGAGAGGGAGGAAGAGGAAAACCAGGGGTCAGATCATGTTCTGACACTGGTAAACTTCCAATAACTCCTTAAGCATGTGCTTCCATCCCAGGTTCCTCCTGCCAGCAGTTTCTCATTTTAATCAGACACCCACAGCAACAGAGATCTTTAAATTCAGCAATTCTTTCTCAGGTTTCAGCAAGTCATTGGCAGGCTGAGCTATTTTGAGGATATTTTCTCTGCTGCAGATGCATCTTAGGAAAACGCAGGGAGCATGCTAAGGACCTGCAGCTATTTGCCTTGTACCATTTGCTCATTTTTCTTTATTTCTTTGTTTTCCTGCACCGATCACTTAAAGGACAATCTCCCTTGCAAACAAAATCCCCGGAGCCTGATTAGCGGGACTGAAGGCTCCCAGAAACGGATTGCCTGCCAGCCACAGCACGGTAAGGACATGGACACTTTTGGCTAGCTTTGCATTACAGTTTTTTAAGCTTTGCTGAACATTTATTTGTGTCCATCGCTTCCAAATCAACACTGCTGGCATGGCAGGCAGTCTTCAGCTCCTGGTCTCCATTTTCATTCCCTAAAATCCTCAGCACTTGTAAGTAACACATTTATCCTCACCGTCTTTGTGTTCTAGAAAGCAATGACTGACACTGATTTCGTTCAGGTCCAGCCTTCTTTTTCCCCATTACATTTCAGCACATTTGGAGATCTATAATTTTTAATGATTGAATTGTGGATATGTCTGTTGCCTCTGCTCCCCTGATACTCGGTTGAATGTCAGTTTTATTATTTAGCTTAGTAAATTATTCAAGTCTGGGGCTCATTTTATGTCCTTTAAATAGAAACATTATACAAATCATTATTGCTGATTTACAGGTACATACATTGCTTTCTTGTCTTACGCACAAGCTTTTGCTATAGCATTTTAAAGCTGCCGTATAGTAGAGTGTTAACACTACAAAGATATCGCAGGTTTACCAATGCTAATGTAGCAGACTTATTTATACTAAAAAAACTGTTTTTATCATGCAGTTCTCCTTTTTTAGAAATGTGTGAATTAAGCTCTGGAAGGATGGTGAGATTCCCATTTTACAACACATACAGTTTTGTTGAAATGGTAGTGAGAATAGTTTAATATCCTCAGGGACTTTATTTATATATATCACTCTAGGAAGAAGAAAACTGTTTCTTTCTGATGAATCTGCAACCCAAATTCTAGGACTGATTGCAGACAGTAAATGCAAGAGATTTTTTTCTTCTTTCTCTCTCCAGAGGCCTTTTGGAAAAACTGGAATAGCTTTAAAATATCCTTTAATGGTTGGTGATCCATTACTGCACCAACAGAAGTCCCCCGAGGGCTTGATCTTTAGCATCTAAATATTTGACGGCAGCCCAGTGTGTTGTCCTATTAAAAGAGGCATTTTGGACAGCTTGGGATTGCACTGGGGAGGTAGGGAGGCCTTCTGCCTCTTGTATCTACTGTCAAGACAAGGTGAGCATGTAATGTGCAAATGGAGTCCCATAATGTTTCCTGTTAAAGGGATTAGACATTGCATCTGCTGTGGAAACAAAAAATTAGCAGGGCCCTCAGAGTTGTAGATGCTCAGTCTTCCCCTACCACCTTTTAATAGGAGAGATATTTATTTCTGTTTTTTAGCTTAAAAATGTCCAGTGAGAGGTTTTCTACAATAGAATGGATTTAAGGGTTGTGGAGAAACAATGTTACATGAGTGTGGGAATGCAGAAAGATGCAGTGGGCCTTTAGCATCCATGGGCTGGAGTTATATGAAAGACAGAACAAATGGGTGAGGTATAAAAGATGTAATAAAAAAAAAACAAGCCAAACATTTTGGATTACAAGTCAGTCTATTGAAGGCCTGATCCACAGTTCACTAAAGTCAATGGAAAGAATTCCATTTACTTAATAAGCTTGGGATTAGACCTTAAGTGTAGAGCTTTGTCTCTTGTAAAGGCCTCTCTCCTGTTCACTACCTACCAATTTACATGGTCTTTCCTAAAATATTTTTGAATGCTTGACTGGGCCTTTGAGCCCTGACTCTCCTTTCATGCTACGGAGTCTCAGAAATAACTCCACTGAACGTGACGGACTACACGGCTACGTCTAGACTGGCATGATTTTCCACAAATGCTTTTAACGGAAAAGTTTTCAGTTAAAAGCATTTGCGGAAAAGAGCGTCTAGATTGGCACGGATGCTTTTCCGCAAAAGCACTTTTGCGCAAAAGCATCCGTGGCCAATCTAGACACGCTTTTCCGCAAAAAAGCCCCTATCGCCATTTTCGCTATCAGGGCTTTTTTGCGCAAAACAAATCTGAGCTGTCTACACTGACTTTTGCTCGAACGGGAGCAGCATAGTATTTCTGCAAGAAGCACTGATTTCTTACATGAGATTGTCAGTGTTCTTGCGGAAATTCAAGCAGCCAGTGTAGACAGCTGGCAAGTTTTTCCGCAAAAGCAGCTGCTTTTGCAGAAAAACTTGCCAGTCTAGACACAGCCCACTAGTATAAAGCTAATGGGAGAATCAGGTCTTTAGCCCCTAATCCAGCCTGGTTACTCTATCCTGAATAGTTAGTTGAGTGAGACCTGCTGGTAGTACCTTGTTTGCTGGGAATTTTGAAGGGTCCCTATCCCTTGTCACAGAAACCGAAGGCAGAAAGAAAGAAATTTATATATTTCACTGTATTTTGAAAAGCAGTTGCTAAAAATAGATTACTAAAGCAATTGAATCTTCTTGTCAGTAGAGGACTGGATATGAGTTATTGGGAGGATTACAATGCAAACATATAAGGCCAGATCCCACTCTGCTGTCAAAGAAGAAACACTCACTAAAGCCAGAAGTCAATGGAAGTTTTGCCTTCAGAACTTAGTGTTAGGGTTGGGTTAGGGTAACCTTTTCCAGGTGAGGACCCATTTTGACAATTCAGGAAGGCTTGGTGACCGAAGACAACTAGAAAATGGGGGAATGAGAGGGGGCAGAGCAACCTGGGGAGATACTTGGCAACCCTTTTGAAATGTAATGGCAACCCATATTTGGGTCCCGACCCATAGATTGGGAAACCCTGCCCTAAACCTTAACTCTATCCCACAGAGAATTTGAAATCTGAACAATTTGATGTGATAAAATTCATTACACTGGTAAACTCCCATAGCTGACCATTGACTAGATAAGTGGAGCTTGTTTGATCTTATTTAAGAAAATTGTTTTTCACTGTGCCTTTAAAGAGAGTTAATATTAGAGGAAGAGATCATGAATGGATTACTCTACAATACACTGCAACTTATCTCAGAAAGGAAATTACCTCTAAAATAAAAAAGTAGATGGGATCAAGAATAGATTAACTTTTTCATTTTGCAATAGACCACAGCATAGGTGCATTTTCCTGTTGAAAACTGAAAACCCTTATTGATATTAGTGAAGAATTAAGACTAAAGGGATATGGCTTAAAGGGATTAATAGTTTCCATCTGCATCAAATGGCACCCAAATCAGGCACACGCTTACACCATGTTAATACACATTCATATTTTGCCCGGCCACAGCCTTATGCACAGCCCCTTTTGTGCAGATTTCTTATGCCAGGAATAAGAATAACATGCATCAGGGTATATGGGGCAGGGGACCATTGCTGAAGGCGGGATCAGACCTGCATGACCATGGAGAGTTTGCCCCCTGGAATGCAGGGTTCTTTGTTGTGGAGAACCTATGGAGTAGCCTCTGTCTTGTGTACAGAGCCATGCGGCTGGCTGTGATTATTCTGTTAGGCTTCTGAATGCAGCACCTGTTGTCACTTGGGGTGTGTCTAGATTACAGGGATTTTTCAAAAAAAAAAAGTGGCCTTTTTTCAAAAAATCTTTACCTGTGTCTAGTCTGCAGCCGTGTTCTTTCGACAGTAAATCGAAAGGACGCGGCATTTTTTTCGACCGCGGAAAACCTCGTTTTACGAGGAATAACGTCTTTTTTCGAAAGTGTTCTTTTGAAAAAAGGCGCTGTGTAATGCAAACTGTGCTTTTTTGAAAGAGAGCATCCAGACTGCCTGGATGCAGTTTTTTCGAAACTTGCTTTTTTGAAAGTACTGGCTGTAGTCTAGACGCTCTTTTTTGAAAGAGGCTTTTTCGAAAGATACTTTCAGAAAAGCCTCTTTTGAAAGAGGCTTGCAGTCTAGACGTAGCCTTGGAGCTCTACCAACCTGTTATGGATTTCAGAGTGCACTTCTTTCATGCCTGCTCAACTCTTGTGGCTGGTGCCGAGGAAATCCCTTTTAGTGAGTGCTAGATTCATGCAGTTCTTGTACCTCTTCCAGGGACTGTAAGTGACCCCTGCCCAGCAACACACATGCGGAGGGAGTAAAAGCTTCCTGCACTTTCTTCTTCCCTTGGGCACCACACAGGGCCAGCCACAGTCTGGGTCAAAATATAGACCAGTTAATAACAGCTAATCAAGCTTTCGATACACCAATTTATATTGCAGTAGCACCTACAGATGCAAGGATCAGGGCCTTGTTGTGGTAAACACTCTACAAACTCAGGAATTCATGATGGGCTCTGCCTAGGGTAAATTAGCTATAAAGGGCTACTGGATAGAAATATAAAAAACCCCATAGGATGTAGAATGGAACCTAGACTGATTAAAAATAGAGCTTAAAAATAGAGCTTAGTATATCATCTGACCATGAACTGAAGGGATATATTTATTGTTTCATATGAATGGTCATATAACTCCCTAACATAGAAGGGTAAAGAGAAACTCTTATAAGTGATCAACCTGAAATTGTCCTGCCAATTTTAGCTAGAAAATTGTAGCTGAGAAGATTTGCAGGCATGATTCTCTTTTCACTGGCTCTTGCTTTACATAAGGGTAACTCCAATGACTTATGTGAAGATACTCCTGAATTACGCTAGTGTAAAAAAGATGAGAATCAGTCTCCACATAAACAACTAAATAATAAGGACCATATTCTACTCTAGTTCTGCATGTGGTGTTCCCACTGACATCACTGGGGTTTCTGTACAAAGACTAAGGTTTTGAGAATATCACAACATCAAGACAGGCCATATTTGGCTTATGACACTTAAAAACACTAATGAAAGTGATGGGACAATGAGACCAGTACTTTGGATGAGGGAGGCACATGTGGGGAAATTTGCATTTGGTTAATCGGTCTTTTTCAGTGTGTCTAGACTACTTCCTTTTTCTCGAAAAAGAGATGTAAATTAGACACTTTGAAATAGCAAATGAAGGCGGGATTTAAATTTCCCATGATTCATTTGTATAATGGTGGCAGCGGTTTTTTTCGACACGGGGCTTTTTGATAGAAAAATGGCAGTTTAGATGGGGATCTTTCGAAAATAAAACCCTTTTTCGAAAGATCCTGTTTTCCTCAAAAAAATGAGATTTCTTCTCTCAAGATCATTCTTAGAAGGCTTCCATAAGGATCTGGGGCAAGAACGTTGGTATAAATATGGAGAAAATTTCCTGGAATGATTCCAAGTGTGTTCAGAATCCAGGATCAAATGAGTAAGCATCATCAAGGACTTGTAAGTATATACTGTGCAGATGCTACATTTGTACCGTATGTTGTAGTACGTTTGACCTACGTGCTTACAGAAGGCATTTCAGAGATTGTTGTACTGATGTAAGAGAAGTAGAATATTGCTAAAGGCATCTAACTAGGACATGAGCATTTCTGTTACTGTATGCTTAGAACTGAATAACTGTTAATTTCAAGTGAATACCCCTAAGGTACGGCTACCCTGCAGCTGGAAAAGTGCCTCCCAGTCCAGGTACACAAGCTTATGGTAGCACACTACGAAGAGCAAAGTGAGCCTTGCAGCAGACGAGAGCTGGCCACCTCAGCTCCGAACCCAAGGGTCAGGTGGGCTACAGAGCAGCATCCATGCATCTATTTTTAGTTCTCAAGCCGAGCTAGCATGCGATCCTTTGGCTCACTCCCAGCTTCGGTATGTAGACATACCCAGAGACACGGTTTGCTGACAAAACTAATGACTGAAATTTGAGGTATGTTACTGCAAGCGTCAGCCAAAAAATAGAGAATATTCACATTGTTTGAGCATTCACATGGTCTATCAGACTGCAAAATGGTCAGATTCTATTTTATAGCTGACTTAGAATCAGAGAGCTGGAAGAGACCTCAGGAGGTCATCAAGTCCAGCCCCCTGCCCAAGGCAGGATCAATCCCAACAAAATCAACCCAGCCAGGGCTTTGTCAAGATGAGACTCAAAAACCTCTAGGGATGGAGATTCCACCACCTCCCTAGGTAACCCATTCCAGTGCTTCACCACCCTCCTAGTGAAATAGTTTTTCCTAATATCCTACGTAGATCTCTCCCACTGTAACTTGAGATCACTGCTCCTTCTTCTGCCATAATGTCACTACTGTGAACAGCCTTTCTCCATCCTCTTTGGAACCTCCCTTCAGGAAGTTGAAGGCTGCTATTAAATCCCCCCTCACTCTTCTCTTCTGCAGACTAAACAAACCCAAATCCCTCAGTGTCTCCTCACAGGTCATGCGCTCCAGTCCCCTAAAAGACTTATTAATCCTCAGCCTCAAAGCAAACCTGCACAACACTTTCAAAAGATGAGCTAGGGAGTTTAAATTCATAACTTTAATGGACACTAAAAACATGGACTATAGATACACCGGAGTTATGGCATATTACAACAATCTGTAATCCACTATCAGGCCTGCCAACGGAAGGGAGCAAAAGGGGACAATTGCCCTGCGACCCTGCAATTCTAAAGGCCCTTTAAATTGCTGCCAGAGCACTACACGACTTCTCTAATCAGCTCTAAGAGCTGAAGGCTTGGTGTGCTTGCTGGTCTGACCCCACCCCTTCCACCTGACGCCCTGCTCCTTCCAGGAACGCAGACACAAGGCTTCCCCCACCTTACCGAGGGGCCAAGCATGGCTGCCAGCTCCACTGTCATTATAGACCACCCCACAGCTTCTTTCCCCTTTTCCCTTCCTCTCTTCCCCATCAGAGGAGAGGGGTTAACAGGCCACTTCAGCTTGAGTGGTCCCTTGAAATATGTGTTAACTATTTATGCTAAACAATCTGTCCCACCTTGTATTTAAGAGTGATTCTTTGAGTTAAATTTCAAAGAGGTAGCTGTGTTAGTCTGTTTCAGCCAAAACAACAAGGAGTCCAGTGGTACCTTATAAACTAACACATTTATTAGGGTCTAATCTTTCATGAGATGCAGCTCACTTCTGCTCCCAGACTGAAGAGCTCTGTGTAAGTTTGAAAGATTGTCCTTCTCATCAACAGAAGATGGTTCAATAAAAGAGATTGCCTCACCCACCTTGCCTCTATGATCCTACATGAGCAGTATCAAGGACATCCATTTAAAGAAATGGCTGTCACAATAAATACCTCATCCATGGTCACTGGTTAATGTTACTTTTATGGTGTTGAAAAGAAATACATCCTTTGGAATGAAGGATTGGATATTTGGCATCTAGCTCAAACTTGAGGCCAAACAATGAAGGACTGCATGCTACATGTATAACAAATGTTGAATTTATTTTTTTCCAAATTAATTTTTACCTAAGAATAACAAGGAAAAGGGAAACTAGCGTGTTTTAATCCTGATTACTTCTAATGATATTTCTTTGCATGTATATAGGGCTGGACATCTTAACTAGTCTATAGACTATTCCAGGGCAACTTAGGCTAATGAGTGGCTCTCCTTAATCGCAGGAGCCACAAGATTGTCATAAGAAAGATAGTCTCCCAGGATAGGGTATGCGTTTGCATACCTAGAGTATGGGGATAGGCCAACTGAACCATAGCAGTGCTTTGCTTGAATGCAGAGGGAGGAGTGAGGGCAAAGCTCTCACAAAGTTGCATGCAATCAGTACACACCTCATTTTATGTGCCCTTGCTTTACGAACATGTCACTTTTGTAATACTTGTAAGAAAAAAACTATGCAGGTGAAAAGCAGTGGAATCTGGCAAGTCTGTTGTGTGGGCAATAGTAAACAAAATATTTTGTGGGCTGCACATAGAACCCCAGGGGCCACAGGTTGCCCACCACTGCTGTAGCTGTATTAACTACCTAACTTCTCACATCCCTCTTGTGAAACTGAAGGCCTGATTTCATAAATCTGGATTGTAACAACTTTGCAACCACCTAGTCCTTCACAAACATTAAAGACAATTCTGAACATTTCATAGCTGGCTAAAGAATGTACTCCATACCATGACTACAGCCACATCAAAATGCCTAGCAAACTGGTTTTCTGGTCTAAAACCATTTTTGATATAGGAGATTCTCCATTAGCTGGCAGTAATGGGGGGCCTATGGCTGTCACAGTTATTACCCATCTAGCAAAGGGCAGAGGTATATTGTCATAGTTATCCACTATAGATGAAGAAAGTGACACAGAGGGGAAGGCCACTATACTACTTTTGGGTACCTCCATTTTTGGATGACCAACTTTAAACATCTACAACTTCATTAGGTTTCATTGCTTATTATTGCTGGAAAAAAATAGGCCTCAAGTTCTCAAGATAGGGATCAAAACTGGAGGCACTCAAATTGTAAGTAGAGACTTTTGAGATAGCTACCCACAGTGCACTGTTCGGTGTCGACACTATAGCTTCTAGTATGCCTGCACTCTGCCGACACAAGAAGTGTAGTGTGGACACGCAACAGGGATTTAACTAAAGAGGCATAAATAAAGAGGCATGTATTATAGACATGTCCCTAACATTTCCGTGTTAAACCTCATACAATTAATATTTCAAAGTAAAAAAGAGGAGTCACTGATGCCAAACCATTAGCTATATGACAAGAGTTTAGAATATCATAGTCTTCTCCATTTTGGGAAGCTTCTAACAGAAGAAGTAAAAAAAAATTACAACATTTGTTTAGAATTATTTTTCTCTTTTTATCAATATATTTCCAAACATTTCCACCCCAAACATGTCTGCATCATAATAATTTCACTCAGTGTCTCTGACCTTTCCCATTCTTGCCTTTCCAATACACAAAATTAACACATTGATATGCAATGCTATATTGATCATCTATTTTTAATGCAAGCCAACAGTAGATTCACTATGGAGTCAAGATGACTTCAGTTCAAAACACTAAGACATAAAGAAATGAGTTGAATCCTTCAAGAATGCTTTGGCATTACAATAGCATTCTAGAGAAACCTCCATGTTGCATTTTCACAAAGCTTTATTTGATGGGAATGATCTTAGGTTAACTACTGATGCCTCAGTGGGTATGACTGAGTGAGCTGTGACAAGATGCTATTATTTCTGAATGCATATACATCCACTCTCTTTTCATTTATGGATTGGCATATTCCCTGGTTGGATTAGGACCTAGATCAAAAAGGGATTGACAGAATGAAAAGGGAAGTAGTACTTATACCCCCAAGGCACAAGATGTATCTCTAACAGTTTTGCTTTAACAAATGGAGCAATGAATTCCTCCCCAGAGCTATGTCCTGTAGGACATGTAGTCCTAAAGCATGTACCTTCAGATAACACAACATTCAGAGAATACCACCTGTTCCTCCACATTTTTTCCAGTTGAGCTGATGTCTCAGGTTTCATGAGGTTGCGCATCAGGACAAAACATTCTATAGCAGACCCCAAACCCGATTATAATGGAATTACACAAAACCATATTTGGTCTATTTTGTTCTGTGTATAAACTTGACTCCAGTGAAAACTCCACCTCTTTGTAACAGTTCTCAATTTGGTCCATTGTCTTTCTAGTATTTAATGTTGAGTTACACCTGCCTACATCATACTTATTCTTTTAAACAAATAACCATCCCTCAAAGAGAAGCAAATTTCTATTGTATTTTTAGTCAGCAAGATTGAGTTCTACCAACAACTGAAAGAATAGATGTTATAAAAGGAAATTTAAATAAAAACAATGCCATAGAGAAATGACTGGGAAAGCTAGTTTAAAACTATCCAGCTCATCCTTTTTCTGTCAGACCATCAGATAAAAGAAGGACCATCAAAGGTTCCTTATAGGCTAAATTAAGCAAGGTCTTATGCTCCTATATATTGATTTCTATGAGGTTTTGTTTTAAAACATTGAAATTGCATTTTGATACTGTCAAAATGGAACGTTTCAAAACAAATTTTCATTTTAAAGTCAATGTAACATTTAAAACGTCAAAACTGGAATTAAATTTTTTGATTTTATCAAAATAGGATATTTCAAAATTCAAAAAAAAAAATTTTTTTCAAAAATTTTATGTTGCAGAAAATGTTAATTCTAAATCAGCAACAAAAGCAAATTTAGAAATATCAGAATGCTCTATAGAATGGAAATGCTGAGTTTCAACCAGCTCTGTTAGAAATATTTTATTTTAGGGAGCAGATTAATTGAGTTACTGTGTCTATAGCAACTAAGTGCCCAACTCTTCATTCTGCCCTAGTCTCTTTTGGTTGCAGCAGACATAAGGCTGCTCTTACAAAAGAGACACAATAGATCCCAGCCAGACCAAGAACATTGTAGCTGCTAGTGTCTCTAAGTTCTTGATCCCGTATAAAATATTTGTGGTCATGTCAAGTTATATTCCAAAGATGGTGTCAATAGAGTATATTTTCAGATAAGTACATGGTCATTTTCACTATATCTGAGTGGCATTAGCCACATAATACCCCCCTGTGAGGTAGGTGAGCATGATTCAGGTATCTGACAAAAAATCAACTGTGACACATCACAAATGAGATGTTTCTCCCAAGATCGCACAGAGAATCCTGGCCTGCATGAGGAAATACACACTGCTTTGTTGGGGCCCAACCTAGTACATAGTCCAGTAGACCATCCTTCCCACCTTTACAGAGAATCCCTTCCCATCACTGCACCATGTACAAGTTTCTCATTGGCCAAATCTCATTGGCTATATTAAGTAGCAGTAGATTTCATACGTGGGTTGTGTATCATGGTGGTGCATAAATGCCACAATCAGAGATGGAGGCCCCATTGTGTTAGGTACTGTACACACACACACATACACATGGCTCCATGAAGCCAGTCTCTGCCTCCAAGAGTTTATAATCTAAGTTTATGATCGTAGACAACAGGCCATGATGATAAACAGAAAAGAAAGAGGGAGCACAATGAGATTGCATGATAAGTTCAATAAACAGAACACTAGCTGTGGGTGAGGGATCAGTTATAAATGGATAGGTTCTGTGTGGAATGGATTATTGGTTTATTATTTGTTAATGGTTGGTTTATGGATGAGGTTCTCTGAGGCTACACCTACACTGAAGGCTTCTTGCACAAGAAGCCTTTTGCATAAGCGCACGTCCACACCTCAAAGCTCATTGCAAAAGTGATATGCTTTTGCCCAAGACAGCATCCACACTGCATGGATGCTCTTGCGCAAGAAAGCTCAGAGCACCTGTGCTTTTTCCCTCTGAAGCATCCACACTTTCCTTTTTGTGCAATAGCTGTAGTGCAAAAGGGAGTTATGCCTCATAGAAGAAGGTTTACATACACCGGCAAAAGCCCTCTGTTCTGCCATTTTACTGCTGATTTACTTGCGCAAAAGTGCATTTGAGGTATGGATGCGCCACAGGTTTTTGCGCAAAAACGACCATTTTTGCGCAAAAACCTTGCAATGTAGATATAGCCTGAGTAAATTCCTGAGTAAATTGTAGATGTACCTAAGTAGTGGGCAGGGGCCCAATGTTTGTGAGTGGATGTTATTTATTTTATTAAATTTTTGTGTTGTGGCAACACCTAGAGGCCTGAGCCAGGTGGGAGACTTCCTTTAAGCAAACGATCAACAAAAATCCTGGAGCTACAATTTTATAACTTAAAATAAACAAGAATAAAATAACTTTGTACTAAAATCAGAGTTTGAACCATAAATTCTGAACTTTTGGGCGGTTTACTATACTAGGATATAAGGTTGATTCCAGCTTAACAATTACTGCACATGGAAAAGAAAAAAATAGATTGGCTCAGAGTCAAGTCTAACTTTGATTGGGCTACATTGCCTAAGCAGTATTGCAACTTCCTGCCACTAGAGTGTGTCCAAGCATGCATGAGAAATAAACCTGTTTTTATATTTGCATTTCTTTCAAACTGTTACCAACACATTTGATAAAGTCAAACTGCATGAATTTATCATTTGCTCTAAACATACGTGGTTGCATTATTGCTATAGATAGTCCTAAAGGTTACATAAATATGGAACAAGGTCCCATGACATTAATCTAGTAGTGCAGGACACAGGAAGTTTGACAGAGCAACAATACAGAGCAACAATACAGTAATTTGGAAGCCGCGCAGCCAGTTATAAGATCCATTATATTATGATTGCCTTTTCACTTAACTGTCAATAAAATATCCCTTTCAGGCTGGGACTTACACTGTGGTGTAATACAATGACCCAATTATTTTGTACTGAAAAACTAACACATCCAGTCTATATCTGTGTGTTTTCACATGCACTGCCCATGAGATAGATGGCTGTAGCTGAATCGTTATGTGTATAATGTAAGAAATACATTACAACTCTAATTTATTTGAAAATTAGGCATATACACAAACCAAAAATCTGCAACTTTACTGATAGTCTAGCTACCATAATGTACAGTAAAACTCCAATAGTCCGGCATCCAATAGTCCGGCACTCCTGATAGTCCGGCATCAAAATGGCAAGAGCCTAGTGAGTGAGCTTCGGCAAAAAATGAGTCACAAGATAACAGCGGCAGCAGCTGAACTGAGCAAAAAGGGTAAAAAAGGCTTAAAAAAACTAAAACGTTACAGTATACTGTATACAGTATGTACAATAAAAAGGGTTAAGAACATTTTATATACAGTATATAATATATACAGTATATATATAACCAGTTTATAGTACCTCCTGATAGTCCGGCATATTTGATAATCCGGCACCACCTAGGTCCCATAGGTTCCGGATTATCGGAATTCTACTGTAGTTAGATGTCATGTAAACATATTGAATACTACCTGCAAAATCTGCTGATTTTTTGCAATCAGCCATCAAAAAAGATAAGATTAGAAATCTGGGGGCAAATAATGTCACAAATCAAACTGAATGCATTGAAAAATCCAAGTATGTGGAGTCTTCACTGATTTCAAGTGAATTACGCATGTACTTAGAGTTAGACACATGATTAGAGTGCTGTGTTGACACAGGACCTTAGTCTCTCTGGCTATGTCAACACTGCAACAAAACACCAAAAGCTGGCCCATGTAACCTGATTTGAGATTGCAGAGCTCTGCCTGCAGGACTATAAAACTGCAGTATAGATACTCCAGAATTCAGCCTCCGGTCCAAGCCTGACAGTCTACACCGCAATTTTATAACCCGATAGTCCCAGTTGATACAGGCCACTCACATGTGTTTTATTGAAGTGTAGACCTACACACCTTCTGCCGTGGGTCTCTATCTGGGAAATGAGAATAATAATTCTCTCTTCCTCCCACTTTTTGTCTGCTTACAATATTTAGAATGTAAACTCTTGTAAAAGGGACTGGCTGTTATTAGTGCGTTTGTGTCTATGGGGTCTTTGTCTTGGATAGGGTCCTAGGTACTAGCATGATAAAAATAAACAATTAAAAAAATCTTGATCTATACCAAACAAACAAGTAACAATCATATAATGATATTTAGAACATAGGAGTCAGTGGAACTACTCAGATTCTTAAAGGCAGATACTTAATTAAGTACCTTGCTACACTGGAGCATATAGCACTGGCTAAATTTCACCCATAATCCATTTTCCCTAAGAAGATTCTTTTAAGCCTCCCTTGGAAATTCCCTTTCTCCTCCTCAAAAAACTTTCTGTGTTGTGACAATGATATCCACATCTTCCCCTGAAGTCCATCAGGACAACTCCTAAGTTGATTCACAGGGATCATTACTAAGGGTACGTCTAGACTACCGCGTTTTGTCGACGGAAGTTTTGTCGACAGATACTGTCGACAAAACTTCCGTCAACAAAGAGCGTCCAGACACATGGAGTTCTGTCGACAAAGCAAGCCGCTTTGTCGACAGAACTCCGTAGTCTGGACGCAGTGTTACAGGCAATAACACCTTCTGTCGACAGAACTCTGTCGACAGAAGGTGTTTTGCCTCGTAAAAATGAGGTATACCAGCGTCGACAAAACCGCGGAGTTCTGTCGACGTTATGTCGACAGAACTCCGCGGTAGTGTAGACGCTGGTATTGTTTTGTCGACAAAAGTCCACTTTTGTCGACAAAACTAGGTAGTCTAGACACACCCTAAGTAACAGGAGATGTGCCTATTAATTTTCCATCCAGCACCTATAGATGCAGCCTGTGAAATGCCCAAAGCCCTTTTCAACCGTCTTATATCAGCTAACTGGGGATCTTGAACTCTGCTCTTCCTTTCGGTAACTTCGTGTGTAATTTTGTAATGTACCTTTTGAAACAGCCTCTGATCAGAGGAGGTCTGCAAAGTGCAGAAAAAAGATCAGTGAGTGTCAAGCTCTCACGTTCACAGTCCATGTTTCGCAAGTATGTCATACTTCAGGCCCCTGATCCTTCAGTCAGATCTAAGCAGGGCTTAACTTGAAATAAGCTATGCAAATAGAGCTACGTCAATTGTGTAGCTTCTTTCAAAATGACTTATTTTGAAATTGGGAGAGTCTACACACCACTTATTTTGAAATAGAGCACTCTTCCCCTGACTTCCCTTACTCCTCGTACAATGAGGGTTATACAAGTTGGAATATGAAGTCCTCCAGTTTGACAGTATTTCAACATTATTTCAAAACAACTGCCTGCTGTGTGGATGAGGACTAAATTATTTCAAAATAATGCTAGTTATTTTGAAATAATGTTGCTGTGGAGACAAACACTAAGTGGCCATCCATGCAGAGCCCCACTGGATTCATAGGAGTTTCCAGACTTCCAAAGAGTGGGATGAAATTCAGGAACAGCAAACAGCCAGACTGTGTCAGAGTAGTACAATGAGAGATGTCATGCATATAGCAGCACAGAGGAGCTTGACCCCCACAATGATGCCCTAGAATCACACAGTTGGGACCAGAGTTCTTTATATATCTGCTGGTGAAAATTATGAAGAAAGACTCAGAATAAACCTCACAAAATTCCCAGCATCTTTGTTCCGCTCCCCCACAGAATTCATAATAATATAGAAGTTATGACTCTACTATCTTGCCTAGGAAATGAAATGCTTAATACATTATTTCCATATAACTTTGCATTTCATGCATTGTTCACTTTAGTCATGTCCTTTCCAGTGGTAGCTTTGTCCACTGAAAATGTCCTCATTAAACATTTTGTAGCCTGACATGGATAAGACAAGGAATTGAACTTGCAGCTTTTACACAGCAGGAAAAATATGCAGCAGTAGATATTTACATTCTGTCCTGAGACTGAAAGAATTTGATGTATGTGAAGAATTATTTTTATCTCTCCGGTCATCTGTAAGTTATGCAGCAACCTTTGCACAGTCACAGACATGCAGCAGTATACTGTACAAGTGATAGGATGAGGATGACTATAATATTGAATACTGCAGTTGCCTCATCTCAAAAAGGATATATTGGAAGTTTCAGAAAAGAGCAATGAAATTATTACGAGTTTGGAATGGTTGCCATATGAAAAGAGATTGAAGAGAGTGGGACTTTATATCTTAGAAAAGAGAAGACTAAGGGGGGGTATGATAGAGGTCTATAAAATCATGACTGATATGGAAAAAGTGAATAAGGAAAAATTATTTACTTGTTCCCATAATATAAGAATTAGGAGTCACCAAATGAAATTAATAGGTAGCAGGTTTAAACAAACAAAAGGATGTTTTTCTTCATGCAGTACATAGTCAACCTGTTTTTAGTTTTTTCTGGAGCAAGATTTCTGGAGTAAGGTTTTTCAACGCTGTATATTTGTTAACAGTCACAGGAGCTGAGGAACTTGTCAGTTTGGGGGCAGATTTTCCATTACAATCTACTCACTTCTAGGCAGTGCACAGGTGCCAGATTCTGGCTGCACGTGGCCAGTGGAATTCTATTGGAGAAGGGGAAGTCTTGGTAAATGTGGCATAATTTACTTCTTCATAAATCCAAGTATCTTTGGCATAAGAGGCCTGAGGGCAAGGAGTGGGGCTGGCAGACCTTTATTACACTACCCTGATCCTCCTTTGTCTGCTGTAATTTACACCAGGACCAACATAGACTAGAGGCCCCCACAACCCTGATGTTGCCCATCCCTCCATCTCCCATACCACTTCAAACAGGGGAGATGGGATGCGGCCTTTTATTTCTCTAAGGCCACAATTTAAACCCTTTGTTATGAATGAAAGTCCTTCCATTTATTTCAGTGGTCTTTGGATCAGGGCATAAGTCTATTAATTCTGCAGAATGAAGAGAGAGAAAAGTAAAATTATCTTACTGGGACAAATGCTCACTGCCATGTTACTTCTCCCTTTGAGAATAAGAAACATAAGCACTGAATTGCATACATTGTAAAGACCTCTATTCAGCTCTGTGAAAGCATGTATTCTATTATTTGTTTGAAGGCATAGTATTCTATGATTCTATTATTTGGGCAAATTAGTCTATAGAAGACAAGAGTGAGGGGGTATTTGATAGCAGCTGTCAATTTTCTGAAGGGGGAAGGGTGGTCCAAAGAGGATGGAAAAAAGCTGTTCTCAGTTGTGACAGATGACAAAATGAGGAGCAATGGTCTTAAGTTGCAGTGGTGGAGGTCTAGGGTGGCTATTAGAAAAAACTATTTCACTAGTAATGTGGTGAAGCACTCAAATGGGTTACGTAAGGAGGTGGTGGGATCTCTATCCCTAGTGGTTTCTAAGTCCCAGTTTGACAAAACCCTGGCTGGGATGAGTTAGTTGGGATTGTTCCTGCTTTTAGCGGGGGATTGGACTCAATGATCTCCTAATGTCTCTTCCAACCCTATTCTATGTTATTCGCATGTATAGATTATGCCTAAAATGTAAGTTTACAATAAAGTAAAATAAACCCCAAAACAGAAACAGGTTAGAAAAACTAATTTGTAGACAAATGTTTTCATGTATTTTGATAGGTTAAATGAAGATAGATTCTGTTTGGATTTTAAAATTCTCCTGCCATGTTTGCATGGCAGCATAAAACATGGCAGCATAAAAACCAGAAAGAGACATTCACTGTAATCTAACATGAAATTATGTAGTCTAATGTCATTGATTTATACTCAATGATGTATAGGCACATAGAAAGATAATTAGATTTAAATATGTTACGGATTTTAACCAGTCTAATTTATGCATCTAATTTTTAATAACCACAGTTTGACAGAGTGTAAAGATACTTCTTGATCCCCAGTGGACAAGAGATCAACTTCTAATGAGAGTCCTGATCCTTTTGCATGTTGGCTATAAGAAGCACTGGGCAAGTTCTCCAAGAAGAATAGTTTGAGTGACAGGGAGAAAAGAATGCCTATGGAAGGGAAGAGCTCATACCTAGCTGGGAAGTTTTATATTCCTTTCAATTGTTAAAAATGCAGATTAATTTAGAAAAATAATTATTAATTATTAATTAATATTAATTATTGGTTAATGTTCACTGGTTGCTGACAATTCTTTTAAGACAAATAAAAAATAGTATAATAAAACAATAGCTACAAGGAGTTCAGCTTTCATGAGCAATGTCCCACATACCTTCTTACTATATATTTTAGATATGTGTGGTTTTCTGTCTGTCTGGCCATCCGTCTGTGAGTGAATTTGTTCAAGAACTCCTCCTAAATGGTAAGAGCTAGGACCAATTTTGGGCGCAAAATTAAAAATTAGGAAGTTATTTCATTTAAATGAAATTATAAAAATTATTTAATTTATATCTTTAGTATCAACTATTTGCAGTCTCAATATATGTGCAATTAACAACATGTGCAATGAATAAAATTAATACAAAATCTTAAGAATTTTATCATTTTTGGGGGGTGGGAGGTGGGGTGTAGTTCAGAAGCTTGCCCCAGGCACAGAAAACTTTAGTTACGGCTCTGGCCAAGTGTGGAGAAAGACATAGCTATCTATTATATATTTGAAAAAGTTTGTCTGTTTGTGTGTCTGTCCCCCAGCCAAGGGACATGCACTCCTCCCCTGGCTGCGCTTGCTGTAGCTGTAGCGGCCATAGACAGGAGCTTCTCATCTGGCTCCAAGCTGCTATGGTGAGAGAGGGCTGATGTTGTCCTGTCTCCTTGGGACAGCCCTCATCTCCAGCCGCATCACAGAACAATGATTTAAATGAAGAAAAAAAATCATCTTATTTTAGTTAAGGACCTGAGCAATACCAGGTAGGTCTTCTAGTACATTAATATAACATTGATCCAATATACTTCAATAGCTTGAAAAGTTAGGAGGCAGAGCTATCTGAGCATTTCAGACTTGATTTTGACGTGTTATTTGTGTATCTCTTTATCAGATAAATATCCATGTTTTCTAAAACGTAGCTCTTTATTTGAGGCTTTCACAGCTGAACTCATGGTAACAAAGGGAATTTGGTTATATACATGAAGTGACACAAACATTCCCAACAAAAAAGATTAAAACTCTATGACATTTCTAAATTATTTTTCTACTAAATGTGTGTGTGTATATGTGTGTGTATGTACATGCACATACAAACACACAAGCATGTTATTTCCTTGTTGCCATGGAATGGGATTCGAATCATTTATAGCTTGTAAGATATATGTAACTACATATGACTAATTAGTTTGCAACATTTAAAATAAAAACATTATCTTTCAGCCCAATATTGTGCTTACTTATCTTTTTTTCCCCATTAGAGCAATCATATTTTATTCCCAGGAGATCCTGAAGAATTAACATGCAGGTCGAATTTGCTTAGCAGTCTCGTAAGAAATGGGCCTACTTTTTTAACACCATTTTTCACAAACCAACCTGATAAAAACAGATTTTTTTCTGAGTGAGTTATTAGCAATTAGCTCTAATTTGTTTAGCGAGTACAGCAGCAGCATTACAGTGGTAAACAAATGTATTTTGAGTGAGGTTTGTTCTTTAGCAGTAAAATAACAGGCTGAGGTCACTGTAATTATAAACAAATGTTAGAAATGAAGACTATTATTATTATTACATTCACTGCCAACTGCCTTTACTTACAGTAATTACTGTTTCATAAGATTAAAAACCACCATGTTCTGCTATATATTATTGCAAGCCAACATGTCTCAGAATGTGGTGATTCATAAACTCTGACGCTTGTCTTTTTGTGAGCATGCTCTACATCTAATCAATCCCATTGCAAAATGGTGGAGCTCCCTCTTAGCTCCAAACAGAAAATGTATATGTTCTTGTAGAGGGGTGGTTTTATGTATTATTACATCAGAATTCCATGTTTTAAATTTTCTCCTCAAGTGTGACTACTCCTAAGATTCCTTTACACAAGATATTCCCATTCTAACCCCTAATGCCTTCTGTATGCCAACTCCCTACATTTTAATATGGAGTCTAATGAGATATACTTGCCCCAATTTATCAGCTCCTTGAAATCTTCCATCATCTCCTGACTGTGTGGGTGCTGTTATTTCCTCCTAGAGTAGGGCAACCTGCCGCCCTGTTCCACCCAGAACAATTAATGTAAAACTGGAATAACACCAAGGTGAATCAGGACCTTAGCACTGACATACAGAATCATAGAACGAGAAGGAACCCCAAGAAGTCATCAAATCCAGTCCTCTGCACTCCTGGCAGGACCAATTGAAAGTTGACTGACTGCTACTAGTGTTTCAAAAAGTATATTTGCCCACTGAGCCATTTGGTGGCAGTAGTGTTCAAATGGATTGAGCACAGAGTAAGGAAATTAGTGACTCTGTAGTGAAATCTTGACGAATTAAAGTCAATGAAATTTTGCCATTGACTTCAATGGGGCCGGGTCTTCAACTCTGGATTTTATTCCTGACTCTATTTTTTACTTGCTATTTGACCTTGGACAAGTCAGTAAAGTCAATATTTTTAAATGGCTGTCCAGATTTTGAGTGCCCAGCTTGAGACACTAAGGATCTGATTTTCAGAGGTGAGGCATAACCACAGCTCCCATTGACTTCAGCAGCAAATATGGACTACTCAGAATTTAGAAATAGCTGTTTCAAGATTTTTGGGCCCGCAACATCCACGACCCACTTTTGAAAAAGATGCCATTAGTCTCTCTGGGCCAGATTCCCACTGATCTCAGTGTGATGATATGGTTGTCTCTGCATCAATTAAACAGACAGTTAATGTAGACGGAGCCACTATAAGGTGGGTTCATAATTTTTTGTAAAACCATTTCCAGAGAATAGTTATCAGTGGTTCACAGTCAAGCAGGAAGGGCACTGAATTCTGTGTCTGGTTCTTCTCAATATCTTCATCAATGATTCAGATAATAGAATAGAGTACATTTATAAAGTTTGCAAATGATACCTAACTAGAGATTGGACTAGAAATCCTCTAGAGGTTCTCTCCAATACTATGATTCTATACATTCTACAAAATGGGGATAATAATAATTACCTTAAGTCAGGGGTTCTCAAACATGTGATACTGCGACCCCCCTTTCAGTTGCTCGCGACCCCCCAGGGGGTCAGGACCCACAGTTTGAGAAACGCTGCCTTAAGTATTTAAGCATTGATATATGGAAGTAGTAGCTAATAAATAAGTTAACATGTAGGCAAGTAATAGTAAATATTATATAAATAATCCTCTTTTTAAAAATTTCACTTACTTTTAATAAAATAAAATAATAAATAAAAATATAAAGTATACAACAAGTATATTAATAATAGCCCAGTTTTGCAAAAGGAATTAATCAGGTATGTCCTATCAATCCAGAGATAACCATAAAGAGACAAATTAAAAGTAATACAATCCAACTGCTAATCAGATTTACCCATGGACAGCTGTGCTACTTTAAAGCTCAGCTGGTGTTTCTTATTCTAGAGCAGTACAAAATCTTCCTGAGCCTCTTTAATTCCCTCAGTACAATCTGTGTAGTACAGGGGTGCTGGAACTAGGACTGCTTGAAATGGTTTCCATCATATTTACAGTTTTGTTGTATGGCTTTCAGCACTCCCACTATAACATTGTTCCAACACCACTGCTGTAGTAGCTCTCTTGCTGAAAGACTTTCACAATTTTTTTATAAACACAAGCTGCTTTCCCAATACTGTGTCTTCATTTCCCTAAAAGAGATAGTTATCCAGAACAGAGCAGGAAATTATTAAATTATATGACTCTCTTTTGGTTAACTTACTTCCTAACCCCATTACTCACTCAGGATTGTATCACGCCATGGCCTTCACGTTCCTCAGCACCAGGGGCCCATGCTTTTTGCTGTTTGCAGCTTTTCAAAGACAGAGTATGTCCCAATTCCACAACTCAGCTTGTGCTACTGTGCTATGTAGAATGTCTGTAGTTTCTGGCCTCTGAATTAAACTTTTAAAGCCAGTCGTTTTTATGACAACTTTCCTTTCTGAGGTAAGCAGTGTAAGGATTCCATGGCATCTACAGGAGCAGGGCTGCCATCGAGGAGACAAAACCCAAGGAAATCTGTGGAGACAATTTGTCAATGCTCCTATCTGCTATGGATGTCCTAAAATCCTCACATATCCTAGTTCTCTGCGTTTCTGGGATGGAACCCTCTGCCAGTCTGATGGGTGAATGAAAACAATCCACTGATAGAATTATTCAAAGTAAACTATGGAACATTCTTATGGGGTTTCCCAATCCTTAAAAAAAATGTAAGGAACCATGTGGCCAGAAAATGCCCTTGAAATCTGTACGCAGACAGGGACTTCCACACATTCTTCCCCTGTCCTGTGAATTATTAATGAGTCACATTTAGGACCATCTTTCCTATTCTTAGAAAACCACAGAGGCCTCTGGAATGGACCAGAATCCATGTGGTGGAAGTGGATGGGACTGGACTGGTAGATGGTGACCATTTGTGGGCCATGTTGCTGAATCCCGGCCTTCCCCCCCCCCCCCCCCCGCTCTCCTCCCGCCCCCGCCCCCCTCCCCCGTCCCACACACACTCAATCACCAGCACTCCACACGTGGATCACTAAGGGTAGATCTAGACTGCAGTCATTGGATGCAGTTGTAGCTCAACATACCCAAACTTGATTTAATCTAGCTAGATAAGGTCCCAGGGCACCGGAACTGTTGCTGTGTGACTTCAGCACAGGCTAGCCCTGGTTCTAATTACCCAGGCTTTAGAGTATGTTTGTATAGCCTGTGCTGACACTTGTGCTGATATGACTTCACTGATCCAGGCTTTGAGCTAGTCTAAGCTATATTTTAAGTTTTATGGGGCAGGGATTCTCCTGTACCTGTGGAGAACCCAGCACAATGTAGGTGCTACTGAAATTCTAGTAAGAAGATGATCTGCCTCTAATGATCCTCTCAGTGCTGGGAGTTCCAGTCATAGTTTTCCCTTGTTTTCACATTTCCTTTGCCTCTGCGCTTGTTCTGTGTTGTCCTCTTCTTCTTGGGATGCAGTGGTTCTCAACCAGGAGTACACATGCCCCTATGGGTACACCAAGGTCTTCCAGGGAGTACATCAACTCATTTAGGGTGTGTCTACACTTCAGGGCTTAAATCAAAATAAGCTACGTCAATTGCGTATCTTATTTCAAAATTACTTACCGGTATTTTGAAATAGAGAGTGTCTGCATAGCACTTATTTTGAAACAGAGCACTCTTCCTCTGACTTCCCTTAATCCTCATACAATGGTGATGACAGGAGTCAGGGTAAGAAGTCCTCCAGCTTAACAGTATTTCAACACTATTTCAAAATAACTGCCTGCTGTGTAGATGCGGACTAAGTTATTTTGGAATACTTTTAGATATTTACCTAGTTTTACAACAGACTACATAAAAAGTACTAGAGAAGTCAGACTTTCCCATGTACTGTGGGGGTGCTTAAGCCCTGGCTTTGACCCAGGTCCTGACCCCACTCCACCCCTTTACCCCAAAGCCTCACCTCTACTTCTTTCTGCCCCACTGTCAGTCATTCCCTCCCCCCAGACCCTCTTGCATTCAATGAAACAGCTAATTGCAGCGGGCAGGAGGCATAGGGAAGGATGGAGGCTCTAATTGGTGGGACTCACTGGTGGGCTGGATGTGCGTGGGGAGCAGGGAGTGCTGAGCACCCACCATTTTTTTCCCATGGATGCTTCAGCCCCAGAGCACTCATGGAGTCGGCACAAACTAAAATTTCAAACAAACAATTACTTGTTTCTACTGTACTATATACTATACAATGAAATGTAAGTTCAATATTTATATTCCAAATTCTTTATTTTAGAATTATATGGTACTAGGGGGGCTACACCCGCTGCTCACTCACCAACCACCCTCTCTCTGGTTGCTTTTGCTTTTGCAGCCAGAGAGCCTGATGACATCATTCTGTTGTGCAGCAGGAAAAACTTTTTTATTGATATAAAGAGAAGAATGATAAAGCAATTTTCAGTAATAGAATGCTGTGACACTTGTGTATTCTTATGTCCAATTTTATAAGCAAGTATTCTTAAATGAGGTGAAACTTGGGTATGCACAAGACAAATCAGACTTCTGAAAGGGGTACAGTGGTCTGGAAAGGTCGAAAACTGCTGTGCTAATGTGAGATCATGAAAAGCATTTGAAAATGCTGCATCCAGGAAAGTAATAATTGTCTTCAGTGGTATTCACTTCATATTTAGCAGTGTGCAAAATAACCCTAAGAAAGTTCAAGTCCATAATATATTTCAAACTAAGCATTCAAAGGAATTAGAACTTCAGACATTATGCATGTTAGTGACCATATTCCTCTTTTATGCACACACTGTTCCTTTTATCCTCCATACACTGTAATCCACACCTTCCTCCCATTTCTGTAAGACCTATCTGTAAATTTCATACCTAACTCAAACATATTAAACAGAGTACTAAAGAATTTCTTAGTTTTGTTAACAAGTAGCTAAAAGCAAGTGGTGAATGACTGAATTTTCAGCCTACCATTCAGTTTCAGCTCCATGCCATGCTACAGGCAGTTCCCGGGTTACTTACAGGATAGGGACTATAGGTTTGTTCTTAAGTTGAATTTGTATGTAAGTCAGAACTGGCTCCAGATTCAGCTACTGCCACTGAAACTGACCAGGGGCTGACTACAGGAAGCGGGAGGCAGAGTTGCTCTGCCCCCAGCTTCCTGGAATCAGCCTGATCAGTTTTAACAGCTGCTGAATCTGGAGCCTGGGACAGAACAGCTGGGGTGCTGCCCGGTAGGTTCCCACAGGACCAACCCGGCAGCACCCCAGCTGCTCTACCCGAGGCGTCCCGCAACAAAAGCCTGGTCTGCTGGGGGGGGGGCACACTAGCTGCGCTCCCTCCCCCCCCCCCAGCAGACCAGGGAGACCCGAGCAAAGCCGCACAGGCGGAGGGACCCCGCTGCCCGTGCGGCTTTGCTCCTGTCTCCCTGGGGTGCTGGGGGGAGTCCCCCCCCAGCACCCCAGGGAGACCCGAGCAAAGCCGCACAGGCAGAGGGACCCTGCCGCTCATGTGGCTTTGCTCCTTTGCCTCCGAGCAAAGCCGCACAGGATACCACCTGTGCGGCTTTGCTCCTGTCTCCCTGGTCTGCTGGCGGGGGTCCAGCGGCTTTGCTGGACCCCCCCAGCAGACCAGGGAGACCGGGAGAAGCTTTTCTCGCCCCGGAGGACACGGGTGGCAACCCGCCGCCCGTGAGTTCCGGGGCGAGAAAAGCCCCGTTCGTAAGTGTGGATCCGACATAAGTCGGATCCGCGTAAGTCAGGGACTGCCTGTACTATTTCATTTTATATTCTTCACAGCCCTGGAGCTGAATTACAGCCTAGTATTTAAAGCAGTTCTGGAGAATTCGTTATTCTAAATGTCTAATCATTATGAATTCATTTGACATTTTTTTAGAAGGATGGACCATAATGAACTCATCTGTTATTCATGGGAATGTCAAATGTGTTCCCACAGGAGTTTTTTTCTAATTCACTATGAATTAGTGGACTCTTAAAATAAAATGCTATCCCTTTTCCACACTGAACATGTGTTGCTTTATAATTGTTCATCAAAGGGCAAATGTAATATTTTTCTTTGATAGTTTTCAGGTCTGATACATCAGGTGAAGAACTAGTTCTAAAAATAAGGGCCACTTTGGAAAGGTTTTATTGTAGATGTCAAATTTAAAATGTGATGAACAAGATCATTAAGGTAGATATTTAAAAATGTAAATGTGTTATACTACAACTATCCCTTCTTCAGTCACATGTCTTTTAGGTTTGAAAACAGAGTACATAATAAACAACATTGTACCCCTTCATATAATGGTGAGTGATAACACAATGAAATACACATGAATTCAGCACTTTCAGTATTCATACTGTGGTCACATGGAGTTTCATACATCTGTTCTATTGTGTTACAGAATTTAGAGATTGGACACTTACAGGCTGCCGTAGGACCTGAATGGTATGAAAACTGGACAATGGGACTTTGCCCTATGAAAACAAACACAGAATAAGCACACTAGAAAAACTGAAAGAACTCATACAGTGCAATTGCTTTTCACAGAAGTCAAATTGCCTGTCTGCTTTTTTTTAAATGAAGTGATATAAAAAACATTTTAGAAGTCCCACATATGAAACATTATATGTAAAAAAAAAAAATACTATGAAAGTACAGTCCTGAAATGTTCCAACATTTGGTTACATTTGACATAATAGTTCTGATTTCACACTAAACTCTCCTTTGTATGTCAGCTTTCAAATACTGTGCTACATCATAATGACCCTTCTGCTTCCGCATTTCTCTTCAGAAATTCAAACTAAAAATGAAAGACCTATTATAAAGAAATGCTAGCAGAGGAGAGGGTAACAAACTCATTGCAAACAGAATATAATGGCTTAGTTCTAGGTTGAGTTACTAATTATTATCTTTTAGCTCACGAGGAAGAGGCCTGTGTTTTTAGTACAGGTTGAACCTCTCTACTCTGGCATCCTCGGGAACTGATCAGTACCAAACCACAGAATTTTCTGGACCATGGGAGGTCAATATTGTCTAGTAGCATTACCAACACATCCACTGCTTATTGGGCTGTTAGGAGACATTTAGGGGTAAATTAGAGCTAAATAACAGCACAGAACACTGAGAGCTAGGACTCTGGTGGCTGTAAACAAACTTTATGGGACTGTGGGAAACTTGCCCACACCCATGCAAAGTGGACATCCAGCTAACTAAAATCATTCCAAAGACAGATGGTTCTGGATCAGAGAGTTCTGGACTAGAGAGGTTCAACTATTATTTGAAGACCCCAAACCATTTCCTACTGGTGACTATGTAGTTTGGATCGGTGTGGGAACTAGTCATTAAATAAACACCCCTACCCAAACTTTGCAGCTCTGAATCATCTTTTTAAGGTGGCGGTCTCAAAGATTATTAAAAAAAAAAAGAGCAGCAACAATGTTTTTCTGATCATTTACCATGATTACATCATTGTTCAAGAAATATGATTTATTTTATTTTTTGAGACTAAATAATAGTTGAGTTGTTGTTCAGAGAGCAATGATGTCAGATGGAAGAGATTACAGGATGTAGTACATATACAAAAACAAAAGAACAAAGAAAAGCTGTTGGGGGTAACAGCCAGCTGTCATTCAGGATAAATGTAAAAAGCAATTAACCTCATTTATGGAACAGATAGCTGAAACAATAGGAGCTATGGCCAAAAAAATAGGCAACATTCAAGGCTGGCATAGGAGTTGCATTACATAGTCTGAGGCTTTTTCCATGTCATCTGACTGCAATCATAGGAGCACTGAGGATTGTTTTATGGAGAGGTCAGTGTAAATGTTTGAAGAAGGGAAAGGGAAGAAATAACACACAAACACACAAATAAGGCTGCAAGGAATTGCCAGAGAAAGCCATAGAACCACTTGTTATGTCACTTTGGGGAAAAACTAAGATAGTTTTTTGGGTACAGTACTGACTAAAAAAAAAGACTTGGAAATCTGAGTAAACCCGCCTCCCCGTACCTTTTTCTTGTACATGGATTCCTATCATCTTGAGAGAAACAGCATTTTAAGTTCATTCTTTGTAAATAAGCAGGATGGAGTCAGGTATTTCATCTAATACCTGTATTGAAGTACAATCTCTTTATCGTGAAAGATGAACTTACAAATGCAGAACTGTGTAAAAAAAAAATTGAATTCAAAAATAAAACTATGTAAAATATTAGAGCAGTGATGGGCAGTGTCAGCTAGCGAGTGGACTGCATGAGTGGCCCTCCTTCATCTTAGTGGACCGCAAGATTGTCGTAACCAAAACCAACTCCTAGGACAAGATAGTTTTGTTAACTGTGCTTGCGTACCTATAATTCGTGCTGTGTGCCAGTTGAACTGTAGCAGCACTTTGATTTGATGCAAAGGGAGCACACAGCTCTCACAATCAATGTTGTGTACAATCAGCATGCACTTCACTCTACATGCGTGTCATTTTTATAATATCAGTAGGAAAAACACTACATGGACCGATACCAGCAGAATCTGGCAACCCTGAGCATGGGCAATGGTAAACAAAATGTTTCACAGGCCACATATAGAAAACCAACGGGCAGCAGGCTGTCTGCCACTGCTTTAGGGTACGTCTACACTAGCTCGTTAGTTCAAGCTAGGTGGGGTAATTAGGGCAAGCGGAGTTGCAAATAAAGCCCAGGATTTAAATATCCTGGGCTTCGTTTGCATGTTCCCGGGTGCCACCATTTTTAAATCCCCCTTAGTCCGAACTCCGTGCCCGTGGCTACTCGCGGCACGGAGTAGGTAGTTTGAATTAAAGATCCTAATTCGAACTACCGTTGCTCCTCATTCCATGAGGCCATGCGGGAACACGCCCCACCATGTTACCTGTTCCTTTCTCCATGCCACAAGGAGTAACGGTAGTTTGAATTAGAATCTTTAATTCGAACTACCTACTCCGTGCCGCGTGTAGCCGCGGGCACGGAGTTTGGACTAAGGTGGATTTAAAAATGGCGGCGTCTGAGAACATGCAAATGAAGCCCTGGATATTTAAATCCCAGGCTTCATTTGCAACTCCGCTTGCCCTAATTACCATACCAAGCTCGAACTAACAAGCTAGTGTAGACGTACCCTTAGAGCCTACAAGCCCACTCAGTCCTACTTCTTGTTCAGCCAGTCACTCAGAGAAATAAGTTTGGTTACAATTTGCAGGAGATAATGCTTCCTGCTTCAAGTTTACAATGTCACCTAAACATGAGAGGCACTCTTGTAGCCGGCACCGAAAGATATCGATATACCAGATGTGCTAAAGATTCATGTGTCCCTTCATCCTTCAACGACCATTCCAGAGGACATTTGTACATGCTGATGACAGGTTTTGCTTGATAATGATCCAAAGCACAGCAGACCAATACACAGGGCTCGACAAACTATAGAATCTACTCGCCCGTGACGAGTAGATTTCAGCCGCGTGCCCCGTTTACCAGCGGCACGTTCAATCCCTGCCAATACATATTCATTTTCACCATCTGAATCAGATACCACCAACAGAAGGTTAATTTTCTTTTTTGGTATTTGGTTTACGCAGTTTCTGAATCAGAGCATTGCTCTTTTAAGACTTTTGAAAATATGTTCTACATTTCATCCCTCACAGATTTTGGGTAGCACTTCAGATTCTTAAACCTTGGGTCAAGTACTGTACCTATTTTTAGAAATCTCATATTGGTACCTTCTTTGCATTTTGTCAAATCTGCCATAAAAGTGTTCTTAAAAAGAACATGTGCTGGGTCATCATCTAAGACTGTTGTAATATGAAATATATGGCAGAATGCAGGTAAAATAGAACAGGAAACATACAATTCTCCTCCATGGAGTTCAGTTACAAATTTAATTAATGCATGATTTTTTTAATGAGCATCATCAGCATGGAAGCATGATCTCTGGAATGGTGGCCAAAGCATGAAGGGGCATATAAATGTTTAGCATGTGTGGCATGTAAATACCTTGCAATGCTGACAGCAAAAGTATAATGCAAATGCCTGTTCTCTCTTTCAGGTGACACTGTAAATAGGAAGCAGGCAGCACTTTCTCTTGTAAATGTAAACAGACTTGTTTGTCTTAGTGATTGGCTGAACAAGAAGTAGGACTGAGGGGCCTTGTAGGCTCTAAAGTTTTACATTGTTTTGTTTATAAGTGCAGTTGTGTAAAAATACTTTTTTAAGTTACACTTTCACAATAAAGAGATTACACTAAAATACTTGTATGAGGTGAATTGAAAAATGATGTTTCTTTTTTCTTTTTTACAGTCAAATATTTGCAATAAAATAATATAAAATGAATACTGCACACTTTGTATTCTGCATTGTAACTGAAATCAATGTATTTGAAAATGTAGAAAGACATCCCAAATATTTAATAAATTTCCACTAGTATTTGATTGTTTAATTGCATGATTAATCACCATTAATTTGTTGAGTCAACTGTGATTAATAAACAGCCCTAGTAAAAAATGTTGTGGCCATAGCAAAGAATTAGCAGAGTGAAGCAGTGAACATAATTTACTTGACTTTTGATAAGAGTACCAAAAAAAAATGGTCGGCACTATCGAATAAGTGAAAGAAGATAGGGGTGAGGATGAAAGAGATGACTCAAAATGTGCCATGAGGATCGGTGTTACTGTTGCTGGGCTAATGATTGCTATAGTTGCCAGTGATGAAAGTAACAACTGCAAAGAGGCACATTTGGCTGGAACTCTCCTGACATTTTGCCACAAGGGGTGATGTCTGCTATTAGTTAATATACTATTTATATTTCTTGGCTCGTCTAAGTGAATTTTTATTTAGTGTTTGTGAAAGATTTCAGAATGACAGCACTGAAGCACTGGCATACTTCACTTTACAAACAAACTGTCAAAATTTTACAAGTTAAGTAAGGTGATAAAATTGATGATCTTATAAAACCAGTCATAGAAATCAAGAAGAAACTGCAATTCAGGGTAACAGATTAAGACTAGAGATACAGGCAGATACGATACGCAAGCAAACTCGTGTATCAAGTACAAAGAAAGGTAATGATTCTAGGAGGGGCAAAAACAAGGAAATATTGCATTAACAATCATCTATTACAAAACCAGGCACTGAGGGTATGTCTGTGTAATTACAAATTATAATAGTCTAAACCAGAACGGTTTAATGAATGGTGGTTTAAAACAAAAGTCAATAATATTCTGCAATGAATGAATAAAGATATTTAACACAAAGTGATTAGTGAAGCCCCATTTGGAACAACATGAGCCCTTCTTGGACAACTTGCCATCAATGGGGCTTTTATAATAAAAGAGCAGCAAAGGGCAAGCAGAGGATTCTTTTTGCTATTCAAAAAAAGATTAAAGAAAAAAGTTCTTCAATTTTTGGAAAAAAGTGTCTCTTATTTCTCTGAAGGGGATAGACAGAATATTGCTACTGTGCTATTTGAACTTGTGTGAAATACCAGAGCTGGGGAGCATGGACATAAACTAAAAAGGGTTGAATATGAGGGAAATGTAGGTAGAATTCCTAATCTAGTTAATATATGCAATACACTATCAAAAGCAGCAATCAGAATTGAAATAATTTAACAAGGACACTGAACAATTTTCTGAAATAAAAATGGAGCATGAAATGAACTCAAAAAGAAGAGGAAGATCAAAGTGTGATTTTTAGCCTCTTTCCATTATAACATTTCCTGTTCTCCTAATCAAGAGCGATATTTAGTTCATTAAAATTCAGTACCAGTTTAGGTAATGAAAGAAATAAAAATTTAAGAAAACTAGTTTTCACATCAATTCTTTTAGATGAGAAATAAAATTGAAGTCCTGACCACTGGTGATTGCTAAAGATCTGATAGCATACTTTGTAGAAAAAAAAACCCTGGCATGTTAACACTGGTGCCATGGTTAGATTCCAACTTGAGAAATAACATTCCATCTACCTAAATTACTCATATATTTAAAATGGATAAAGTCTTCTCCCTTTCCTGTCCTAAACTACTGTTCAGCATTTGCTGTGCCTTATTAAATAATTGCCATCTGAGAAGTGGCCGCATTTCTGTGGTGGAAAAACATAACTCTATTGTTCTAAATCATTAACATAAATTGGTTAAGACAGCACTTGAGTCATTTAGAAACGAGAGGTGTTATATATATTTATGATCACAATCACTAGATTAGCCAAGAAAAAAAAGGAACGGAGACAAGCTACATAAACTGTCATAAAGGTTATTGCTAATATATTTTGGGACAGATCCTGAGCTATCATAAACTGTATTCCACTCACTTTATAGAGTAGATCTGCTGAATTTATATGCGCTGAGGAGCTAGACATCTAAGTTAAATTTTGCTTTAAAAACTGAACCCTGGAAACACATCTTTTCAAAAAGTATGCGATGTTGTCTTAATATTATATTTTAGGAATCAATTTCATAATAAATATGTGAAAAGAACGTGCATCAAAAATCTTACTACCCATCCTTCTAAGGATTTTCACATCTTGATAGTTATTACAAAACCTTACCTTTCTTGTTAAAAATTAGTAATTTTTCTGACTGCACTGACCATTTCTAAATTAACCAAATGTAGTCTCTAATCAGAAGATACTTTTGACATATGTATATATTGGGCTTGACAAGTAGCTTTTAAGAATATAATTGCCTGTAGCAACAAATACCAGTCCAGTGCTACAGCGGCAGTTCTGTGCACAGATAATTTTGCAGGACCGAGACCTGTTTTTGTGGGAGAGCGAAAGATAGATAAAAGAAAATGCTAGCTTTAAAATCACACCAGATTGATTTCAAAGCATGGCAAAGTTATATCATACCTCAAAATGTGAAACATGTCCATGGCTCCAGTAAGTCAACATGAGAGGATATTTGTTCTCCTATCTGATAGTGGTACCATATTCTGACATCAATTTTTGAGCAAAACTCAGAGGATTGTTTCATATGAACAAGAATAGCAGGATATAGCACTTGATTGCTTGGGAGTAACTACTGCTCTCAGATATGGGCATACAACTTCCATTACAGGCTATTGATTTTTGTGCAGATTTGCAGGATCAGATTCTCAGCTGTGCCTAATATCTGATGGGCACCAGGTGATGTGGAGAAGACTTCAAAGGAGTCTCCCTAATCTAAGGGTTCAGTTTCAGCTATCCCAGTCTGTGATATAGTTTAGAGCAGCTTAAATTTCCCCTCAGAAACCTGACATCCTTTTCGTAGGAGGTGAGGAGAAAGCAGAAAGAGCCCAGCAGCTCAGTGAGGTCTCAGTCCACTCCCTTGTTTCTCACATAAACAATGATGCAGCCAAGGGATTCTCCCTCTCTGGGGGCATTTCAGCCCCAGCACACCCAGGTCTGAGAAAGGGGAGTGAGATGAAGAACCCTAGGAGCTGATTAGAGAGGTGGGTGATCAGAACCCTCACATTTTAGACCACATTAAGCACTGGGAGGTAAAAACTACACTGGCTCTACCATAGGTAGGGAATTCTTCATGTTCAGGGAATCCATAGAGGCAGATCAAACAGCTTCATGACAGCTTGGGCAAAGGGAGCCATTAGTAGGGCGGGAGAATCTGGCCTTCTAAAGGTAGACCAACCTATGAATTTTGGAGATTATCATGGGCAGCGCATATTGTAGGCTGGGGGGAGGCTGTTCCTCCCCAAACAGCTTTATGTGGCCCAGCCTATGCGCAGCCCTGAGGCACCCTCCTGCTTGCCTTTCCCTTTTGGCCCCAGCCCAGGCAGGCTGCTCATCTTCCAGGAAGTGTGCTGGGGCTAGGGCAAGGGTGGCTGGCCTTTGACTGGGACTTGGAGTGGCAAGGACCACCCATTGCTTGGGGGCAGCTTGAGGTGCTGAAGCTAGAGGCAGTGGGACTCCCACTCTTTGCTCAGAGGATTGGGGGCACTGTGTGTGTGGGGGGGGGGTCTGTGCATCGCTTGGTGCCTGGGGGTGTGTGCACTGTGTGTCATGCAGGAACTGGGGGGGGGGGCACTCGCCACTTTCCAGCGGGTGGGGGGTGCCTCTGCCCAGCACTCTGGAGCTGGGGCAGAAAAAGGGGATAGGAGACATGGGATCTCAGGTGGAAGGGGTAGGCCCAGCCAGAGGTTAGCCTCCCTAAGCCAATGGTTCAGCCACTATCCATGGTGACTGTAGTAAGTAAAAGGCATCTCAGTTGAAAGGTAACTTGTCTTCCATATATCAAAAACATGGGTTCCAAATCTGTACATTATACACTTTTTTTGGCAAGGAGGTAGGTATTCATAGGATAAAGTTTGAACTATTGTTGTGTAATGTATTCTATATTAATCCTAGAAAATACAAATACTACATTTTGAAAAGAAGTTTTCTCCTCTCCTTGCATTCCTCAATGTTTCAACCTGGGCCGGACCGAGGCATGGGCGAGCCGGGCAGCTGCCCAGAGTGCCAACCGATGGGGGGCACCTGATGGCAGCTGTAAGGGGTGCGCAGCGTCCCTTATAGCTGCCATCAGGCGCTGCGCCCCCGCTCCCGCAGTGCGGGCCCGCCTGCATCCCCGTGACATCGGCCTGCCCGCATCTCTGCGGTGCTGGCCAGAAAAGCCTTTTCTCTCACAGCTGCGGGGCCCTACACAGCCCGGCACACGCACTAGCAGCGACAGCCAGGCCAGACTGGGCTGCGCTTGTGCCAGGTGCCTGGGGGTGGCACCACACGCCCGTGCCCGGGGCGCCAGAATGCCTCAGGCCAGGCCTGGTTTCAACTGCATCAGACATAAACTACTTATCTTCCTTTTTAAGATCCTCAGTGGTCTATTCCTACCTTATCATTTCTCATTTACTATCAAGATGTTGACTCCCACTCTGCTCTGCTAATGGTGCCAGTCTTCATGGCCCATTTGTTACATTTTCAAACAAAACACCTTCATGATTTTTCCCATGCTTAAGAATGAGAGGAGCTAACTGTAAACATCAGCAAAAACACCTCATTACCCTCCTTCATATCCTTCCTTATCATTATCCTCTGCAACCAGGTCTTTAGAAAACTTGCCAGTAGTTAGGCAGCTGGTGTGCTATCACTTCTGCCTATCATGCTGACCAATTTTGTCTCATTTTTTCCTGTGCTTCCCTGTCTGTTTGTTGAATCCATTTCCTGTCTCTTTCCTTATAGTTAGGTTGTAAGCTCCTCATAGCGGGGGCATATCTCTTTGCCATGTGTTTCTACAGCATTTAGTACAATGGTCCCTAGACATACCATAACAAGTAAATCAATCTCAATGTATATTTTCTGTAGTACATCCACTAACATTTTTATCATGTTTTTTCCTTTTAAAAACTTAGATATTAAAATTGCATTTGACTAGAATATTTCATAGGAAATTTTTTAATAATTATTTTTAAGTTGCTGGGAAAAGTCCAAAACAATCTCATTAAATCTATTCACACTAAAATATGTAAGCAAAGGGATCAAGGGAGACAAAGAGATTGATCATAAAAGCTTCTCCATGTAAGTAGTCCTTTTGCAGAATTTTTGTTCACAAATTTCAACTGGTTCCTCTTGATCACTAGAGAGGGCAAATAAGGGGTAACTCTAGGGATGTTTTCACAACATAGGTCAGAGCAGGTGTGGAGAAACAGTGGACCGTGATTATTCAGGGCGGTCATGACTGGCAGATTTCCCACGACTTCAAAGGAAGTTGGATTACCCTCTAAGGCATCCCTTTTTCCCAAGTACTAAATTTGTTTAATATTTTTAGAGGAGAATAATGCTTGGGGATGTCCTTAAATCACTTGGAAATATCTTCACACAAGTAAATGTTTCTTGATTTACTTTGTCCCAACAATATGGTGTAACAGGATTCATGACCGTCCTTAGCATTTATGGGGCCCTACTCTGTACTATTAAACTGGTGTCCCTATGCCCAATGGCAGTCCAGGGCAGAGGGAATGATTTTTTAAAGATGTAATTTTACAATCTTCAGCAACACACTGATGAAATATTTTAAACTAAGGTCCTATAGACTTAAATTCAGAAACTGGCAGCATATACTTGGGGTTGGTGAATACCTGTTAAATGGCTTCATTACCACTTGAATGGCTCTTTCACAAGTTGAATGTTCTGCTAATAGCTGTGGCAGGCTTTTTCATTTGTAAGTTAACTAGATCCTCTCTGGTGAAAGCAGACACACAGAACAGAGATAAAAGGAGATGGATGGGTTTGCATTAAGAGCCAGTTATGCCCCAAATTTTCAGATGCCTTATGCAGTTGCATCTTCTGCATATAGGTAAGGACTGCTCTGCCAAAACAATTGCTGTTTACTCTGAATGTGAAAAATCAATTTAATTCAGTCCATAGACTTTTCCTATCTCTTTCCTGAATTTTTAAAATAATCAAGTGGCAAACTCTAAGTGCTACCAGACCATTTATTGTTTTTTCTAGATTCTTTGTGACTTTCAAACATGAGGCTGGTCGTGAGGTGAAGTCTAGGCAAGAAAAAGTGATCGTAAGTAGTGATAGTAAAGAACGGCCACATTTACCATTTGTGATGGGACAAATCAGGTCTAAACTGAATTAATTTCACCCAACCACAATGTCAGTGTCTGGTCATATCTTTAAAAAATTTACATTGATGTTCATACTGATTTCAATTACTATACACTACTGTAGGTAGATGCAGAGCAGAATCACTATGCAACAGGAAAAGATTTTGTACAGTTATTGAAATAAATAAGTACTGTATGAAAAGAAGAAAAAGAAGGGATTCAGGGTTTCCTTTAAGAAATGTAAAGGGAATTGAATGTGCTTACAACATATGCAGAAGATTTAACTTAAGCTAGGAGCTAATAAAAATAAACGTTGACATTTTGCAAAGCTGGCAGTTTTTGGGAGATGACAAAACCCTTTTTTCAAGCATGAATGGAAATTTTCCACTGAACTCGGCAAATTTTTCCACGGGTCTATATTTTTCTCCAAGCCAAGAAGCTGATAAAAACATTTTACAATAAACTTATGTTCTACTACAGTAGTGGGTAATAACACAGCAGCAGTTTGCCAGTTTTAGCACTGCTATATTTACCTGCACAGCTGCAGCTCCCATTGAGTGTGGCTCACTGTTCCTGGTCAATGGGAGCGTTGGGAAGTAGTATGGATTGGGACACCGCTTCCTGCAGCTCCCATTGGCCAGGAACGGTGATGTGTGGTCAATGGGAGCTGCAGTAGCTGGTACCTGTGGCTGTGCAGATAAATATAGTGGTGGGGGCCTGATAGAGGCTAATCCTGGCAGAACGGATCCAACCTGTGGGCCGGTATTTGCCCAATTTGCCCACCCCTTTTCTTCTAGAAGATTTACCTGACATTGCGCGGGTCTGATCTGGGGGTGGGATGGACCATGCAAGCCTCCCACTGGCATGTCCCAGATCCAGCTTGAGGCTGGGCAGGTGGCTGGCCTGGGTACAGGCACTGGCCAGATGATCCCGGTAGTGTTCCCTGGGAGGTGGCAGTGGTCTGTGGCACCTGCGGAGTGGCATGGCGGTGCTGAGGGGGCATCCTATGGCTCCTGTGAAGGGGCTGGTGGCTGTACTGCACTGCTGGGCTACGTCTAGACTACATCCCTTTTTTGGAAAAGGGATGTAAATTAGATGTATCGCAATTGCTAATGAAGCGGGGCTTTAAATCTCCCGTGCTTCATTAGCATAAAAATGGCTGCCGCTTTTTTTCGGCACGGAGCTTTGCCAGAGAAAAGCACCAGTCTAGACGCTGATCTTTCGAAAAATAAAGCCTTTATCCCTTATTTCAAGAGGGATAGTGCAGTGGTGGAGACAGAACTCCCACCGGTCTTGCACTGGGGCCAAGGGCCTCAGGGAAGGAGTTGGGACGGGTCTACTTTCCTGGGCCAATGGCTGGCAAGATGGCCAATCCTCAGCTAGTCCCTCCCTTAGTAGTGCAGCTGCCCCCAGTGTTCACTCAGCAGTATAGCATCCCTCCTCTCTGCCCCCTCCCTTTCCATATTATGGAAAACAATTGAATTCCAGGCACATCCCATTTTCCTGGCGCAACCAAACTCTGATCTTGCTTTAAGTTAGGACAACGTTTCCCAAACTAAGGGCTGTGGCTCAGGAAAAAAATACTGGGCCTCAGTGTGGCTGCTAGTAGGGGAGCAAAGCAGGGTGGGCTGGGAGGAGGTGACGGCGGGGGGAAGGGAGAACTGGCCACCAGGAAGAAGGGTTGGGGGCAGCAGGGCTGCCCCGCGAAGATCGGGGCAGGCAGGTGGGCGGCCGGTGGAAGCAGGGTCAGGGGTAGCAGGGCTGTCCCGTGGAGATCCAGGTGGGTAGGCGGCGGGTGGCAGAAGCAGGGTTGGAGGCAGCAGCGCTGTCCCGTGGAAATCCAGGTGGATGGGCAGCAGAAGCAGGGTTGGAGGCAGCAGCGCTGTTCCGTGGAGATGCGGGGGGAGGGGGCGAGTGGGCGGCAGAAGCAGGGTTGGGGGCAGCGGGACTGCCCTGCGGAGATGGGGGACTGGCGGGGGGTGGAAGCAAGGTTGGGAGTAGTGGGGCTGTCCCGCGGAGATGGGGGGGGCAGGCGGGCAGATGGCGGAAGCAGGGTTGGAGGCAGTGGGGCTGTCCAGCAGAAATTGAGGAGGGCAGGTGGCGGAACCAGGACTGAATGGCGGGGGCACTGGCCAGGGGAGAACAGGAGGAAGAGGACGGAAGAACAAGCTGCGGGAAGCAGGGCTGGACGGGGGCAGCTGGGCTGGTTGGGGGGGGTCGTTGGGGGAGCAGGGCTGACCGAGGGAGATTGGTGGGAGGCAGGGGGAACTGGCCACCGGAAGCAGGACTGGATGGGGGCAGCAGGGCTTGACTGGGAGATCGAGAGGAGAAGGGGGGGGAGCGGGACTGACCTGGGCACATGCAGACCCTACAGACCCTGGCAGAGGAGTGAGTCTACCTGGGGATTCCATTTTGCCCCCCCTCCCCTCCCTCCATACCCTCGCTCGAGTAGTTGCGAACTGCCTGGCAGGTAGACACACTTTGGCAACGTGAGCACATCTTCTATCCAGGCAGTTCGCAGCTAAGGACTGATACACCTAATTATAATAAAACTTACCTAATTAGAAAATACCAGACATTTTATATGTCCGGTAATTTCTCAATTTGTTTCTCAGACAAAACCCTCAAATACCAGATTGTCCAGTACAAAACCGGACACCTAGCAACCCTACCCCTCCTTGCACCCTCCCTCCTAGACAGCTACCCTACCCCCAGTCTGCTCCTGCTCCTACCTCTTGGAGTGCCCATGCAGCGCTGGGTCCCCCAAACCCTGGCCCAGGCTGAGTGGAGGATGCAGCCGGGTGAAAATTGAAAATGTATTCACTTTTCATTCTTTTTTTTATGTGTTTATATTTTTGGGCTGCAAAAAACGGTACTAAAAAAACCAGGTTCCAACTAAAGTAAAAGTTTGGGAAACCCTGATCTAGCCAGCTTTCTATCCATCTTACAGTCCATTTATCCAATTCATATTCCCTTAACTTGCTGGCAAGAATGTTGTGGGTGACTATATCAAAAGCTTTGCTAACACTGGCACTGGGGACTTTGGGAGGACCAGAAACAACTTATTTGAATATTCATCATTTGCTTAATGATATGCAAATATGCAAATGAATGTTACTGGTCCTCCAAAAGCTTGTGAAAGGATTTACTGGTCCCCGTGTCAAAAAGTTTGGGAACCCCTGAGTTAGGATAAGAGGAAGCTGCATACCACATTTGATGGTCCTAGTTGTTACCGTTTAGGAAGAGTTCTTGAACAAATGGACTCACAGGCAGATGGACTCATAGAAAGATGCATAACCTCTCTCTCTCTCTCTCTCTCTCTCTCTCTCTCTCTTTATATATATATAGATAGATAGATAGATAGATAGATAGATAGATAGATAGATAGATAACTAAAAATACAATTTCACATGTTTTACTTTCTCTATAATAACATTTGACTTTGTTTATAACTCTGCATACTCAAGGCACACAGAAAAGCACTTGAATCAGGTAAAGTAGTTCAATGAATAGTCGAACTTATAAGTTTACAAGCAAATGGAGCAGCCAATGTGGGCTCAAAAATAGCTCAGATGCAGCACTAGAGAATAAAATACATTTTGCTGAGAGACAGGAAATATTGCCCATGATATTGGGGGGAGGGAGGTTTAAATAATCTGCTTCTCCCTTCAAAAGCACCATGGAATCTTTAATTTTATCTGGGATTGTCACAGGAGATAAGCAGAAAGCACACTCAAAGGACAGCACTTTTAACAATAGAGTATTGTTCTCAATACTGCACTGCAGTATTAGCTCTAAGTAAGAACACCAGGTCTGGGGAACAGCTTGAGCCCTACACTTTTCTGTCCCTGAGGGCAGAATGATATGACCTGTGCTGTACTGACAACGTTCATGGGTTTCATTTCACTAT